>NC_085842.1:154060984-155260984 GCF_035594765.1 Anolis carolinensis | reverse complement strand
GGCATGGTAAATCACTGTGCCCTGTAGTGGTTTCTTTTTGGTTGGAAGTAATGATTTGTAGTGATCTAGTTTTAATTTTAAGAAAATACTTTTACACATGCACATGATCCTTAAATTATATTCTAATATGGGGATTAAAAAATGAACAACATATGTGTTGTCGAAGGCTTTCATGGCCAGAATCACAGGATTGTTGTGTGTTTTCTGGGCTGTATGGTCATGTTCCAGAAGTATTCTCTCCTGACGTTTCACCCACATCTATGGCAGGCACCTCACAACCTCTGAAGATGTCTGCCATAGATGTGGGCAAAACGTCAGGAGAGAATACTTCTGGAACATGGCCATACAGCCCGGAAAACACACAACAACCACAATGAACAACATAGTTTTTGGAGTCCATTATAGCAGCAAAGTAATTATTTCAAGGTTAGGAATGAAAAAAAAACTAGCATTTGTCTCAGTGACATCCAAAGATGTCACTGGGCAAGCAAAATTAACGAAGGAATGCAAATGCCAAACTTTGATTTTATAATTTCATATCATTACATATTACTACATCATTACTATATATATAATAGAACTTAAGTATCCATGGATTTTTAACTCCACTGGGGTTCTGGAACCAAACCCTGTTGGATAACAAGGGTGTGCTGTACAACAAATATACATGTTCTAAGTATAAAGGATTTTCAACCATCTTATCCTCCAAAATACTAGAAATTTGGCAACAAATTTAAAAAATCATATTTGAGTGTGCAGAATTATCATTTGGGGACCATGCCATCATTTTGATTTCTCACTTTCTCTACCTCACAACTACACTCTTGGTTTAGGGGAAGGAAGGAAGGAAGGAAGGAAGGAAGGAAGGAAGGACGGAAGGAAGGAAGATTAGTTCAATCTTCCATATTCAGTATTGACACCCTGGTTATTCCAACTTTGGAGAGAGAATAATGTGATTTGCCCAGTCTGCTGGGAACTGCAGAGTTTGCCATTGTTACTTAGAATGAATCTAAACATGAAGATCAAATGGAAACACAAATCTTTCACGCTGGACTGCACAACTACCAATCCATGAAATACAAAAAGTCTTGCAACTCAGGGGCCAGCTTGCCATTTGGCTGAAGGAGGGAGTCATTTTAAGTAGCAGATTGCAGGAAGTAGCAGCAAGGTATTAAAGATGGGCATTCCCTTCACCCCAAGGTAGCCTCCTGCCTTTAGATGCCATCAATGAAGTAAGATACAACTGCCACTGTTGTTCTGCTTTTGTAGATGGAATGGGAAGAGGACATTTTTGTCTCAAACAGCAAAAATAATGGATCAGGTCCACTGCTAGTGCCAACTGCGGAGTCTACAGTGGAGATGCTAATATTTTATGAATTCTTCCTGTTCATCAGGATAAGCTGTAAATGTGAGTTTAAGTATACTTACCATAGTGAATACAATAGCTCCCAGCACAGCATAAACAGCATGGAGCCATGGCACCTATATGGGAAGACATATGATAGGATCCTCAATAAAACAGAAGGACAGAATTACTGAATTCCACAAAGAACAACAAATGTTCACCTGTTTGGAAAAAAAGGAATATATATCTGCTGAACCCAAAATCAATATTGCCTAAACTACAAAAAAAATTCAATGCACTAAAAGAATGAAATAGGCAATGAAGGGACTTTTCGTGTTACATAGTTATGGTACTATGATTTCACTTTGAATTGCCACGGCAGCATCCTATGGAATCCCGAGATTTGCCATTTAGGGAGAACCCTTCAGAAACCTCAACCAAAGCACTTCTCTGACACCTATCCTCTCCCTCCCTTCCCCCCCCCCCCCCCAGCCACCCAGGACACACATAGTAACAGAGCAACATATTGACAGAGACCTGAGAACCAGAGTGGTGCAGTGGTTGAGTATCTGACTTTGGCTGGAACTACATTGCCATATAATCCAGTTTCAGAATGCAGATTGACTGTATTGAACTGGATTATATGAGTCCACACTGCCATATAATCCAGTTTAATGTGGTTAATCTGCATTCTGAAATTGGATTATATGGAAGTGTAAATCAATTTTATGACTCTGGAAACTAGGGTTCAAATCCCTATTTGACCATGGAAACTCACTGGGTGACCTTGGGCAAGCCACATCTTCTTAGCCTTGGAGAAAAACAATGACAACCCAAAAGACCAAACAAATTGTGGTGGAAAAAACCTATGGTAGTTTGCCATAAATCAGAAATAACTTGAAGGCACACAACCAAAACAGCAACAATAACAATAAGGAAGACAAGCCAATTCCTCTCAGGCAAGGCTACTTCAGAAATTGAGGCATAACTACTCTTCCCCCTCCCTTCTTGTCTCTGTTAATATTTAAGATAAAGGTATGAACAGAGTTTGTTATACATTTCATACATAACTTGATAACATCTTGTTTGTGCATTATTGGGCCGGGCATAGGGGAATGGGAGCACATATTCACCTGGGTCAGATGTTGAATAACTATCTAGTTTGATTGTTACTACACTCTTAAGGGGAAAACAATTGCAAGGGCAATATGTGACTTATGTTTGGTGTTTATTATCGGGGTATTTTGGGGTCAGAGGGCCAACATAATTCAAGTAGCAAAACTCGTTCTTGCTTATTTCACTCATAAAAAGTGGATTACATGACTAAGGTTGCAAAATCATCCTGGAAATGTAAGAAACTGGCCATTGAGGAGAAGGATTGCCTTCTCAATGACATATTTGGATTCCTGTACATGTGTTTCCCCATCATCCTAATTTGGAAGGTGCTCAGATGTATGATCCATCTGAACCACTCCCTACATTGGTTGTGTCTGCTGACTAGGCCTGAGTATGGTACTGATAACTGAAAAAAGGAAGAAGAAACAGCTGTTATAAATGTAGGGCAGTCTCTCTCTCCAAATGAGTTTTGGCTGCAACTCCCATTCTTCCATAGTTATCCTATCTAGGAATATAGCGCCTCTTAATCTAATATATTTGAAGGGCACCAAGTTGGGGAAAAGCTTCCATCACGCTCAATTATTCTCTCTATGTTCTTTTCTAACTATGCTCACCTTATAGCTTTTTAATCCTTCTCTTAATGTCTTTTGCTTCTGTTTCCACATGTTAGGGTACATCTACACTGTAGAAATAATACATATTGACACCACTTTAACTGCCAGAGCTCAATACTATGGAATTCTGGGAGCTGCAGTTTGGTAACAGTAGTCTTTGCCAGAGGAAAGCACAGCTCCCATGATTCCATAGCATTGAGCCATGGCAGTTAAAGTGGTGTCAAAGAGTATTAATTCTACAGTGTAGACACACCTTTCTTCTCTCTTCTTTACCTGGAGAGGTTGGCACTGGCTTCTGTGTATTGATCCATTGAATCATTAATCTCCTGATTAGAGAGATCAAAAAACTGGAAAGAGAGGAAAGATGTTGGGAATCTCTCAGTCTTCCTTCTGCGCTAGAGAGTTTGCATTCTGAAGTCTATCAGTCAAACCACTAGATACTGGAGGACAGAACAGGGAACATTTAGTTTGACTTGTTTGTCATCCTGCCCTAACTCTTCATAAACACATGGATTTGGGTTGTTTCCTTGGCATTCACATTTGGTTGGGAAGCTTAGTTCTGCTATTGACTAAAATCTTTTCCTTGCCTAAGAAGAACATTTTGGTCTTTGGTTCAATCCTTTCTTTGAGTTTAAAATAATAATTGGGACAACTTTTTTATCGTGTCAGAACTGAATTAAGAATTACTGCAAGTCACTTCTGGTGTGAGAGAATAGGGCATCTACACAGACATTGCCTGGATGTGTTACCATCCTCCTGGGAGGCTTCTCTCATGTCCCCACATGGGAAACTAGGGCTGACAGATGGGAGCTCACCCCATCTCGTGGATTCGAACCGCCAACTTTCAGGTCAGCAGTTCAGCTGGCACAAGGGTTTAACCCATTTCACCACCGCGGCTCCCATGGCACAAATAAGAGATGTTGAAATGATCTGCTTGAGTGTCTGGAGGACTGGAGAAACAGATTTTGTCATACATGTGTCCTTTTCAGAAAAGCTGAACTAGCATAAACACTGGTCTAAGCAAGATGAGTTCTGCTCAGAGTACTAGTCTATGGCCTGGTATCACACGTTATCAGCTGCTGATCTCTGGAGAGTTTCTTGGGAACTAAAGAATAGTTATAGCCAACAGGCATGAGTATCACGTTATTCCCAGGCCACATTCCCACAACATTGGGGAAAATACCAGCCCCCTACATCAAGAAGTAGGAATCACTGATTATGGCAGAAGCAACTAAATCTAACAGAAGTTGGATCCTGGCTTACATCTTTCATCAAGGTAAAATTGGCCAGTAACCAGGGACGAGGAAATCTTCTCTGGTGTTGTAGAGGTGCCTTTGCTCTCCAAACAACTTTCCATAGTTAACCTAGTTATGTTTTGAGGGCTAGGTTGTGAGGGCTAAACCATGACTGAGGGACTGCAGGAGAGCAGAAGATAGAAAGATGTGCTCTTTGGGGCCAGGGTTCATAAGTCTAGTGGATTGCGGCCAAAGTGGTACACATCATCCCCTCCCCGCCATATCGCTGATGTACAAGTGATGGTTCTATTGGCAGAAATAAAATAAGGTTCTTACATATTTGAATGGAAGCATAACAGCCAGGATAATCCCACTAAAGAATAGTACCATCGCCATCACAAAGAGGACCCCCTGGCAAGTGGTGAAGTCATACTGTGGAGGGGAAAAACAGATCATAATTATGTCAATGTATACCAGGGAGATAAATCTTCAACACATCATATAGGATGTACAAAGTGTTTACACAGTACATAAATATGACTTTTGTTAGAAATGTGTTATTTAATTTGCTATACATTTGTGAACCCATTCTTCCATTGTACCCTACTTCATGATTTCCTTGAATGCATACCTTTTCAGGCACACACTGCCACATTCAGCTTTAACTTTCGATTGGGGGACACGGAAAGAGCCTCCCCGAAGATTGAGTAAATTCAGTCGGGCGTCCCCTGGGCAACGTTTCTTGTAAGCGGCCGATCTTTCCAAACCCAAAAGCATTGGATGAAATGTATTTGTCGTGAAATGCTTTTGACACGAAATAAATAAATAACTTTCGATTAGGAGTAACAATTCAAGGTCCTCCGGCTATTTTGCCTAAAATACCTGTCAGCTATGACAACAGCAACAATACTGTAAACCTCATTATGCACTTCAACACTAGTGCTCGCATTGATTCAAACTGTGAATTTATGCTCAGAACTTTCCAAAATGGGACCTGGCTCACAGCAACACTTGCATCAAACATCTCTGTATAGAAAACTTTGTTGGGAAATGAGATGCATATAGGAAGGCAAAGCATATATCGAGTTACCAAGAAATTTCATTTTAACAATGTTATGTCAATTGTGGCCCTGCGGGAAACCTGGCTCCTTGCTTCAGACCAACCAATCCAAATTCCTGGTTTTGTAGGATGGAGAAACCCTGCATTTAAAATCACTAAATATGGTAGACCAAGTGGAGGCCTAGCACTTTTGGTGAAGGGCGAACTAGGCTGGGCAGGAGAATAAATTATTTTTAAAGATCTCCTGGAGCAGACAAATATTCTTGCAGTAAAATTTTCAACCATGAGCCCATTACAAAAGAGTAAAACCATCCCCCCTATCGTGGTCATCATAAACGTATATATGCCTCCTACGTCATCCACATTTGCTCAATACTCTACATGGACATCTCTTGAGAGAGTGCTAGAAAAAGTTATTATTGAACATCCAACAGCATTAATAATTTTACTTGGAAACAATGTTATGTCACAATTTCACATTTTTCTCATGTTTCTAGGAATTTCATGTTAATTCAAATGGGTTCCGGACCCCCTGTGGATACTACAATCTGAATGCTCAGTTCTCATTATATACAATGGTGTAATAAAATGTCATCCCTTATATAAAATAGCAAAATCAAGGTTTGCTTCTTGGATTGTGGAATCTGTGAATCGCAAGAAGCAAGGTTTCTTAAGCCCTTTCTTTAAATCCTGGTCTATTCTACAGACCAAACGGAAAGGATCTCAGGAAGCAAGGTTTCTTAAGCCCTTTCTTTAAACCCCAGTCTACTGTACAGACTGAAGGGAAAGGATCCCATGAATTGATGTTTCTTAGGCCCTTTCTTTAAACCAGGTGTCCTCTACAGACAGAAGGGAAAGAATCACAGAAAGGGTGGTATCTTAACTCTGATGCTTTTAATCCAGTTCTTAATGAAGGATATAAGGACAAATGATGCCTAAAATGACGGGAATGGGAGCCTGGAAAGCCCCCCCCCCCCCCATTGTCACTAATGGGCTGGATAGAAAACAAATCTTTCGGCTTCCTGGAATGAAAATGGATTTATGTTATCTGAATTCAGGAGGCTCTCGAAAAACAGATCAGGACCCCCACCGAAATCCAGGAAATCAAAACGGATTGTGGTTTACTAGGATTGTGCAAGGCTAATATACACTCACCTTGGTCTGGAAGCTGAATATGGTGACAGAGATGCACACCAATGCTGTGATCATCAGGCAGAGGAGGATGGACTTGGTGTCATAGTAGCTGCATGAGATAAAATGAAATGAAATCGATTTATTTCTATCACAGTGCCAAGTACAAAGAGAGAATTCAGGAATGTCTGCTCAAGAGGACATTAATGTCCAAATGATATGTTTTAGACAACCAAAGATGTGTAATTGCGAGGTTAAATATCTAATGGCTGCTCCTATGCACAGCATGTAAGAGAATGGCAGCACCATCTCTCCCTGCCTATTTTCTAACCAGCCTCCATAGAGAGCTGAACACTTTCCACCCTTCCTTAAGACCTGCTGAAGACATTTTGCTATTTGAGACAAAAGACAAGATGGTGCCCCTCCATTTCATGTGCAGAAGCTGACTGGAGTGGCAGTTGACTGGATCAAAGCTTCTGCCTTGCTGTATTCTGTCTCTCACATTCCTCATCACATACACATTGTAAGGGAAATAAATCTTAAAATACAGTATAGGGCATGAACATCACCAAGCTGCCTGAAAAGAACTAGGTATGCTAGGTATAGACAGTTTGGAACATAATTTGGGTGGGAGTCTAAATGAAATGGAATGAAATTCTGAAAGTAGCACTCCCACACTGTATTCTATTGCATAGTTGTGTTCTCTGCAAATACATGCCTTTCCTTAAAATCCCACAATAAGCATGCGGCAAAAAGTACTGGCTGAGATCCAACCAAATGGTTAATAAAATGCAAAGCATTTCCTTCTTAATAATAGTTGTGAGTCTGAAAGCACAGTCAGTTCTACCTTTTGGACATCCAATGAGTACAAATGAATACATACCATGTAATCAATGAACCAATAACACAAATTCAAATCAGAAGCTATTGACATATGGGTTAGAGAAATGTATATAAATGCATTTGCAACTCTTTAAAAAACATTTTTGACACTCTAAATTTCGGGATTTGTATGAATGGAGAAAGTTCAATTGTGAATAGGGAATGGGAATTTTTAAAATGCCTTATGATGCTTGCATCATACTCTGTCATTATTGCTGCTACTGCTGCCTTCCAATTATTTCCAATTTATGGTGATTCTAAATTGCAAAGTTTTCTTGTCAATATATATTCAAAGCAGGTTTCCCATTTTGTTTCTCTTTTGCCAAGAGAATGTCCCACAATTACACAATGAATTTCTATGGCCAAGGAGAGATCTTTACTCTGGTTTCCCTGGAGATCTAGTCCAGCACTCAAAGCACGATACCATGGTGGATTTCTAGGACATGCTCAGATATCGTGATCCTAAATATGTTTGTGTAGAAACAAATCTGCATAATTTTATAATTCCAAATAAATGAATTGCAGCCCATATATGCATTTCCTTTGTGTTCTTTCTTTTGCAACAACAGCAAAAGCTTGTTGCTGCCAGGTCATTCATATTAACTGTTCTCTGTTCAGTTTCAGTGAATGAGCAATGTCTTTTGTTTGCTTCTCTGCCTGCTACACTTGTTTATTTTTGTCCTACCACCACCACCATCACCACTGGCGAGCCATCTGATACACATGGAACAATGAAAAGCCAGGATGCTTTCATACATGAGATTATAAATAGCATCAACAGAGGCAGAGTTGTATAAAACCTGGATCGCAGGGAGAATTCAAAAGAAGCAGAGCTTGGAAACACTGCTTTTAAAAAAAACTCTTTTGGAGGGTATAAATATTTACTACTTTTATTATCTTCTAGGATAATAGTTTCAACTGTTTCTCTATTGAGCAAAACTACATGAAATTCACTCCCCCTCCCTCCCCGCCCAATTATCTGGATTATATGGCAGTTTAGAAGGGTCCTTAGAATCAAAGAAATTCAGAATAATAAAGTATAGCCTACTGTAATATTCTGAATTCATCTGAAATTGGATTAATCTTAACTCTTTTGACATTTATGGTATGATAACAGCCATTATTGTGGATTACGAATGGGAGTTTAATATGCAGATAACACTGGGGTCATTCTCGAGTCTTATCTTTTCAGAGAGCTAGCAACAGGAAATTGGTTTTCTGGGCTTCACTAAAGAATAGGGTGCCCTGTGGGTACATGATAACAGACCCTAAGCAATAATGTCAGTTGATTTCAACACTAATCTATCCTTGTATTATCCTTTACATGGGATAGAACAGGATTGGTCTGAAAAAGAGGATTTTTTAAAATAAAAAGTATCACTCCTTTTATTTGATAGTAATATGTTTACTGATGCCACAAGGATTCCTTTTTGGAGGAAACAGCTTTGTAGGTGTCTTTGGATAGGTTAAAGGCAAACAAAATGAGGGAATAAGGAAACATAAGTTTCAGTGAGCCTATACATTAAGGATGTGCCTAATTATAGCACTATGGCAGTATTTTAACTGAAATGTTTCCGTCCTACGTGATCCTGGAATATGTAATTTATAGGTGTAGATGGGGTATCTAGAATTCTTTAGTTCTGTGGCTCATGGGAATTCTATGGGTCTTAATGATGGATCTTGTTCTGTGGGACAAGGAAATAATTATACATCTCACCAAACTACAAATCTCAAGATTTAATAGGATGGAGCCAAGGCAATCAAACTGATATCAAACTTCCACAACTGCACATGCATTTTGACAGATCTCTTTTCTCTTCTCTAAAGAAAGACAGAAAAGAGGAACAAGTTCTAACATTAAGAGAAATGATCAGTGAAGACCTACCAAAGATAAATACTGAAGAATTATCCCCCCCTTTCTGACACACATAGACAGAGTGGCAATCATTCAAGCTTCTCCTGTCAGTAACCTACCTGGCAAGCATCCCAGTCATATAGCCCATGGAGAGCGTCTATGGAGATATTAAAAAAAATTACTTTAAGTGCTGGATCCAGTTGCTAAGACACGAAACACACTGAGGAACATTTGCTAGGTCTGGTCCAAGTGAATTTCCTAGTCCCTTCCTCTGGGCCCATCCAGACAAGCCCATATCCCTTGGTCTACTAGGGTTTCAACCAGGGCATCCAAATGACGCCCCCAGTAAAAACGAATAAATTCGGAATAACCTTGGTTATTTAGAATTAATTAAATACCCTATTAGATCCTGGTCTTCTTGAAAGGCCCAGGTCTAATCAGGTATTAGGTCTGTGGCGACTCACCTCTGGGTAGTTCGAGGATCAACCAGATCTACCCGGAGTGAGTCTCTATTTGCCATGTCAAACCTTTTGGGCTCCTGAAACCCAAAGGTCCAGGATGGCATCCAACCTCTCCCCCCGGGTCCCCAAAACAACCCTTAAAACTTAAAAAAATGTACCAGGCTGCCATTAAGATTGTCCTTGCATCCTCCTGGCACACAGAAATGACATGCCGGGAGGTGGAGGACGAGGAGTGATTTTTCCTCCTTGCCCCTTCGGTCTCCTGGCAAATCATTTCTATGTGTCAGGAGGATGCAAGGACCACCTTAATGGTTGCCTGGTAAATTGTTTTAACTTTTAACGGTTATTCTGGAGGAGGGGGTTCTGAGTGGCTTAATAGCTTCTGAGTGGCTGGCATGGATTTTGGTACTGTATGGAAGCGCCCAGTGATGCAGTGGACACTTTCAAGATGTGTCTCAGATAAGATGGAAAAGTTAACCCTCTGCACCTCATATGCAACCCACACTCTCATGCATTGCCCTTAAGCCTAGAATAAAATGGAATCTCCTCACCACAGCTCAGTTTCAGAGATGCAACTTGGTCGTCACATTGAAAGGCTAAGGGATTTCTAAAAGAATACATCTCTAGGACACTCTAGGTCTTTTACTGTGTCTCAAGCAGAAGTTGACCATAGAGTTGTGCTGGAAGCCCTAGAAATTTATAGAGAGGTGTTCTCTCAGGACAAAAAATGAAATTTTATTTGTTGTGATTTTTCACTTTTATGCGAGTCTTGCACCCCAGGAAATGTGGAGGGCTGACTATAATTATGTCTGAATCTTCCATGGTCAGGTTATGATGCCAAGTTAACAGACAACCTGTTTTCACATTTACCCGAGGTTGTAAAAACAAGGGTAAAGGTAAAAACAAGGGTAAAGGAGTTCCTCAGGCATGCTATCATCATAAAAGACTGGTATTCTATATTGAGACTTACAGCTCCTGTATTGTGCAGATGTGCCCTTATCCAATATACAGAAGCTAGTCATATGAAGGTATATTGCCTTTAACAGTAAATTTCCACATACTTTATGTGAAATTATACAATTGCACTTCCTCTTCAAGTTCTTCCTTTTGAGAAACAGGCATGTGGTATGAAAGAAACAGAGTGTCATAAAACGGCACTATGCCCAATATAGTAAAGAATGAAAACCAAACAGAAAAGCCTGTATGAAAAGTAAGTACTCTCCATCCTGCAGGTATTCACATTTTTTGTGTGCATCTCAGATAAAATAGGAGATCTCTTCTGTGGCCTTTTTGCTATGCATTCTGAGAACACTGGCATCTAATATAAGCTAAATATACTGAAATAAAGTGTAACTTGCTTATTTTCCTATATAATAAGTTTAAAAATAGTTTCTCTGCTGGGTCATATTATAAGGATTGGGGTACATTTTTAATGTGTGATTGTGTGTTTCAGAGCTATTTGAGAAATGGTCAGTTTGCATTAAAATACTTAGCACATTTTTTCCTTGCACAAAAAATTATTATATTTTGTGTAGTCACCTTGTGCAGAATCACTGTACTTTTCTATACCATGCAAAGATTTTTCCATAAACAAATTTTTCACCAAGAAAAATTCTTGAAAAATATCCAAAACCCTGTAGTGTGTTAGGATGCAATTTCTCACCAATAAAGACAACATTTGCAAACACTGTTCACTCCATTAGTTGGACAGCACTGGTTCGGTTATTGAAGAGTAAAGCCAAGTTCACTTTGATTAAATCTGTGGTAACATGTAGTGATGTTCCTCCATGGCCTGTCTGACCAAAGAAGTCTGATTGGTGGAAACATTCAGGCACTGAACTGATATGAGCAAGCCTTCCAGAGGAAAATCTTTGTTGTTTCAAGCTGGCCTCCAACTTGGTTTCAAAGGCCTCATGAATAAGACCAACAAATCAAATGCACACCTCAGTTTTGGTAATGTAATTTACTCTTAAAGGTATGCAATAGACTCGAGTAAATACTGTATATACGTCTTTTGTGAATTCCATAAATGTTCCTTTAGGGCAAGTCTATCGGGTTTACCTACGTGAACATAAACACCCTCACTGAAACGGGCAAAATTGACAAGAAGACATACATGGTCAAGAAAAACTGAATTCTTTACGTCCATATTAGGCAGAGAAATTGAGAAGGAGAACATATTTTTAAATGTTTTTAAATGGTCAAAAAACATGTTTTCAGAGTGTTGAGAAATCCTAATGGAAAAACTCCTGGGCTAATGAGAATCATTTTTGTACAGGACATATTTGACACAAAATTCACATGTGGTTGTTTTGCACAGAAAACAGCACTTTGTGCGCAGGAAACAGCATTTTCTCTCTGGAAAGACTATTTTGTTGCAGAAATTTTAATTCATGTTCAGAAAATGATGTTTTCTACACAGAAAATGCTGTTATAGGGGATTCATTCCACATGAAATACACACTCAGTTTATTTTCGGAATATGAATTAATATCTCTGCATTACAATATTCTTTTCCACTCAGAAAATGCTGTATCCTGCACAAAATAACTATATGAAAACTTTTTCAGAAATTAATTGTGAATAGCCTTTGAAAACTGCTTTGTTTGGGAGGACTTTCTTGCAAGTTTGAATTGGTTCTATTTCTTTGTAAGCCACACATGCCAGAAAGGTGAGAGATAAACAAATAAATGTGTGGCTCTTGTCCCAGCTGCACCGCCATCCTATCACTCCCATCCAGTCCCCATTGACTAGCCGTGGGTTTCTATGCCAGGTGTGCCACTTACAAAGATGGTCAGGAGGATCAGGTTCCATGGGAAGTACCTCCTGTGAATTAAGCGAAACGGAGCCAAGTCAGTTTTGTTATCCAAAGAGCATAATCACTAAAAGGAAAATTACATAATGTCATATTGCGTAATAAGGTAATTAGAGAACAGCACAGCCATTAGAGCAGTGGGGCAAACAGCATGTAATAATTTTGCAAGGTAACTGTAGTTTACAACGTGCTCCAACATCAGAATATCAGTGCTTCTCTTCCTGAGCCAGTGTGAATTAGGATTAAGACACCTTTTAGACTGGCTTTTTGACAGTGTCTCAATGCAAACTGGATTCAGCAAGTAAACATTATCACCTTTTAAAAGCTGTGGCTGGAGCTGCCACCACAGCCATTGCCAGATAGCAGTTGGAAAGCTTTCCAATGTGATTAAAAGATTGCCTAGAGATACAGAAAAACTGAAATGCTCCATCATATCTACACAGAAGATCATGTTCAGGTGAAAAAAAGTTCTCCCTCTCCTTTCTAAGCTAACATGTACCAATAACATATTCCTAACTATGCCATGATGCCATAAATGAGGCTGAGGGCCCACAATGCAAACTGTTTGGGCCATCGACTGAGGTTGTCTCTTTCTCTCTCTTTCCTGAATTGTCTGTTAGTATCCTGAGAGAGGGATCAGGAGACATTATTTCAATTTACAATTTGGCAGCTGGTGTGCAAGAGAACAGGTGATGACTTTTATATAACTGGTGGCAGCACCCATGCTAGGCTATTTTCATGCTTGGCAAAGCTAACATTGTGCGTGCATGCGCTCAAATTGTTAGCTTCAGTTTCAAAAACAGATGTCTTGTTGTCTTATAGAGAAACAAATGAAAAGCAGAAAATTCAATTCTGCTCAATTTAAATTGCAATATGTAATACAAGCACCTTTGATTGCCATTCCCAATACAAAATAAAATGTTTAAGCACACAAATAATTTTAACAATCTTGTGAACTGTGATATTGAAATGGAAGTATCTCAAAAGTTTCAGTTTCAGGCATGTTAAAATCTCACTTTGTGAGGTTATTCCAATAAGAAATAGAGACAAATAAATACAGGGAATGATAGCAGATGGAAAGGATGTGCTGATATGAAAATATCACCTTCCATAACAACAACAACAACAACAACAACAACAACAACTACTACTACTACTACTACTTTATTTATACCCCACCACCATCTCCCATAGGGACTCGGAGCGGCTTACAAAATAGCACATACATAAAATATATAATACATAAAATAAAATACATCAACATCAAACAATAATAACATTATATAAACAAGGTATATAAACTGGATAAAACAACCTTTATTAAAATAGAATCAGTTAAAAGATCCATGTAATCCATATAATCAATATAACAGCCCAGCTGAATGTGCAGAATGTAGATATGAAATACTAAGTGATTGGAAATCAGTTCTGGTTACTGTCTAAATGTTATCAAATGCCTGCTGGAAAAACCAAGTTTTTAACTCCTTCCTAAAGTGTTGTAGTGTAGAGGCTGTGGGGAGAACACAGATCTTTTATATAATGAACTTAGTAAACGTCTATAGTGAACCTACCTGGGTCCAGAGCAGCAGGCCAAAATCAAGTAGGTTACAAAGAAAACAGCACTGTGGGAGGAAAACAGAGAGCAAACATGAACTCAGAAAATAATCATAGTAACAACTACTACTACTACTACTACTACTACTTTATTCTTATATCCCACCCCATCTCCCTGCCTGGACTCGGGGCGGCTTACATGAGGACCAAGCCCAATAGTACAACAATAAAACATCAACATAAAATACATTCCAATTACAATGAATTAATACATAAAACATATAAAATATCATAAAACATAAGCTGAACAACAACCAATAACCAATTGTCAGACACAGTGGGTGTGTTCAGAATTGGGGCAGCGCAATAATGATACATGTGAAATATATTGCAAGACCACTGGTAAGATGGTCAGTAATAAATTGGGTACAGGATGGAGGTAGAAGGACTCAGTCAAGCTGTAACCAAATTAGTCAAAGGCACATTGAAATAACCAAGTTTTCAGGTCTTTCTGGAAGATGACCAAGGTGGGGCTAATTTAATTTCTCTCGAGAGGGAGTTCCAGAGCTGGGGGGCCACAACCAAGAAGGCTCTCTCTCTTGTCCCCACCAACCATGCTTGAGACAGCAGCGGGAGCGGGAGACGGGCCTCCCCAGTAGATCTTAAGTTTCATAGTATAAAATACGATGCATATATTGAACACAGTTTCTGAATGATCTCCTGTGTACCTTTTCACCTTTTACAGTATATCAGGGCTTGCATGACCACAAGAAATAGGGAAATGACTATTTCAGATGGCAAAAATGTTACTGTCAGGGTTAGGAAGAGGTTTTCAGTTGTCCAAATATCCTGTGAGTTGTCCAAATAACAATGATTTTGTGGACTACTTTCCAGCATCTTTGACTAATCACCATGTTAAGTGAGGCTGACGGAAGTTATTCTCCAACTCACCGTCAGGGCACTGATTGGAGAATTATTGACTAGCGTTCTGTTCTTTAGTCTCAACTAAAGTATAATATTCAATCCACTCTTGAATGATAGGTAAAATCTCATTGATTCAGCGGGTTTACTTCAGTTAGGATTAACAACAGGACCTAGACCAATATTGTTTTTGTTTGTCTCTTTATATCCCACATTTAAAAAGATAAAAAGCAACGGAACTATTATAAATACAGCATGAAAAAAAGTTGAACAGATTATACAAGGCCTATTTCCCCTTAGAAATGAGATGTTTGACACTGAATGCCTTTGGCTAACATATGGCACAGCATAACCCAAACATATAGCTTCTTCCTTCTTTCACTTCTATACCAAAGTAGCAGCAGATATGTCTACATAAAAGCTTGCTAGGTGGCAGCCTTCTTGAATTTAAATAAATTTAAGAACCCCAATTTCATAAAAGCAAGACACAATTCAAATGGAAGAAGAAAGGATCTTTTGGGTACTTAGCTGTCTCTATATGGATTACTTAATAGAGCATATAACTATAATTCTAAGCTTGGAAGTGCTACTTTTAAAAATTGCAACCATTTGGGATTCTGGGAGTTATATACCAAAAGATAGAAACTTTTGCACATGTTGAATCCTGGACCCATCTTTTGGATCTGTGAGGCACAGTAGAAAGGGCAAACATTTCTCACATAATGGAGTTCTCTAAGCAGATACAACAAAATGAAGGGAAGTGGAGAAAGACAATAAACTCTGCCAAGCAGTAGAAGCCAGTGGAGAATTCTGAGCAACTTCAAATTCAACATGGAATGGCAGAGGCTCTTTAGAAATCTGCAAGTACTTTTCCACAATGTAAGTAGTTGTCAAGTATGCCCCTGAGCTGCTTGCTGTACCTGTCAATTTTTGCCTTGTGGGGAAACAAACTGATAAATGAGAAGACAAGGTTCCAATTACATTTGCAACCGAGAGACTGTGGTATGTAGACAGTCTAGGGAGGCAAACCAGCTATTTTGGAAAACCTATCTAGCATTAGACTAATTAAATAGAAAAAAAGGAGGGTAAGGCATCTGTACATTTTTAAAAGGTGGCTTCATCAAGGGGAATTCCTCAGGTGCAGTTTGCATCACGAGCTAAACACATGGACATCCCCTATCTTTCTGTGACTTATCACACGTCGTTAACCCTGGTTTTTTACAGCAATGTTTGAAGTGTTCAACTTCTTTTGCAAGCTGTAAAACTCCCTGAAAAATATTAAAGGGTCTCAAGAATCAGACTACAGCTGTGTTAAACATTCTGCCCAGCCAAATATTTTGGGAGGTTGGTGGTGGTGGAAAAGAAAAATGATCCACAAAGCCTGGGAGGGGAGGTCAACATTTGGAGATTAAAAAGTTCCATATAGGTTGTGTTTAGGGTTGATTTGCGAGTGTTATTTTTTTCTTTCATTTTTCACATTTTTCCTCTGGCAGTGTGTCTTATGACAGTTCAACCTCACTTCAGGCACAGAGTCCTGCTGGAAGTACATCTATGTCATGTGATGGGATCTGGAGGGTTCCTTGTCTGAAGTGAGGTTGAACTTTCATGGCAAATTTACCCGTGTGATGAGGTAGTAATTGGGTTCCATTATTTTACTATTTTCTAGTTAGTCATAAGAAAGGAGAAAGGAAGTATTCAGCCAGTAGTTTGGCTTCAGAGATTTTAGCAAAACCAGTCTATTCTTGGAGTCCAGAATCTTTTCTTAGAACACAATAATGACCAGGAGCTAAGATATATGGAATTAAAAAGTATTCTTTCAAAAGCCATCCCTCTAATCATAGTGGTTTTATCTCAACCCAGTATGCAAATTATTAAGGGGGGGGGAGGGAGTTACATTCACTAGCCAACCCCTAACTTCTCCCAGTTTTAGCCAAATCTTGTCCTTCCCATAGCCATGTTAAGAACAGAAATAGGCAAGGTATCACAACAATTAATCACACATGCTTCATCTCTATTCCCTATAATTCAAGTACCCACAGTCTGAGTAAATGAAGTTAGGTTCCACTTAGAGACCAGACTTTCTTGTTCACAAAGGAAGGGCCAGATAAGACATGCTGGGGCCCTAAACTAGGTCCTGGTTGGCATTAACCCCCACGCCCTCCCACACATTATTCTAACCATTTTGTAAAACATCAACACTCATTCAACTCATGGATTTAGAATCCCTTCATGATCTGAGAGGCTCAACTGTAATCTATTTAGCTTATGCTTCCACTTCATATCACAAGGAGGGAAAGAAAGTGCTAGGAAAGAAAGAGAAACTTTGAAGACAGACTAAGACTGGAACGGTAGGTTGAATTGCCACTGTGAGTAGCAATCTGGGAGGAACTTGGCATATAAATGTAACAAAAAAATTAGAAAATTAGAATTGCAACCAAGGAACTCTTTGAGAGAGAGAGAGAAGTGTAACTCCTAATCTGGAGAGATGCCTGGTTCTTGTCTACTGAAGGCTTCCTGGTCCCACCTGATTGCTTTGGCAGGCCTACACACAAACCCTGGCATTTCCTCACCTCTTCCTTTGCATCTTGCAAAATATCTAGGTGCTACTTCCTAAGAAAATACCTTCTAATGCTATGAGTCACAGAACTATACCTCCCAATAGAACCTGCCTCTTCACTCATCCTTCTTAATGGTTTCCTGGAAGAGGCGATTCAGCTACCATCATGCTACTCAGCTCAATGTATTAGGAGTCTAGAGCTCTGGTTTGCTTGCTACATCGGTATGCAGTTGAAACCAGTGTAGGTGAGCCCCAAGGACCCACGTATTTTCTGTCATGCATGTCAGAGTTCTGGGCATAAAATTTCATCTTCCTAAGATTCTTAGGAAACTGAATTTTGCTTTCCATTGACCTTCCCATTAATTTTGGCATATACACCTCCTTGCCAATGTCTATCCCTAGCCTGTCTAGCAGGGTCACGTCCAGGCTATTTGGCTGACCACATACCCTTGTACAACACTGCCTGAGCCCTGAGATTTTCAGGAGAGGGCCTTCTCTTGGTCCCACCTCCATCTCAAGCATGATTGGCGGGGAGAGAGCGGGCCTTCCTTCTTGGTGGCTGCCCCTCGACCCTGGAACTCCCTTCCTCCCAGGAAAGCCAGAATGGCCCCCTCCCTGCTGTCCTTCCGGCAGGTTAAACCTTTTTATTCAGACAGGCTTTTAAAGATGAAGGTTTTTAAGATCAAGTCAAAGGGTACTGTGGTTTTTAACTTTGAATATGGTTAAAATGTGAATTTCTTAATATTGTTTATATTTAATTCTATTTTAATGCTTGCATATTTGTATATTTTAAATTGTTTGCTAATGCTCTTATGTTAAGTTGAGTCTCCTTTGGGAAAGATAAAGCAGGGTATAAATAAATATAATAGTCATCATCATCATCATCATCATTATCATCATCATATCCCTATGCACTTTTGCATAAATGCATACACCCATACAATTTTTCTTTTAATTGTTCCTTCAGCAGGAAACATTGTTTAAAGTGTTTCTCTATATAGAGTAAGAACACCTCTGATCCAAAAAGGATTCCTCTCTCCCTTTCACAGTTGGCTTGCGACTATCACATTACCAAATTTGATCCGCTACCATTATATTTACCATGAGACTGGGTTTACTCATGGAAAAAATACTAGAAAACAGACCATAAAATTCTAATATTACCTTGTTTAATATTTCCTTTCAACTATTTTGAATGCCATAACTTCGGTCCCAATACAAATGATAACTGGCATAAAGATGACTAGTGATATAAGGCCAACACTTACTAGGAAGCCCAATACCAGGCAGGATTTGCCTGTACATATCCTTTAACTGGTTCACTGAAGTAAAGAAAGAGAAAAGAAATATAAACACATGAAAACAATTCAAAATAGTTTAAATACAGAAAGAAAAAGAGTTGATCCAGCACATTAGTTGTGCAGCTTATTCATAGATCATGATGCCAATGTGGGGAGGGACACATCATTGCACTTAAAAGAGCAAACACCAATAATCCCTTTTTGAAGTTGGCCCTAAACCCCTCTACAGCTCAGGGCAGAGAGGCAAAGCTACTTAGTTTTCACATGGCTGTAAACATTAATGAAGTGTGCATCACAATAATCCAGCTAATGCCATTGATTTCTTCACTTTATCCTACACCAGGGAAATCATTATGGAGAGAGCTGATTAAATGGCCTGAAAGGTCTCAAGTGGTGCCAATTTATTATTGATGCTACATGCAAGTTGACACTGGTAACCCTTTGCTTCCATCACTGTTGTTATCCGAGCTTCAGGCAAGCCTGGATGGGACAGGAAGATGAATGCCAGTCTCTTGATGAATCCTAATGGCTTGTTCAAGAAAATTGCATTTGAACTGCATAGTATAGATGTGGACAAAGTGTGGCCCATGAGCTACACACATATTTTTTTTTTACTTCCAGTCGCTTCCTGATTTTTTAAAGGCATCTTCTGACCTTAAATTGGCCTCAGGAGGCCTGAAAAGACATTTAGTGAAAAGGAATTTAGTTTTCGGTGGATGGGTGTATTGGTGGATGTAGATCTCCTGGGGAGGTGAGATAATGTGTCCCCCAGCCCCTCAAAATCTCCTACAACTGACATAGAAGAATTAAATAATCTAGAACTGACCTTACATGTCCTTCCAATGGCAAACTATGTAACTAGCTTTTCCAGTGCTTCCACTATATTTCACCCAAAGTAACATTCACAGCAAACATGGATTAAAATCATTGGTTTAAAATGTCCTACAGAGGTTGGAGGAAGTTATAATGACTCTCTGGAATTTCAAGCTTTCCGGTTTTGACTATATATTCAAAAAACGCAATAAATGACCAGTCAAATTGGTGAGCTTGAACACATAGTTAAGAATTATGTGTAAGTGAGGAATTCACTGGAATCACTAGTTTAATTCAGCTTTCCTAATTTGCTAACCTTGGACCAAATTGTGACCCAAGCACAATCTACAGTTGGAAATCATAAGAGTACAATGCCATTTGTGCAACAAAAAGCTATTTTAAAATGAGTTATAAAATACATATTTTCTTTGATAATTAAAATAAAATGTTCACAGCCATGCTTTGAAAAATGTGAGGAAAATGTGTATATATTAAAAATGTAACAGTTTCCATGTTTGATTTTGGAAGAGGGAACCCTTTGTTATTGATATTGGCCTAGATTGGAATAAACTTTGATGTAGAAATTGAATAACCTCAATAGGTCTGGGTATGCAAAGGGATCTTATAGCATTTTAGAGACTACACTGAGGGAACAAAGTCATAAATATACTTATTCAGACCTCTTCCACACTGCCCTTATATCCCAGGATTGAATCCCAGCTTATCTGTTTACCCCAGATTATCTGGCAGTAGGAGACTCATTTTAAAACAGATAATCTGGAATCAGATCCTGGGATATGTGTCAGTATAGAAGTGGCCTCAGATGCATAAAGTGAAGTGCTTGAGAACATACCTATATATACAGGCTTTGTGTACAAATACCCAAAGTAAAACAAAATCTGCAGGGATGGTCATGATGCGACAAGTTAAGTTTTAATGATGGGCTCATCTTTTTGAGCCCAAAACCACAAAGTGGTTGAGAAGTCACTTCTAGATGTCTACATCCAGGGACATCAGGGTTTTTTTTTGGGGGGGGGGGGGAGGGGGGACGGGTTTAGCCTCATGTCGAGGAAAGTCTGAACTAAACTGCACAGCAGCCCTGAACTTTGGGAATGGTATGGACAGCACAGCCACCTGTGATTAAGACTGGCCACTGTCCACATGGGCCTCTGCCATCCCCTTTCCCCTGCTCTCATCAGCACAAGGCAAATGGAATGGATCAGTTCCTGTTGCCACTTCCAGATGTCCACGGAGCTCCTGGAAAGCTCCTGCTAGACATTGACATTAGAGCAACTCGGAGAAGGAAAAGAAAGACCTCCTAAGGAAAAGACTTCTTAATAGGTCCAAGACTTACCAGAAGGTGAAGAGAGCGACAATGGCAACTGTAACAAACAGTTGAAGTGAAATGATGCTGTAAACCTAAGATCAAGAAAACAGGATCAATATCAGCATAATTGAGGCTCAAATCCCAAATCCAGCAAATGCATTCCTTGTATCACCTGAGCCACTAAAATTCAAGCCAGAAGTTGGTCTCATAGTTTCACCAACTCCTGAGGGGCATAGAGGATCACAGCCATTGCACCTCACCACACAAATATATTTGCTAGCTGCGTCCTTTGTTTACTCTGCATTCAGCTACTTTGAACAAAGCCTATATTTTTATATAAAGTATGACTCACCCTTATCCATGGATTCAATATCCATTATTTCATTTACATATGCTATAAAAAATCTGAAATCTTTGTGATCCTATCATATACATCCAGTCCAAGGATAGTCAAAATATATGGTTGACTATTATCTGTGGTTTCGGGCAGGGTGGGGTGTCTTGGAAGATATCCCCCATAGATACAGGGGTCATAAAGTACAAAAGTGTGCCTGAAAAACCAGTATTGGGTAGTCTATTGCCTTGAGGGCAAAGGACGTGGTGGTGTGGATGTCAATGTGCAGGGTGTGTGGCTGATGGACAAATCTACACCCTGCCTCTTCCTTTGTTTGTTCATACACAAGAGGATGAAGTGGTTGGGCAAACAAGGGATCAGACCTCCAGATTCATTGAGCCCAACACGTTTTGAAATAATTCCTTCCTCAATAAACTCTTGAATGTTAATTCTCAGTCTGGTTTGTCAACTAGTGTTACTGCTTGTGAATCTTTTCTCTGGATATACTGAGTGTGATAGATCATTAGGAAAATTGTGAACTGGCTTAGAGAGATGGGCAGATTTTTATTTTAAAAAATTCAGTAAATCATTATCCTTATCTATTATGAAAATGCACACTGCAGCATAAGAACAATTCAGGAGACTTATTCCTGTACATCAAGAGAGGTCGGAGTAGTGTAGATCTACTTGGCCAATGTGAGTATTGGCTCGCTGTTCCATTATTAATTCAGTGATCTTACTCTAGCATGGTCTAACCCATATGTGTCAAACTCATGGCCCACAGGCCAGATTCAGCCTGCCATGTCATTTTATGTGGCCCTCCAGATCCTGGACTACAGCTCCTATATTCTTCAGTAGACATCATGACCAGAGTTGATGGGAGTTATGATACAGTAACATCTAGAAAGATGCAGTTGTTCTGTTTGGTCATGAGAATGTGGTTTTAATTTAGACCAAGGCTATGATTCCTGACTTTAAAATATCCTTTAACCATTCCCCAACCTCTGAACCACAAGTGCTGTTGGGTTGCAATTCCCAGTCCACTTGGTGGATAAGCAAAAGTAATGTAACTTGCCATTCAATAATATTTGGGGACCCAAACTAGACAAAAACTAAAGAGCACTGACCACTTTGTAAAAAGTATAGTTGGCCCTCTATATCCACGGACTCTCCCTCTCTCCATGGATTCAATGTCTCTTTCAATTTAACCATAAGGCTGATGTGGTTCTCCATGAAAATGAGTTTGATACTGCTGGTCTAATCAATAAGAAGTTTTTCTGTGTGTGCAGTTTCAGATGGGGTGGGGTTTAAGACCAAAATGTCCAAAGTGTGTATGGGCTTATGTTAAGAAGAGTGATTGTAATAATGTACCTGTAGTGATTACAATAATTGTAATAATATATTATCCACAGTAAGAGTATCAATCTGGTGGATTGCAATGGGCAGTACACCCAAGCCCCATGTACATAATTTTCAACTGAGATATTCATTACTTTGGCATGGTTAACTTTCTCTTCACCTTCAGCCTGTTTTCAGACATTACCTTCCTGATGAACACTCTGCGCACATTTTGGTCATCCCAGCTCAATGCTGTGAGAGTTTCAGTATCAGGGGAGTATCCACTGCCATAGTGAGGGCTGGTACCTGAAAAAGAAGAGGAAATCAAGGCACACCTGAATTGCGGCATTTCCAGGAACAGCTAATGTCAATCTCTAAGAAAATAGGATAGAGGGAGGAATTATGGAGGACTCTAAGAGAAATGAGATTTCACTGGTGTATAGTTTCTATGCTGTATTTGAACTGTGTTGATTTGGCCTGTCCCCATATGAGCCACCCCGAGTCCGTTTGGGGAGATGAAGGCGGGATACAAAAATAAAGTTGTTGTTGTTGTTGTTGTTGTTGTTGTTGTTGTTGTTGCCTGTACTGTGAACAAGATGTCATAATCAGAACAGCACAGCATATAGAGAAACAGAATGGCTTCTAACTGTCCTAGAGGTCAGACACGGATGCATTTTATTACTTTATCAACTTAACTTGTACACAAAACATATCAAATGGAAAGTGAATCAAAGAAGAAACATTGCAAGCTCAAAATATACAGGTGACACCATATTATTAATACAAATTGCAATAACTGCTGATGAAAGATAAGTATAAAAGTACAAAAAAGTGTTATAGATGAATATTAAGAAACAAAAGTAATGACAAAAAAAGAAAGGTGTGGAAGTGGATTCCATAGATATAATGGACTGCTAAGAAAAACAAGCAATGTTTCCAAGAGCAAATCAAGTCTAAGTTTTCATTAGGAACCAAAATGCCTATATCAAGGCTATCGTGCTGTGGACATGTTATGAAACAATATGACTCACTAGAAAATAAAACAGTGCTCAATAAAGTGGGAAGCTGTAGGAAAAAGGAAGATCATACTGTGTGCAGATTGAAAATCAAAGAAGCCAACCGCTCTGAATGTTCAAGGTCAGAATAGGCCTGTTAATGATGAGGCCTCTTGAAGGTCTCTCACTGAATAGCTATTAAATTCAAGTGACCTGTTGCCACATAGTAACATTTTTTTAAAAAGAAAATACTTGTACACTTCTTTCAGAGGATAGTGTGAATAAAGATTCACTGAAATACAATATCTGACTGTGAGTGGACATGTTCATGTAAAAAGCAAGTAAACAATGATTAGCAAACAGAAGATTTTAAAAAAGCACTTGGACTATAAATGTGCTAAACATTACATCAAGAATGTCTTTGTAAATGAAGACTGCTTTTTTTAAAAAAAATGAAAATTTGTGATTCCTACTGAAATGAAAGACTTCAGATCCAATAACACCATAGAACTATTCTGGAGAGGACATATTCCATCAGATGTGAATAAATGAATTTTTTTATTTCATGTCAAAAGCATTGCACAACAAACAAAGTCCAAAAGTGATAAAATAAAGGAATCACAAACAGCTAAATAGTTTTAGACCAAAAGCCGGCAACAGCAACCGCATTGTCCATAGCTTTAAACAACTCCTCCTCCGTGCATGAGGCAGGACACTGTGGGCAAGCATACATATGCAGAGTTGTTTGTTCAGCTCCACAGTCACACAAGGTGGAGGATTCCTCCAGGTAGTGCCATCTTGCCAGGTTGTCTTTTGATCTGCCCACTCCACTTCTGAGTCTGTTCAGGGACTTCTAAGTTGCCCATCCTTGGTTTGCCCCTGGAGGAAGACCCTCATGGGGGGCCATCCACTTGGAATTGCTAGCGATTATGTCTATTAATATAGAAGGTTTGTCACTTGCTAAGGAAGAGCTATGAGCCAAAATGTCTGAGGACATCTCATGTGACATTTTATGTATACAGGAAACACACAGAGACATCACAATGAGAAGACCAAAAATTCTCATAATGCAACTGGCAGTAGAACGACCTCACAGACAATATGGTAGTGCCATTTTTGTACGATCTGGTATAGCAATATCTTCAGTCTCTCTCGCAGAAGTAAACAACATTGAAATCCTATCTGTGGAATTGAATAGTTGCAGTATATCTTCACTCTACAAACCACCTGGGGCTGATTTCTATTTTACGCCCCCAACCAATTGTCACAATCATGAAGCCCATTGTTATGGTTGAGCCTTATGGCTCCGATACTGGGAGACGAGGTCGTAAGACTCCTCGAGAGTCAGACTCTCTTGAGGAGCGCGAAAGGAAACGGCTCCGGGACTTATTTGCAGAACCAACAGACGAAGACTCCTTTGAGGGTTTTACCGAGGGAATGGAGGAAGAGATGGTTAGCTCAGAGGAGGATGACATGGAATGTACTCGTGTGAGGGAGGATTTGGGTGTCACCGGCAATGATAGCATGGGAGGCGACTGGCGGGTTGCAGGATCGGACCCGTGGATGGGCTGGAGGGATGGAACGGGATCCACAGCTGGGGATGCTGTGGGGCGTAGTCAAAGGTGTTTTAGCTCTGATGAGGATGATGATGATGAGGCACCTGGAATTAGGATAGCAGCTGATAGCGATGAGGAGTTATGAACTGGCATAAAATGGGGTCTAGAATCAATGGCTAATTGCGTTGGGCAAGGTAATCTGGACGAACGCTTGAACTCTTGTTGGGGAACTTCCTGAAGACTGGTGTGATTCGTTTGCTGAATACGTAAGTTACCAAGGACACTGGGCATAGACGGCGGGAGGAACTGTGTGGGCTTTTTCTGTGCAAACAGTGGCGGGCAAACAGTGTATTCTCTTAGGACCATAAGAGTGTCCCATGACAAAACAAGCTTATGATGTCTCAGTTCTGAATTTAAAATGAGATTTCAAGAAAAATAATCAGGTACATTGCCAGAAATTTTGAGTTGAGGGAGTCACCTGCATAGGATAGTTATATTAGAAGAGGGTACCGTGTCTGATATTTGTAAACATATTATTAAACCAGCTTCAGAATCCTCCAACAGGAAATAAATGTGCACAAGGAATTGGTGGTTGGTGGCTATATATAACTGCAGTAAATGGATTTCAGGTTTTAGATCAGGATTGTCCAAACATTTTATGTTGGTGACACATTTTTAGACGCAAATCATTTTACGATATAGTAATTCAGTTTTACTAAGAAACCAGGGGTTAAATCAACCCCTTAGAAGAGATATGGACACATAAATAAATTATAATAACTAAATAAATGAGGACACAACATATCTCATGAAACTAGGTTGCAGTGTGTTTTCCAGGCTGTATGACCATGTTCCAGACCCCACTTGTCTAGACCTCACAATGTCTGAGGATGCCTGACACAGATGTGGGTAAAGCGGCAGGAGATAATGTTTTGGGAACATGGCTATACAGCCCAGAAAACTCACAGCAACCCAGTGATTCCAGCCATGAAAGCCTTTGACAATACATTATCTCATGAAAACCTTTCATTTATATTATTTTAAAAATAAATGATTTATTACTTATTTCACATAAACTGAGGGGTTTTTCATTACTTTTGTGTGACACACCTACACACTACAGCCAATGACACACAGTTTGAAAATCTTTGTTTCAGATTAAACTTGAAGATTGTCCTAAATGCTGAAACTAGTTTTGAGGTCAGAACCTTGGATAGCTCATTTACAAGGATTCTGTAATGGCTAAACATGGCAGAGTGGGGAATCGAACCCTGGTTTCCAGACTCATAGTCAATGCTTAAAACATTAGACCATGCTGGCTGTCTCAAAGAAAGAGCAGGAAGGCAAAGTTGTTTCTTGGTGGTTTTGTGGGCAGAAGGAAGGGGACAATTAGGAGAAGAGCCAGCTAGTGCTGTCAATACTCTTATTAAGAAAGGGTATTGCTCAGTTTTGGTCATCTAAAGGAAGAATAACCAGGGCAAGACCACAAGGACTTTGTGCACTTTATACCCTATTTTAATAATACAACTGATGACATTTTATTTGTTTTACTTTCCAATATATTGTTCACTGAAAGAGGTTTCATGGGAGGGGGAAGGCAGGAGATCACCAATTTGTACCTATGCATAGAACCCCCACAGTGCATAATGACAGGTATTTTCCTAGTAATGAGGCTGCCTGGAATGTTCTTCCTGGTATCGGGCTCATCATGTCATGAACTATTTAAAGAATGCTATTGAGGGTACAGTCTGTACTTTTCTCTTCTAGTCCCGGGCCTTTTACTGAACACTGATTCTTCTTGTGAGCACATGGGAAGCATCTGTCAGGGGATATTAGACCTAGGGCAGAAGCATTCCTGCAGACTTGCTTAATTGCCATAAATTAATATAGCTTAACACCATATATTATGATTAGACTTTCCCCATCCCACTATTACCCCAGAGACCAATGTATCCCTGATACATCAACTGGCTTTTAAAAAAAAGTTGCTGCCTTGTTCAGAGTACCAATTGACAAATCAGACATAAAGCCTGAGCCTAAGGAATACTCTTTTTCCTTTTTATTCTTTTGAACACTTGTGTGGCCTTGATCCAGATCAGCATTCACGTGTGAGGCTGAAGAAAAATTAAACATTTACCAATCTGATTTTTATCTAAAAAATGACCTCCCTCTCTGCACAGGAATTTAAAAAATGGAAGTATGTGACCCGTCCAAAGTAATTTTGTGGATTTCTATAGGGAATTGAACCTTGGTCTCTAGATTTAGAGTCCAGTGCTAAAACCATTACAACCATAGGGGTGGAGAGAGAATGTTCTTTAGCTGCATCCTAAATGTGTGATATGCATTGTCTGAATTTTAGTAATAAAAACACTGAATCTATTCTTTTGCACCATCTAACACTCTGTATTCTGGATTCAAAATTAGTGGGGGATACTCTTGTGTCACCAAAAATAGATGAAACACAGTAGCCAAAATGGAGAACAGGGGACAATGTGCATAAAACTAGCACAGAGTCATAACTGAGTATACACATACTCTATAAAAGTTTAGAAACCATTCTTGTCAGTCAAACAGAAATAAAGCACGATACAGAAGGGAAGACTGGACTGGTGACCAAGATAATAACAGCAGGGGTGCTGATGTATTTTTTTGTGGATCTTTATCTCTAAAACAGACTTGGAGTGGACAAAACTTCCAACAGAAGACACTTTCAAAAAGAACACTTTCCTCTGTCAGTCTACAAAAGAGACTGTTCTTAGTCTAGACAGCTAGACAAAAGGCCATCCTGTTCAAATGGGTGCAAATTATTTATTTGTTCAAGACTCATCTGTCTTCTGTTGTTATGTTCTGCAGATGTTCTGGCCTGATATTTAATATATTTTCCATACCAAGAATTCATTTCATTACTAATCTAAGGCAATCCACCCAACATAAAACATAAGAAAGAAAATTATTTTCAACATTACAAATAAAAGAGCTATTCCATAAAATTCAATACAGATCAGAAGCAGTAGAAGCAAATCCAAACAAGACTACATAATAAGACTAAAAAGTAATAATCATTGCTGTCTAAAAACACATAGGGCAGTCGATACTTTGGAACACCGAATTCCATACACTGGGTACTACAACTGAGAAGGCTCTGCTCCACGCATATCCAGTGATGGAAAACAATAAAGGACCAATTTGGATAACCATGCAAAAAATGTGGGTTCATATGAGAAGGAATAGTCCTTAAGATACCATGGATGATTCCACACGGTTTAATAATGCAGTTTGATAGCACTTTAACTATCATGGCTCAATGCTATGGAATTATGAGAGTTGTAGTTTGATGAGACACCAGTATTCTTTGACAGAGAAGGTTCAAGACTTATAAGACAACAACACTATGATTCCACAGCATTGAGCCATTGCAGTTGAAGTGGTGTCAAACTGCATTAATTCTACAGTGTATATGCACCCAGGCTTTTAAAGTTGTTAGGGAGCTAGTCACAGGACTTGCATTAAGACTAAAAATGGTCCAGCAAGAAATGAAAATGATGTAAATTCAATATAAGATCCCAGTCAGTATACATAATACACTGTAAGACACCAGATGACATTTTAGAACATTATTCAGAGGCAGCCTCCCACATAACACACTGAATTAAAGCAGTCTGGATGTAACCATGGCAATGGTAACAGGACCCAAATATATCTTTTCTAAGAAGGGGAACAGCAGGTATGTCAGCTGCAGTTAGCTACCACTGCCACCCGAGCTTTCAAGATCAAACCTGGACCAGAAAACATAGCTAAACTCAGAACCCAATTCTTAAACTGGTGCAGAAATTTTACCCAAAGCTGACTCTACTGATTTAGGACAGAGGAACTGATTTATATATATTTGTTGTTTATTTACTGATTTTTATCCTGCCTTTCTCCCAATATAGGAATTCACCCAAAGGGCAAAATTATCCCCTAGGACTAGATGAGTGGAATAGAGAATACCTTTATTATATATAATTATTATTATATATAATACATAACAATTTAATACCCTATTTTACAGATATAATCTACCTTATAATTTAATGATCTTAATTGGAAGAGTGTGGGCTATCTAGATCAGTGTAGAAAGCATTAGAAGGGAACTAAGGGAGAGGAGATTGTACAATCTACAGTGAGCACCTGAGCCACAGATGGGGGAAATGTCCACACACATCTCTTCCGTTAATATCTGACTGCAGGGTAGCCATAGAGGAAACTGACCAAAACCACCAGGGGGCTGCAGCAAAAACCCCATCCTTTTGACAAAGTTGTAACCTGCTAAAAGTACAAATATTGTCCAGTGACCTAGAAAATTGGTGATACATGAAAATAACAGCTACTTTCTAGTCACAATGCCAGTCACTGCCACCTTTCCAACCATAATGCCATTTGTTAGTGAGATTCCACCACCATGTGACAAAGTTTCTGTATAGTATGCTATGAATATATCATTTATTTCAATCAGATGACACATGCAACAACATGAGATAGTCAAGTGCCTGTACTTGTCACAACATTTTATTATATTCTTATTTCAATTCTGGTTTTGCTTTGATGGATTGCTTCTATTTGTACTAGTGTTTTGGGGGCATTTTGCCCCATATGTAAGCTACCCCGAGTCCCTTCGGGGAGATGGTGGCGGGGTACAAGAATAAAGATTATTATTATTATTATTATTATTATTATTATTATTATTATTATTATTATTATTATTACAACATTCACAAATACCTCCAGCTTGCTTTTTAGCCTTTGTCATTTGACTTTATCTTAAACACTCATTCCAAATGCCATTTTCTGCACTAAAATCTATGATAAACATTAATTTGTTGATAAATTGCCTTTAGTGTTTTTCGACAGGGACTCAAACTTCGCATTGCCTTTACGCAGATAAAACTTCTTCATTGCCTTATGATGGCTCAGGCAGCTTGAAGAAACTGAGACAAGCAATGAGAGAGAACACCTTCTGAAAGGCATGTGGCCACGTCATTGTGATGGCACCAGACTGGAACGTTCAGGTAAATTCCACCCACCTTGGGCCTTGGCTTCATCACTGTCTTGCTGCTTGATCTTGCAGATGCCTCATCAGGGATGGGATAGCAGGGTGGTCCCACAACTTGTATACCCCCCCTTTGCCCTCCTTCCCCAAGTTATCACTTGTGAGTATTAGCCTTCCTGCACTTTTTAGGAGTTAATTGTGGCAGCATGTTATCTTTTTTCATGTCAGGAGCAATTTGAGAAACTGCAAGTCGCTTCTGGTGTGAGAAAATTGGCCGTCTGCAAGGACATTGCCTGGGTGACACCCAGATGTTTTGTTGTTTTACCATCCAATAGGAGGCTTCTCTCATGTCCCCACAAGGGAAGCTTCTGCTGATAGACGGAAGCTCACCTCGCTCCCTGGATTCAAACTGCCGACCTTTCGGTCAGCAGTTCTGCTGGCACAAGGGTTTAACCGATTGCGCAACTGGAGGCTCTAGTAAGTAAGTAAAACTTTATTTATCTACTGCCCTCTCTCCCTGAAGGGACTCAGGGCAGTTTACAAGCATAAAAACAGCAACATACATTACATAAGTAGCACAATACACACATTATTAAAACAAAATTAAAAACCTATACAACTAGTAAAACAGTGAAAACCATAAGAAACAATCACAACAACCAGGAGGAACAAGAATATATAATCAGATGGGTTATTGAGCCTTCATATTAACACTTGCTATTGTTCATATTAATATTAGTGCAGATGTAATGCTGTACTATGATAGCCTCCTCACCATCAAAAAAGAGGAGCAGGGGAGAGAGAGAGGAAAGGATTCTGAATCAAGGAAAAGAAAGAAATGGGAAGAATCCCACAGGATGTTTCCACTTCCCTAACCAAGGTGAGAAGACTGGAAATGTTACATTTAAATACTATGCAGCAATAACATATCTACATTTTTGCCTAGCTTTTTGGATGGATTAATTGAACCTTTGTTGGAGGTTAGAAGATGTCAACCTTTGAAAAATGCTGTACGCAGCAAGTGTGCAAATGTCACAGGTATTCTTATTAAAACAACATTAATGACAAATGGGATTAAAGGCTCACAATGATTCATTGAATAGTATGGTAATGATAAAACTTCTTGGACTAACATTTTCTGTTCCTTAGTGTACCTAGAGAAGGGAAAATATTTAAACACCAGGCATTTCTCTTGATGCCTGGACCAAGACAACTAGCCTGTTCTCATCAACAGTTTCAAAGAGCATTACTAGTTGAAAGTTGGTGGAGGTATAGCCTTAAATCAGTGGTTCTCAACCTGTGGGCCTTCAACCAGAAATCCTAAGAGCTGGTAAATTGGCTGGGATTTCTGGGAGTTGTAGGCCAAAATACCTTGGGGAACCACAGGTTGAGAACCACTGCCTTAAATGAAAAAGAATCTGCATGTCCTGCTAGTCACATGACAAAGTCCTTTAAAACTGATTCTGAATTTCAATTCTATCTTAACCCCAACCACGTTGACTCATGTCCGGATAGTATCATTTCAATGTGGAATTCTTAAAAAACAAACAAACAAACAAACAAACAGACAAACTCACTGGAATCCACATAGGCCCATGTGGGATGGAGAGGGACATTCAAGGGGGGAGGGAAGGCCCCTGCCTTCACCCCTTCTGCTGAGGTGGCCTCTTCATAGGTCGGAGGCGCTGATGGGACTGTGGAGCTGTCCTTTTTTTCGGCATTCCCCTGCTGCCCTTCAGAGTTGGCAGGCTTGTTATTGACAGAAAGCTGTAAAGCAAAATAAAAAGAAAAGCGTAAGGAAAAAAAAGATGAGCAACTGCCCATTCCTAATGCAATAATAATAATAATAATAATAATAATAATAATAATAATAACCTGCAAAGGTAATGGAAAATGAACACGCAAAGATACTGTGGGACTTCTGAATCCAGACTGACAAAGTTCTGGAACACAACACACCAGACCTCACAGTTGTGGAAAAGAAAAAGGTTTGGATCATTGATGTCGCCATACCAGGTGACAGTCACATTGACGAAAAACAACTCAGCTGCTATCAGGACCTCAAGATTGAACTTCAAAGACTCTGGCAGAAACCAGTACATTGGGTGCCGTGCCAAAAGATCTCAGCCGGCATTTGGAAACAATAAGCATTGACAAAATTACGATCTACCGACTGCAAAAGGCCACCCTACTGGGATCTGTGCGCATCATCCGAAAATACATCACACAGTCATAAACACTTGGGAAGTGTTCGACTTGTGATTCTGTGATACAAAATCCAGCATATCTCTCTTGTTTGCTGTGTCATACAATGTCGTTGTGTCAATAACAATAATAATAATAATAATATATTTGTATTCCACCCTATCTCCCCGGGGGGACTCAGGGAGGATTCCAACATACAACTGCAAACATTCAATGCCTTCGTAAAACAACCAAAAACTGACATAAAATCCCAGAGAAATCCTGCATACAAAAATAACATTAAAACCTAACATCAAATTAAAGCCCAACATCAGAAAATTAAACCCAACATCAATAAATTAAACTACATTAAACAAAACTAAACAAAACTATATAATAACATAAAATCTAAGCAAATATCCACATTAATTTACAACAGCCAGCTAGAGTTCACAAAACAGTGTGGGTTGATTGTGTAGTCAAACAATGGTCATTGGGCTGGCGTGGACTAGGAGAGTCCAAATACGAAATAGTTCTCAACCAGGGGCCTGGTAGTGAACTCTCATTATCAAATCCTCCTCTTCTCCATATGCTAGTGAGCATAAGTAGGTCTTCAGTTGCTTTTTGAAGGGTAGCTGCAGGTGTGTGTGGTGGGGTGGGGGGTATAGCTGTGAGAGAATAAATTCATGTGTAAGGTAGTGCTGGAGAAGAGTTCTACAGATACCATGAATTGCTTAGAAAGCAAATGAATGGGATCTAAAACAAATTAGGACAAAACAATCTCTAGAAGCCTAAATACTACATTGAGGGTGTACTTTGACCATATCATGAGAAGAAGTGCTCACTACAACAGACAATAATGCTTGGTAAGGTGGAAAGCAGTAGGAAGAGGAAAACATCAGCACAGGTGGGAAGATTCAATCAAGAAACCCATGACCTGACCTAGCAGGACTTTAACAAGGCTTTGACAGGGAGACTTGGAAGTCCCTCAACCATAGGGCTATCATAAGTTGGAGTCAATTTGATGGCAATGAATGACAATCACAAGAATTTGGGCATGGGATCTTGAGCAGGCTTCCTGGGCTGGACAAGGTGAGGACAAACCATGAATTCACTGGCTCTCTGACTATTTCAGAAGCACTGTTTGTTCTAGGAGACCACAGCTATTCTTATTCTGAAAAAAGGTATCGAATACTCATGGAGAAATGCTGAAGGAGTGACTGGTGCATAACTCACTGTTCATGTGAAGGCTGATAACAGGGCTTGTGTTTCAAAAGGCTATCTCTGCCATTTTTAAATTAAAAACAATAATAATTCTGATTTGTGGAAAATCAGTCTAAGCAAGCAGGGCATTGCTGCACATGCAAGGTCGATACTTGTTTCAATATGGCTGCATCTCAAAGAGATGTCCCACACAGCCATTTGCAGGCCCTAATTGGATTGGGTTTTACAAATTTATTTCAGGTAAGAAAGGTTATTTTTCATGTTGCTAACTGCATTCATCCCTAAGAAAAAGCACCAAATGTACATATTTTGGCATACATATATGATGTTTATATATTTATTTTCAATATTAGGGGAATGGGCTTTTGTATAACATCACATTCTCCGTCATTGGGAGAGTCTGCACTTTATAACAGACTTTGAAAGAGGGAATCTAAACCGAGAAATGTACAGTCATTGAGATTTTTTTTCGTCCTCAAGGAAGGGAAGGTCTGATATGTTGTGAGCAGATGCCCTGATCCCCACTCCCTCAACCACTATTTTTAAGGCTGTTCTTCTGTCAACCTTTCCCAATCCATTGTTCCTCTCAGATATGTTGGATTAAGTGACGTATAGAACTCTGTTGTAGAAAGGTTGGGACATGTCATTTGGTTAGTTAGCCACAATTCTGAGAGATGGTAGAAGGAAGGTTACAAATAAATTGAATTAAATTACGCACATTCAAATTTAAATTGCACACGTCTTAGACAGATCTCTAGTGCTATATGATCTTCTATAGTGTTATACGAAGATAAAAGACCAAAATGTTCACTGTCTAGATCAGAAGTGTCAAACTTGTGGCCCTCCAGATGTTTCAGACACCAACTCCCAGAAGCCCTGACCAGCTTCTCCAATGGCCAGTAATTCTTCAAACTGAAGTTGAAAACACCTGGAAGGCCACAAGTTTGACATCACTGGTCTAGCCCACAGGCAACGTCCAATATGGAAACTTCGGATTTTTTGTCTTTCCTGCTAACTTAGAAAAAATAGCAGATGCCAATGTATTCCGTACTTGTATTTAGCCAAGAGTATTTTAGGTAGGAGGGAGGCCAAAATACTTTGAAGACTCCAGATCCTGGCAGAGATAGTCATGTTGGCCATAAGAAAAGTCCCAAAAGTTCATATCAATGTGATTTTTTTTAATCGTGTCAGAAGTGACTTGAGAACATACTGCAAGTTGCTTCTGGTGTGAGAGAATTGGCCATCCACAGAGACATTACCCAGGGGGTACCCAGATGTGTTACTATCCTGCTGGGAGGCTTCTCTCATGTTAGAGCTGACAGACAGGAGCTCACCCTGTCTCATGGATTCGAATATGCAACTTTCAGGTCAGCAACCCAACCTTCAGGTCAGCAATCAAGCCGGCACAAGGGTTTAGCTCATTACACCACTGCGGCTCTTTATGGTGTCTTTATTAGATAAAGGTCACAATATTGGAAAGCTTTTGAAATCTCCAGTTCTCCTCTTCATCAGGTAAGAAGTTATAAAGGACAAGTGGGGATGGCATGGAATAGGGTTGGGAAGAAAAACAGTTAATGTTGAAATCATGAAGTCAGAATGGTCCAGGTCTCGCACTGAAACAAGAGAAGAGATTTCTTCAGCCTCCTCCTCTCCCATTCTTCTCAAAACGTAACCACACACACTCATGGCTTCAGGATTATCAGTCTTTCCCTTTCAAGCATAATTCTCATCCCTTACTAAGCACCCTGCAAATATACTTGCAACATCTTTACTTAGTGAGTGATCTGATGATCTTTCCATGTTTTGGTAATAAATATTTGGTTTAATCAAGGCATTATATTAATATGGATGCCATGACCATCCAACATGGATCAGCTTTATCAGGAAGGGAAATCTAAAGATGAAGTTGGGTGCCAATTTCCCTGCCCTGGAACTTTCTAGGGCAGTGGTTCTCAATCTCTGGGTCCCCAGGTATTATGGCCTAAACTCCCAGAAATCCCAGCCAGTTTACCAGCTGTTAGGATTTCTGGGAGTTGAAGGCCAAAACATCTGGGGATCCACAGGTTGAAAACCACTGCTCTAAGGCAAAAAGCAAAAAGACAACAACATCAAGGACGACTGGAATCTCACCTCTAGATTTGGTGGAAAAAACCCTGTTTTGTCTGATACCAAACCCTGCAGAATGGAGGCACGATATGTTTGAAAGTGGTGTTGCCTCTCTTTTTGACGTCCACATACAACCACCTTTTTAAAAAAATCCAAGGTTGCAGCACTCTGTTATACAAACCTACTTCAAGATCATGCATGTCAAAGGCCATTCAGCTATTCTGAACCAGCAAAAGCCTCTCTACCACCCCTTGAAGCAGCCACACAACCAATGAAGCCTGAATGATCACAACTCAATACATGGCAGCAAAATAACCACGGACACCACCAGTGAAAAAGGCAAGGAGTTAATCCTGGCATTGCATCCTTCTAGTGCCATCTGGATTTGGCAATGACCTAATTCAAAAGAAGGAAGCACTGAGAAAAACGATGGTAGAGGGGGCGGGTAGGAGGGAAGGGATTTCGTTCTTTGAAAATAAAACAAAAATGATTGTTCTTTTTCTGTCTAAAGAATTTACTAAGAGAATAGCCTAGCTGTTTTGCAGGAGGGATTTTTAGCATTCCCTACCTGTCCCATGCATAGTATGGTAGGACAGCAGAGGCATGCAACTGTGCCCATAACATCAATGATAACAATAACAATAATAATAATGACAACAACAATAATAATACACACACTATACTCTGTTCAACAAGCAAGATTTAGGAGAAATCCCTTCCGAGATTGCATAACTCATGATAACACACAAATAAGGGACAAACCCCACCAGCTGCAGGACATCTCCTATAGCAGTGGTTCTCAACCTGGGGTCCCCAGATGTTTTTGGCCTACAATTCCCAGAAATCCAAACCAGTTTACCAGCTGTTAGTATCTCTGGGAGTTGAAGGCCAAAAACATCTGGGGACCCCAGGTTGAGAACCACTGTCCTATAGATTCCAAGGTTTCCAGACTGAAAAAATGGATCCAAAACTGGATCCACTCAGCCCCTGGAGATATTGGGCTGATACTGTGGCTATGAGTCTCTTGGCAACAGATCTCCTGGGAGAGGGCCAAAAGGGTGGGATGGGCCTGCCTCTCTCTCATATAGCCATCCCTTGCCCTGGGGAGAGAAGATGGTGGTGTCCCAAAGGCTCAATGTCCCTTTTAAAGAGCCGGTGAGAGCAAGGAAGGATAAGGAGCTATGGTAACTTCATGGACAGCCATGCCATCATTACATTAGCCAGCATATACAGGGAGAAGGAGAGGAAGAGGAAGGAGGAGGAGGAGAGGGGAAAGAAAAGAGGGAGAGCATAGAATCACAGAATCATAAAGTTGGAAGAGACCTCATGGGCCATCCAGTCCAACCCCCTGCCAAGAAGCGGGAAAATCACATTCAAAGCACTCCTGACAGATGGCCATCCAGCCACTGCTTAAAAGCCTCCAAAGAAGGAACCTCCACCACTGTCTGGGACAGAGAGTTCCACTGCCGAACAGCTCTCACAGTGAGGAAGTTCTTCCTGATGTTCAAGTGGAATCTCCTTTCCTGTAGTTTGAAGCCATTGTTCAGCATCCTAGTCTCCAGGGTAGCAGAAAACAACCCTGCCCCCTCCTCCCTATGACTTCCCCTCACATATTTATACATGGCTATCATGTCTCCTCTCAGCCTTCTCTTCTGCAGGCTAAACATGCCCAGCTCTTTCAGCCGCTCCTCACAGGGCTTGTTCTCCAGACCCTTGATCATTTTAGTTGCCCTCCTCTGGACACCTTCCAGCTTGTCAACATCTCCTTTCAATTGCGGTGCCCAGGACTTGAGGAGGAGACGAAAGAGAGGAAGGGAGAGAAGAAGAAGCCCCTTCTCTCATCTCTGATGGGCTCAGGCAGAGCTGCTTCCTCCAGCGCCACACTGAGATGCCTCCCCACGAGCAGGACTTCCTCCTGGGCCACTGTGTTCCCGACCTACCTTTCCCTGCGTCATCTTTTTCTCAGAGGTGATGCTCTCTTCTCAGAGCGACGGGGGCGAGAGAGGAGAACGCTATTGGCGACCCTTTAAACACACACACACACAGAGGGAGAGACCCGGGGGCTGCTTGTCACCAGGCGGGCGGCTGGCCCTGGCTGCCCTCGGTCCTCCCCCGGTCCCTTGGCGCCTTCCTCCGCTGCAGCCTCTGGCGATGCCCCTCGCTTTCCAGCAGCATCTAGCTCGCCTGGCCGGGCGGATGGGGGGACCGTACCATTCCCAAGCCTTGAAGAGGGGAGAGGATGCTTCTGGGGAAAGCGGAGGCGAGGAAGGCGAGGGGAGGGGGGCCGCAGTGCGAGGCTGTGACGCGGGATGCTGCAGCCAGCCAAAGTCACAAGGCGAGAGAAAAACCCAGCAAACGCCAGGCTGCAGCGGAAGGCCCTCGACCCCAAGTGGGGAGAGAAAACACAGCCAGGGAAAGGGAGGGAGAGAGCGAGGGAGAGGCGATGCAGATGGGAGAGATGCTCTGCTGAGATGCGCCACTTTGCTGCGGCAGGAACAGCAGCACAGCCCAGGGATCTGTTGGATTCCTGTAGCACTCCAGCACTATCTCAAGGAGAGGAGATCCCAGCATCCCATTTGGACTAGACTCTGCAGGAGCCAAGATCTCTTCTTCCTCCATTCCATCCCAGTCATTTTAAAAGTTGCCGCTTAATGGTGGTCCATGCCTTGGTTACATCCCATTTAGACTACTGTAACAGGCTCTACGTGGGGCTGCCCTTGAAGAATGTCCAGACATTTCCATTAGAGTCTCGCTTATTCAACAGGGCCCCCGGTCGCACAGCGTGTTAAAGCACTGAGCTGCTGAACTTGCGGACCAAAAGGCCACAGGTTCAAATCCAGGAGAGGAGTGAGCACCCATTGTTAGCCCCAGCTTCTGCCAACCTAGCAGTTTGAAAACATGCAAATATGAGTAGATCAATAGGTACCGCTCCGGCAGGAAGGTAACGGTGCTCCATGCAGTCATGCCAGCCACATGACCTTGGAAGTGTCTATGGACAACGCTGGCTCTTTGGCTTAGAAATGCAGATGAGCACCAACTCCCAGAGTCGGGCATGACTGGACTTAATGTCAGGGGAAAACCTTTATTTATTTATTTATCTATTTATTACAATATTTATATCCTGCCCTTCTCACCCAATAGGGGACTCAGGGCGACTTACAATAAAACACATATATAAATTGTACAATACATTGTAAATCAATTAAAAAGTTATTAAATTACATCAGACATTCATAAAAACACTTATAAAATACAAATGGGCATGTTTGAGTCTAAAAGACCGAGTCTGTCAATTGAGTTCCAGTGTACATAATAGTAATTAATGCTGCTAATTGTTATTCGAAAGCCTGGCCCCACAACCAAGTTTTGACTTTTCTACTGAAAGATAGGAGGGAGGGAGCCTGCCTGACTTCACTTTACCTTTACCTTTACCTTTCCTTGCTTATCCAACATTAAAAGGCCAGCAGAACGTTGGTTGGATAAGAACGTTGGTTGGGCCTGGTCCCGATGTGAGCTGCTCCGAGTCCCTGTTGGGGAAGATGGAGGCGGCATACAAAAATAAAGTTATTATTATTATTATTATAAGCGAAAATGTGGGATAATAAGGAGAGATTAAGGAAAAGCCTGTTAAGCGTCAAATTATGTTATGATTTTACAAATTAAGCACCAAAACATCATGTTTTACAAGGAATCGACAGAAAAAGCAGTTCAATATACAGTAGTGCTATGTAGCAATTACTGTATTTACGAATTTAGCACCAAAATATTGCAAAGTATTGAAAATATTGACTACAAAAACATTTGACTACTAAAAATGACTACAAATAAAGATAGAATTGCATGAAATAAACTTACAGTAACAACATTGTCAGAAGTTAAATCTGTAAAAAGTTCAATCTTGCAAAGATTTTTAAAAATCTGTGACCCTTGCCTAGCTAGAGAAACAGCTGTGGATCAGGACAAGAGGCAGACTGTGTTGGCTAATACAGAATGTTGGATGAGGGAAGATTGGATAAGCGAGACTCTACTGTATCTCAGAGGTCTGCAGCCAGTTTATTAACTGGCTGCCAATTCCTTTCCGGGCTTGATTCAAGGTGCTGGTTTTGACCTTTAAAGCCCTAAACCAGTGGTTCTCAACCTGTGGGTCCCCAGATGTTTTGGCCTTCAACTCCCAGAAATCCTAACAGCTGGTAAACTGGCCGGGATTTCTGGGAGTTGTAGGCCAAAACACCTGGGGACCCACAGGTTTGAATGAGCTTTTCCTGCTTCTTGCAGGGGGTTGGACTGGATGGCCCGTGAGGTCTCTTCCAACTCTATGATTCTGTGATTCTATGAACCACTCCCCTAAACAGTTCAGGTTCTACTTATCTGTCAGACCGCATCTTCTTGTACCAATCTGCCTGAACGTTATAATCTTCTAGTGAGGCCCTCCTCTTGTTGCCACCACCATTGCAAATGCGGTTGGCGGAGATGAGAGAGAGGGCCTTCTCGGTGGTCGCTCCAACTTTTTGGAACTCCCTCCCCAAGGAGGTTAAAACAGCCCCTTCCCTAACATTTTTTAAGAAGCAACTAAAGACAAATGGCAAATGTTTTAAAAATGTTTATTTATTTCCTATTGTAAATTTGTTTTATAGGTTATTGTTTTACTTATGTACATTGTTCTATATTGTCTTATTTGATGTTGTAAGCCGCTTTGGGTCCTGTTTAGGGAGAAAAGCAGAATACAAATAAAGATTTATAATTATTATGCCCTCCCCATGCTTTATGACAACAAGCCTTTTTTAAAAAAACTTTTTTAAATCCACAAGGTTTCACCCTATGATAAACTTTCCTGAATTACTTTTGCATGTTGCTTTGCCACACCTTGGACTCCAGGAAATGATGCCCCCAAATTACCATAATCTTTTTACAATAATCTGGAAGTCTTGGGAGGAACACACTGTGGGTTTGCACTAGACCTCCTGAGTCCTTTTTCTGTTTCACCTGATACAATCTGGGCTATATGTTGGAATGGTTTCTCTCCCACGTCCTCAGCCAGACTCACACTTGTGACACCCGTTGTGATGATCATCTCCCTAAAACAGCCATAGTTTATCTTGGACTGACCCTATTGGTGCCAGGACATTAAACTCATTATTGATTGCAAAACTGCATTCCTTTCCTATTGTACCTCTCTCGGAAGTGGATTGATAAATGCATTGACACTTCAAAATAAACCAATGACAGTTTATTAAAGTTTGCTGCCAAAGAAAGAACCAATCAGTGATGGCGTCTGAAGTAATCCCAGATTAATAACGGAGTGGATCCTAACCAGACACCTTCTGAACCAATTAGATGATAGTGCAGGATTCAGAATAACTATTAAAATGTAATAAATATTCTCTGTGTTCACAATTGCAGTATGTCAGTTTTTTGGAGTGCTTTCTCTGCTGACATCCTCTGTCCATTGTGAATTAAGCTCTGATTTTGTCTTCAACCTATCTGTCTCATTCCGTCTTCTGGAGTGCAGTTTTGCCGGGGCCCTGTACCCACAGTTCCTGCAGATACTGAAATCACATAACATGATGACCTTGCATCACCAGTTCCCTTGCAGCCGTACCAGTTTCAAAATTCATAGAGGAACAAACCAGTGTTTTTCTAACTAAGTGGTGTTATGGGTTTAGCATTTCCTTCCACAGTATTCCATGACCCATATCTGTGCGGTATTATTGTTGTAGTCCCATTTTCTATGTGCATGCAAGTCACTTGTGACCTATAGCAAAGCTATCATGGAGTTTCTTGGCAAGATTTGTGCAGAAGAGGCCTGCTTCTGCCTTTTTCTGAGGATGAGAGCGTATGGATCCATCTAACTGTGTGGCTCAATGCTATGGAATCCTGGGATTTGGGGAGGTCCCAGCATGCTATGGCAAACTATGCTAGAGTCCATGATTCCATAGCATCAAGCCATGGCAGTTAAAGTGGTATCAAACTGCATTAATTCTAGTTTCCTAGCTAAGAAGGGATTCAAAGTCTCACATCCAGAATCACAATCCAATACTGAAACAAGTACACCATACTGGCTCCTTAGTTTTCTAGAAAGTCACTGTTCACCAGTAATCATCACACATGGACCAGTGCTGGTCCATGGACCATTACTTTGAGTAACTCCAGCATATGCACCAAGCAACAAATTCTTGGAGCAGAAATGTATTCCTCTTAATCACTGACCCCTTGAGAAAACATTGCTTTCTTAACTGCATTTTCTTTTTTCATGTGCCACTTCTAGCAAGAACGTTGCAAAAGAATAGATCAGCCTTGGCCCTAGGGATCAAGAATCTGGTTTTTGGGTTGGGGAATCCACTTTAGTTTCCTTGGGAATCATTCACCTATGTTTTCACAAGAACAATTCCGTGGTTTAGCGGTAGTAGTTTCTTTCCGGTTTCTTGTCAGTGTCAAGCGTGACAAGTTTCATCAAGAAAGTTCTCCATAAGGAGATACTTCTAGATGGAGACACTGATAAACAACCACAAGCCACAGTAATCCAAGGCCAGACTGCAAAGTGCAGTGTAAAAAGGAGAAAGCCAGCAACCAATTAACCACAGAACCCAACAAACTTCATTTACAAGGCACCACCTATAACCACTTCCAGTCTTCAGCAAGTAAACAGGCACCAATGATTTAATCTCACAACCCACAAGGTAAATTAGTATTGTTTTGTGTTCATAAATAAACACTATATTTCATGCCTGCCACATGCAAGTAGGTCTTGTATTTGTTTATAACCAGCATTGTTGATCAAATTACAAGTGTCTGCAATGAAGAAAAGCATGACTGATGTTCTGTAAGCATGGAGTTGAAAGGGAAACTTGTAGGGTAGTGTGTGTGTGTGCGCGCACACACACACACATTCAAAATAGTCCAGGTCTAGCCTGGGGCGGTATGTATGTGTACATGGCAGTGATGTGGATAATTAATTACAACCAGAAGATCTAGGAGAGATACTGTAAGCCTATGCTGCTAAACCATTACCATGGGGGGAAATGCTAGGATGCATTATAAGTCATCCTTGATGGTTATTGCTACATAGATAACATTTGAGGTCTTCTCATGCCAATCCAAAGATTTGTAAGAATAGAAAGAAAATCAAGTACCATTTTTCTAACAGAGCAAAATATGGGAGGACAGAAGCTCTAGAACAGGGTAGATGGGCCTGCTGGCCTCCAGATGTTCAGACCCAGTTCCCATCAGTAAAGCTACCATGGAAGAAGTAGTTGCCATCATTTATTTCCTAATTTGATATGATTTGTATTTTGACCTTCTGCCCAAGCTAGTTAAGAATTATGTCTACTAGGGAAAAATTAAATATTAATTGCAAGAAAAAAAGACACATGGTGTAAAGGCTAACACCCCATCAATGCACATTGTGGTGCTTCATGCCCTTAAGGTACTTTTTTTTTCTGTGTCAGGAGCAACTTGAGTCGCTTCTGGAGTGAGAGAATTGGCCGTCTGCACGGATGTTGCCTAGGGGATGCCCGGATGTTTTGATGTTTTTACCATCCTTGTGGGAGGCTTCTCTCATGTCCCTGCATGGATCTGGAGCTGATAGAGGGAGCTTATCCGTGCTCTCTCTGGTTGGGATTTGAACCTGGCAGCTTTCAGGTCAGCAACCCAACCTTCAAGTCATGAGGCTTTAGTCCACTACGCCACCGGAGGTACTAAGGCATTTGGTATAGCAATGTAGCTCTTTTGATGCAAATGTTTAATCAATTAAATCTGAATGTGGTTTCATGTTCTAGACCAGTGGTTCTCAAACTGCGGGTCCCCAAGTGCTTTGGCCCACAACTCCCAGAAATCCTAGCCAGTTTACTAGCTGTTAGGATTTCTGGGAATTGAAGGCCAAAACATCTGGGGACCCACAGGTTGAGAACCACTGCTCTAGACCATATCTACTGATGATCCTAGTAGGAGTGGTGAGGATGTTAATAGTGGTTGTGGTGGCGGCGATGATAGATACATAAGACAACATAGCAATCCTATCTGTGTGTGTCCATTTAGAAGCAAAACTTACTGAGTTTAATAGGGCTTATACTTTTAAAATACCGAAAATCTAAGATACAAGTTATGCTTTCAAGGTTATATTGAGAAGAGGAAATGAGAAAGCTGGAAAGAGGGAGAAGCGGGGAGAAGAGGAGGAAGGCAGTTACCAAAAAAAGGAGAACATAAAAAGGAGAAATGAGAAGAAAATGGGAAAAGAAGGGGACAGGAAAAAAGAGAAAACAAATGCAATAAAGTGGGGAGAAACAAAAAGGGAGAGAGGAAGGAGACAAACAAAAACAGAAGAATAGACAGAAGAAGGTTAAAAAAGAGGAATCAAGGGAGGCAGACAAGGAAATGGAAGATGAACATGTCTAGGAGAGACAGGGAGGGGAGAGAATGTGTAAGAGAGAGGAGGAGGAGGATTGTGGTCAAGGGATTGCTGAAAAAGACAAATAAAGACAAAAGGGAAGGAAATTGGAAAAAAGAAGACTGCAGAGTGAGAGAGGCAGTGAAAGAGGGGAAGGAGAAGGAAAAAGAGAAAGAACAAAAAAGTGAAATCAAGAAAGGAAAGCTTAAGGAATTAAGTTACTTTGCAGAGCTAAGTAAGAAAGACATTCATATAATGCTTTTTGCAAGACAAAAGTGCACACGTATGACTCTGACCAAGAAGAGAAATATACTACAGCTTCAGCCACTTATGGTGGTGTAAAGAAGATGAAGCAGAGCCCATACTAGATCTCTTAATTGTTTTAGAAGAAAGGCTATGACTGTCTAATCCAGATTTAGAAGATCCAGTATTAGACAGTGTTGAGCATTCATGTTTGCTTTTAAAATATAGGTGGCTTAATTATGACGTTGCTCTTTCAACAGTGGATGAGCTTTGTGTAGACAGCTCTCTGTGTAATTGCTGTTGTTCTAATTTAACAATAAAGTAATTCTATTCTGTATGAAATTTGGAACTACAATTGTTGCCCTGAGTCCCTTTGGGTGAGAAGGGCAGGATAGAAATATTGGAAATAAATAAAAATAAATAATAAATACTACTGCTAGTAGCAGGAAAAACTTCCCTGCCCTCCCATTAAACATACTCTTTGTAAAACAACATCCTATGATAATTATACAAGAAAATGATTTACTCTTCAAATAAAGATAACTGACAGTTTTTTAAAATTACAGGTGGGAGTGCCTTCTCTTCCTGGATCTTTCTAAGTCGCTTAACGCTTTCTGGGTTTTTTAAAACCACCTTAACTGAAAACAGAAATAACCTCTGAAATAAAATGTAGCTTTGTAACTCTAACATGATCCCTTTTCTTCTTTTATATGATTTTTAGCATTTTTGTTTGATGAAGAAAGCAATTAAGTTTTGAAAACTTGCACAATGCATTTTGGTGTTGCTACTAATGTCCTTTCTCCTTGAAGGCCATCTCACATTCTGTCAGCTAAAAATTTACTCTGGATTTCTAGATTTGTTCTGGGTTAGATCTCATTAGCCTGGTGCCTCATTTGGAAACCACTTTCTCCAATATCAGTATGAAAACCAAACTATATTAAATGGTCTATGTAGATGGGTCCAGGATATTTTTACAGTGTTGATTCTTTTTACTTCAAACAGGCACCAAGATACCAGAAAGAGCTATCTTGCCTTGTGTGTGTGCCTTCAAGTGGCCTGTAAACATATGGCAGCTCCATTAATTTTGTAGCATTTTCTTAGGCAAAGAATGCCCCAAAATGTTTTTGCTGGTTCCCGCCTTTGAAATACAGCATGTGGTATTTCTTGATTTCTCCCATTTAAGTACTAAGTAGGGAATACCCTGCATGGCTTCCTGGGTTTGGTGCTTTTATGATATGTATTTAGACCATATCTTACTTAGTGTTTAGTGCTAAAGTTATAGTTCCAATGCAGCTGGGCATTCTGCATGAAACGTGAAGATAATATTGTGAGGTACATGGAAAAGGGTTTGTTGAAATAAATACCAGCCACGAGTAAACATGATGTTTTACTGACATTGACTTTTTTTAAAAAAATGAAGTCTCTTTGTCTTTTCAATAGCCAGGTAGAAAACCATCTAATGAATCTTGTCGCTATATTTTCAGTCTGAAAAAATGTTGCCTTGGGTGTTCATGTTTCTCAGAATATTTTTAAATAGAAGTAGTCTCCTAGTTACAAACAAGATAGGATCTGTAGGTCTGTTATTAGATTTCATCTGAATTTCTATCCCTGTGATAAATTGAGTTTGAAAAAATTGGCTTGTTATGGAAACAAGGCTTTGTGAGAAACAATAGCTGAGACACCTTTTGCCCTTGATAACTCTTTCAGGAGTGAATTTCCCTTCCGAGGGGTAGATTTCCTCTTGTCTCACCCCTGTGCTTAACTATGAGTTGTTTGTAAATCAGATGTTTGTAACTTGGGGACTGCCTGTATAGTGAATGATGATGGGACAAGTGGGAAGCAACAAGAACACTTACATTTCAAGATGTTTTAGGGCTTGCTATCCTTCATTTGAGGATCTTTGAGTGGAGGGATGTTGCTTCAAGTCTTCAAATAAAATTTGCTTTAGTTAAAATTCAGCTAGTTCCAGGCCTTATCAGTGTTGCTTATCAATGCATAGATACTACTTTATTTTCCTCCAAGGTTGGAACTCACAAAAGAGCATCTCATGCTGCTGGCGAGAGGCATATGTTTCACATACCACAGCAGCCCCAGACAGAGAAGTTACTGGACTTGTTTATTCTTACTTTCCATCCAGATATCTCCCATTCAATGCTTTTTCTACCTTTTATGGATATAATTTGTTGTTGGGTCTCCTCTGGCATTTTAAACCTGCATGTATCATCAGTTTCCACTCAATAGTCCCTGCAGAAATGAAGGTAAACCCGAAGCTATGCTTAATTCCAATAGATTTAACCAAAACAAAACTTTGGGGTGTGTCAATGAGTTTCCTAGGGTGTCACTTGTTTTAAAAGTGAGGCACTCCCTGGGATTAAATTTTTCTGCCATTTAACAGGATGGTTGGGTCATCACCCCTTGGAAAACATGTTCCTGCGAGGCCACAATAGCATGAAATGAGAGGCAATTAACCAAGGGCTGATACACAGCTATGCAAAACTGCCCCACCGAAACTGGATGGATGAGTTGGTTCAAAAGCTCAACAGATTCAAGGTGCATTCCAAGAGAAAGAGAAATGCCCACGTTATTAGGCATAGTCCCTCTTATATAAAAAGATATGAGCAGGTGATCTTTCTGCTTGCCAATGAAACCAACAGCTGACCTGAAGCTTTAAAGAAACAGAGACTAAAAAGTGGTGATGAGAATTATTGCTCTTCACAGCAATAATACTTAAACCAGGGATGGGCAGAGGTGGTGAGGATTATTTCCCTGTGACCTTCTACTTTAGGCATGTCTGCCCCCAACATAGCCAGAACTAACATGCTTCAATTCTGGTACTGAAAATCCACCTACCCACCCCCACAACCTCCATAGTTGGATGGGTTGGGACGTAATGGAGTCTAAGTGATGTCAAACTGCCATTTTAGTCAGTTTTGAGCCATTTTTTCAGCCCTCCCCCATATAGAGACCAAGAAGTTCTGAAATTCTTCAGTAGGTTTGGAGGGCTGTAAAATTGCTGTAAAATCCCCCAAGTACCACAAAAATAGGGGGGGGGGATACTTTCCATCAAACCGACAGTTGCCCCAGCTCTTGGTTGTGGCCTCTATAAGCCCCAGGGATCCTGATCTCCGTTTCCCTTCTCAGTGACCCCTAGCCCAGGGGCCCCTCTCAGGTGCCACCCCAGCATTGATTTTTGCTTAATGAATAGTCAATAAGTTACCAGCAGGAACTGGGAGGCATTGGGAATTTAGAATTCCATAGCTGACAGAGCTACACTGGTAGAGGTTTGTTTCCAAGTTTAGTTCATGATTTGAGTGTTTACTGCCAATGTTGGGCATCGTTTTAGACTTCATACTTGAAGGAACATTTTGTTTCTTTATCACATTTGCCTGTATGTTGAAATCTTCATGATATTCTCTTGCAGCTATAACTGACATTAAAATCTCAACAAATGGGGACAGGGTTTTCTTGGCAGTGTCTGTAGAATGTTTACAATAGAGAGGGCTGCCTGGAGCCCATTTTGGTATCCAGTTTAGGCAACAGATAAAGCTTTTTATATTTTCCGCTTCAGGCTTCTAAATTTCTTGGGAATTGGTGCAGCTGAAAATGTTTGACGTAGACCTGAATCCACAGGGATAAGCAGTTCATGATCAAAGTATCACATACAACCTCATCATACTTACCAAATTTAGCATCCTAGGATGCTTCCAGCCTTCTTCAAGGATGGTACACCTCACTGGTCAACACACAAGCTCGTGTGACCTCTGGCAGAGCCCCTGTCCCCAACCGGGGTGGAAGTATTCTTGGACGCTTTTCTCCAACACAGGAGCCTTGTTCCAATGAACCCAGGACGCTTTTGTCCTGTTTGGGCGATGCTTCCCTTGTGTGATAGGGGAAGTGTCATTACATTGGAGTGGCACACAGGGTGGCAGAGTTGTCCTTCATGCCTGCCGTTTTGCCACACCTGCTAGCAAAACAGCAAAATACAAGACCTCTCTTGTGTGATAAGGTGGTGTGGCTCTATCTACATTGGCTTCAAACTGCTGTGGCTGCCCAACAAGCTCCCACAAATCACAAATCTGCATACGTGATCTGTGGTTTGTGTAATCACCATCTGAGCCTCAAACTGGTTCCAGTATTTCCGAAACTATTTTCTTCAATACCGGTTTGAAACTGCATTAAATGGTTAGTGTAGATGGGACCAAAGTGTCTTCACTTTGTTAGATTTACTATCCAGCTTATCATATGTCTTTCACTATTATCTCACTCCTAGTCCTTTGTAGTGATGTCTCAACATGTGTGGTCGAGCACGTGGAATACAACACAAAACTGGTAGCACTGGATCAATGATGGCTGACTTAAAGCAAGAAAACTAAATTGGACAGGACAGGAACCCTGGCACACCTTGGCTTAAACATGCACTTCTATCATCCAGTTACCCATCCCTTAGTGATTCATAGCTCCGGTGTATGAATAGAGTCTATGAAACAATATTGTGTGGGAGGTAATATAATAAAAAGGCCCCATAATAACAACAACATATATTTTCTTGCCCATCTCTCCCTATGGACAGAGGTGGGGAACAGCAACATATAAAATACAATGTATACAATCAGTTTAAACACTTAACCCAGTTAAAACATCTGTTTAAATGAAAATATATAAGTGAAAATTAAATCACCCCATACAACTTTTAAAATTTAAAAATCTATAATTTAAAAATAATCTGGATAGGTCTGCTAGAGGAGACAAGTCTATATGCTGTTTTATATTCAGTCAGCGCATTCAGCTGTCAAATCTTTTCTGACAGGTCTAGGTCTGATTAATTCCTCTGGGTGACCATCATAGAACTAGATATCTTATTTCCTATTTTGTGAGATTTTTTAAAAACCATAAACATAAAAAGATGCTAAAAAATTTGACTAGCACATTGTGGAAGCAAAATGTCTTGGTAAATTGCTTTTAACCCTACTTGGGCTGCTGACCATGCAGTGCAGCTGTGGTTTAGGTTGCTAAATTAAAGCATGGTCCTGGAGTGGATGGGCTGCTGGGGCATTTCCTAAGATGGGAAGGTGGTGATATCACAGGGGTGAATTGCCAGGAGTAGGGTGGTGGGACAAAATGGTTTCTGAGTCAACTGACTGTGGGAACAGGCAGCAGGGACACCCAGAGCCAAGAATCCTGCCATCCTCCAAAAAGGCATGTTTCCATAGCTTGGCATGGGGCAAAATACTCACATTGCAACATATACTGCAGTTGCTGCCACTGCTGCTAGGGCTTACATGTGATCTATCATACACATTACAAACCTCCCACAATTTTTGTCACTTTGATTTGATTTGGTTTGGGGAAATGGTCTACATGCAAAGGAAACTTTTCCTCACATTTTGACCACATCCTTGGCTTTTGAAGAAGTAAATAGATTGTGTCCTGGTTAGAAAAAAATGTCTACTGGGCGTAAAATATGGTGTTTTGCACAAACTTGAACTTACTGAACAGCCCCTGAGTCCTCCCTTACTCTCATACTTCAGGCAGGATCATAGAAGCATCTGGTTATTGTGATGTCTCATGGGCCTTGTAGTCCCGTTCCTAGTGCTATTGAGGCAGACGAGGAGGAAAACATGGGATTTCCACCGGTTCAGTTTGAAACGGAGCCTCTCCACCTGGAGGATGTTTGTCCTCAGGAAGTTACCCAAACAAGCTTTGGGCAGAATTCTCCCCCGTTTTCCCGAAAGGACAATTATAATAGAGATAGAGGAGTCAGGGAGGCTAATCGCCGGAGTCTCAGAATCGCTGCCAAACAACTAGCTGATTAAGTCTGCTTCCCTTGGGAAATTCTAAGAAGTCATGCATCTGGACAGAGTTGGGTTTCACTTCTTGTTCTCCAGGGAAAGTGTTCTGTTGGCGGGAAAACAAGATCCTATATAGGGGTTTTGCCGCAAGGGGAACCTTGCGGAGTCAATTGATCAGCTTGAGAGAGAGATCGTGTGTGGACTTCGTACTCCTTGTTCCCTGCTTCCCGGATCTAGTTTCAAGTCTTGCCTTGTCTCACGTTTTGCCACGGACCTTGTTTCATGCTTCAAGTTGCCACGTTTCAAGTCTTTGATCCAGCCAAGAATCAAGCTCATGATCCAGCCTTGTTGTCAAGCTTCAATGGACTATAAGACCTTGTCATCTCCCCACACTATTGCTTGGCAAAGTGTGTGTTTCGGTTAATGGATTATAACTTTGAACTCTAATATCTTATATTGGACAATATTTTCCTGGACTATATTTGGCCTTTCCTGAAAGGTCTGCTTCTGAACTATATTCTTCACTTGTTTTTATTGACTTTATATAATTCTTTAATAAAGATATTAGATAGAATCTGGTCTCTGCACATGGTTATTGGTGCTCTGCAGCCTGGGTTGTGACAGTTATGTTCATGTAGCCATACATGAAATGATGTTGTCACCACTAAAGTCCTCTGAAGATCATAAGTAAAGGTAAAGGTTTTCCCCTGAGGTTAAGTCCAGTCATGACCGACTCTGGGGGTTGGTGCTCATCACCATTTCTAAGCCAAAGAGCTGGCGTTGTCCGTAGACACCTCCAAGGTCATGTGGCTGGCATGACTGCATCGAGCGCCATTACCTTCCTGCTGGAGCGGTACCTATTGATCTACTCACATTTGCATGTTTTCGAACTGCTAGGTTGCCAGGAGCTAGGGTTAACAGCGGGCGCTCATTCCGCTCCTGGGATTTGAACCTGGGACCTTTTGGTCTGCAAGTTCAGCAGCTCAGTGCTTTAGCACACTGTGCCACTCTGAAGATCACAGTGTAGCTATAATTTGCATTGAGCTATGGGGACATAGGAAGCCAACAAGTTATAGTAGTTTGAATGTCGGACTTGGAATCTGGAGACTTGACTTTGAATCCCTACTCAGCTATGGAAACCTACTAGATGACATTGGACAAGTGTATTCTTTCAGTTTCAAAGGAAGACAATGGTAATCCTCTAAGCAATCCTTGAAAGAAAGAAAAACTGTAATAAGATTGCCTTAGTGTCACCATAATTCAGTAACAACTTGAAGGCACACAACAATATTGAAACATAGCTAGATGCTTCTGTGATCTTGTCTGCTCCCCATAAGGCATGGCATGAGGGAGACTTCAAGTGCTGTTCAATAATAATATGTGTGACATAACTCAGCCTAGCCTAAGTCCACATGTGGACCTTCTATGGTGTGCTGGGGCATACAGAAATGTGGCTTGTGCTTATGAGAGCACCTGCACTACACAATTGTGAATGTCCAGAGTAATTTGACATTAAGTGCCATGGCTCTATCTGAAAGTATCCTGTGTTTTGTAATTTGGTGAGTTACTTAGAATGCTCCATTACTACACTTTCCCTAAATTACTGCTACTAACACACTCTCACAGAAAATTCTAAATAGCAGAGGAGGGATCTTAACATCATTTTTTTTATATGGCTTTCCTCCTTACATCTGGATGGGCATTGTCTGAAGATTTCTGCTGAACTATAGGCCCAGTTCAAAGCCCTAGGTCTCAGAATAATAAACCATCTTACCTTTTCTCTAAAGCAATATTCAACAGTCCCTGATTTACAGCATAATACTGTGATTGGTTGTATGATAATATCAACTGAAGTTATCACATTCTCCCCTACATCAAGTAGCACATTTCCCTTGGCCAAGCACACAATGCAATTTTAATAGGAGAGAAGTTCTTCTCCTACGTGCCTATGTGCTCAAATCTTTTTTAAAGTTAATTTAAAGCTGGTATACTTATCAACATTCCCTCCGGCCAACATGAGATTGTTGATGTGGGCTAGATAATTCCTAGTTTAGGATAATGGTGAAGCCCAATTACTTGCTTAATGGAAAGTTCTTACTCATATAATCCTTGTCAGGTGACCACTGACAGGGAGACATAGTGATGGTGAAAATAATTGGGAGTTGTCATTATGGTGTTAGTGGGTTGTATTTAAGTTCTTGAACTTTTGCCTATGGAGACCTCAGTCACTACCTAATTTACTTGACAAAAGCGAGAGCTGTCATTTCTTGTTTCACCTTCTGCTACATATCAATTTTTCCTATACAAAGTGGTTACAAGCCCTTTAAGCAGCTTTACACTTACGCAGATTGAAAAGACAGTCTTTTCAATTAACAAAATGAATTTACTTTTGTGTGTTTTATCCTGGAAAGAAGAAAGAAAGACTCAAGAAAGGAAACTGAAAATGAAACTACTAACTGGGATTGGACTCAGCTGTATCAAATGAACCCCATGTCAGAAACTATTAGAGAAAACCACTAGTCAGGATGGATACGTTAGAACTGAAGAACACAAAACAGACCAGAAGATACGCCAGAATTAAAGGACAAAACAAGAAACAGAGTCAAGGAGCATCCAGCATTGTGATCTAGGATCCATGACTGACTATGAATAAAACTGAATTGATGTATGTTCTGTGGCTTTCACTCATCTATCCTGTCTCTAAGCCCAGCTCACCAGAAGAATGTCTTCAGTATTCTTACAAAGGACAACTTTAATTCTGATTAGAGATGATAGTGATTTAAAAGCATTTAAAGTTTCAGTACCCTGTCAAGTGCTGGTCATAAAGTTAATGCCCTTAATGCAGGATCCTGCTGGATGGCATCAGGGATGGAGTTACATCATTCAACATTGAATCTTTCTATCCTGCCTGCTGTTGGTCCTCCATTTTATTCTGCAAGGGATTTAGATGGTGGGACAACTTCTGCACTGAGCAAAACCAAGCCCCTTAGAGGAGTGCTTTCCATGTTTGTAAAAGGCAAAGGAGAAGAGAACAGCACATTGGGCAGCAGGTACGTTGCTTTCCTACCCACAGTCCTTCTGAGGAGGTGGCCAATTTGGCTTAAAGAAGGGGAGGCTCTAATGGGTTGGAAGTGTTCCTCTTCCCTACCTAAAGGATGTAGGACCAGGCTATGTGAAAGACACTCTCTATGCAAACCTAAGCTCCTCTGATGTACGGTGGATAGATGGCAAAAGAGAGAGGGTGCTTTTGATGTAGGCATCCAAACTATGCAACATAATCTTCAGATATTACAAGTTAGACTTAAGATCTTTTGACCATTTCATAGTCACATTTAGGACCTCATCACATTAGGGCAGCATGTGCCGGTTCACCTTTCCTTTTACGATGGAGCCCGCCTGCTCCCATCTCACAATACACTGCAACTTCCGCTGGGGTTCCATCATAAAAGGGAAGGTGAAGCAGTGCATGCTGCTGAATTCTCCCTAATGTAATGAGGTCCTAAATGTGACCATGAAATAGTTACAAGATCTTAAGTCTAACTTGTAATATCTGAAGATTATGTTGCATAGTTTGGAGGCTTCCTGTGTTGCCTTGGATCAATGAGGGGAAGCCAGGCAGCAGACGCTTCCCCCTATGGGATGGGGACTCTGGTAAGTCTGGTGATGTAGGATGTGAGATGAGCACTGTCAGAATTACCATGATGCATGTCTCAGCATTATTTTTTACTCCTGCTGTTTGAATACTGGATATTTTTAGTTGTATTGTGAATTTATTTCAGTGCTCTCTTTTGCTCCTATTTCCACTCTCTCCCCCTCCATTCTCTGACTACTGGATATCGTGACTCTCCGACTGTTTATATTTTTTCATCCTGTATTTGAAAACTCATCCTGAAAAGTATGATATTGGACAAGCTTAAACAAATAAATAAGTTAATAAAAGTAAACAATTATCCTGCATTCTGTTTTAACTTTAAAAATTTAGGAAATTAATTCTGGAAATAGGTTATGCATTTGATACAGTTTAGTTTAGGGATTCCTTAATTGGGACAACTTTCACACTTTGGATAGTTAAAAGTCAGTGTACCTCTTTTGTCAGTAATGCTACATTAAAAAAAAACATGAGATATATGAATCAGTAGTAGCTGGTCACCAATAAAAATACTTTCAAATTGAGATCAGATAACAGCAAGAATATCCTGTTTGTGGACTTCCCAGAGACATCCGTTTGGCCATTGTGGTAGGAAAGACTACAGGCCTAGATATCCTGTATGATCTCCTTTCCTACGACTTATTTTAAGTTCTTGTCTTCCATAATTTCCCATTAACTTAAAGCTAAACTGGAAAATATGTTCCCCTTCCAGACATGCTGACTACAGTGTGCTCTGAAGCCAGGCTACTCTTGAAGGTGATTTAAAATCTTCAAATGGTTGTAAATTGCTGTTGCACATCTACTAATACACCCCATAAGGAAGCATGCTGGGATCCCGAGGCTTAGACTGAGAAAAGGTAGGATGCAAGTGGGAACATAATAGGTAAATTTCAATACCAGAAGCCCATAATAACTGGTTATGATTGGTTGGGTACTTGAGGAAGTGGGTGAAGAGCGGCCTGGAATTAAAACTTCTACAAGGACAGAAATGACTTGATCTAGCATTGCTTTGCATGCCTGCATTTTAAAAAGCTTACGTTGACCTGAGTGTAAAAGTCACTCTTCCTATATACAATTCAATTTAAACTACTCCCTTTTCCAGCATTGGCCCAAGGGGCATGTACCTTACAGTCATAGTGAGCTTAACTTTACAAGGTTAAAAGAGGTACATGAATACTATTGAAAACATCAGGCTAGGTTCCTTTGGTACGTCTGGGAGGAAATTCCCCATTTATCCTGCCTGCAAGAGTATTTTGATGGTCTTGCTGTTGCAGCTCTGTGTGCTATATATAAACTATGACATAGTTCCCCACATTCCTTCTTTTTTTAAAAAAAATAGTTTTTATTGAATTTAAAAATGTTCATACAATAATTACTTTCATCACATAGCAGATATATAATGTATCATATAATACTTGCATCATTCTTTTATATCTACTGTTGATTTATATCTACTACAATGTTAACATTTGTCCATCTATATTTCTTCACCACTGTGTATCCCCCCCCCCCCCCCCAGCCACTTCTTATGTATTGGCTAACCAAAATCTCATTTCTTCCTGAGGCGGTAGCCCTCCATTCCTTTTTTGGAGTCCTTTCTCAATAAATTTCCCCCATACATCCTCAAAATCATTTTTTTCCATATCCCTCTTTTAACTTTTAATTTGCATGTTACCTTATCATTTATTGCCAATTTCCATACTTCCTTATACCATTCTTCAATCTGAACATTTATTACATTTCTCCAGTTCCTTGCTATAAGCAATCTTGCTATTGTCAATAAATTTGTTATTGCTTCTTTTTCTTTTTTTTATCCATTATTGTTAATATATATTGATAATAATGCAATACCAGGGCTTCTTTCCAATTTGATGTTCATTATATCCTCTATCTCTTTAAATATTTTATACCAAAATGTCCTTACATATTTACAATGCCACCCCCACACTCCTTCTGATGAAGGTTCTGAAATGGGCATTGGCATGTCAGTTCCAGACACCCAGTAAAAGAATTACAACAAGCACATTTTGGGTAATCTAGTTATTCAAGGGAGAAGAATCTTGTGTCTAGGTTATTTCTGGCTATCGGGCTGAATGCTTTCTGCTTCCTCTGATTCAATATCAGGAAATAAAGCAGAATTTCTGCTCCTGAAAATGGATCTCTTGATTCAATTGAGAGAATATGGTGTCCATTAGAAACTTCACCAGTCAACCTGAATCACCTCATCAAAGATGCCCAGTCATCTTCTTCACGTTGCCTTTTTATGCAGACAAACACTTTATCTTGGAGATAATCATGTGCATTTGTGAGCCTTCCCAAGTCCTTGTGGAGAGGGGGAGGATATAAATAAAGTTTATCATCATCATTACCATCATCATCATTTTCTAGGAAAGCAGGTTTATACCTTTTGTTAGATTATCACAGGGCTCTCTGATCCCTTCCCCCAATGTCTGAAACTATTGTTTTAACCCAGTTCCTGTTAAAGGGTTCCCTTTAACCCAATTTTACAATTTCTTTGATAAATGAGCCACGTGATCCCTTTGGTCCTTTCCTCCTTCTGCACAGATCTGAGAGATCAATCAGGTCCCACATTGCCCTTCACATTCAGAAAGCCCTTGAGAATTACAAGTGGTCACATAGAAGGAGTCATATGAGGAAGATGGATGAGCTTGACCTATTGCACTTCTGTCTTAGCAGCTGTGACTATACCTGCTGTGCTCCACGTGGTGAACTGGTAACACAACCTAGTGAATAAGCAGCAAGTTAGTGTCTGGAATAAGCACCACACAAAGGCAAAGGAATCTGACCCTTGAGATAATGCTTGATCACACCTTCCACTGGGCAATAAGTTAATGGGTGAGAGTAATGCTTATGTTCTTTGTGAAACTTGCAAAGTTCCTTATACTCAAGCCTTTCAGTAGCCTGCTCCTCCATTCCCACTGCTTTACCCCCGGTAACATTCAACCCCTAGAATAGACGTGTCCAAACCCTCTTAGATTGTTGTTGAATTACATCCCAACATACTGTACCTTGCCAATGTTTATAAAATCATAGAATAATAGAGTTGGAAGAGACCACATGGGCTATCTAGTCCAACCCCTTGCCACGCAGGAAAAACACAATCAAAGTACCCCTGACAGATGGTCCCTTTCCCCCCACAAAACCATTCCACAATGCCTGTTGCATAGTTTCCCTGCTAATACAAGCTGAGTATCCCATCACTGAACTACTTGGAATGAGAAGAGTTCACACTTTGGATTTTTTCAGATTTTGAAATATCTGTGTTTGCATATGTGCACAACTATCATGGAAGCAAATAACTTGGTGGCCTCAGGAGCCACAATGTCTGGCATTAGCTTAGCTTGTTCCTCCTTAAGACTTTGGGCTTGCCTACATGGACCACATACCCCAAAGTGGCTGAGATGTTGCTCTTTGACATTCACATATTCACAGGGCCTTCTGATTTCCAACACGAGATAAAACCGATTAACATGGTTTCACCCCCATCAGGTAAAGTCAAGGAATGCTCCAGAGCTCCTTAAAAGCTCTGGAGTAGTTCTGCATTTCAGGGCATGCATAGATGGGCCAGTTGTGATTCAGAACTACCTCGTTGTTCATATATGCAGGTGCTGCCATCCCGCCTTCCACTCACTCCGCAGTGTAGTGAAAATGGGATGCCCTTGCCTTCATCACTTTTCATTGATGCAGCAATGTCTATGGAGTTTCAAGGACCTCCTCACTATCACTACATGCCTTTACTGTTGCTAGCAAAGGTTGCTGCATGACTACAATCAGGAGATCTCTCAAATTCTGTGGCTGTTCCTCTGGTGCCAAAAAATGATGACGGCAAGGGTGAGTGTTTAGCAGGGCTAAATGGGTTCAATCTGATTGGACTGTCAGGACTTTGCTCCTGCCAGTGATGTCATTTGGGAGCAGTTCTGTATAAACATCATGGCACAATCCAGAGCTCCTTCAAAGCAGTAATGCTTCAGACCAGCCTTAGATAAAGTGTCCACTGCAGATGGGTACTTCTTCTAACTATTCGTTTTTGAGGAGTTAAGCATAAAATATTCTCATGTTTGCCATCTAAGCTCAGTGAAGCTGAGACAGTTGCCTGAAGCAACACTGCCTGACTTGGTAATAGCAAGGGCTGACTAGTCAGTCATACTTCCAAAAATAGCAAGAGCTGACTAGTCAGTTATATTTCCAAAAAGAACAAAAAGGAGTTTATTTTGCCTTTGCAGGCGCCAGAGTTGTGCACTTCTTCCCATTCATAGAAAGAGACTGAACAGAACGGTGCCCCCTATTAATCATCCCTGGGCACAGTCTCAATCATTGTAATGACAGATAGACACTGCATCTGAACACCTCTGCCTTGCCAACAAAATGTTCCTTAACTTGATATTCATAGAGACATAACAATCCTGATGTTTTAATTCCGGGCAGTGTTTTATTGTCATGTGCAATGTTGTTTGATTTGACAGTAATTCTTGAGATAATGTCCTTTTTCATAGAGTTTGGACAAGTTCCCTATATTTGGCCAGCAGCTTCTAGAACCAACCATCATTACACTATGTAACAAAATTTTGAAAAAAATATGTTCCTGATTTGAAAGTGTTATTTCCTGTTTAATTGTATGGTACTTACTTTGAATGTAGTTGTTATACTCCAGAAACTTTGTTTTTGTGGCTGCTACAAACTATTTTGAATTGATTGAGACTCAATTAGATATTCATTAAAAAAAACTACAGCAAAATGTGCTGCAGGATGTTCCATAAAAACAAAGTTTTTGCATTTTAGGAAACTATTCCTATGTTTTCCTGATAGAACCAATTAGGTACTGGCATTTATAACCCAGGAACAAACATCATGTTACATAGCGTTATGGACAATTCTGGAAGTTGTTCAAAAAGAAACTTGCCTAAATTTCCCCCCACCCCTCCCTAAAGCTTAGATAGTCCTATTTATTTCACAGGAGGAGCATTCTTTATCCAAAACTCCAAAATCTGAAAAACTCCAAAATTCCAAAACTAGCTGAGATAGCGACATCGTTGCTTTCTGATGTACACATACTTTGTTCCATGCAAACAACAATTACAATTACTGTATAAAATTATCTTCCAGTTATTTATGTATCCCCAGAGGGAGATGAGTGCATTTGTCTGCAACAGATGCCAGAGAACTCCACAGCTTTTTTTAAACATGGGTTTATATATCAGGAGGATACATATGTGTGCATTTTCCGAACCAGAATTTTTCAGACTACAGATTACATAATTCCCCAGACAGCATGACCTCTAATCAAGCTCTTAGAATGCTCTTTGTTGGCTCCAGCCATGCTGTAAATATGTTTAAAATATATGTTTTTCAATTGTATAAGTCCAGAGAGTGTTTCAGTATATGCCTAGCATATGCTCTAAATAAAAACCGTAATAGGTGGCCAAGTAACACTGGATGGGGTTAAAATGGGAAATCTTCTTAATGAGGAAGACACACAGATTAGGAGAAGCTGCAGCAGTTTGCTTTTGCCTGTGTCTACAGGGAATGGCAAGATTCTCTCTCCTAAGTTAATTGAGTACAAATTACTTTTTGTATGGGGGCAATTTAAAAAAAGCTGAAAGTCTAGGAGCCAGAGGATTAATCAAAATTATTCCTACCACATTGGGACAGTTAGAGGTTATAGTCTAGAAGACAGGGAGAGATTGATCTAATCAAATTGTATCAGAATATGCTTGATTATGTTCCTAGAAGAAAAGGATGAAGAGTCAAATTCTTATAAACAACACATTGTTCATTTTTGAACAAGTCACCTACTCAAAGTTCTTCTGAATAAAGTCAGTTGCAAAGCAAAAAGAAATATATAATACATTGTAAAATAATGCAAAATATTATTAACAACACCACCTTCACATATACAGTTACTCACAAAAAATTTTGGCATGTTTTTTTACAAAAAGGATTGGCATGCTGTGGTGGGAACTGAGAATTAGTAACCTGGCTGCACTTTATGTGTTTGGCTCCACTATGCCAGCTTCTCAAAAAATGACTGTCCTGCTACCTGCCAAGGAGGAAATGCAGACAATACCATTACCTGTTGGATTTGCGACAATCAATTATAAATATGTCTTTTGCTTTATGTAATGACGACAATAGTGTCGCCAGGAACGTTATGAAATATCTGGGCAGGCCAAATTTCCTTTCCAAGTATTGTAGCTTTCTCAGAAAGTGCTTCTGGCTCCCAAAGGTGGAAAGGCAAGAAGAAACTGCAATCTAAAAAGGCAGATGTGCACACTGGCCCGAATGCTTTTATTTAGTCCAAGCTAGCATAACCCATTGGATTAATTGTTAACCCATGGATGAAAAACAGATGAATCTCACAGATGCAAAGGAATTATTGAAGTTCAAACTAACCCAAGTATTCAGACCAGTGTATGAAGTGATCCTCATTGACCACATGAACAGGGACATTCTGGATGCCCCACATGAGCAGTAAAGAAGTCAAGTTACTGATGCCATGGTTGTTTGCGTAGGTAGCATGTGACTCATCAGGATCCTACCCTGTGAACATTGGAGCTTTGGTGACTAGAGATCAAGGCAGTTCCCATCCAACAAATCATGAGGATACTAGGCTGAGAAAAGCTATAGAGGAGAAAACAAGTGTGTGCCATTTTCACTCCTCCCAGTAACATTCCTCTTGCAAAAAAAAAAGGGCCTCATGTGAAATGCAGTTAGCAGCAGCAGATGTTTATATTTTCTTCAGATACAGTGAGGCGAGGATATCACCATAATCTATGCCACAGCAAGTCTTGAGAAACAGCTATCAAAAGCACATTAGTGGACAATTTCCTTTATTTCTTGAAGGTAGAGGAAGCACCAAACCAGTTATGTGTCCTCTCAAACAGTAGAGAACAGAAGCTTTTCAAACAACCATTATTTTTATTGCTTTTGGGTGCCCCGCTGTCGTCATGCTCCAGAAACTCATAGATAGAGTAGTCCGCTTTCAAAAGCCTGGGCAAAATTCCTCATGTGGCTGAGCTGAAGATATTGCTTCCTAAATGGCCAAATAAAATATTTGATATGAATTTTGTAACTATGATATTTAATTCATGAGGAAGACAATGGAATCTACACTACAATATAAAATCCAGATTAACTGCTTTGAACTAGATTATATGGCAGTATAGACTCATGTAATCAATTTCAAAGCAGATAATGAGGATTATTTCCTTTGCTGATCTAGATTATATGGCAGTGTAAAAGGGACCTTACCTGTTTCTTTGAGAAGAAATGTGATTTATAAGCTTCCACCACTCAGATTAATGAAGTTACGTAATACTTATCAAAGACCACAGTCAATATATTATTCTCACTTTTCTGCAAAACAAAATATTTAAAGACACCAATACCTTTTTCTCTAATCAAAGTTGTTAATTTGTCCATTTCAGATCCCTATAGCTACCATATTTGAAACTTTTGAAAATTGAAACTATAGCTATTTGGAAATATTTTATGCCCTCCTTTACATCCTGCCACTTTTTGTTAGAAAAAAATAGAAAGAGCTGGAAACATTCAATGGATCTGATGTAAAAGAGGGCTGTGAAATATTCTGTTTTTCAGCCCAATTAAAAGATATGTTGTCTGTCTTCTCTGGCTCCTCAGAAACAGAACAATATGCCAGTGTGGCACACATTCTGCTAAATGAATGCTACATTCCAAAAGGAAAGAATCAAAGGGAATTGATTAAGGCCCCTTCGACACTGCCACATAATCCAGTTCAAACCAGATAATCTGGATTTTATGGCAGTGTAGAAAGGGCCATAGACTGATGACCAATCTCAAGGTGTGGCTATCTATGTGTGCTCATTGTGAATGCTTATTGTAGTATAATAATTGCTGTTTATATAACTGTTACCCACATTGCTAATTGTACATTCATTGTTGTCATAATTGTTCCTTATTAGTAGGGAAAAAAAACCAAAACAAAATGTGATGTAATTGCTTACCTGAAACCTGTCCTTTTATGAGCCATGCAGCTTTTTTCTCATGCATGAAAGAGGAAAACTGAGAAGGTGTTGGATAAAGGTTTCCTGGAGAAGAAATCAAACAAGAGGGTTAAACAACCAAATAAATAAGAAACTTGGATCTAGAGTAGACATGAGTTGTTGTAATTGCAAATGTTAAAACTATAACCAAGTATCCATGTGCAAAGTGTAGCTAAGCTGGACTCGCACATCCTAATAATGCCACAATGCCTCCTTGTTACATCCTAATACTTCCTGTAGCAGATTCGAATAATGTCAGCAATTACATAATTTTAAAAAAATATCTTTCTCTTGGGAAAGTAGAGAAAAATGAAATAAGCATTCATGAGGAAAGGGCAAAGCCACCACACCTCTAGGAAATGTGAGGTGGCTCTAGTTATGCTACTGGCCTATTTGGACCAGAAAACAAAATTTGCAGCCATGGCAGCAATCAAAATGTTTTCCTCCTGAGTTGACACCTCTTTGAGTGCTATACTAGCAGTAGAATTGTGGTGTCTACAAAGTCATGCTTATGGTGTAGAGGTGGACCATAGGTTGTCCACATCAATCGAAAGTAAGCTCTTTCTACTAGGCTTATAAGGATTTGAAGAAGACCTCAACTGCAGACTGCATGTGTGTCATATGAGCTTAGCTAACTACAAAGATGTGTTATAGTTAAATGAGGAATTAGATACAACTATGAATATCCTCATGATGCAAAATAGTTTTGATCTGCAACTGTATGGGAACTGTCTGCACCAATGAAATCACAGATCTCCAGGTATCTCTGTGAAGGGTTTCCAAGTAGATGATCACCAAGTGAGCTTCATGTATTTTGGCAATATATGTTTTCCCTTCATTTTAGAATTAGGAGCCTCTGGTGGCCTAGGGGATAAAAGCCTTGTGACTTGAAGGTTGGGTTACTGACCTGAAGGCTGCCAGGTTCGAATCCCACCTGGGGAGAGCACAGATGAGCTCCCTCTATCAGCTCCAGCTCCATGCAGGGACATGAGAGAAGCCTCCCACAAGGATGGTAAAACATCAAAACATCCGGGCGTCCCCTGGGCAACATCCTTGCAGACGGTCAATTCTCTCACTCCAGAAGGAACTCCGGTTGTTCCTGACACGAAAAAAAAATCTTAGAATTATTCTATTTTGTTATCAAAAATACTGAAACAGAAAAGAAGTCCCTGGGCTGTGAGAACTTCCTGGTCGTATCCCCTGCTTATCAGGATTCTGGATTTGATGGAGGGGCAAAGCAAGGGATAGGTGTTGACTAACAGAAGCAGAGATGAGTTGAGAGGGCAAATTCCAAGGCAAAATTCACGTTCTGAAAGAAGAATGTGGCACAGTTTAAAGCCAACCATAAGTTGTCATTTACAACAACTGAAAATCACAATGGCTAGAACCAAGGAAGAAGCTGATGGGGCAATGGCAGAATCCTGAAATTAAGTTTTGAGTAACAGAGCCTAAGCTTAACCTGGACAGGATTCATTTTCCAATGTAGTCAAAGCACTCAGACTAAAGAACAAATTCTGAGGCAGGGTAGTGGAAGAGGCAGATTGACCTCAGAGTCAATAGACTCTGAAAATTCAGGTATCAATTCATGGTTTTATTGTAGCCTAGGTGACACCTTCAAGAAACCTAGACCAGCCTATCTCATTGCCTGGCAGAAAAATTAAATGGGCAGTAAGATAAGGAAGCTTCACCACTCATACTGAAGACTATGACTTCATCTTGCTCCAGTTTCCTAACATCCTATGTATAACCTCAGTTGTCTCCACTAAACGTCTGCCCATCACCTGTTATTGATAGGATGTCTAATAATACTGGCCTGCCTTCCAAACACATCAAAAAGATTGCTCAGATATGGTATCTAGAACCAGCTCAGAATTAAGTTATTGTGTAAATTATTGATTTATTAAATGAAAAATAGTTTAAAAATGAGATTTGAAAACATTTCTCTACTCAAGAACTAATTCCCTTGATTTTTTTTCTGAATAACAAATAGAAATTCAATTGAGAAATCATATATGTATGACTAATTATTAATTTCACTATCAGATTATTGTAATAAAGACAAATGGCTGGAGGAATCCTAGTTTATTTTAATTCATGATTGGAATATGACAGCTGAGTTAAATCCAAGGTTGAAAGATTGACAACTAACATAGCAAAGGCAACTTGGACATCAGTTTGACATTCCTTGAAGGCGGATGGTTTTCTGTATTCTCGAGGCTCCTGATTTGTCTCTGAAAACTGAATTTTGAAGCCCTTAGTCCTGGTATGTTGGCTGAGTCCCACATGATAATCTGTAAAATATATTAAGTGTTTAAGATTTTTCTGATGCACCCTAGCCAATCTAGCAGCCACTAATGCCATGGGACACCCCATTGTAGGAAAGCTAAAATGACAGCTTGCAAGTGTTGAAAGCAATGAAACACTGTGGTCCCATCAGAAACAGATTGATGGAAGGAGATCAGTAAGTCAGCAAGAGCCCAATTGGTGGTGTAATACCAAATAGGGCATGCCCATAAACCTGCTCTAGGACTCAAGGCTCAAAACTAAGCATAAAACAAGTAAATGAAAACACTAGTTAAATGCACAAACATAAAATAGACATGGACAAGGATGAAGAAAATTGCTAAGTGCACCAGATCACAATAGCGTAATGTGTTGATGGTTTGCATCTTAGTATATGGTCTGGTGTTTGACTCACTTAGGACTACTATGCACACAGTAGTTCAGTATTGGAAAGGCAAATGTTAATTTCTCAGGTTATCAGAGAAGAAGGCAGGGTCTGAAAATTCTTCAGCTGGAACAGGAAAGAAAAGGCATTAGGTGTCCAAACCCCACCTCCACTTGGAGATCTCTAGCTTTTCTACATGCATATATATTATATATAAGCATATGTACATACAGGGAAAGAGAGAAAGACTCCAGCATCCTTCCAGGATCTACTATTATTTATTGCCACAGAGATTGGGCTGAGAAATCAGCTTCCACTCTCCTGCACAGCCCTCACCCATGATGTGGGAACTTCGCTCCGTGGCTTTCACCCGTGCTGTTTTTGCAGAATTCATAGCCACACTTATCTTTATCTTTTTTGGCCTGGGCTCGGCTTTGAATTGGCCTTCGTCCCCACCAAATGTCCTCCAGATCTCACTGGCCTTTGGCTTGGCTATTGCAACCTTGGTCCAGACCCTGGGCCACATCAGTGGAGCCCATATTAACCCTGCTGTGACTGTGGCATGTCTGGTGGGCTCTCAGGTCTCCTTCTTGAGAGCGGTCTTCTATGTGGTGGCACAGATTTTGGGAGCAGTGACGGGAGCTGCCCTCTTGCATCAACTCACACCGCCCCATATCCGAGGGAGCTTGGCCATCAACAGGGTAAGGAAACTTTCCACAGAAGTGGGAGGGATGAAGGATTATGGTGGTGGGATGTTCAAAATACCCTCTAGCAAATTAAAGAAGATTCTTAACACAGCTTAATTTTAAAAGAAGGCAGGGATCCTAATTTTTCCCTTTGTTTCCATGGAAGTTTAATCGTGATAGTCATAAAAATGATGGAGAGGAGAAATGAACCTCTAAAGTTTCCCCTAAGGGGATCCCCGATTTAAGCACCATGGGCAAGTCTCACTCTCTCAGACTCAAAGGATTGGGAAAAAACGGCTATTGGGATCAAACTTGCCACACTTGTAGGATACATTTACGGCTGTAAGCCTGCCAAGTTTTAGGATGTTTTGCTCATCCACTGATTTTTTGGGAAATTTTTAAAGTTTTACAAATAATATTTTTTTGAAAAAATTAAAACCAAACAGGTATTTTAGAAAATTACCCACAGTGACAGAACATGAGTAGAGTATCATTCCTGCAAAGTTTGAGAAAGATCTGGTCATCCACAGTTTTTAAGAATTTTAAAATGTTTTGGCTCTCTCCGGCTGAGGGAAGGCGGCAGCTTGGAAGACAAAAAACAGGGAATTCTGGGACTTGAAATCCAGCACAATGGAGAGGAAAATAAGCCTGTGATTAGCTTAGGCAGACCATGTGATGCAGCAAATATGGTGGTGTTCAGCCCTCATTGCCCCAATGGAGAGAGAATGCTGCTTCAGCTATGGGGAAAAAAAGCCTAAAAATCAGTGGATGACCAGATCTTTCTGAAACTTTGCTGAAATGATATCCTTCTCATGTTTGGGCACTGTGAATACATTTTAAAAAGTCTTCCTTTATTTTATTAAATGTTATTTGTAAAAATGTTTTAAAAATTCAAAAAATCACTAAATGAGTGAAACGTTATGAAACTTGGCAGGCTTACAGCTGTAAATGTGCCCTACAAATGTGCCACATTACATTCTGATATCCATAAAAATGATGGAGAAACGAGCCTCTAAAATTTCCCCATTGCTGCCAATTAGGCTTGTACGCAGATCCGTTTTACCATTTTCCTTTAGCCAATCCAGCTTCTTCGGCTTAGCCCGGTGGCCATAATGGCATGGGCCCAGCCATCACAGATGCTCATACGTAACGGGACAATGTGGGAGCCAATCACAGCTTCTCCTCTGCTTTTCGGGAGCACGTGACAGGCAAAGGCTTAATGGTTTGCCTTCGCTTGGCCTCTCTTGAATTTTTTTGTTTTATTTTCCTTTATTTTCTAGATTCTTTTTATTAGAGGGATTGATTGGGAGTTGGGAACGTGTGGATGTGGGTAGTATGTGTGTGCGTTTGGGGGCTTGGAGAGTCCCAATTTTAGCTTCTTTTTCTCTTTCCCTTCTCTCCTTCAGACAATAATAATAATAACAATAGTAATCCCAGCAAACAAAAAGAAAAGCCTAATTCTCAGAAAACTACTATCTAGTTACCTCTCCTCTAGAGCAGAAAGTAGAAACAGCTTTATTTATTTTGTGTCAAAAGTATTGCATAATAAATAAGTTTTAAAAGTGATAAATAGGAAGCATTAGGAATAGGAAGATGTATCAGTATCAGTTCTAGTGGCAGTTGATGATTTCCATGTCAGTACTATGGGTCCGAACTGTCTTAGGTGCTGAACCATATGCTGCAAACAGGTTCATCATTTCGGATCATTCCTTTAAGACAGTGGTTCTCAACCTGTGGGTCCCCAGATGTTTTGGCCTTCAACTCCCAGAAATCATAACAGCTGGTAAATTGACTGGGATTTTTGGGAGTTGTTGGCCAAAACACCTGGGGACCCACAGATTGAGAACCAATGCTTTAAGGTTTAAACCAAAATCTGAGGCTGCTTCATCACTCCACTAATGTGGAAACTACCAGCAACCAATGAGTAAATGCATTTATGTAATTTCCACTTCACAAATGGCATCTTTAACAAAAGAGGAGCAGGCAGAGAGCCCTTTCACACCACATAGTTATATATTTTTCCTATGAAATTGCCATGGCTGCTTCCTATAGAATTTTGGGACTTGTGGGGCTCCCTGGCTGAGGAGTCTCAACTGTAAATCATAGGACACTGGATGGAGCTTTGTCATTTGAGATGGAATCCTAATAGTATAATTTTGTAGTGCGGAAGGGCCCACAGATATGCTACAAGTGCCATTTTCTCCATTCTTTTATATCTGTATTGGGGATATTTTAATAACTGCATACTTCTTGATTGCTTTGAATGTGTGGAAGACATTAAAGTCAAAACATTAAAATAAAGGTGGAGGGAGCTCTTACAATAGATAACTCAGTCTCTTGAAATTGTCTTGAACTTTGTGGGTTTCTCCCCCACAATTTTGGCAGCAACCTCTTTTTGAATAATTGGAACATGGTTGGTTTAGGATTAGAAATAAACCTGTTTTCCATGCCATTATATCAACTTGTTCGCTAAATCCAGGCTGCTAGGCATCTGTGCTGGCAGGAAATATCATTTTTATACAATTGCTGCCTTTTCAGTCCTAGAATACTCTTTGGGCCCTTCCAAAGAGGCACTATATCCCAGAATCTGATCCCAGATTTTCTGCTTTAAACTGGATTATATGAATCCACACTGCCAGATAATCTGGAATAAACAGAAAACCTGGGATCAGATCCTGGAATATAGGGCATGTCTGGAAGGTCCCTTTGAAAGGTGCTTCTTATAATGATCCTTTTCTGAGTGTCATGAATGCTCATTTACCAGTTTCACCAGATCTGAAAACCTAACATCAGGTAGTAACTGGTAAGGCAGCACAAATGCCTTGGTGACCATGGTTGGAATCTTATTGGTCATCTACAGTGGCAGAACTATGGTGGTACAGGTAGTGGCAGCAGATGGGAGAAAGACCACAGTTGCAATAGCTGTGAAGGAAGCCAGTCATGGGAGAAATAAAATGCCAGAAAACTATGTATGTGCATCCAATCATATGTCTTGATTGGTGTTCCAAAGGCTGGATGGAGGTCACTCACAATTTTGCAACTGATTTAAAACTTCTAATTGCATTTTGATTTCCTTTAATGTTGTATAGGATGTCACTATAAGCCATTGGGTAACAGCACCATTTGTGATATCACTAGCCTTGTAGCAATAACAAAGATTTTTATCTCTTGACGCACTTGCTCAGCTGGACAAAATAAAACATACTTAAATACAGAACAAATGGTCAGATTATTGATATAGTCATGCTTGGCTTGTAAGAAGACATGGCTCCATGACTCAGGACTACATAACAAGCAACCCACCAAGCTGAACACAATTCAGCAGCAAAGTATCATAGCCTATCAAGTGCTAGTGAACACCTCTGTTTTTGTGTCACCCCAAGCAACCAGCAAAAAATATTATCCAGAGCTCTTGATGGGCCACCATTCACACATGGTTGAATGAATGTACCTTATGGGTGAGGAAATCACTTGAAAAGTATTTTATAATTTATTAGCTTGTGTTGGGAATATATAAATCATAAGATAGCACTTAAATATTGTGGCTATTTGTTGGAGAAGCTACTTGTTGAATTTGTTGCTTTGTGTCTTTAAAGCATTTCTGACTTACGGTAATCCTAAAGTGAATCTGTCATGGGGATTTTTTTGGTAACATTTGTTCAGAAGAATATTGCATTTGCCTTATTCTGAGGTTTAGAGAATGTGACTTGCCCAAGAACACTCAAGCTCTGTGAGGAGAAGCTAAGAGAGCTAGGTATGTTTCACCTGGAAAATAGAAGGCTAAAAAATGACTTGATATTCAACCCATTTTGAAACACAAATACAGTCAGTCATAGATGGCAGCCTGAAAATGAGCAGTAAACCTCTTTTCCCCCCTGAATGCTTGGCAAAGCATAAAAACAGGTTCTCCAGCAGTTGATTGTTCAGGGTACCTAGCTGGTGAGTTGTGTTCAGCTTGGCAGATCCCAAATTATGCAGATACCATTTACAGCCATATCTGCTTGCAAGCCAGGCATGGCTATATCAAAAAATCTGATCATTCAAATATTCTACAGTTCAGTATTCAAGCATATTTTATTGCATCCAGTAGTACAAATGCGTCAGAGGTTTAAACTCTCATGATCACTTCATTGCCACTGGTGGTATGTGGTGTAAAATATTTACCCACTGGGCACCCAGCCTTCTAAAGTGAATCAGATTGCAGCTGAAGTTGCAAAAGAGGTAAATAATTGAGATGTTATCTCTGTGCCCATTCAGCAATCCTTCTCGCTTTATCAAGTATATAGCTATAGAATTACAGTACCAAAGAGGAGGTTAAAGGTTCACCCAAATACAGGATAACAATTTTTTACCTTGCTATATTGCCTTTTTAAAACTTAATAGGATTGCTGAACCAAAACTAAGCACAATATTTTACAGGTGTTTTAAGTAACACTGAAAATCTCACCCTTTTGTATATCCTTTGCAAAAATGTTTATATATTTGCTCACACTTAACAATTGCATCCCTACACAGTCAAATATAATGGCTATAGAATGGTGTGCCATATTTCCTTTTACTGTCTGAACATCTTTATTGGCAAAAAAAGATGAACTATAAATAAATCACCCATGTGAGTAGTCCAGGAATGAGAAGCAGCAAGGTACAGTAGACAAGGAGAGCCCCAAAAGTAGCAAGCAAGAAGAAGTATGGTACAAAACATGATTGTTAAAGAAAATGTATACTATGCAAGCTAAGCTTTATTTCTTAGGGGGTGGTTTCTTTAGCATCCAATTAACTTTTCCCAAAATATGAATCTGGATAATATGAAACACAATTCAGGTTTAAATCCCATTTGGCACTGAAGTGTCAGACTGAGAAAAGCATTTCTTATATGCCATTCAGCATTGCAATCATCCTAGAGGTGTACTCATTTTATATTCTTTTATATCCTGAAAGAGTGAGTCAATACTGCACATTACATTGCTTTATTTTTTGTTTTATTTTCTTTATGCACTTTTCTTCTCCATTTTGCACATTTGTAGTATGCATTATATAAACAGAAGTACAGACATTAAGGCTGTCCCAATTAGCCTCATGCAATAGTAAGCATTCTCGTTGTAGATGAATCAGCAAGGTTTAATCCTTTAATGCGTTTTTTTCAAATCCTTGAGATAGTTTAACATCTAACATTTCAAATGGTTCATTTTTCAAAATGTCAAATTTTAGAAATTTTGCAAAATTTCTAGTAAAAGCAACTTCTGGCAATTATCAATATAAAAGTTATCATGTTTCTTTTTGCTATTTTTATGTTGAACAAGTACTTCTACATTTTTGTTTTGTTTTTTGCTTAAAGTTGGAACCATTTTGAGCAAGCTACTGGATAGTAAATTTACAAAAATGGATGACTATTGTTTCTTTCTCCTACTGACTGCGTGGGGTCTATATTTTCTTTGGTCAGGGATGGGCAAAATTTGGGGACCAATCTCCCACTTTTATGGGCCACAATCACCTACCCATATAGCAGGTCTAAATATCTCGTTTTCTGCAGTCTCTCTCAAAATGGAAACAGGAAGTGATGTTGTATCAGTTCTGGTAGCCATTTTGAGATAGACTGCAGAGAGAAATGCAGACATATGCGGTTCTGGATCATTTGTGAGGGTGAGCTGCGAATATTTTGCATGTTTTGCAAGATACTTCAGAATTTATTTAAAAAAAGGTCCAGTGGGTTGAAATCAATTCAGGGAGGAAAAGCATGACAAACTTGCCCTCATATTCCTTATAGAATATAAGGAATATTTCCAGGTAATAGTAGGGGTGTTGGAGGATCATGGTTGTGCTAAGGAGGCCTTGGTTGCTTTTGGGTCCAAGCCTGTCCATCCTTGATGTACCCAAAATCCCTTGGCTTAAATATCAGTTACTTCTTTACTTCCACAACCCAGGATGCATTGCTTTACCATCTGGAGGATTCTTTAAGATCTAGAAGATTGTCTTGTTAAATCCATTACACTGATATAGCAATTTCACCACCACTACTAAAGTTTAGAGTCTTTGATAAAAGATGAATTCCTTTTCATTTTATTTCAGGTGCACAATAACACAACTTCAGGGCAGGCAGTCACTATGGAGCTCTTCCTCACTTTCCAATTGGTCCTGTGCATTTTTGCCTCCACCGATGACCGTAGGAATGATAACGTGGGGTCACCAGCTCTGTCCATTGGTTTCTCTGTTGCCTTGGGCCACCTCCTTGGGGTAAGTCTAGATATAAGCAGTTTTTCTTGAGACAGGCCAGATGTGCATGGGACACAATTGCTGACATCTTGGATCAGGAGACCAATTGCACAAATATAGCTATGATATGTTTTCTATTTTCAGATTAGGCCATGATAGTAAAAACCCTCTATTGTAGGGATCATAAAAAACTATAGAGTATATTGAAAGAAATTGGTGAAATACACTTGAGTGTCCTGGTGCATAAACCATATTCAGAAGAAGAGGTTACTGTTAGGACAGAACATAGAGAAATGTAACAGTTTCCAGTTGACAAGATGGTCATACATTTTATCACCTATCATTGAATACTAAAGATAGGATGGTCCATGCTATCATATTTCTATTTTTCTATGACTGGTTGTGAAAGTGGGATGGGAAGAAATGAAATGTGGTCTGGAGAAGAGTTCTGTGGATACCGTGGACTGCTATAAAGACGAATAAATAGGTCTTTGAGCAAACCAAGACTGGACGTACCCAAGAATCAAAATGACAGAACTGATGCTATCATATTTCGGCCATATCATAAGACTATCTAAAAGACAATAATGCCTGGTAAGATAGAAGGCAGTAGGAAAATATGGAGACAGCATTTCAGATGGGTAGACCCAATTAAGGAAGCCACAATCTGCAGCAAGGTTGTTGCTGACAAACTGACATGGAAGTCTGTCATTCATAGGGCAGCCATATGTCAAAATCAAGTTAACAACAGCCAGCCTTGCCCAAGTCCTTTTTTAAAATCTGCGGCAGCCTCTTACCTCTCACACACATGCATTGCTGTTTCTAAGGAAGTAGAGGCCAGGGGGAGTAGCAGATAAAAGTCCAGCTTTTTCCCAGTCACATTGACAGCTATTGTTCAGAATTTCTCAGCAGCCTTTGGAAATCTCAAATGATTACATTGGTGCTGAACATCCAGCTATAGGAAAAGAACTAGGCATTTTCCTGCCACTTTCCCCATTTTCCATTAGCCAAGGGATGGTTGTTTTGTGTAATGGGCAGATGCTGCAGCAGAGAAGAGGTGGGTTCAGTGTTGTGTTGCTGACCTACACAACAACCAAAAAAGCAAGTAGTTATAGCATATGTTGGACTTATGTCATTATTAGTCATTAATATAATGCCAACCCTCTGTCACTGACAGTTCACTCCTATGAATGTTTACATTGTGTTGGATTACCATGGCATTTATTTCCTAGTAAGCATTCTACAGTTACTCTGAAAACTCTGATCACGGTGTTTGACCCATTAGCATTTAGCTCATTAGCAGGATTCTCTTACAATGATGATTAATTCTATTTGCATGCTTTCAGCTCTTGAGCCAAACTGTTCGGTTTTCAGGAAAATAAAAAATATTCAAAGGTCTGGTTAAATATTTATTTATTCAAGAATCATGGTGCAGTATATATGGACATGCACCCATTTTTATCTTCTCAACAGTCTTGTGGGATGGTGAGGCTGAGAGACAACAATTGGCTTAAGATGACCTGAGGAATTCCGTGGGCAGATGGAAATGTAAATCTGGCTCACTCCAAACCTAGCCAAATCATTGCACTAAAATGTCTTGCAACGTATTTCATTTGGCTTTGAACAGCAGGCTTTTGAAAGTGGGCTTGATTAGCAGTGTGATGTCATTGGTGAAATTCTTTCAGAACACATTTAATGACCTTGAAATGCTACCCACTTAAACAGGTAGGTGTGCTGATTCGGCAAGAAAAGCCTATCGAAGTGCACTTGTTTTGGCGTTTGAAGAAGTAGCAATGGACAAATCTACAGCAAAGCACTTCCCATAATGCTTCTTTGTCCCTAAAAGGGCAGCTGAGTCTAAATTGAGGTGTAGGGCCAGGGACTTTCCTGGTATAACAGAGACAGCACAATCAGTGGAAGGCAGTCACATACCTCTCTGCCTGCTTGCTGTCATCAGAGGTCTGAGGTCTATGGAAGAAAAATAAGGCACTGATGCCAAATCTAGATCACCAGATGTTTCCAAGCAGAATCTTCAGGTAGTTCATGAACGCTGTACTGTAGTGGTGAGCAGAAATGGGAGAAATTCTCAGCAAGTCTTAAAGGCTTCCTCTTAAGAGATTAAATGTGGTTTGGGTAGTAACTACAGCAATATAGTACTTACAGCCCCTAACTTGATATGTCACCTAAAATTACAACTCCCTTTGCTTAAGCCAGTGGTTCCCAACCTTTAGGCCTCCAGGTGTGTTAGACTTCAGCTCCCACAGTTCCTAACAGCTGGTAAGCTGGCTGAGATTTCTGAGAGTTGAAGTCCAAAACACCTGGAGGCCCAAAGGTTGGGAACCACTGCCTTAAGCAAAGGGAATTGTAACTGTAGATGACATATCAAGTACAGAGGCTCATTTCAGAACGTAATCACCGTAGCCTATTTTTCCATGCAGAACCAGTTAGTCAGGTTGAGTTTGTGTGGGTTTCTTAAAAGTTCTTAGTTTTAAGGAAGCAAGCCAAATAATCCCCCCATATGTACCCCAATTTTTCTCTGAAAACCACCTTCATTCTTTCCAACCACAGTGAATTGCATCTGTGAATGAAACTTAAATATCCAGGAAGAACCTTAATTTACTAAACCCATGATACAGTTTGAGGGAGGGAAGAGAGCTAATGTTTAAAACAGCAACTAAATTTGCCAAATTCAAATATGAAAAATGGTTGGAAAGTTGTTGCTTTGGGTTTACAAACTGAGTTGAACATAAAGCTTTTTCAGTGGTTTTGAAGCATGTAACCAGAGAAACTGCAGCAATTTGATTTTGCCTGAGCTTCCTGGAAAAGGCAAGATTCCTGCACCACCACTTTCATAGAATCATAGAATCATAGAATTGTAGAGTTGGAAGAGACCTCATGGGCCATCCAGTCCAACCCCTTGCAAGAAGCAGGAAAATCTCATTCAAAGCACCCCCGACAGATGGCCATCCAGCCTCTGCTTAAAAGCCTCCAAAGAAGGAGCCTCCACCATATCATACTGAATTAATAAGTGCAAACTCCTTTTTTATATTGAACTCATTTTCAGCAGTGGAAGTAATCTCAGGACAAAGTGGGAAAATGGGAAGATGAGAGAAAAATCGGGACATTTTAAATGAAAAAAAAATGAGAGAGTGTTAACTGGGACTATCACTGCCAAATTAGGACAGCTGAAGGGCATTGAGCACCCCTTTCTCTCATGCCCATCTTCTGCTACTAAAAGGCAGAAAGAATGTGTGCAGGCATGCCACAAGATTTTATCTGTGGGCAGGCTGATGGAGTTGCTCATCATAGACATCTTAAATGTTGTTGCATCCTGGGCAATGAGGATTGTGCAGGGAGCAACTTAATACCTCCTCCTGCAATGGCTCAAAAAGTATACACAGTATACTAGTGCTATGCCAGAATGTGTAACAACCAAGAATAAGAGTAAATGTATCTCCTTTTTTCTTTTAGATTTACTATACTGGCTGCTCCATGAACCCTGCTAGATCTTTTGGTCCTGCTGTAGTTGTTGGTGACTTTGACAGCCACTGGGTAAGTGACACTTTAGAGAATTTGCACTTCAAATACAGGAATGAGGTCGTTGTCTCACTCGTTCAGTCGTTTTTGACTCTTTGTGACCTCATGGACCAGTCCACGCCAGAGCTCCCTGTCGGCCGTTGCCGCCCCCAGTTCCTTCAAGGTCAAGCCAGTCACTTCAAGGATACCGTCCATCCATCTCGCCCTTGGTCGGCCTCTCTTCCTTTTTCCTTCCATTTCCCCCATCATCATGACCTTCTCCAAGCTTTCCTGTCTTCTCATGATGTGGCCTTTTATATATGCTGAACTCCACCTCTAATCAATTCCAATGGTCAAATATAATGGGAGCTGTCCTTAAGCAATGTCTGGATTGTATGTTCTCCATCCTTGTGAAATCACTTAGATCAGGGGGTTCCCAAACTAAGGCCCATGGGCCAGATGTGGTCCTCCAAGGTAATTTACCAGTCCCCCACCCTAAACTTTAGACTGAGCATTGCCCCAAGTCTGAAATGACTTAAAGGCACACACAACAACAATCCTAATTAACTTGACTAATCAACCAAAAGCAGGCCCACACTTCCCATTTAAATAGTGGTAGGTTTACATTGGTTAAAAGTGTTCTTTATGGATTATACTATTGAAAAACACTTCTCTAGGTTTCCAGTGAATTTGCTAAGCCCTCAGTTACGATTCTGTGTATTCAAAGCTGTGTTCAGTGATTTCACATAATAAGTGGACCTTACATACTTTGTTGCCCCTTATACTTCTGTATATTGTTGTCATATTTACCTATCAAGCTGTTGTTGTCCTGAACTGGTTTAAAAGCATAATGCAGTCAGTCCCTGGGTTATGAATAAAGTTCTGTAGGTTTTTAAATTTTAAATTTGTATGTAAGTTGGGCTAGGTACATTTTTAAGTGTAACTCCAGCCATTTTTTTAAAAAAGTTTTGAATAGCATATGGAAGGGTTAGCACCCCTGCAATATTAGTTTTGATCTCTGTGTCCCTATTCAGAAAATTTCATCTCAATTTCTGACTCGGGAACTACCTGTACACATATATCTCAATTAACAAAATAAATGTGTTCATGAACATTACTTCTTTAACAGAAAATTTGATACCAAAGGCACAAATAACATGGACAGAAAGGGGATAGGTTCCTGCACCTCCGCACACACACACACACACACACACAAAAGAATAAAGAAAAACAGTTCACTATATTTCAGCTAATTTTTTATTCAGAACTAACAATGAGAAATGAAACAACTGGAATTGGTAAGTCTTACACAAAAAATAAAAACAATTTGAACTTTCTAGATACCACTTGAAGTTTCTTCCAAACATTCATCTAGTGCTTAACTTTTTCTTTCACCAGCCTCCAGTTTTCTTATTATTTATATTTTGGTGGGCAAACATAGATCTATGATTTTTTTAAATGCAGTTGACCCTTGGTAGCCATTAGGCTTTTGTTGCAGGATTGCCTGTGGATACCAAAACCCATGGCTGTTCATCCGATTGTACACAATGGCATAATAAAATGGTGTCCCTTGAAAAATGGCAAAATCAAGGTTTGCCTTTTCAATTTTATAATGTTTACAAACAATGTATTGTTGAATCTGTGGATTGAGAATCCATGGATTTGCGGAGCCAACAGTATGCTGGATGTAATAGGCGAAGCAGACTTATCTGATGTCCCCTTTTTCTCTTTTTTGCTGTCCATGCATGCTCAATAAAGGGTTCTAGGTGTAGCTACTACTTTTGCTTGTCTGTTATAGACATACAAATAGTGCTAGAGTAGCTACAAAAGACATGATAAGGATCAGCAATTATGATCTTATCTGATTGAACAGACGAACATAAATGAACACTTCCAACCATGCAACCTTTTTCACTATGTTCCTCAGATCAGGAGATCTTTCAGTTCGTCATTCTCAGGGATTAAAAGAAAAATCAAAATGTTATTACACAGTGGCATGAGCTGCCAAATGGAAGTGAAGTGTAGCAATTGACAACAATGGGCTGGCTGAACCAGAAGCCATTATTGCCTGCCTGGCTGGGCTGGGTTGCAAGAGGAAGAGTTTACTCTTTGTGATTTGGCATTGGATTAGAAATCTCATTTGGATTTCAGTTAGAGCTCTGTGAACTCTTGGGATTCTGGCTTGAGCCAGTTTCAGGGAAATTTCTACCTAGTTCTCAATATTTCTTTTTTGCTTCTGTTTGGTTTTGTATGTTTGGAGATGGCTTAACAATGGCATTCAAGGTGTGGAGGGAGTAAAATGTCTTTCTCAGATACCCATGAGTTCTTCAGTTTCTTGCACTATGGGTCAACCTCCAGTCATCTGAAGAAATACATTAGTAAGAGTAACACAGCTGTCAGTAACATTGAATTCGGCTACTATACCTTTATATGTAACATTAACTCTTTCTTCCCATTCCCCAAAGTAGCTACATTATATCTCTATTCATCATTAGTGAAAACATATAATACAGTTATGAACTTGAAAATCCACCTGTTATGTTTGTAAAAAAACCCAAAACAAATCACCTACTGTGTCCAGGTGTGAGACATGATCAAAAAAAGTTAGAATATGAAAATAAATATATGAATTGATGTATGAATTTATAAAATCATTACACTTTTTTAAAAGATCAAAATTAATCTACATACAAAGAAGCATATCACTGAACATATAAATCAGATTCTTCAAGACAGTCTAAGGACCTCATCACGTGGTGGTCCTTGATGCAGGGGATCCATAGGGCAGTGGGGAAAATTGTGAGACAGTGGGGTGAATCCGTTGCCCAGCGCACCACATCATCTGCTTGCCCATCACATGCCAAAAAGCATACGTTTCTGGCTTGTCCCTGCGTTGTCCCCAGCATTTTCTCTCTGAACATGAGTGTTCAGAGTTCCTTGTTGTAGAACACTTTGCTGACAACCAGCACAGAGCCCCGTTGGAAGTAGCTGTGCATCTTGTGGTGAGATCTGGCAGATTCAGTGCTGGCTGCATCAGCAAAGTGTTCTACAATAGGGACATTTGCCAATGTGATTAGGTCAAAAGTTGAAGCCAATGGAAGGAGGAAAGAACAAATTGATGATTTCAATTATATTTCGGTTCTTCACCTATGATGAAGTCAGACATGTTTCAAAAGTATGCATCTTCAAGTTATCCAATGTCCTTTAACTTTGAATCTAATTCAAATAAAAAATTACATACCAATTTTGTAAGACTCAGTAAGTTATGGTATGTTTCTCTTTTTTTCTGTTCTTTTATGAAACATCTCAATAATGCCCAGTCTGGTTTGTCATCAACCTGAGCTATCTGGCTCTTGCCTTATGCTTCTTCTTTAACTTCCATGACTGTACACTATGGGATTCCTAGATTTGTAGACAAAGGCAGCTCCCTGGTTGAGGATCCAAAATGTCTCTCCCTAACTGTAAATCCCAGGATTCTACAGGAGGTAGCAATGACCGTTAGAGTCTATAGAAAAGATGCCTAATCTCTCCCATCCTTTCATTTTCTTCCTCAGGTCTTCTGGCTGGGTCCAATGGCAGGAGCAGTGGTGGCTTCCTTGCTCTACAACTATGCCCTCTTCCCCCATTCAAAGACCCTCTCAGAGAGGATGGCTATCTTCAAGGGCTATGAGCCAGAGGAAGACTGGGAGGAGCGTGAAGTTCGTCGGAGACAATCCATGGAGCTGCACTCCCCACAGACCCTGCCGCGGGGGGTAATGGAGAAAGTCTAAGCTGATATCAATGGCTTGCCACCACATGCCATGTTCCACAGCATTTTCTCCTAAGTCAAATATTCATTCATATATGCTGTAAAATCCTAGTACATCTCAAGCTTGGATATATTTTTTTTGTTACAGGCAGACCTGTAGCTCCACTTTTTTGCTCACATTGTGAAAGGTAGGCCTTTGGGCCTGAAATATGCCACCTTTCTCAAGAGCTTAAAATCTCTGTTTATAGATCACGTAACTATAGCTTTTGTATATCCATGAATGAGTCTAGCATTTTTTTTCTTTCTTCAGTCCACTGTCTCATTATTTAAATTTTCCTGAATGTTATAATTCTGTCCCAAGAGCAAATGTCATTGATTATAAAAACAAACTCTATATAAAGTAAATACTACATGCAATTTTTTGAGATTTCCAACATCCAGACTAAAAGAAAATCCAAGAAACACAAATGTTTTGCCCCATATCCTCTAAAGAAATGTCCCACTTCATGCACCCAAAAGTAAATGCCAAGAATTAAACTCCATGGAAGAAAAAGGAGGCTTGAATGAACATATTTGAAACTGCAATGCCAAAATTCGGCAGTGGAGCTCTCGGCCCGAACTGTGGTGGAGGCTCCTTCTTTGGAGGCTTTTAAGCAGAGGCTGGATGCCCATCTGTTGGGGGTGCTTTGAATGCAATTTCCTGCTTCTTGGCAGGGGGTTGGACTGGATGGCCCAAGAGGTCTTGAGTTGGAAAACTATTCCATGATTCTGTGATTCTATGAAATCTCAGACAGTGGATCTGTTTTTGTACTTATTTCAAATGTATGTTTGCAAGTGCACTAAGCTACAGCTACAGCACAAGCACATATACAGCTAAACAATAAAAGGTATAAGCTGATATTTACTAATCAAGCCATGCTTCATGTTTGAAAAAAGTCTCTGTACATAATCCAGTTGTCTCCTTGGCTTTGCAAATCTTCACCTTCACTTCCACGCTCAAATGTGGTGTGGCATCCTTTTTGAAGACAGAAAAGGAACTACTTGCCCTGGCTACATAATGCATTGGCCTCCTTCTTTAGGTGCAGGTTTCTTTTAAACTCCACCTGTAAACAGGCATAATTTGTCACACTTAAATTTTCTAACCTTCTACAAATCAGCTTCAGTAATTTCAGTTGTTTCTACAGCATCCAGTAGATAGTTCTGTTATTTTGGGACATTTTTCAGAATATTGGTGTGTGGGGGGTGCATACTAGTGTGCTTTTGTATGGAATTGTTGTTCGTTTTGTGTAGTTTCATTCGTTTTGTCTCATTTTCATATTTGTTCCCATGAACGAAAATGAGGCGCCTATACGAACAGAATTTTCATCTGGCTTATGGAAAAAACCCAAGTGTTTGGACCATTGACAAAAATGGGAGAGTTTCCGAGGCAACACCCCCCCCCCCAGCTTGGTTTTTGGGCTAGAGGGGTGAAAATTGCCACACATGGAGGGCATTTTGACCCCTTTTAGCTCACCAACTTTTAAAATGTTTGATTCTTCCCCAGAGTACTATTATTATTATTAATATTATTATTATTATTAATACCCATTGGTACACATCAGCTGTAATGGGGAAGCAGCCCTCTGTCAGTACCTGCTTATTGTTACGGGCCAAAATGAAAGGAAAAAGAAAGCAAGCACTATGACTGTGTGGCTTTCATTTTCGTGTTGCCTCTCGTTTCCAAAGAAAATGTCGTAATTCGTTTTGTGTAGACAAACGGTTGAAACGAAACAATAGCATGAAGGAAATGAAGGAAAAATTTTCGCGCACATCTCTAGTGCATATTTTCATGCCTGGGTATGCATGTCTAGGAATGGGTATATATTAACCTTTCAAATGCATTGAGAAATTGACCTTCTTGTATCTTTCAGGTCACTTCTTATAAACAAATGTAATCTTTACTGTGGTTATTTTATGCACTTTAAATATTATTGTCTTACTCCCATCCAATTCCATAAAATATATCTTTTGTTTTGCAAATTGTGGATCACATGCAGCCAGCCCTCCCTGACTACTGATAGTAATGATGCTGCTGCAGTGTCAAATAAAGCTGACATTGTAATACATTGAAACTGAAACAGCTACCTGACAATATTTCCATGTTCTTTGCTGTTGGTATCTTTTCCACACTCATTAACTAGTGAGAATCCAGGCGATGTTCCTTCCAACCTATATTTCTCCCTGTAGTTTCTTGAAAATGTTTCAAGTTAAATGAACTGTAAAAGCTTTCCGTTATAAACCAATGAAGCACTCTTATTTAAACAAAAGTTAAGGTGTGTTTTTGATGAAATTTGTAATGATGCTAAGTCCTCATTTTCTTAATTATTTATTCACTTGTTCCTCCTTCTATCACATTGACTGCTGGCCTTCCTCTTACTCACATTTTGCTCTGGAGCTCCAGGACAATTTAACTTTAACACTGAAGCAGGTTCTCTAGAGTTGCTGAAGATGGATGAGGGAAGCTCTGGATGGATGGGCTTTGGATGGATGGGCTCTGTTGGGACCTTCACTTTTCTTATTGCTGGCCATTCCTTTAGACAGAGTGAGATGAAAGTCTTAGGTAGCAGATGCTGGAGAGATAGTTGTGATAATATGCTCCCAACTATTCCTCTACCATAAAATCAACATATTATTTGGTGTTTAGAGCTAAAGCAAAGAGTATCAACACATGCTGCAAGCCAAATATAAATATAACAACTGCGGAACCTGCACACATGGTTTTATTTACCTTCACGTAGGAGAATTTGCTAAGTTCCCCGGGTAAATCTATGGTATGTTTCTAAGTCCTCCAAAGCAACTCTATGGTATGCTATGACCAGGTGCAAGCTAGGTCAATGCTTTTGGTTGTATCTGCAGATACGAGTAACTGACTTGGGATCTCATCATACAGATGAGCCCCCCACTATTTTGTTCTGTTTCACCGGCAATTGCCGGTGAAACTGCAGGCACACATAGCGCCTCATGGCGCTTCATGTGCCCTCCCTTCTTCTCCCATCACAAAAAGGGAACATTACCATATTGCCCTTTCCCCTATCAAATGGGGAAAAGGGGGAGAAACACTACTTACCTTGTGTCATTGGCGAGAAAGTGTATTGTGATGTTTCTCACCACTTCGGGGATTAATGGGGTGGAACCAAGCTAGTGTCATATGATGGTGCTCAGCAAACCGTGTTCCAAAAGTGTAGCAAGGGGTCAAAAGCCTCAAGTGTGATAAGGTGGTGCCTAAGACTATAGTCCAGCTGGGAATATATTTCTACAGACACAGTGGTCTTACAGTACCTTCTTTGCTTTTGGAAGAATTTTAATCAGGGCAGCAGCATGGAGACAAAAAAGTCAATCTTCCTTCTCTTCCTCTTGGTGTTCCAGTTCAAATTCATCCTGCTCTTCGAGTTCTGCAATAAGAGGGAAAAAATTAGTTTCAGAAGTGCAATGTGACAAAAATAACATGAAAATAGATGCACAATGTAGTCCTTCAGCACATATGTATTATTTTTTAAAATTAAATATGCTATTTCTGTATCTGAAACAATTTAACCAAAAATATAATTCCACAGAATTCTGGTTGCCACTTGTTTGCCACTTTAATTATGGAGGATGATGAAACGTAAACCAAGTCACTATACAGAATTAGATTAGATACATGGATATAGGATTTACATTAAGTGTTTGCTTGATTCAGCAATTCAGTCAGTTGGTCCACCACTGAAAGGAGTTAGGCTTGAAATTCAATGACCTTAGAAGAATAGTAGAATGCCAAAGTACTACACATGAGCCAGTGCCAATCCAGAAGCCCTTGAAAAGCTTTCAAAAAAATACCGTTGAATGGTTGTAGCCTGTTGGCACAAACATGGTAGTGATTCCTGGCATGTTAGACTCCCAACTCAGATAGCATGGGAAACACTGGCTTGATGTATTTTTTTTATCTAGCTAGATATCTAGCTAGCTTCTCTCTCTCTCTCTCTCTCTCTCTCTCTCTCTCTCTCTCTCTCTCTCTCTCTCTCTCTCTCTCACACACACACACACACACACACACACCCTTTCCTATTAAAAGAACCAAATGAAACCATAATAATAACAGTTAACATTGGAATTACATAGCAGAAATCTTCTGAGGCAGTTAAACAGCTGTGCCACACAAACTTTTTCTACAACATTGCACAACTGAATATTCAACCCAATATATATCCACATGTAGAACATCATATGTGCAACAGTGATTGTGCAAATATAAACTGAATTTGCGTTCACTTGCATTTCTAAAAACCTGAAGTGGACCAGAAGTCACTCCTGGAAGTTCACACAATGCCCAGGAACTTAAGACTAGATACACTGGTTTAGCCCAGTGTTATGGAATGTCAGAGAATGCTCCAGAGTTTTAATGATTCTCTAGAGCTGCCACACACTTCACTCAAGAGTGTGGTCAGCAGACTGCCTTCAGTACAAACTTCTTTCCACATGGGCCAGCACCACTTTCCTCTTTTCCCTGTATGCATCAGTAGAGAGAGAGAAAAATGGATCAGGTTGTTTCAACCGCATTGCAACTGTCAGACAACTGCAGAGCTCCAGTTGAGGGATCCCCTCCTTCTCACTGATCACACAGATGCCTTGGTTGATGTTAGTAATATGCCCAGTGGCAGCAAAGAGTTCCCCTGGAGCTCAGGGGCCATTCAGCCACAGCAACATCATCAGAAAAGATAAGGTAATGGTTCAATGAGGTTGATTCAGTTTTGCTCTGATGGTTTGTGCTTTATTGGCCCATGTAGATTTCACTCCACTGCTGCCGCAGGTTAGGTATGGATTGTGTGGCAACCACCTCTGGGTTGTAACTCCTGACTGACCATAAGTTACAAGTGCAGATAAGCCCTAAGGCAGACTTTCTTAACTTTTTTGGTTCCACAGACACCTTTGCTATTCCGGTGAAAAACATGGACCCTCCTCAGAATGTAGCAACACATAGTTTTATGACCCTGAACATTGAACACAGCAGGACTGTAATCACGTGTGATCTAGCAACAGTTCTATCAACTATCATTAGCAAATTATGGAAAAACATAATTGATTTTTGAGACATGTAACAACTGTAATGTGATATGAAATGAACACTATTGTGATTTATTGACTACATTCATATGTGAAGGAAATGCTAGATTTTAATAAGAAGTCAAGAAAATAAAGATAACACTAGGTAACACGATTTTTGTTCTTGGGTTATAAATGTCATTTCCTATCATAAAAACATGGAGAATGTTTATTAAAATGCCAAAACTTTGTTTTTCCAGGACATCCTGTAGCACATTTTGCTAGTTTTTCAATGAATTTCTCATAGAGTTTCAACCAATTCAACATAATTTGTGGAACCCAAAAAACCAAGTTACTGGAGTATAGCAATTATTTTCAAGGTAAGTACTGCACACTTAAACAGGAAATAACACTTTCAAGCCAGGAACAGATTTTTTTTTCAAATTTTCTTACATAGAGTAATAAATTGATTTTTTTCAAACTCAAGCTTGCAATCTCTCTGAAATCTTTTGTGAACCCTGGCTAGGAACCCCACTAAGGGAACTAAAAAGAACATAGATTTGGTCATCTTTTTAATTTCCAGGAATCCCTCCTTTTCTTTTGATGCAAGAAGAGTCAGATACAATCATTAGTGCAGGTAAATACATGTTAAGGATTCATTGAACCTTGCAGTAATTAAGCATCTGTGTGACAAGACTACCTGTATCTCTGAGCAGAGGTGGCTTTGGCACTGAATATCTAAGACAGTCCTGTATTTAATAGTATGGTGCAATTATTTCTGTAAATGGACACATGGGACACAAGTGTCTGCTTGTGGCCATAGGGGAAACCAGTCATACAGGCAGTGCTGAAACCTGAGCTGCAGCATGAACAAATGCTCTTTGTGGCCTTTGCAGGGTGACGTGATGGAATAATGATAATTGTCCACTTTGATTCTTGACCTTGGCTAAATCAGCAATGACCAACTTCTTTTAAGGACCTCATCAGAAGGGGTCTGAATTAGTGGCATACGCTGGTTGATCTTCCCTTTTGTGACATAGCCTGCCAGCTCTTATGACACAACATCAAACCACTTCTGGCAGGGCTCCATTGCAAAACGGAAGTTCAACTGGCATATGCTGCCACAGAGGCAACACAAGAAAACTCCCATGTTACATTGAGATCAAGAGCTGATTCTCCCCCCACCCACCCCCGTGGGATGGGGCAACTGGTGAGTTGGGTGATGCGGGGCATGGGGCGATGGGTTCCGCACACCACTGATGGATACTGCCGGATTTGCCATGATGTGTGTGGTGATTCCAGTGGCCCATATGATGAGGTTGTAGGTCATTATACCATCAAGTTGCACAGCAATTCATGGACTGAGTCAGGAGGAAGAGGGATGTCATCCCAAAGTGCTGAAGAAAGGGCAAACATTTCGTAGTACAGTAGAGTCTCACTTATCCAACACTCGCTTATCCAACGTTCTAGATTATCCAACACATTTTTGTAGTTTTCAATACATCGTGATATTTTGGTGCTAAATTTGTAAATACAGTAATTACTACATAGCATTACTGCATATTGAACTACTTTTTCTGTCAAATTTGTTGTATAACATGATGTTTTGGTGCTTAATTTGTAAAATCATAACCTAATTTGATGTTTAATAGGCTTTTCTTTAATCCCTCCTTATTATCCAACATATTCGCTTTTCCAACATTCTGCCGGCCCGTTTATGTTGGATAAGTGAGACTCTACTGTATATATGTTGGTCACAAATTGGATGTTAGAATTGGGATTCAATGGCTGTATGATATTGCTTTGACAGTGCAGGTTGACCTGGTCCATCTTTCTGATGTGATAACATGGTGAGGATGATATGGCACTGGCTGCTATTGATAGGAACCACATAAAAGCAAGGACTGTTGGTTGAGGCTCAGTTGTAGAGAAAGATGGTACAAACACATTGCAAAGCAAACCATCTTATAAATAAAATAAAAGCAGTTTCCAAAAACCAGTTGAAACATGCAACAGACAAAGGAAATGCAATTAAAATCATATAATGCATTTTAAAAGTTTAACCTCCTATGAAAGAGAGTTCCAGAGAATATGAACAGCTGCTGAGAAGGCTCTTTCTCATGTCCTCACCAATGAGCTCATGATGGTGGTGCTGAGAGAAAGCCTTCCCCTGTAGATCTTAATGCCTGGCAGGGTTGATATATGGAGATACTGTCTTTCAGATGTTATGGACTGAAACCATATTGGGCTTTATAGGTCATGGTCAGTACTTTGAAGTGTGCCTAGAAACAAACTGGTAGGAAGTGAAACCTTTTCAGCAAGGGAGTTATAAGGTCCCTGTAGCTTGGCATTCTAGTTCCAGCATTCTGTATCCACTTCAGTTTATGATCCATTTCCAATGGAAGCCCCATATAGCATGTGTTATAATCACCCAAATGGGATATGTCACCATGGCCAGATCTGATATCGCAAGGGACAGGAGCAGCTGGCACACTAGTTTTAGCTCTATAAACGCATTTCCGGCCACTGCAGAAGCCTGGAAATCTTGAGTCCAGGAGAACACTCAACTTGTGGGCCTGAAATTTCAGTGTGGGTGTAACCCTGTTCAGGTGAAATCCATATTCCCTGATCTGCCTTTCAACCAACCAGGAGCATCTCTTTTTTCTTTGGATTAAGTTTCAATTTGTATGTCCTAATCCAGTCCATTACCGATGATGGACACTGGTTCAGTATTAGGACTACTTTCTTAGAACTGGATGAAAAGGAGAGATAGAATGGAGTGTTATCAGTATGGTGGAGGCCTTCTTCATGTTGCACAATGATAGCACTATGATTCCACTTGATCTACCATTGTAAGATCCTGTGGATTCCTGGAATCTGCAGTTTAGGGAGAGATATTGAAAAATCTCAGTGAGAGAGCTCCTTTAGACCCTGTGATCAAGTTCCAAGACCATATTACAGCAAGGATGGAAAAATTTTGGTCTGCAACTCATAACACTTCATACTACTAGCTGTGCCATCTAAGGCTACTAGCAGCTGCAGTCTAACACTTTGAAGGATGACAAGTTCTATGATTCTATGATTCTAAGTTGCCCAACCTGCCTTTAGAACCTATGTTCAGATAACCTTCATTGTGCTCAAAAGGATTATAGAGCCATTAAGTCTGTGTCACAGTGATTTGGGCCCTCTTTCTGGTTCATCTTGTTTCTAGAGCCACATCAGGATACTTAGGGCATATCTAAACAAATAAAAAAGTGAACTCATTTAGAACCTCCGTGTGTCTTCATGACACATGGGGACCTCCAATGTGTATCCAAGGTTTTCTATCCCTAAATTGATTTTGATGCACTTTAGGCAAAGTTGGGGCATATTTCAAAGTTTGCAGGAAGCTTGGCTTCATTGCCACCTGGACAGCTGACTCAAGTCTATGTCATCCCAATCTACTGTTCAGATGGACACAACCACCACTACCATCATGATCCTTTACCTGCACAGCTCAGCACTGGGAAAAGAAAAGGCTCATCCCCATGTTACTGACACCACTCCTCATCAGCCATGAAGCTCCCTCCAAGTGCCTGGCTGTCACCTGTTGCCCTGAATTCAACAGATACATGCTTGATCTGGAGGCAGAAATACCCTGGAATAAACTGACCAGTGCAGATATAGTGTAAATTACATCAGCTCTATGGCCTTTGCAGGAGTGAAGAAAATACTGAGATGATTTACTTCAGGGCTGGGCCACTCTGGAAGACTAGGGGAGTACATTAGTTCCCCAAAAGACCATGGAGGACTACACCCTACACCATTGTTTTTAAACTGCCCAAATGCCAAAAACACACTCTTGGACCTGTGGAAAACATTGTCACAATCCCTCTTCCCCACTAAGTAATTTTTAACAACAGAAAACAAGCAGGCATCACTTGTAGATCAAGTTTTTCCACTTTAAATCCCATGACTGCCTCCTGCAGAAACCTAGGGTTTGTAGTTTAGGGAAGGGTCTTTAAACTGCTAAGCCAGAGAGGTCCTGAGTATCACTAAACTACAAACCTCAGAATTCTTCAAAAGGAAGAATTTCAGGATTTAAAGTGTATAGACACCAGTGTGATAAAGTACTACTACATTTTCAAAGAACAATCGGCACTCTCCTGTGCCTGTTGGCCTTTACAAAGCCAATGAGGTCACGAAGGGGCACAGAAACAGCTCTGGGACACACTTCAGCTACTGCTGATGTGCACTATTTTATGAAAACTAGGGACCTAATCACATTGAGATCCTTAAGCCAAGGGCCAGTGGTGGAATCCACTGGGCAGTGGCTGAAACCAGCACCACACACACACAGACACACACACACACACTGTCACTGCTTACCTAATGAGAACACGAGGAGCCACCTGTATTCTCAGGGCTCCATCCTACGACGCTTGCAGGATGGAGCCAGGACGGACCTGTGACATGTGATGGACCCTGGTGGGCTCCATCCTGGCAGCATCATATGATGGAGCCCAAGCCCCATGTGATGAAGTGACAGCTCTGTGTGTTTGCTTTATTCCATTCAGCAATCCATTAGCTGATGTTATAGAAAAGTCCTTTCTTCAGTAGCTGATTTTCCAAATAAAGCAGGGACATAGCTCATTTGGAGCCAGAAGGGGGCATATGAAGAATCAGATTTTCTAGCAACTCAAGGAGACTGCAGAGGGAATCATATTCCATAGCCATACAAAAACCAGTAGCTAATGCATTCCACAATGCGGAGGCAAACACAATCTCACACTAATAACCTCTAGATGAATAGCAATGTAAATCTGCCATGAGAGAGAAAGGAAGTCCTACTTCAAATAATGTCTTTTCACAACTAGCATATTTATTGTAGGCAGGAATAGCCCATTTTGATTCTTTGTCAATTCTACATTTATTTTGGAGAAGTGAGAATAAAATGAAATATGTATGTGTGGCCAGGAGTGGGGGGGGGGAGGTATGTGTAGCATAGGTTAGTTCAACACTAACCCAAAATATGAGGCCAGTCTGGAGTCTTGGATGTTCTATCATTCCTACAGGCTAGGCCGATTGGAACTCCTTAAGCTGCCCAGCCATGCCAAATATGATTCAGTGCCACTGGGTAGCTACCCAATGGGACCCCCTCCTCAGGGCCGGTCGGAGATAAATTTAAATATTAAGCGGGGGCGCTGAAAAGCGCCCCCCGCCGGCCCCGCCTCCTGCGCCCTGGCCCCGCCTCCCAACCAGCGTGCCCTGGCCCCGCCTCCCGCGCTGCGTGGGAGGCGGGGCCAGGGCACGCTGGGTGGAAGGCGGGGCCAGGGTTGGCCCCGCCTCCCATGCTATTCGCCCTGGCCCTGTGATGAACCATGGGCCTTGTAGTCCTGCTCAGGACATTGTAATCCCTGATGAAGATGAAAACTTGGGTTTTTTACCTTCCCAGTCTGAACTGGATTCCTCTCAGCCAGATCTTTCCCAGGCAGATCTGGAAACCTTGCACCTGCAAGAAAGTTGTGCCCCAGAAGTATGTCAAACAACCCCAGAGCCTACTTCTCCCGTGTTCTTGCGCCGGGAGTTTTGTAAACAACAGAGAAGTTTGGATTCAGCTTCGCGCAGGAGTGCGAGGATAGCAGCTAAGAATGTTGCCAATTAACATTGGTTCTCGTGAGAATCTTTAAGGAGTTTAACATCTGGTCTCAGAGTTTAGCTTTCGTTTCTGATTCCCAGAGAACCGCTTTGGTGAGAAAGTTGGACTCTATATAGGTGTTTTGCCCGCGTAGCAACTTCGCGGAGTCAATTCGTCAGCCTGCGGAGCGAGTTGTGTTTGGACAGCGCGCTCCGATTCAAGCCTCGCTTCAGCTCAAGCCTTGCCTTGCTATCCAGCCTTCGCCTTGCTTCCCAGCCTTGTTTACCTACGGACTTTGCCTTGTTTCCCAGGACTAATCCTTGCCTTGTTTCACGGATTTTACCAAGTTATTCCACGGACCTTGTTCTTGTTCTTAGTTACCTTGTTCCACGTTAAGCCTTGTTTCAAGTATCAAGTTATTTCCTAGCCACGCTCAAGTTTTATGGACTAAAGGACCTTGTCATCTCCCCTCACTTTGCTTGGCAAAGTGAGTGTTTCGGTTATTGGATTACAACTTTGGACCTTAATATTTCTTATTGGACATTGCTTTTTTGGACTAATTCTGACCTTTCCTGAAGGGTCTAATTCTGGACTATTTTCTATACTTGTTTTTATTAACTTTATATATTCCTTCAATAAAGATATTAGTTAGATTCTGGCCTCTGTGTATGGTTATTGGTGCCTCTGCCGCCTGGGTCGTGACAGTTTGACTCCGCCACCCATAAGCACCAACTAACCGAGGCCAGGATGTCTACCGGAGCCGCGCCGGCTGGACAGCCGCTCAGCTACACCATCAGCAAGGACGAAGTGGACCGCATCCGTGACAGACTCAACGCGCAGGATGGAGAAATAAAAGGGTTGAGGGAGCGCGGAGTTCGCCTCCCGGCCATGGCGTTGCCTACCAAGTTTTCTGGAGAAGCTGCTAAGGTTCATGTTTTCCGCCGCCAATGTCAAGCTTATCTAGAGGCCCGTGATGCCGAGTTTCCCCAAGAAGACATCAAGGTGGCGTGGGTCTACAGTCTTCTAGATGGACCAGCGGCTAGCTGGGCGACGGCCCTGTTTGATCAAGCCTCCCCCCACCTAAATTCAGCACAACGCTTCTTGGATCACCTTAAGGAGACCTGGGGAATCGAGGACAATTTGGAGGCAGCCGGTCACAAACTCCGGCGCCTCCTTCAAGGAGACAGACCCATGTCTCAGTACATAGCCGAGTTCCGCGTGCTGGCCCACAACACCGGCTGGAACGATGTAGCCCTCAGAGGACAATTTCGGGAGGGTCTCAACATTGAAATGCTGGAAGAAATCTCCAAGGTGGATCCTCCCCAGACCCTCGAGGCACTCATTGATCAATGTTTACGGGCTGAAGTCATGATTGCCAACAGGAAACAATGGGTTCGAGGCCAGGGCGGTAGAGCCGGGGCAAAACCCCCCGCTCCCGCCAGTGTTCAGCCACGTCCGGTGTGGAGACCCCCGCCTCCAACCCCATACCCCAGAGGAGGCGAGGAGGTGCCGATGCAGTTGGGCAATGTGCGTCCCAGACTAGATGCCGCCGAGAAGGCCCGTCGTCAACGCTTGAACCTCTGCTGGTACTGCGGGAACGGGGGCCACTTCGCCAGAGAGTGCCCAGCCAAAGGGAAGCCTGCCGCCCGTCTTGCGGCGGCGTCCTCCACGGAGTCGAAGGCGTCTGAGCCGACTGGCACACAGCCGGCGGGGGAAGCCAACGACCGGGTGTAGAGAGGCTCGCCAACCCGGTCAAAAAATCCATCCAAGAGCCGCCAACCGGGGTCCTGTTCCTTCTCGTGGTCACATTATGGTCAGCAAAAAGGGGACCCGTCATGATCCACGCCATGATAGACTCTGGAGCTACCAACAATTTCATCGATAGAGAGTATGCCGACTCTCTGGGATTACAATATCATGATTTCAAGAATGCCCGTGTGGTGCAAGCCATAGACGGCCGTCCCCTCAAGACGGGCCCCGTAAGCCAGTGGTCGGAACCCACCAGGATGTGGATAAGGGAACATATGGAAGAGATTTCCTTCTTTGTTACCGAGGTTCCCCATTTCCCTGTGATTTTGGGAATTCCATGGCTGACACTCCACGACCCTAACATCTCCTGGTCCAACAGAGAACTGCAGTTTGCTTCACCGTACTGCCAAAACCATTGCCTCGTAGCCAAGGTATGCCATGCCACAGACTCCGAGCCCATCATCACCTTGCCAAAGAAGTACTCCGAGTATTGGGATGTATTCAATGAGAAAGAAGCCGAAAAATTACCCCCACATAGACCTTATGACTGTGCCATTGACTTGGTGGAGGGGGCCCCGATCCCGCGAGGGCATCTCTACTCCCTGACTGAACCAGAGCAAGAAGCTCTCAGGGAATTCTTAGAGACAAACCTTCGCAAGGGGTTCATCAGACCCTCTCAATCCCCAGCCGCCTCCCCAGTGATGTTTGTGAAGAAGAAGTCAGGGGAATTACGCTTGGTGGTGGACTACAGAGCATTGAACAATATCACCAAGCGGAACAGCTATCCCCTGCCCTTAATCTCGGATCTACTGGACCGACTTCGAGGAGCCAAGGTCTACACCAAGCTGGATCTTCGGGGGGCTTACAATCTAGTTCGCATCAGAGAAGGGGACGAGTGGAAGACCGCCTTCCAGACTAAATTCGGATTATTCGAGTCCCGAGTTATGAATTTCGGTTTATGCGGAGCTCCCGCAACGTTCCAGCATTTTGTCAACGATATTTTTCAGGACTATCTAGACAGATTCTTGATAATCTACCTGGACGATTTTTTGGTGTTTTCCAGATCACAATCAGAACATGAGAACCACGTCAAAATGGTGTTGCAACGATTGCGGGATCATGGACTTTATGCCAAGCTAGAAAAATGCGCTTTTGATCTACAAGAGGTAGATTTCCTTGGCTACCGCATCTCGCCTCTAGGCCTTTCCATGGATCCAGCCAAAGTTTCAGCAGTATTGGAATGGCGGGCGCCAACTAACAAGAAAGAGGTGCAGCGTTTCTTGGGGTTCGCGAACTACTACCGCAAGTTCATTCCAGATTTTGCCCGCTGGTCCGACCCCATCACTAGCTGCATCCGTGGAAAGCAGCCTTTCCGCTGGACTGATCAAGCAGAGAAAGGGTTCCAGCAACTGAAGAAACTATTCACCTCCCAGCCAATTCTACAGCACCCAAATCCTGGAACCCCTTTTGTGGTGCAAGCGGACGCCTCTGATGTGGCAATTGGGGCTGTACTCTTACAACCGGTGGGAGAACACCTCCATCCCTGTGCCTTTTATTCTCGTCAACTAACCACACCAGAGAGGAATTACACCATTTGGGAAAAAGAACTACTGGCCATAAAGGCAGCCTTTGAAACTTGGAGACATTGGCTAGAAGGGGCCAAATTCCCCATTGAAGTCCACACTGATCATCGTAATCTAGAACATCTAAGAACTGCCCGCAAACTAAATCAGAGGCAGCAACGTTGGGCTTTATTCTTTGAACGTTTCAACTTCCAGATCCATTATGTGACCCCAGCTCAAACCAAGCAAGCAGACGCCCTGTCACGTAAACCGGAATACGCTGCAGGACGCAAGGAGACCTTTGAATCCCAACTGCTACAACCTGAGAACTTTGCCACGCTCACAGTGGGGAACACCAAATCCAGTCCCATTGGTTCAACTTCCCCTACTCCAGGACCCATCTGTGCTCAAGAAATCAGGGCTAGTCAGCAAGCAGATGCCTGGGCGCAGGACCAACTTCGCCAAGGTCTGCATTTTCCCTTTTCGCTTAAAGATGGGCTGCTCTGCTATAGAAATCATGTTTATATCCCACCCGGACCGGGCAGGGAAAAAGCGCTTCGTCTGTGTCATGACTGCAAACCAGCAGGACACTTCGGACTATTTAAAACCATGCATTTGATCCTAAGAGATTTTTGGTGGCCCAAGATCCGCAAGGATGTGGAAAAATATGTCAACACCTGCCCAGTATGCCAGCGCTCCAAGATACGAAGGGAGAAGCCCTCAGGGCTTTTACACCCCCTTCCTACCCCATCTCGCCCATGGGAAATAATTTCCGCGGATTTCATCACTGACCTACCACCTTCCTGTGGATTCACCACGATCTTAGTGGTGGTGGACCTATTCACCAAGTTAGCCCATTTCATTCCCTGCGAAGGCCTCCCCACGGCCAAAGAAACTGCGGATCTATTTCTTCAGCATGTTTTCAGACTACATGGATTGCCCAAGAGTTTAGTCACAGACCGTGGATCTCAATTCACCTCTCGTTTTTGGAAGGCACTACAAAAACTACTGGGCATAGACTCTCGCTTATCTTCAGCTCATCATCCCCAAACAGATGGGCAAACGGAGCGCACCAATGCCACTTTGGAGCAGTATCTTCGCTGTTATGTAAACTACCAACAGGACAATTGGGCTTCTCTGTTACCACTGTCTGAGTTTGCCTACAATAATGGAGTTCAAGCTTCTACAAAAGAAACGCCGTTCTTTGCAAACTACGGTTTCCATCCACGTTTCTTTCCCCCTGTCATTGAAACTTCAGAAGTTCCCGCAGCAGAGGATTGGCTGCAGGAACTCACAGCGGTGCAACAACTTTTACTCCAGCAACTGGACCAAGCCAAGGAGGACTATAAACGCCACGCTGACAAACACCGCCAGCCGGGCCCCGAAATCAAGGTAGGAAATCGGGTTTTCCTGTCCACTCGCTTTCTGCCCTCCCACCGCCCATGCCGGAAGTTAGATGCCCGCTTCATTGGCCCCTATCCAGTGGTGGCGCAATTAAACCCCGTGACTTTCAAACTACAACTTCCGCGTTCAATGCACATTCACCCAGTGTTTCACCGTTCCCTGCTCCTTCCGGCGGATGGTGTGCGTCCTGATACAGACCAACCGGCCCCCCCTCCTGTTTTGATGAATGGGGAGGAGGAGTTCGAGGTTGAGGACATTTTGGATTCTCGCTTTCATCGCCGCCGCCTACAATATCTCATTGACTGGGTGGGTTTTGGGCCTGAGGAACGCTCTTGGGAAGACGCCTCCACAGTCCATGCTCCTGATCTAACCCGTCGCTTCCATCTGACCTATCCCACCAAACCGCGACCTCGCGCCTCGGGGAGAGGACCCCAGTTTGGGAGGGGCCCTGAGGAGGGGGATAGTGTGATGAACCATGGGCCTTGTAGTCCTGCTCAGGACATTGTAATCCCTGATGAAGATGAAAACTTGGGTTTTTTACCTTCCCAGTCTGAACTGGATTCCTCTCAGCCAGATCTTTCCCAGGCAGATCTGGAAACCTTGCACCTGCAAGAAAGTTGTGCCCCAGAAGTATGTCAAACAACCCCAGAGCCTACTTCTCCCGTGTTCTTGCGCCGGGAGTTTTGTAAACAACAGAGAAGTTTGGATTCAGCTTCGCGCAGGAGTGCGAGGATAGCAGCTAAGAATGTTGCCAATTAACATTGGTTCTCGTGAGAATCTTTAAGGAGTTTAACATCTGGTCTCAGAGTTTAGCTTTCGTTTCTGATTCCCAGAGAACCGCTTTGGTGAGAAAGTTGGACTCTATATAGGTGTTTTGCCCGCGTAGCAACTTCGCGGAGTCAATTCGTCAGCCTGCGGAGCGAGTTGTGTTTGGACAGCGCGCTCCGATTCAAGCCTCGCTTCAGCTCAAGCCTTGCCTTGCTATCCAGCCTTCGCCTTGCTTCCCAGCCTTGTTTACCTACGGACTTTGCCTTGTTTCCCAGGACTAATCCTTGCCTTGTTTCACGGATTTTACCAAGTTATTCCACGGACCTTGTTCTTGTTCTTAGTTACCTTGTTCCACGTTAAGCCTTGTTTCAAGTATCAAGTTATTTCCTAGCCACGCTCAAGTTTTATGGACTAAAGGACCTTGTCATCTCCCCTCACTTTGCTTGGCAAAGTGAGTGTTTCGGTTATTGGATTACAACTTTGGACCTTAATATTTCTTATTGGACATTGCTTTTTTGGACTAATTCTGACCTTTCCTGAAGGGTCTAATTCTGGACTATTTTCTATACTTGTTTTTATTAACTTTATATATTCCTTCAATAAAGATATTAGTTAGATTCTGGCCTCTGTGTATGGTTATTGGTGCCTCTGCCGCCTGGGTCGTGACAGGCCCCGCCTCCCACGCAGCGTGGGAGGCGCGGCCAGGGTTGGAAAGAGGGAGGCTTCGCCGCCCGGGGAGGGGAGGAGGGATCGCCTCCTCCCCTCCCCGGGCGGCGAAACAAGCAGGCTTCGCCGCCCGGGGAGGGAAGGAGGGATCGCCTCCTCCCCTCCCCGGGCGGCGAAAGAACCAGGCTTCGCCGCCCGGGGAGGGAAGGAGGGATCGCCTCCTCCCCTCCCCGGGCGGCGAAAGAACCAGGCTTCGCCGCCCGGGGAGGGAAGGAGGGATCGCCTCCTCCCCTCCCCGGGCGGCGAAAGAACCAGGCTTCGCCGCCCGGGGAGGGAAGGAGGGATCGCCTCCTCCCCTCCCCGGGCGGCGAAGGAAGCAGGCTTCGCCGCCCGGGGAGGGAAGGAGGGATCGCCTCCTCCCCTCCCCGGGCGGCGAAGGAAGCAGGCTTCGCCGCCCGGGGAGGGAAGGAGGGATCGCCTCCTCCCCTCCCCGGGCGGCGAAAGAACCAGGCTTCGCCGCCCGGGGAGGGAAGGAGGGATCGCCTCCTCCCCTCCCCGGGCGGCGAAGGAAGCAGGCTTCGCCGCCCGGGGAGGGAAGGAGGGATCGCCTCCTCCCCTCCCCGGGCGGCGAAGGAAGCAGGCTTCGCCGCCCGGGGAGGGAAGGAGGCGATCCCTCCTCCCCTCCCCGGGCGGCGAAAGAAGCAGGCTTCGCCGCCCGGGGAGGGAAGGAGGCGATCCCTCCTCCCCTCCCCGGGCAGCGAAAGAGGGAGCCACAAGGCCAGGGCGCACTGGTCGGGCGGCGGGGCACCGTCAGAGCGGTGCCCCGCCTCCCTCCCAGCCTGACGGCGCCCCCCGGGACCTGCGCCCGAGGCGGCGGCGTCACTGGCCTTTATGGTGGGGCCGGCCCTGCCCCTCCTCATCCCTGTGCCATGTCTGTCCCCAACTCATCTAGTTGGGTCTAGGGACACTCTGGCTGGGAGGGAGAAGGTGAAAGACTTGGAGGGAGAATGGAAAAGCCCCTCCCCAATCCATCTGACTCATCGAGCAGAGTAGAGGGTAATCCTTGGCACCACCGCAAATGCGAAGGAACAAAAAACAACAACAAACTTTATTTATATACCGCTATATCTCCCGTGAGGACTCAGAGCGGTTTACACATAATAAAAATATTCAATACATATACATCATACAAAATACAAGAAACCAATATACAGTAGAGTCTCACTTATCCAACACTCGCTTATCCAACGTTCTGGATTATCCAACGCATTTTTGTAGTCAATGTTTTCAATATATCGTGATATTTTGGTGCTAAATTCGTAAATACAGTAATTACTACGTAGCATTACTGCGTATTGAACTACCTTTTCTGTCAAATTTGTTGTATAACATGATGTTTTGGTGCTTAATTTGTAAAATCATAACCTAATTTGATGTTTAATAGGCTTCTCCTTATTCTCTCCTTATTATCCAACATATTTGCTTATCCAACGTTCTGCCGGCCCGTTTATGTTGGATAAGTGAGACTCTACTGTAACAGCAATTAACAAAACATATTTAAAATTCCAACATTTTAAAACAATATAATACCTTAATAAAAGCAAATGCAATGCAAAAAATATAATTAGAGAGTCCCTGAGGCATCTGTAAATTGCTGCCTCCAATCAATTAAGCCTGGGAAATTTTAGCAAGTTGCTGCTTTCCTATCTGATCTGAAGATATGCAAACAGTCCTTTCCTTTGGCTTGTAGCCAACCCACTCACCACCCCCCACCCCTTTGCACCTTGTCCCCCACCTGGGATGACCTATGAAAACTGGAGATACAGGACCTGGCCCGGATATCTGAAAAGCCTGTTTCTAAGAGCTCTTAATCCCATCACAGAAATACCTGAGGGTGGACACTAGTTTAAAAAGTATTTTTGCTCATCTGCCATCAGTTCTAATGTCAGTCGTAACTAAGGCATGGATATGCATGGCTGAGTTGAAAGAATTTTAATGTAAATCCTGTTTCAGGCCAATAATAACTGCATTACGCGGAGAAGCAAATATTAGGATTCCTATAGCATTACACCATGGTAGTTAAGGTGGTATCAATCTGCATTTATTCTACAATGTAGATGCATGCTTAATCAAGAAAAAGGACTGGGGCGAGAGAATGATGGCAGAGTTAACCCAAGCCCCTTGATTGTCTGAGGCAAAGAAAAGTGCAATTTTCCAAATCTCTTAACTCAACAGCACCCAAAATTGGAAATGCAATTAGAAGAATGCACAGCTGAATTACGGCAAGGATTTTTAATAAAGAAGTAATTTGGAAATATTTACCCCACTATCAGTCCATAAAAACTATTCTATTTTTTCACTGAGACTGCTAAAAAAACAATGCCACTTAGACTAAGGACTTCATCACACAGTGGGTAAATTGCCCCTTACTACTCTGGGGCTCCTCTTTGACAACAGTTTTAGATACAACCTATCAGATGGCACAGGCCAAGACCCCACCCAATCTGTGGGTGAAGTGACAAGAAAGTGTTTTAGGTAGCTGCCACGGAGCTACCTGCATTTTTGGGCTTTCCCTCCATCTAATGGGGGAAAGGGCAACACTTCAACACACCTTGCCACGCTTTCCCTTGTCTGATAGGGGAAGGGACAGGGCCCCCATGTGATTGGGGAAGGAAGGAGGGAGCGTGGCTTGCTATGAGGCGCCATGCGCACCTTCCATTTTGCCAGTGATTGCCAGTGAAATGGGACAACTATCTAATCAGCATGATGAGGTTGTAAGAGTTTGTCTACATTGGTTGACAATGAACAAGAAGGTGCTCTACATGACATCCAGCAACTTCTAATCCTTACCATGGAGTACACCTAATTAAACCAGTAATATCTCCGTGATAAAGAAAATCACCTTTAGGCATTTCCCTCTACAGGGAGGAATGTGGGTGGGGCCTGCCGTGAAGGCAGGGGCGGTTCAACCGCCAGGCCAACTAGGCACTTGCCTGTGGCGCCATGTTCTCGAAGGGCGCAGTTGAGGTGGTCCCGGGTGTGGTGCACGCGGGAGCACCTCAACTGTGCCTTCGAACATGGTGCCACCTTCCGGCTGGCCTGGGCCTTCCAGGCGGCGTGCCACATGTGCACTCTCCACCCGCTTCAATTGGTGGAAGGAAGTGCCGATTGAAGTGGGTGGAGAGCATGCCCGCCGCCTCCGCGTCCGCCTCCTCTGCCTCCTCCACTGAAGTCTGTAGGAAGGCAGGCAAGTGGGTTCTTTTTTATTTGTGTGAATGTGGCAAGGGTGTTTTTTTTTTTTGAGAGCTATTGGTTTGGGGGGGCAAAAATGGGGGGCAAAAATTCTGTTTGCCTACTCTTCAAAATCACCTAGTGGCAGCTCTGCATGCAGGCTCTGTCCAAGTGGCAATTAAAAGCGGCAAAACAGGGATAAAATGTTCCAGGTGAAGGGTTCCCTAGACTTTGTCTGCGTCAGTGAAAATAAGAGGAATTGGGAGACTAGATAGAGCTCTGGGTCTATGCAGGTTTAAGGATATTTTCCCCCATTTCAAAACCTTAACTGGCTTATCACCTTACATCAATGCCAATACATCAATTTTGGAAGGGTGGACTTTAGAATTTGTCCCAGACATATCCTCCCTAGCTCTTCTGATTCATCCAGTGGTGTCTGCAGAATAGGGAAGCATGCCAAGCATCAGTCCCCATGCCTAGTGTCAGTTCTAGAATTTTGTTTGATTCATATGAGTTGTGCGTATCAAAATCCATTTTCCAGAACACCTAGAATGCAATTGGACTTTCCGAGTGATTGCCTAATGCCATGATAACAAGGAAAAGGATGGCCAGGAGGCAAGGGCAGTTAGTAGACGAAGTTGTGCCGAGTGTTGAGGGGAGAAATGGCAGGAGGCACTGGGCACCTTGGGCTGCATATTCACCACTGAACGCAGGACCAAGTTTACATAGATTCCTCCAATTGGATCATTTTCCATCCTGCTATTTTAAGACCATTCAGGATGAGGTGGGGTGTTTTGAATCTTCAGTGGGCTGGTGCTCTCCTGCTCTCCTAGGCCCACACAACTGTATAAAATCCACATTGAATTTTGGCACTGTGGAGTCAGATAATCCAGTTCAAAGCAGCTATTATGGATTATCTGCCTTAATATTCTGGGTTACATGGCTGTGTGGAAAGCCCACTAGTCTCTCCTGTAATTCTTGTTGCCTTGGCAGATTCAGCGTGACTGTGTCATTTGGCATTACATCATGAATTATGCCCTTTGGTATTGAATATACAAGAGGATAAAATGGTAATGTAACCCCATTGGAATCTGTACTTGGGCCAGTTCCTCTTTGGAAACCCAATTTGAAAGAATCACAAGCCATCTGTCAGATGACAATGGGAAGGGTGCGCCTGCTAATTGGAGATTCTCAGCTCCAAAAACATGGGCTGTCCTAAGGAGAAAGAGGAAGAGGTTGGGGAGAGCAGTTCTGGTTAGATCAAGAGGTAAATGTATTTTATGATCTACATAGTGCCAAAATGGTTGATCATTCAAACTGAAAGGGGAGAGGAAAGGTTTGAAAAAGTTTCCCTAATGGTATTCCCAATGTAAGTAGATCCATCAGATCAATGGGATTTCTATAAGTTGCCAAAGGATGAAATTGGTGTCCATTTCCTTGTGTGAATGGGAAAATAAACTTGCAACCACCACTTGTGTATGTCCATCCAAGCTGCTTTATTTCATTATAAAACCAGGCATCGTTTCGATCCACATTAATATTATCTCAGACAGTGAGAAGAGGAGAGGTACAACCACATTGCAACTTATTTTACTTTTAATTTGGCAGAGAGGACCACCCCCTCACACTGGGCTAGAAATGGGAGTAGTCTGCCATGGGAGGTGTGCCAATTTCCAGCAAAAGTGCCAAAAGCTTTCAGGAGAACAAGAAACAAAGAACAGAATTGGAAATTGACAATACCAGAGCACCCTCCATCAAAGGAAAGAAAAGTCCTAGGGGTAGAAGGTGGGAAAATCACAGAGCAGAAGAAACTAATGTAGATGAAACTAAGTTCACTGGATATGTGAATCTAACTGAGGTACATGGCTTATTTCTTTTGGAAAAACAAGGAGCAGCCAGAGAAGACTGAGCAACCATTGGATTTTGGGCAGAGTTGGAATTTATATTTGCATTTCAAGGGGTGCTCTCAAAACTGCTTTCTTGGACATAAAACGAAGCACATATGTTAACAATACCCACAACTGATACCTTATCTAGTTTGGGCCCAAGGTACTTTATATATTAATTGCATCCATAGTTGCTGTAATATCTAGCCAAGGAATGTTGAGCTAGGAATTCTGGAAGCAAGGAAGTATAAGTCATTATGGATTGCTATTATTTTTATTACTTATAGCAATGCTGACCAATTTACATCCTTTCAGATATTGTTGGCCTTCAACTCTAATCATCCCTCAACACTGACTTTGCTGGCTAGTGTTGATGGGAGTTTTATACCAGCACCATCTGGAGTGACACAGGTTGCCAACCTCTGATCTATAATAATAATAACACCAAGCAGTGAAAGAAAGAAAAGACGTTTGGTACAGTAAGACCCTTGTAACAACAGAACACATATCTGCGGTTTCACATACACATTCTCCAAAGGAAATTCTCCAGGAATTTGCTAGCTTCTCCAGAAGGATGCTATGGTATGTTTCCCCTGGATGTTATCATAGAGTTGCATTGGAGAAGTTAGAGAGTTTCTAAAAAGGATGCTTCTCCATCTATTTTTTCAAATTGATTTGATTGATGTAACAATTTAGGAGAAATATAACTTCTAATTGATTAATGGTGTTCCTTTTATTTGAGCCATGAGCCTCTGAAGAATTATTAATGTGCTAATCTTATTTTCAGTGAGATAAGAAGGAAAGTACAAGATTAGCAACAGGACGTAAGGTTTGGGGGAAGAGATAATGTGGGCTTCATTTCTGTGTGAGAGCATGGAAGAAATGAGATTTTGAACTCTACATTTTCCTGATTTAGGTCAATGTTTCATTGAAACCTAAGGAAGACATTATTCTTTGCATATGATAGCTCCAACTAGTCCTTCATGTGGAGAACCTAAATTCTTAATATGAAAAAACAGATGTTGTTTCACTGGCCATACAAGACACAGCATGAAATATTCCAACGCCAATGTACATGTCAACATGTGTCATCCACATTATTATTTTTTAAAATAAATTTTATTAGGTAGTTTTAAACATTGAAAGAGTGAGAACAATAATGGGTATAGGAAAGAAAGTAAAAAAGGAGGGGGAAATGGTGAAGGAAAAAGGTGAGAAAGGAAAGAAGAAAGAAAGAAAAAAGAAAGAAAAGACAAAAAGGGAGAACATGTGTAATCCACATTATAATGTGCCATACTAGATGTGATTAGGTGTGTGTTAATATATGGAGGAGAATGAACTTTCCTGAATGGCTGTTGTTCTATATTTTATCATTTTAGTTTGTTCAGATGAAAGACTAGATAGGGAATCTGGCGCCAAAGAAAAAATAGAAGCAATGAAATAAAACAATATATTCCTCCACTTTCCTGATTTGACAGGGGAACTTCTGATTAATCCTCACCCCACACTTTTAAGATGCTTTTAAAATACACTGGGTTCTCTCCTTCTTTCGCCACCACTTACTTCAGTTGTCGCAAATTGAGGGGTCTTCTACATTCACTGGTAAGGGTATTACATCCTGAATCCAAAGCCTATGCCAAGCACTTTCCAAAATTGTGCTAAGATGACAATAAAAAGGATGGCAACACCCACACTGCAAAACATGGATTCCAAAAATATTCCCCCTAAATGGAGCGTGAGTTGTAGGATGATTCTCCAAACATTACTACTTTAGTGTGCGAAGAAACAGAAGTTATCAAGTCCACTGCCTGACTCGGATCATTTGGGCCAGACATGCCAGTTAGTTGTTTGAGAGTTTAATTCCTTGTGAAACAAAGATCACACACACACACACACACACAAGAGGCACAAAACTTTTCTGACAGGGAGGGAATTTCAATACCCTTCCTCTGCCACCATTATATATGTAACACACTAGGCACCCATGAACTTCTCCATAAGGCAGGGGGTTTTGTCATCCCATCACTGCCACCATTAAATATATGATGTCAAATCCCACTAGGGCAGGGGGCAATGTCTATTCCAAGATCCCAGCCACTACCTCAATTAATACTTTGCATTTGCATGCGCGTGTATGAGGCACTGAGGAAAGAGTTTATTTCTGCTGCAACATTTTGCTCCAGGAGCCTTGCTTTATTTGTGTTGAGGCTTAGAGATGAGAGTGAGACTTTGTATATGATGAAACAAGAATTATTTGTTTATTAGGCTCTTTTGAGGTAATAAGCTTGATGATTTTCAGGAACATAAATATAGTACACAATGCTTGATGGATTACAGATGGTTTTTGAATACTTTCTTAAGGGGTTATCCCTTCAACATGTTACTGTATGACTTTCCTTTTATGAAATTCCTTGACCTTTCCTTCCTAGAAGGCTTTAATACAATTACCGTATATGCTCGAGTATAAGCCGACCCTAATATAAGCCGAGGCACCTAATTTTACCACAAAAAACTGGGGAAACTTATTGACTCGAGTATAAGCCGAAGGTGGAAAATGCAGCAGCTACTGGTAAATTTCAAAATGAAAATAGATCCCAATGAAATTATGTTGAGGTTAAAGGTTTTTGAATATTTACTGTATTTCAAAGAAAAACAGTAAACTAGCTCTGTAAGTGGAAAAGTAGGGTCAACAAAAACAATATGGTACTGTATTGACAATAACTTTGTACCCTGTCCTATCTCCCTGTGGGGACTCAGGCCAGCTTCTAACATAGTAACAGGCAAATATCCAATGCCTACATAAACAATGCAGAGCTAGATATAGATCTATAATTATATATACTAATTTCACATATGCATTTCCCCCTGAAATGTTTGCAAATCGTCTGTCTATATATGTGCATTTTCCTCCTGCAATATTTGCAAGCCCTATATATTTATGTTTATATCTATCTACAAATCTGTGTGTGTGTGTGTGTGTGTGTGTGTGTGTGTGCATTTCCCCTGCAATATTTACAAGCCTATATATCTATATTCATATATCTATCTATCTATACATCTCTCTGCATATAGATAATTATATCTGTATAGGATTTGCAAAGACTTGCAAACATGTGAGGCGAAAATTCATATATAAAATAATGTATACACATAGATACGGATATACAGGTACATGGAAATCTCTAGATATCTATATGTATATAGAATTTGCAAAGACTTGCAATCATATGAGAAAATTCATATATAAAATTAATGTAGATAGATAGATACAAATATAAAGGAACATAGGGATTGCAAAGACTTGCAGAGGGAAATGCCTATATATCTGTAGCAGAGATTAACACATATTTCAGAGGGAAATGCTTTTATAAGATTAATGGGTGTGTGTGTGTGTATATATATATATATATATATATATATATTCTTCTTCCTGACTTGCAAGGTCTTCTTTCCCTTGTCAAAATATTCCCTTGGTTAAGAACTAGGGAGGTTGAGTAAAAAGATGAGTAAAGTTAGTCTCCCATTGAAATGCTGTTCTAACAATGTGAATGGGCTAAATTCACCAAACAAACGTAGAAGACTCTTTAACACTCTAAAGAAGGGAAGATACAATATTATAGCTCTGCAGGAAACCCACATTGATGTTAATCACATCTCATATTTAAAAAAGAGTTATTTAGGGAAAGAATTTTCTGCCGCAGATACAGTAAAAAAAAGAGGGGTGGTTTTGTATATTGATCAAGCAATACCAGCAGAAGAGCAGTTTAAAGATAAAGAAGGAAGAATAATAGCAATCAGAGCAGAAATAGCAGGGGAAAAAATCTTAATCTGTAATATATACGCACCGAATGGTCCTAAGACAAAATTTATTAAATTTCTAAGGGAAAACATCGCCAAAATTGAATTCGACCACATTATAATACTAGGTGACTTTAATGGAGTCTTAGATACTGTAAGGGACACATCCAGAACAATAAAAAAAGAGAAAAATACAGGCACCCTACCAAAATATTTTGTCGCTCTAAAAGACGAATATGATTTGATAGATGTATGGCGAGAGCAGAACCCTGGGGGAAAAGATTACACATACTTTTCAAGCAGACATAGGACGTGGTCGAGAATCGACATGGTCTGGGTGTCGAAATCCTTAGCAACAAAAATTGAAAATATAAAAATTCTAAGTAGAGACCTATCTGACCACTGTCCACTGCTGCTAGAAATTAATAAAAAGTCTACTTTTAAAAAGTGGAGACTTAACGAAAACCTACTAAAACAGGGGAATGACATTGAGAAAATTAAGAATATGACTAAAGAATATTTTAAATATAATGACACCAAAGAAATGAGGCCGCAAATCATCTGGGATGCCTTCAAGGCAATGGCAAGGGGCTTCCTGATACAGTTAAACGCCAGTAAAAGAAAGCAGAAGGAATTAGAGATGGTAAAACTAAACAATGAAATAGAGGGGAAGGAAAAAGATTTAAAAGCTAACCCGAGGAATCAATCAACAAAAAGAGCATTAGATATACTAAGAAAACGGAAAGCAAATTGGGATATGGAAAAAATTGCTAACCAGATAAAATGGGTTAAACAAAATGCATTCGAAAATGCAAATAAACCAGGTAAATGGTTAGCGAGATTAATCAGGAAGAAAAGACAAAACCAACAAATAATTGCAATTAAATCAAAAGGGAAAATCGTTACCAGTGATGAGAATATCAGAGAAGAATTTAAAACATTTTATGAAAAGCTCTATACAAAAGAGACGATCAATCCGGAAAAGATAATGGAATACTTGGGGAAACAAAATTTGGGGAAGATTACAGATGCGCAAAGATTGAATCTAAATAAAGAAATTACGAATGAAGAAATCCTTAAGGCAATTAACAGTTTTGAAAGTAATAAGGCTCCAGGTCCGGATGGTTTCACCATAGCTTTTTATAAAATAGGTCAGGAAGAAGTAATTCGCTTCTTATGTAAATTAATGAATCAGGCATTGCAAGAAAAAATTATCCCAGAAACATGGAAAGAAGCAATAATAATAATGATCCCTAAGGAAAATTCGGATGGATTGGATGTACAAAATTATAGGCCTATCTCATTATTGAATACAGACTACAAAATTTTTACTAAAATCTTAGCAAATAGAATGAAAGAATTTTTAGAGGAATGGATTGGGGAGGATCAAACAGGGTTTCTATCAGCCAGAAGTATTAAAGATAATGTGCGAATAATAATAGATGCAATCGAATATTACGAACAAAATAGTCAGAAAGAAGTAGGATTTTTGGCATTAGATGCTGAAAAAGCATTTGATAACTTAAACTGGAATTTCTTTAAATTACTGCTAGAGGAATTAGATTTTGGCTTCCAATTTCAAAATGGAATAAACAGCATCTATGAAGAGCAGTGGGCAAAAATACAAATAAATGGATCAGAGTCAACAAAATTCAAAATTAATAAAGGAACGAGACAAGGGTGCCCCCTATCTCCCCTAATTTTTATTTTTGCATTGGAAGTTTTATTAAGAGCCATTAATAGAGATGAAAAGTTACAAGGAATCAGATTAGACAATAGGGATTACAAATTTCGAGCCTTTGCTGATGACCTTATTTGTATTATTGAAAATCCCAGAAAGAGTATACAAGATTGGTTAAGTAAAATTGACGAGTTTGGAAAAGTGGCAGGTCTAAAAATTAATAGCAAAAAAACAAAAATATTAACGAAAAATATGTCAAAAGAAAAGCAAAAAGAGTTATTTGACATTTCGGGGCTGGAGATTCCTGCTAAGATAAAATATTTAGGTATTTGGCTCTCAGTGAAAAATAACAAACTTTTAGATTTAAATTACTTGTCTAAATGGAAAGAAATTCAAAGCGATCTGGAGAAATGGAGTAACTTAAACGTGTCGTTAATGGGCAGAATTGCCATAATCAAAATGAATGTTCTCCCTAAAATGCTGTACATGTTTCAAAACATCCCAATTATAAGGAAAGCCACCCTACTAAACAATTGGCAAAAAGAAATTATGAAATTTATCTGGAAAAAAAAGAAAGCCAGAATAAAATATAGTACAATGATCTCGCCTAAAAAACAAGGGGGATTTGGCGTACCGGATTTAAAATTATACCATGACGCCTGTGCTCTCAATTGGATTACAGAATGGACTAAATTGAAACAAATTAAAATCTTGAATTTGGAGGGACATGAATTAAGGAGAGGATGGCATGGTTATCTTTGGTATAACAAATCAAAAATTGAGAAGCAATTTGGTAATCACTTCATAAGATCTTCATTAATTAAAATTTGGGATAAATATAAAAGGCAATTTCATACCAAAACCCCCCTCTGGCTTTCACCATTAGAAGCAAATCACCGTAGATTATTAGGGTGGAGAGATTGGCCGACTTATAAAGAAATCTTAAATTCAGCACTCAACACAAATACCACTCCGCAATTAAAAGATCTACAAGAAATCCAATCCATTAATAGGAATGTAACGTGGTATCATTACTTTCAAATTAAGGAATCCTATAAAAAGGACAACCCGGAAGGTTTTGAAACTGAACAGGGTTTCTGGGATAGAATCTGTCAGTCCAACAAAAAAGTTATATCCATATTATACAGTAAATTATTGGAATGGGAGTTACAATCAGAGGGCACAACAAAAGCAATGATTCAGTGGGCAAACAACATCGGCCGTCCTATTTATATACATGAATGGGAATCTATTTGGAGAAAAAAGATAAAATACTCTTATTCTACAGATATGAAAGAAAACTGGCTCAAAGTACTGCATAGGTGGTATCTGACACCCAAAAAGATAGGGCTAATGTATAAAAAGGCTAATAACAAATGCTGGAGGTGTAAAACACAAATCGGCTCATACCACCATATGTGGTGGAGTTGCAAAAAATTAGAGAAATTTTGGACGATGGTACTAGAAGAAAGTAACAAAATCTTAAAAACAAATTTTAAAAAAGCACCTGAACTCCTATTGCTAGGGTTATACGATCAATCAATTATGGTAGATAGAAATACAGATAAATTATTCACCTTCTGTATCACTGCAGCGAGAATGCTGGTCGCAAAGCAATGGAAAAGTGAAAATGCACCAACAAAAGAAGCATGGCTGGGAAAACTGATTGAAATAAAGGATATGGACAAATTAACTTTTTTGCTGAGGAAGAGTAATGGAAGAGCGATGAAGGACACGGACTGGTCTCCACTTGAGGACTACATTAAGAAAATTACATCTAAAAATTGATAAGGGAACTTATAACAAAAAGACGTACAAAGATCGGAAGAACACCCCCCCATTGTGTCCACTATTCACATTCCCTAACCCTTATTGTATTTTCTGTTTCCCATCCCCTTTTCTCCCCCTTACCAATCCTTATCACTCCCCCCTCCCTTTTGTGTGTGTGAGGTGTGTTGCACTTGTTTTATTGTTGCTTGTTACTGTATGTTGTTATGATGTATGTACGTAACTTTTCAATAAAAATACCCTAAAAAAAAAAAAAAAGAACTAGGGAGGCTTTGGAAAAGTAAACACTGATAAGGGAGGGTAAGATGACCTTGACCCAATTATAAGCCGGGGGAGGCTTTTTCAGCTCATAAAAAGGGCTAAAAAAACCTCGGCTTATCTTCGAGTATATATGGTACTTCTTTTAAAACTTATACTGGACTCTGAAATCCTGGCTAAACTACCCTTTAAAACCCAAACTAGGACACTCTGTCCTTCTTAAGCTCTTAGCTAACCAGCTATCACTATTAGCTAATCACCCAGCTAATTCTCTGACTGAGCTCCAGGAAACCAACTATCCCCTTAGCTATCCCAGCTCAACTCCCTCACTGACAAGAATGTTCAGGAATAACTGCTGTAACTGACATTTTAGCTCCACCCTTCTCTTGTGCCTTAGCATTGGCTTATTTATGTCTGGCCAATCAGGCCGCTTCATGCAAATCACTACTATCTAGCTCCTCCCCCTGGCTTCTGTTAGAAAGGGGCCACAAAATGTCTGCCTGGTTCTTTTTTTTACAAAATGGCTGCTCGCAAACCAACCCCTCAAAGTAGGCCACACACTATCTTTTACTCAGATAAGTCAAATCTGTTATACCTTGGCTTGTAGTTCCTGCTTTTCCCCATTGTTGGGCCATGCTGCACATGGCAAACCACTATGGCTGAGAGACCACCATCATTGCATCACACTGCCCTGACCTACAAATGTGCTGCATGGCAGGGCATGTAGTTTTCATCTCCTGGGTTATCTCCATTTCAATCTTTACTAGGGAACAAACTTCAATACTTTCTGTCTCTTAACCTTCTCAATTTGTAAAGTTTGGATGGATTGGAGATGAAGGAAGCAAAACAATGCTTACATATTTTATATGAAGTTAAGGGTTCAAACACATGATTATAACCAAGAATATCCGGAATCTGATCTACAATACTAACTAGCTGATATGCAGAGATAATTATTACTATTATACAAAGAGATATATAATACACAAAAAGGAAAGAGGGGGGAGAGAGATTAAAATCTGCTTCCTGCTTTGGTCTCTTATGAAAGCGCCTATAAGAGAATGCTATTTCATAGACCTCAACTCTTCCACTTCTAAGGCTTACATGACTGCCATAAAAATGTGAATATGCAGAGGACACTAGTATCCAGAGAGATCTGTAGAATTTTTAAATCCCCTCGCATCACCTTCTAAACAGGCAACACACAAACAAATGTTGGGATGAGACTCTTTGGCTTGACTTTCAAGAAAGTGTGAGCATAAGTATAAATGACGGGTAAAACACAGCCAGTTTCATGTGGGATGAGCAGCATTAGGTTTGGGATGGTTTACTCCATTTTGGTTACAGTCACCATCATTGTTCCTTGCTGTCTCCCTGACTCACCATGTGGATGGCACACTCAACAGTAACATGTGATTGGCTTTATAAAATGTCATGGGGATGAACGCAATGGCAGAATCTTCTAGGCAGTATGTGTTACATTAGCTGGAGTACTTTTTTCTAGCCTTGTGTAAGCGGGTTTCATACCTCCTTGCACAACAACATTCCTCAGGTGTTCAGTGGCTGCTGGATGGCCCTCCATTACTTCTTGCAAAACAGACAGACACTGGTGGCCCTTGGGATCCATAGAGAAAGGTCTATCTTAGTGTTGCCTAGTCAAGCAGCAATCACAGCTCCGCATCCCCCCAGTGTGAAATAGGACCTGTTAACATGATGCTATGTATCTCTGCTGGGACTCTGGAAAGGAAAAGGTAAACAATTCCCCATAGAAGACCCCTTAGGGTACTGTATAATTCATGATGTTGATTACTGGGAGAAATAATAGAATCATAGAGTTGGAAGAGACTACATGGGCCATCTGGTCCAACCCCCTGCCATGCAGGAACAGCACAAACAAAAAAAGAGCTGCAGGAAATGGGAGATGAAAAAAAGAGTCCCAGTTACATCACCATCATTGTCATCATAGACTTGTGTGCATAATTAATTTCTTCTGTTTCCTTCAGTACCTTCAGTACTTCGGGAGCCCATAACATACAAAAACCCACCTGCAGCAAAAGCCCATCTCAGCTTCTCCTCTGCTTTTTTAATTCTAATACTAATTCTCTGAAAACTACTACAGTAGAGTCTCACTTATCCAACACTCACTTATCCAACGTTCTGGATTATCCAATGCATTTTTGAAGTCAATGTTTTCAATACATCGTGATATTTTGGTGCTAAATTTGTAAATACAGTAATTACTACATAGCATTACTGCGTATTGAACTACTTTTTTTCTGTCAAATTTGTTGTATAACATGATGTTTTGGTGCTTAATTTGTAAAATCATAACCTAATTTGAAGTTTAATAGGCTTTTCCTTAATCCCTCCTTATTATCCAACATATTCGCTTATCCAACATTCTGCCGGCCCAATTATGTTGGATAAGTGAGACTCTACTGTACTAATTAACTTTCTTCTTCCAGGAGGTCATCACTCTTCCTTTCCTGGAAGTAGGAAGCATCCTTAAATTGTCTTGGAAAAAGTGTCCGGCTGCTGGCATGTTGCAGGCCCATGAGAGAAAGTGCACACGTCTACCTGCAGCTGAGCACCTCTCCTCTAGAGTAGAAGCAGGTAAGAGAAGCCTTCTTAAAGTGCGCACCTGCCTGCAGCCGATCACCTCTCCTCTAGAGTAGAAACAGCTTAAATGCCTAAAATGATGGGAAGTGGAGCCCAGGAAGCCCTACCCCCCATAATGAGCCAATAGGAAACAGATCTTTTGGTACCCCGGAGCAAAAACAGATATCTGCCCTCCCGAATTTGGGAGGCTCCCCGAAACAGATTGGGGGCCCCACCAAAAGCCAGGAGATGAAATGGGTCAAAGTTTACCCAGAATGCACAAACCTACTCATCACACTGCAAATGGGACAGGTCCCGACCTCCCCATCTCCCCATAAACTATGCTACATGCCTCTTTACATCCCATACTGGGAGAAAGGTGGGGGGGGGTATAAATTAGATAGAAGAAGAGAAAAAAGAGAGAGAGAAAACGTAGAAAGAAAAATGAAGGTTATAGAAAAAAAATTGATGATAGAAAAGACATTTGATGATAGAAAGTAGATGACAGATACATGATATATAGAATGCTAAGATGCATGTTTTCCTCTATAAATAACTTGAAAATAGGATGTGTCTTAGGATCAGGTGTATTTTATGTAATTTTTTTTTGGCTGCTGGTGCTACTGAAATTATGATGGATCTTACAGTCAACGGTGTCTTACAATTAAATATGGTAAGTAGGTAGAGATACATACATAAGGCATATGCATCCAGGTTCATTGCTACTACGTATGGCTGAGAGTCTCTGTTCTTTTAAAATGCATTCATACCCTCCAGCTTTGAACAAAATTGTTCTGGAATGGCATCAGTCTTATGATCCCTGTGACTCAGCAGGTGTGTCTAACACACCAATTTGCAACTGAGAAAACAAAGGGAGAACAGACCTACTGCAGAGACAACACATTGGTAAGACATGCAAACCACAAACTTTCAGGCAAGTCAAACACATTGCACACAAATATGCATAATCATGTTATGTAATTAAGCATTTCTAATCATGCAGACATCCTGTTTTACCATGCATGAATCGAAAGGCTGAGAGGCAAGTACCTATTTCTAGCAGCTCGGGTGGTTCTTGTACAGAAACAGCAATAGGGTTTTTCTTTATTTTCCAGATAAGTGATAATTAGTCCCATCTTACAGCTAGGAAACATTGGGTGCATCTACACTGCAGAATTAATGTAGTTTGATGCCATAGATTCCTGAGATTTTTGAGGCACCAGCACAAGATTTTACAAGATTTTACAAGGGTTTTAATTTTCTCTACCAAAAACTACAAATCTCATGGTTCCATAGTATCACATTATTACATTACATTCTATAATGTACATTAAATCTACAATGTTGATGCACTGTAAAATCTTGAGGCAGGTTTTCCACATCACTTGGTTGGAATTCCATGTGACACTCCAACCTCTTCCCAGTAGAAAATCGCAAAGGAAGTCTACCTACTTACCAAAATGCATAATCAAATCTGACTTCAAAGGATGAATGTCTCTCTCTGCCACAAGTGAGGGTTTGATGAAGAGGACCTTGAGAGTTGAGAAAGTCATCCTCCAAATAAACTGTCATTTGTGTATGATGTTTCCATAAGTGTGGAATCAAATAAAAACACCCACTAATTCTTGAGAAACATAGCTTTTTATTTGAGCACATCACACTGCAAAATAGAGACAAATGGAGACTAGTAACCCTGATGAATAGGCTACTAAAAAAATGAAAAGGAGACTTGAGGCAAATGGGAATGATGGGAGATATATTTAAAGTCTGAAACTATGAAAGAGTTAAATCAAGAGTTTTGAGGCACAGTGGTTAGTGCTGTACTAGAGCCTGGAAAACACAAGGTAAGGTTTTCACTAGGTAGTAGAAATTGCTGATGATCTTGATCCCAGGCTTAGTATTTCATCCTTGAGTTATTGTGAGGATAAATGTTCATTGCAGCTGAACATTTAAAAATATACTTCAAATTATGTCAAAAAAGGGGGAATGCAAAATTACTAAAGGAATGAAAATGGAGAAAATAAAAGCCTTCTAGTAATTCATGATTACAAGTGCCTCAATTCTTGTAATGTTGGAAATTTGGAAAATAAAGGATAATTTCACATGGGGCCAGAATTCTTTTGGGAATGGCAAGAGCTACCCCCTCTGGTAAGGAGGAGATCAATGCACACCACCTTAAACTCACTGGAAGGAAGTCAGGATGAAAATGCAAAAAGCCCACTAATTGAAACAGGAGACTGTTATGGTGATGGTAGCGGAGCATTTCCTTGGGCCACCTGGAACTCCTAGCTCTCTGAGGGCCTTTGTGGGGGTCCAGCATTTTTTCAACAATGAGCTTTGGCCATCTGGACTCAAGAAGGACTTTGGGCATTCCCATGCCGTACCTGGTGCAGCTCCGGATCAGAGAACTTCAGATTAATTTGTCAAGTGTTTATCTTATCTATTTATTATTTTACAGCCAATAAGGGTGGGAGAGGAATTAAGGAAGCATAATCTGCTTTTGGATTCAAGCCAAGATAACTTGGTGAACCAGATTGTAATATAATCCCCTCCCTACCAACCAAGTTGGGCATTTTAGGTATGAAGTGACTATGATTTGTATGTGTACATATGTTCTTTTTTAAAGTCTCACAAGCTGTACAATTGCTAGACCAACATATGATAACAATATAATAGAGCTCCCAGACAATTGGCACAGAATGAACTGAAGCCTTTGATTAATAAAGTAAAAGACTTATAACTTGAAGGAAACAGCAAACTGTTCCCTCCCCCTCTTCTTTTTTAATAATACCAGTGACACATGGGGAGACATGGTATTCTCTCATGTTTATAAATCAAGGGATTAAAATGTAGGGTGGTTCTGTTGAACAAAGGACTTTTGTCAAATCTCAGTAAACACCACAGAAAAAAGGAAGGTGTATTTCACACTTTCCATATCAACATGTGAATTGAAATGCGTGTGTCCTTTACTATTTGCAATTCTATGAATTATCTGATGCAATTCTCCAGTTGAAAATATGAATACAATCAGCCATTCACATATGATGGATCAGGGACATTGGGCTCCCATTAAAATGGAAAACCATAGTCAAATTTTTACTTTTATTATGTTTTTGTCTATTGGTATTATATAAATCTCTTTCTATATATAGTCTAAAATGCTATTTTTTTAACCTGAGGAAACACCTCACTAGAAATTTCTAGTCCTCTAGCATAGCTCTGTCATCAACTTCTACTGGAAAGCAAGCAGAGAATTGCACAGGCTTAGAGAGATTCTTGAGGAGTACATGTTATCAAATCCATGAATAACTGTAACCCACACACATTTTGGTGCCTCAAATGTTATACCTGCAAAAGTCAACCTTACAAATGTGGAGGGCTGACTGTATAATAGAAGAAAGTTAAGTACCCTCTCACAAAGGAGTATAATCTTGAAAAAAAGAAGAAAATGTCTTGTAAAAGAGAATTTGTTTGTACAGTAAACAAAATGCAACAATGCATATATAAAGTGAAAGACGTGCATTTGACTAAAATTATAAACTAAAACACAATGACAATACTGAAAATTGGGGGAGAGGTGGACAAGAAACTGAAATTGACAGATTCATCATTCTACAGAGATCATGTTCAGAAATGTCTCCATCCAACATACAGATTCTGAAGGTTAAAAAGAAGACCTGGGACCCTATTGAGATAATGTAGCCTTGGTACTGGCCAGTCATGCTGAATACCAATGGCGGCTTGGTGTGCATATTTGAAATGGCACTCTGCCTATTCTTGAGGCTATGCTAAAAGAAAACTAATCTGAGCAATTTGCAAGAAAAAAAATCTACCCAAGCCGGTTTTAATTCAGCCAGGTGGTAACACCTACGTATCTACAGACACACAAAAGCAAAATCAGGATTAGAAGGGTTCTTATGTATAGATTGATAATGTTTCTAGGTGTAGATTTTTAATTTTTTTTCTTTTTTATTAATTTATCAATCAAAATGTATAAGTATACATTCTTTCCTCATTTTACAATATCTTAGACACATATTGTATACAAGCCAGGTGGTAACACCTACGTATCTACAGACACACAAAAGCAAAATCAGGATTAGAAGGGTTCTTATGTATAGATTGATATTGTTTCTAGGGGTAGATTTTTAATTTTTTTTCTTTTTTATTAATTTATTAATCAAAATGTATAAGTATACATTCTTTCCTCATTTTACAATATCTTAGACATATATTGTATACAAGCCAGGTGGTAACACCTACGTATCTACAGACACACAGAAGCAAAATCACGATTAGAAGGGTTCTTATGTATAAATTGGTATTGTTTCTAGGTGTAGATTTTTTGATATTTGGAATGTTTAAGATAGAGATTTCGGATTTCTGCTCTGAACCAGCAGTTTTCAACTATGTAAAGAGGGGAAGTTGCAGTTCTTTGGAATTACATCTGTGCCAAGAGAAGCATGGAAGTATATAATGGTTCCAAGATGTTACTGAGAAATTGGACTCCAAATTATGAATTTTATAAAGTGTATAAATGGTGAAGCACAGCTACACTAGAACATACACTGAGCACACACACCTTTGTCCTATAGTAATCTTTGGAATGTTCATTTACACATCTGGACCCTAGGACATGATCCTTCAAATTTCCAATTAATGCCTCACAATGAACTGGGAGACATGAGGGGAACACACAACAAACTTGTGTCAGTGCTCCCGAGGCCTCTTCCTGCTTCCCCTGATACAATTGAGGCTATATGCGGAAACGATCCATCTCCCATTCCCCAAGCCAGCATTACAGATACATTACAGATACAGCACCTGCTGAAATGGTAATCACCTTCGAGCACTTATTGTTTACTTTGGACTAACCCCATTATGTCCATCAGGGCCAAACCATTAAGTCCATCATAAACCCATTGACAATTGCCATACCACATTTCTTTCTGGTTGCGCGCATCAGGCGGATCAATATACAAACGGACACTTCAAATGCTCCAATGACAGTTTATCAAATTTCCCACCACCATGAAGAGCCAACCTGTGATCCTTGTGGATGCCAAAATCGCATAACAAATTGAAACATGATAATGAGGGAGGGTTACTTTTCTCAAAAAGGCTGTTCATTTTCCATGTTAACTGAGTTGTAGAGTTGGTTTTTGTTTCTTCCCTGGGGATAAACAAGTAAGTCCTAAAGGCCCAGGCACCAGCATCCCGTGGAAAGTGTCGGCCTTTCTCTAGCTTTTCATACTGCTCAATTATTGTGATATGATTCCACTTTAACTGCCACAGCGACATCCTTTAGAATCTTGGGATTTTCAGTTTAGGGCAGCAGTCTTTACATCTCCTAGTGAGACTCCTTGGTGTCTCTGACCATTCTAAATCCTCTAACTTCAGAATTTCATAGAGTTTTGTCATGCCAATTCATAGCACTATAACCATGTGCTATGCTGGAGTCCCTGCTTTTCTTTCCAGATTCTACACCTATGGAAGATGTTTATCACAGCTTAAACATGAGAGAGACTGTGTCAACTTGGTGTATGATTTGAGCATTAGACTATGACTCTGGGAGGCCAGAGTTTGGATCTCCACTAAGCAATGGAAACCCATTGGGTGATTTTGGGAAGTGTCAGCCTCAGAAGAAAGCAAAAGCCAAACTTCAATTGAACAAATCTTGCCAAGAAAGGTTCGCCTTAGGATCACCATATACTAGAAAGAAATTGAAGGTACACAGGCTGTGGCGCAGGCTGTTGAGCAGCTGCAATAAATCACTCTGACCATGAGGTCATGAGTTCGAGGCCAGCCCGTGGCAGGGTGAGCACCCGTCAATTAAAAATAAAAAATAGCCCCTGCTCGTTGCTGACCTAGCAACCCGAAATATAGTTGCATCTATCAAGTAGGAAATAAGGTACCACTTATAAAAGTGGGGAGGCAAGTTTAACTAATTTATGACCTGGAATGAGGAAGTGCTGTCAGAGTGGATGATGAAGCAGCTGCTCCCCCCTGTGGCCAGAATCGAACATCCCCTCAGGAGAAGGTTAAATTGCCTCTGCGTCTGTCTGTCTCGGTCTCTGTTTGATGTGTTTATGGGGATTGAATGTTTGCCCTATGTGTGTATAATGTGATCCACCCTGAGTCCCCTTCGGGGTGAGAAGGGTGGAATATAAATACTATAAATAAATAAATAAAAACAATAAAACAATGACTAAATTAATTGTAATAACCAGGACCATGGTATTGCCTACCATGACAATCTCCCCAAAGTTGTATCTATACCTCATCCTGGCTTCCCTCTTCTGCTGTTTCTCCCCTCTAAGGAAAAAAAGAAAGAAAAGAAAGCCCCAACTTGGGGAAGAAGAAGAAGATAGAAATCACAGGTTTAAAATACTAAAGTTGAAACCTAATTCACTTTCTTTAAGAGTTTGCAAGTGCTAAACAATAATATGTATGTTGTTGCTGACTCAGTCCTATCAGGATTTAAAGGATACTCTCACTCGAATATTTTGCAGAAAAGTAGAAAAGGGAATGGTCACATCATAGCATTGTCTCATGGCAGTTAAAGTGATGTCAAACTGCACTAATTCTACAGCCAAGATGCACCAATAATTACATCTTCATGATTGGGGAATTAAATGAAGTACCTTATTCCTCACCCTTAGTCTGAAGATTGAAGTACCAACTATACCACTCCAGGGCATTGAACATGTTTTAATTGTTTTTAAATTGTTGTTGTTGTATGCTTTTTTGATGTATTTATTGCTGTGTTTGGATTTGTTTTTACTGTTGTATTTTTATATTGTTTGGGCATGGTCCCTTAGTAAGTCACCCTGATTCCCCTTGGGGAGATGTGGCGGGATATAAGAATAAAGTATTATTATTATTATTATTATTATTATTATTATTAGTTCTAGTAACATCCAGGGAGCCCCGGTGGTGAAGTGAGTTAAAGCGCTGAGCTGCTGAACTTGCAGACCAAAAGGTCCCAGGTTCAATCCCGGGAGTGGAATGAGCACCCACTGTTAGCCCCAGCTCCTGCCAACCTAGCAGTTTGAAAACATGCAATGTGAGTAGATCAATAGGTATCGCTCTGGCGGGAAGGTAACGGCGCTCCATGCAGTCATGCCAGCCACATGACCTGGAGATGTCTATGGACAACGCCGGCTCTTCGGCTTAGAAATGGAGATGAGCACCAACCCCCAGAGTCGGTCACAACTGGACTTAACGTCAGGGGAAACTTTTACCTTTACCTTTAGTAACATCCAAGCTGTGGAATTGCTGTGTATACCTATGAAGTTGTGCATTTCTCTCAAATTATTTGGCCTAAATACAATAGTTAGTTCCCACTGAATTGCTGGGAGCTTAGCACATCAACCCTTCTGTATAATCCATTGATTTGACAAATCAATTCTAGATTGAACTAATAACCAGATGTTCATCTTAATGTACTTTCATTCTGCAGGATTCTTGATGCTGTAGTGCAGTCATTAAAGGCAGTTGTATATTGCAGGGAATCTCACAAGTCCTCAGTTATAACAATCAGAATTAAAAAAATATTCTCTTCCCATGGACCTCATTTTAAAGTAGCTCCAGGTAACATCCAAGCCCATGCTGAAAGGAGGATGGCAACTAGGAAACAGGGAGGGGGTGTCTTTTATTTCCCTGCAGTTTATTCTAAATGAAGCCAAACCCAGGTAAAAGAAGGAGAGCTTCTCCAAAGAGAAATTTATAAATGTTGGTCATGTCATTCTTCTGCTCACTTCAGGAGAATGAGAAGTTATCTCTGTTACCCAGTTCCTTCCCACGTCTCCCTTTATAGTTATTTCATTATTGTAGTTGCTATCCATGGGGTTTAACTTCTGTGGAGGGATGATGGTGTGGAGTTTGGCACATGGTGCTACCATGTTCCACACATACCGTCTAGGATTCTAGCCATCATCTTGCTTATTTCCCTTCTGCCCTACAGCATATGAGCTGATTTGGTTCCATGAGTCATATTCTAGCTATTTGCCTTGCAAGCTCTTTTATGCACTGCACCTGCTCTGTGGCTTATGCAGTGCGGTCAGCATAGCAAAGCTAACACTCTAGGTTGTGTAAAGATGGTGTTGGACAAGGGGATGATTCAGACTTTTACACTACAACATTATGTTGAGGTCAATGGTCCCATCCACCCGACTTCCAAATCCAAAAAACACAATAAAAAATCAGCCATAAAAGTGTTGGCTGGTCTTTAAAAATCCCTTGTAATAAACAAAGTACTCTATGTAGTCCAACTGAGAAGACACCCCAAAACAATGGAGAGAGGAGGGAGAACAGTTCAAATAGCCTAAAACATTATTAGAAGCAACTCAACCTCAAATTTGGTTGTTCCTTATAGTGGCTGCAACAGTGCACAACAGACCACCAGAGCTCAGGGGGGACCAGAAATCAGGCATTGAACTTGTCTGGGTGTCACAGTGTGCCCACATTTTGAATTCACTGTAGTTCAACCTTTTATTGAAGCAACAATCCTACAAAGGAGGTGAGGCTGGGACCCAGGTGCTAGCTCAGTGTTACCAAGTAACCCCCCAAATAATCACCATAAAATCTTAAAACCCGCACACAATCTTTTCAAAATAATCTGATGCTGTAACAATCCAGACTTTTTGAACTGTAATTCTCAAAATCCTGTAGCCATAACAACTGAGGATTCTGGGAGTTCTAATTTTTAAAAATGTAGCTTTTACCTGCATGGATGCTAATTGCACCTCATTGCTCAGCCCTCACACATTTTGGATCACGGTGCCATTCTGAATGCAAAAGACAGTTCTCTTGGAAGGGAAGGCAGACTTAAGGTAACATGTGCTTTATGCTGGCTTCCTCCGTATTGCAAAGTCCACTCCCTGTCCTGAACACAGGTTGGCAGGCACATGCTGTACAGAGAAAATGGGTGGGTTTTTTTGGCCTTTGTGTGTTCAACATTACAGTCCATGAAAGATCAGAGTGGAGTACTCAGTGTGTGTATATCTGTTTCTGGTCATCTGCAGAAGTCTCACAGTTTTCTCTTACCTGCCAGCAATTTTCACAACTTACCAGAAGCCTCACAGAGAATCTCAGTTCTACACAGAGAGATGGGTAAATAGCAGTTGTGGAAGCTGATCCCATATTCCTATACATAGATTCAAAATGCAGATTTATAGGGATTACTGGGGAGCATGAAAAGCTTAATAACAGACATAGGCAAACTTCACCTCACTAGAAGATTTTGTGTTCTCAGAGAAACTGAATTGTTACCAATTATGCATTTCCTTGAGCAACAGAATGAACCGAGCCGCCGTCGAACTAGACATGTCAGGCAGTGTCTGAAAGTTGATTGTTGTATCATTAGCGTAAGACAGACAATCCCAGCTTCAAATTAGTCATATACAGCAGGACATCACTGGACAAGATCTCTAGAAAGCATAGAAACAAATTAACATCTTACTCTTCTTTGAAGACCAAAGAAGTAATGTGGCAAGATGGAGAATTTGCTCTCTCCTGGTTTCTTAATTTAAATGTCCTTATCTTGAAGCTGCTATTACTTCTGAGGAAGAATAAACAAGTACCTTACAAGAAGCTACAATATGACATGTACCCATAAGACTGGGACTCACAGTTTCACCAACCCCACAACAGACAAAATATGTCCTCTCTAGGTATTTTCTTGCCCCCCCCCCCCAAAGATGATTCTGTGATATGCTTCCACCGGAGTTATCCTGGAGAACTAGAAAATGTCATTCTACCTTCTGGTGGAAGTCATTCATTTCAATAGAGTTTGCTATTATCTATGTTTTTCTGTTTTCTTGTTAAGTTGTACTGTATATACTAGGAGCCGTGGTGGCGCAATAGAATTCAACTCTTGTGACGGCAGAACTTCTCACCTGAAGGTTGTGTTGCTGACCTGAAGGTTGTCAGTTTGAATCTGTGAGACGGGGTGATCTCCCGTCTGTCAGCCCTAGCTTGAGGGGACATGAGAGAAGCCTCTCAGCTAACACATCTTGGTGTGCCCTGGACAAGTCTCTGTAGAAAGCCAATTCTCTCACACCAGAAGCAACTTGCAGTATGTTCTCGTCGCTTCTGACATGATTTAAAAAACCTGTATATACTTTCCCAGGTACAGTTAATAGCAGCTTTGAATCATGGAACAGCACATAGGAAACCATTACAATCGTCTTTCCACATTTGTAGTTTTGACTTTTGTGGATTTGATTGTTCATGGATTTGTTTTAAAATGTTCTCTCTAGGAGTATCTGGATCCTCCAGTGTGACTATGTTCAACTTTCCCCAATTATGCTTGGAGACTTAGCAATTTCAAGGAAGAACACCTCTTGAGGAATTGTTAGGTCCTCCAATATAATTCTATGGTTAGATTTCATAAGAACACCAAAGAGTCATGCTGGAAGGCCTAGGTATTCCTAAAGAAATCTCTCAAGTAGAAAAGTAGCAATTTTTATTGTGTGGCTTTTCACCTGTGCCCCTAATACTAGTGAATTCAGAGAAATGACTGTATATTTCCTTTTCCAGTGTTACTTCCACACTGGAAGGGAGGGAGTGAAGACCTGATCACAACTCATCATTATTCAAGCTAGTTGTGTACTTGAGAGTCACAAAATCGAGTTTATTATTATTGTTATTCATTTATTTATTTCTATCCCATTTTTCTCCCAGATCGGGACTCAAACCGGTGAACAACATGTAAACAAAAAACATTACAAACCATAAAAAATAAACATAGTCATCAATTTATCCTGCTCAGAACCCTGTGAAAGCCATGTAGCCATTAACAATGTTATGCTTCCCCCCAAAGAGGCAATTTACAAGCTGAGTAGAACTCAAAGAGAAGTTAGCTGAGAAAACCGCATGAAAAAGATTCTTTGAAATTACGCAACTAGTGGCTGAAATTGAGCTGTTAGTTCTGAACAAATTGAGAGACTTTGTTAGGCTGTCGTGCCAGAGTTCTTAAGTCCTGTGCCTGCCTCACTTCTTTTGTAAACTGAGATGAGTCTTATATTAATGTCCTATGCTGCTAATGCATTTTACAGTTCATTATCCAGCAAGATGTTGAATATAGTTTAGCAGATTGTAAGCCCAGATATCTATATAGAAAAGCTGACAAATTAAAGGGCTGGTTCTCAGGGCAATAAGTTCAGAGATCAAAAGAAATTCATTTAAAATGTCAAAAGGTTTACTAGAGAATCCAGTTCTAGAGTTCCACTCAAGCATTTTTCCCAAACTCTCCTTTCTTCAGAAAAAAAGGGGAAAATCAGCAGCAGGATATTAAAAATACACTACATAAGTGTCTCAAAATGCTTTTTTTTATGAGCATGATGCACCTGACCTTATAACCAAAGGGACACATAAAAAGCAGGGCCAAGAGGAGCAAGGTAAACAGACAAGGTGCTAATCTAGATGTCATTATGCAATATTGTGGTTATCTAATCATAGCAGGGCCATTCAACAGGGCCGGTATAGTTGGGGGGAGGAAGAGAGAGAAAAAATTGGCATCAGGGCTGGAGCCTCCAAAAGGGGAAGGTTCAGGTACTTGTTTGAAGATGGAAACTTTCCAAACTCCACAGGTACAGGTGAGGGGGGAGAGCAGAGGAGGACTGGCTGGGTTCATGGCTCCACCCATACTTGGGTACAATCCTTCTTGTTACACCTGGTGAGGGATAGATAGAGATATATATATTGGGAGGGCCCTGCATTCTGCTACAGTCCCTTAGCATCCTGGACAGAAGAGAAACCTTTCCACCATCCTTGTATCTCCATCTGCTCCACCCTAATCATGAGGAAAGAAGTCTGCACCATCGCTTTTCTCCGAGCTGTCTTTGTTGAGTTCTTAGCCACTGCGATTTTTGTCTTTTTTGGCCTGGGTTCAGCCCTAAAGTGGCCATCTGCCTTGCCAAGCGTTCTCCAGATTGCGCTGGCTTTTGGCTTGGCCATTGGCACAATGGCACAGACTTTTGGTCACATCAGCGGTGGTCACATGAATCCAGCAGTGACCATTGCCTTTTTTATCGGGAACCAGATTTCTTTCTTCAGAATGTTATTCTACATTGTGGCCCAGCTGGTAGGGGCCATTGCTGGTGCAGGCGTTCTTTATGGAGTGACTCCCACAAATGCCCGTGGCAACTTGGCAGTCAATGGGGTAAGTTTTTTTTTTTGCTGTAACACTATGGATCTGATTTATAATTTTGCTAGTATTGCACCCTGAGGAAGAAATTCTTAAACAAGTAAGGTACCCACAAAGAAAATTAATATTTAAGAAGAACAGCTCCAGGCTAAAGACATTCTGAACCTTGCTAGCTTGCCCTGCTGCAGGTGCATTTCCACCTGCACATCTCACTGTAGAGCAATGATGCAGGTTTTCATGTATGAGACACTTTGGAGAGTGCTGGTATGACAGGTTACTAGGGCAGAGTAAATTACAAGGCTGTGTTTCTTCTAAAGGCTTCTTATATCCTAAGGGAGGGGAGAAAGTCACTCCCAAAAAGGAAAGAAAAAAAGAAGACGCAATAAATTCTTTAGCTCCAGTTTAGGCTCTTGAAGAAGGATCTCATAAAGAGGTGTGGTGTAGAAGAAATAGCCAGAGAAGAGAGAACCCGCTATATTGATACTGCATAAAATAGAGAAAAGAAAGACAGGAGGAAGAGAAAGAAAAGTAACAACATCTTTAAAATTAAGTGACCTTTATGGCTATAACCCCATTTCTCAGTACATAGATACTGAAATGTCACAGAAGATTGCTTTTTGGAAATCACTTGGAAACATTCTAAACTTATGTAGTTGGATTTTTGTGCATTCCTGTTCTAAAGGTGGTCGAAAAATTGTGTGCTCACTGCATTGGTAATGTTACTGTAGCTCTTTTTCGATCCCCATGAAGCACCACCATTAAACACACAGATCCAGTGAGTTCTGTGACACTAAACTTTGGGCTGGGCTCTGGCTTAGCTAAATAAACTTGGCTGAGGAGTCACATTATGCTTGGACAGAAAGGGGTACAGGAGCCTAGCTAAGCTGCTACAAGGATGATCCCACACTCAACATTAAATGTGACTGCAGGTTCCAAGTATCCGCTCTAAAGACCATGGTGCAAACTTGTTTCAGAGTGGGATTGGGTTGTAGAATACATTGAGTCAGCGCTATGCATTACATAAGGATTTGGGCACCCACATGAGTGCTGCCATAAAAGAGAAAATTCCTTGCTTTAAAAAAATGGAGAAAAGATAATGCAATTGTACATACAATTTGCCTGTGCTAATTAAAATGTAAAGATGCCCATTTAGTACTGACCACTAAAATTAAAGACTAGGACCTAGGGACTTTTGACATATCACAGTTATACTACCATGACTGTATTTTAACTGCCATGGCTGCATCCTACAGAATCTTGGGATTTTAGTTTTGAGAGATGTACAAGAGGAGCTGCCTGGCTAAAAGAAAGGACCCACTACAAATCTTTTCACATCACACAATTATAGTAAGAAAATTGTGCATTAACTGCCAAGGCTCTGTTCTATAGAAGTTTAGGATTTGCAGTTTAGGGAGGAGTATAAAGAATTTGCAAACTATGAATCCCAGGAATCCACATAAAGCAGCCATGGCATTTAAAATGGAATCATGGGGCTATGACCAGGGCCGTAGCCAGAAAAAAATTTCGGGAGGGATTTTGAAAATTTCGGGGGGGAGGGTTGAACCCCTAGCACCCACCTCTCCCCGCTACAAACCTGTCAATATCTGCTTGAAATAGTGCCTGGAGGGACTCTTAATGTTTTGCGTCTCATAGACTTAGCATGGGGATTTGGTTAACCAGTTAAAATTCATGAGTAAACCAGGTTTTTTTATAACATGAAAAAAAAATTTGGGGGGGGGGATTGAACCCCTAAAACTGCCCCCTCGCTACAGGCCTGGCTATGACTGTGTGGTGTGAGTGGATCCCACGTGTCCCATGCCAGTTCATTCATGCCATGCCAGTTCATTCTGTCTTTCTCTTATTTTGAAGAATCCTATATCCTTCAAATCCTATATCCCACTGACAGTTCTTCCAAATCAACACATTAGGTGTGCAAAGCACAGTTCATAAAAGTAAGTCAGGCAGTGGTTTCATGAGGTTAAAATTGCTCTCAAAATGTAAACTGCTTTGATACAATATGAATTAGCTTTTCTTATTCTTCATATTACGGGGGGTTTTTTTAATGCAAAGGAACTCTCTGGCAAATGTAGGCTTCATATGAATTACAATCCTGTTGATGCAAGAATTGTTTTCATCCTCATTGCGAGAAACATGCCATGCCCCTACCTAAGAGACTTAAAAGTACATTAACGTTACTGTAGCATCGATACAATATTAGCCAAAATGAAAAATAGCTCAAAGTTGTATTAGGGAGCCAAGACTTCATACTATATAATGTCTGAGATAATCTGTTTGGGTACAAGAATTTTAAATTCAGAGGGCAGATCACAAGTACAGCAGTACCTAGGAAGTCTGAAAAAATATGTGTTTGAGTGCTGCAATATATACAGACTCACTTCATGTAAGCATGTTGATCCTGCTATAGATCAACAATTTGTGTACACAGGTCCACAGATTGGACCCGTGTTGAATGCGACAGGTGAAATTCTTGACAAAAGAGAGACAAATGTAAGATCTCTACTAAAGGGGATTTTCCCCCTTCCCCCAGAATATCTTTGTTTGTTGCAGTAACCGTGAAATCTCTGACCCTTTTTTTTGCAGAGGAAAATGGGCTGACAATAAAATTTGATAGATGCTTGATGAATGTAGTTGTTTATTTAGCATTATGAACCACACCCACATAAACTGGGGAAGGCCCATAACAGCAGAAATTTCAGCTCCCTGTCACAAAGAATTAGGATATAATGAAAATACTGAACCACATTTCCAGAAAGTATTCTTCAGCTGTCAGCCCTCCTTAAGTATCTTTATTTACTAAGAAGTCTGCTCCCTCGATTTCCAGAAAGAAACGTGTAAGAATGGAGTCTAAATTTGTTTCTTTTCTACCCAACAGCTCAGCAACAACACAACTGCAGGCCAGGCTGTGGTGGTGGAGATGATCCTCACCTTCCAGCTTGTGATGTGCGTTTTTGCTTCAACTGATAGCCGCCGAAATGACCATGTGGGCTCCCCGGCTCTGTCTATTGGGCTGTCTGTCACTCTGGGTCACCTGGTTGGGGTGAGTATTTCTTGCTATGACCGTCTAGTATCTACGCAGAAAGAAAAAAAGGAAGGGTGAAGTGTCAAATCATAGATGCAGAGATCTCAGCAACTTTGACCAGTGAGGACTCTGGGAGCTTGTGTTACCAGTTATGACTGAGCTGCATTGCTGTGAAGGAATTTATGTGCAAAATAACTAAGTAAAGTCAACTGTAGTTTAGGGTCTCAGCAACAACCCCCAAAATACTCACATATATATACATATAAAACAGTGGTTTTCAACCTGTGTGTCCCCAGATTTTTGGCCTTCAATTCCCAGAAATTCTAACAGCTGCTAAACTGGCTGGGATTTCTCTGAGTTGTAGGCCAAAACCCCTGGGGACCCACAGGTTGAGAACCACTGATATAAATAGATCTGAGAAAATAATAAATAGAGTTCACCACAATTTCACTAGGGATTTGCACCACAATTTCACCAGAGATTTGGAGAATCAAAATTTCTGAATCCTGCTGATTACAATTACTATGGAGAAAAACCGTCCATCTGGAATGGAACTGAGCCTAGAATTTAATTTTTGTTCCTCCCCCATCCCCCTAAAGAACCATTTCCAGCCAAAGCAGACAAAGATGGGCTGGATGGACAATGAATTTAGCCCTTATCATTTTGGATAAGAGATACTCAACCTATAGCTAATTCACACTGAATCTCTGACTGTCCTTTGTCATTTTCCTCTTCCCCATTCAACAGATTTATTTTACTGGCTGCTCTATGAATCCTGCTCGATCTTTTGGACCTGCTGTTATCATGAAAAGATTCACCTCTGCTCACTGGGTAAGAAACTAACCTGTTCACCTTAAGGGTGAAAAATAAGTCCTGCAATTGCTCTTAATTTCTACAAGGACATCTTTTTATGGAGGCAAGATCAAAGTCCAAATATATAACATGAAAGTATTTTAATGAGCCTTGAGACATGGCAATTTTGATTTGTACAATATTTACAGGTCTACAATAAGGGACCAATAAATTGCTTCAAGGTCCACAATGCCATAATAGTAAAAGTGAAGATGATGAAATCTGGAATTTATTCGCCATCCTACATGCTCATATAAAAAGGCAGTTTGTGTCCCTGACCTGAGAAGTGGAAAAGTTCAGGGAAATCTGAGAAAGTGCAAACCTTCCTCTGGAATAAATTTCACACTAAAATTGTTTTTTTTAAGTGCTCATGAAGTTCCTATACTATTTTAGGAACATCAGTGTTTATAGTGAAATCCATGCCAGTCCATGGATGCAACCCAGAACTAGCTGAAGAAGAATTATCTGGCTACTTTTTGAAAAAAAGACAGATTTTTTGGTCTTATAATTTTTGAATGTTCATTTTATTTTGCATAATCAGAAACCTTTCTGTTTTTAATAGACTTTAGAAGCAATTGCAATCTGTACACTGGTAAAATTCTTGTTTGTTCTCAATTTAGCCCTTAAATAGGTCAACCAAAAAGGAAGAAATTTGTTATCTCAGCTGGCCATCCCATTATATGTAATGTGAGAATGAGTTTATCTTAGGCACCTTCTACACTGCTATATAATCCAGAATATTTATTTATTTATTTATTTATTTATTTACAGTATTTATATTCCGCCCTTCTCACCCCGAAGGGGACTCAGGGCGGATCACATTATAACACACATAAGGCAAACATTCAATGCCCATAAACACATCAAACAGAGACAGAGAGAGACACGCAGAGGCAAGTTAACCTTCTTCTGAGGGGATGTTCGATTCTGGCCACAGGGGGGAGCAGCTGCTTCATCATCCACACTGACGGCACTTCCTCATACCAGGTCGTAAATTAGTTAATCTTGCCTCCCCACTTTTTATAAGTGGTACCTTATCTCCTACTTGATAGATGCAACTATCTTTCGGGTTGCTAGGTCAGCAACGAGCAGGGGCTATTTTTTATTTTTAATTGACGGGTGCTCACCCCGCCACGGGCTGGCCTTGAACTCATGACCTCATGGTCAGAGTGATTTAAGGCAGCTGCTTAACAGCTGCGCCACAGCCCGGCCCCAGAATATCAAATCAGATAATCCACATTATCTACTTTGAACTGGATTATATGAGTCTACACTGCCATATGACCCAGTTCAAAGAAGATAATCTGGATTTTATATGGCAGTGTAGAAGAGGCCTACTGGATGTGCCAAAGTTTGTCCATGCATGCCTTATGATAACAATAAGGTGGAAACAACTCAAAAACACAGAACCACAGTGAAGTCCAAAAAGTAACTTGTCCAGGTTCTCTTACATTGAATATACTGTAACTATACAGAAGTGGTGAGCATTCTGCTCTGGCTAAGCTGGTTCCGAAGGGAAGTCTGAAAACCTGGGATGGGCTCTAATTTCTTTCCTTTGTATTATTCCAGGTCTTCTGGGTGGGGCCAATTGTTGGAGGCATTGTGGCTTCTCTGCTTTACAACTACTTTCTGATGCCACACTCAATGAATATGTCTGAGAGGGTAGCCATCGTGAAAGGTACCTACGAATCAGAAGAAGAATGGGAGGAGAAGGAGAAAAGCATGGAAATGTCCTCCCCTTGAACAAAAGACTTCTGGACAAGAATGATACAATGGATCTCACATCTTCTGATGCTGAACTAACATTTGACTGTATACTTTGTAATCCAAAGAACACGTAGCTTCCGCTGGTGCAAAGGGTTTAAAGAGGGAGATATTATGTTTGTAAATAACTGCCGTGAACATGTGACTGTTATGACATGGGGAAAACACTCCTGAAGAAAAAGCCATTCCAACATAGCTTTGTTTGGGGAGTGACACGTCTCAGTAGCAACACCAGAACATGGATGGCTATCTGAACCTCTCATGGCTTGCAAAGGCTTGTTCTAGAGCTGTGCCTGGGAGATCTGAGTTTTAATTTTTTTAACTATAGCTGTTTGACTTCCCAATAGAATCCCAGAACAAATTCCCCAGATTTCCATATACTTTGAGCTTTCAGGATTGGGAAAGCAATGTGGCTCGAGCTTTCTAGGCTTGAACCTATTTCATATGTGCAATAATGCTTGCCAATAGCTTTTTATATGTATAGTTCATAGTCAACCCACTTAACAGCATAGACAAGAACAACTCAAGGTGCGCTAATGGAAAAGGAGAAAGACATTTAGTAACCATTCTGTGTCAAGGGCTGTGATGCTTGAATGAGATGCCACAGGGACTCGAAGACTGAACTTAACTAGTTGCCATTAAGTTCATCACTGAGTCTCTGGAAGCAATACAGTTATGTATCTGGGTGGATTGTGAGATATTAAGGAAGCAAGCTCTCTCAGGAACTGCTGGCACCTTCTGAGTTCAGAATTGCCTAGCAAGTTTGCTCTCACCTGAATTCAGTCTTACCTTGATTCAAACAAGAATCCAGTGGAGGCAAATCAATTTTAATACATCCTACATAGCATGTTAATCCTTCTGTATATACACCACAATCCTAGTTTTGCTGGCCTTTGTGTTTGAGGGAGGCGGTGAAAGAAGTAGGAGGTAGTCATGTAGGAATGGAGTACAGCTTGAGGCTTGCTCCTGTGGCAGCAGAGGTGACAGGCCCAGGCTCTGTTTGTATTTCAGGCAAACTTAATGGAGTTATGCAAAAAGGAACATATGACAACTGTATCCACCTTTGGCTAGGAAGAAGGAGACATCTGCTGTCCCATCCCACAACTTTTTAACCTGGGCAGAGAGATGAACAGATTGCTGTTTTCTGCACAGCTTTTGTTTTTACTTTTTGTTAACAAAGAATGCAACTTGTTTTGGGCCTTGGTTACTATTGGAATTTCTGTAACATATTGTATTATTTATTGTCAGTAATAAAATAAATCGTGCAACAAGAACAAGATCTCAGAAGTTTGTGAGATTTAAAGATGGGGCTGGTGGCAGACTACTGATTCAGACTTCATATGGGTAACTTGTGTGTGTGCACAAGCCTTCAGGTCACTTATTGAGATATAAATTTCACAGGGATTTTTAAAGGGATGGAATACTTAGCCTTGCCAGTTCTTTCCTCTGAGTATAGCCTACAGCATCTGCTATTCCTTGGTCTCCCACACATGTACTAGCCAGGGCCAACCCTGCCGAGATCAGAAGGGACCTGGTGCCTTTAGGGTATTTAGACAGCTGCAGGTAGCTGAACTGGTTTATAACAGTAGAATTTCCAGATTCAAGCCTCCAGCAAGGTTTCTCCAGTCCAAAAAGGCCCAGGACACTGTAAATTTACTGTGGTGGCAACATAAAGATGACAATTACTGTTACTCCTGTTAACAGAGATCACATGCGGGGTCACATAAATGATCATATGGCTGTACCAGGTAGCCCATTTCTTGATATTGCCATGCATACCAGGCATGTCCACTTATAATTCAGACTTTTTTCTTGCCTGAAGGAGCCCCACATGTATTTATTACTACACAGGGCCTCAAATATCTGTCTGGTCACCACAGGGTTGCTAGGTCAACAGCTTCCCATGCTTTAAAATCTCAAATTAGAGCCTTATGAAGTCACAGGGGCAAGCCCTTGTGTAAAAAAATACAAAATAATACCTATTCATATCAGTGTGTCCATGAGAAAGTGAGATAAACAATGTGGATTACCTGTACTCTTCCATAAATAAATATTATGTAAAACCTATTGCTAGCCAGAAGGCTGAATCCTATCCAGGCTAATGCTATAAAGTATGGTTTTAAATGGTTTAAGGCTTGGATTATGACTCTGGAAGCCAGGCTTCAAATCCCTATTTGGCAATGAAGCTCATTAGGTGACCATGGACAAGTCACATCTCTTAACCCTCAAAGAAAAACAATGACAAAATCTCTTCTGAACAAATTTTGCCAAGAAAATCCTGTGATAGAATTGTCTTAGGGTTGCCTTCAAATAGAAACAGCTTGTAGGCACTCGACAAACTGATACTAATGTATATTCATAGAGTGTGTAAAAGATATAATCATTGCCTAAACACTGTGATCTGATAGTTAACTATTACTTTGAGATTATTAAAAAAAAAAGGGGGGGGCAAGGGTTTCCTGAATGTTTTATCTCCATATTCATGGTTGTACAGCCAAACTCTTTCTTGAAATATCCTAGACTTCCCTTGCTCACTACTTTCTTGTGTTATTCTAATCCTCTTTTGGTCAATTATATGTCACATCTCAACTGGAAGAACCTCTCAGAAAAAGGCTTTCACTCATTTCCACCTAGCCCTTTTGAATGTTTATTTAGGACTTACAGCAAAAGTGATAAAGTGTTTTAAAAATATTACTTTAGTAAAGCATTAGGGTCATTTTCTTTTGTTGCAAATATTCCTCTTCCCTCACTTGATCTCTATTGAATTTGCTTTCCTGGGAACAATTGCTGTGCTTTAGCAATGGCCATCTTAGTTCAAAGATAACACAGAGAGACAGCATGGGGGAGAGGGGGGATAATGAGTTAATATGAAATATCCTGGGGAGTGGGGATGAAAACTCCTTAGTAGTACCAAGAGTTCCCTGGGAATACTTCAGAATGGGGAAAATATTTGCTTTTATTTATACATATACACATAAAGGTCTTTGGGAAACAACAGTAGAACTATCTATTGCTCTAAGGCAGTGGTTCTCAACCTGGGGTCCCCAGATGTTTTTGGCCTGTAACTCCCAGAAATCCCAGCCAGTTACCAGCTGTTAGGATTTCTGGGAGTTGAAGGCCAAAAGCATCTGGGGACCCCAGGTTGAGAAATACTGCTCTAAGGTCTGGCTAGTGGTTCTCTGGGTACTTCCAGACAGCATCAAACCACGGGTTTTAGTGAGGGGCTAAAAATCCCAGGACTTCAGAAGAGGTCTACATACAAACCTGTTGGTCCCAGGACTTCTGCTTCCATCATCCACACTTAATGCTTTGCTGCGGTATTTTGCAGTCCCCAAGATGGTCGCTGTGGGACGTCTGCTGGAAACTTTGCCAACCTCAAGATGTGGATATGCTGATATGTAAATCGCTGCAAAAGTTCTGTTCTTTGTCCTGGTCAGAGAAACTTTGCCCTCAACATGTTTAATGACGTTTCTGCTACACAAATAAAGTTTTCAGGGTAGGAACCATTTCTGCCCAAACAAAGTTAATGGGGTAAGACCACTTTTGCCCAAGTCAGCACTATATAATCAAACAGGAACACACACGTTCAAGCCAGTAACAGAACTTTGTCGTTACTGACAATTTTTAGAGCCTGCCTGCCTGGCCATCTGGTTGTGTACTTGTGGCATCGGACAACATGGTGCTGTTCCTGGGTTGTTCATGTCTGTTCCTCATTGCTGTTTTCCAAAAGACATGGGGAAAGTTGATTACACAGCAAAACCTTTGCTTGTGTGTCACAAACTTAATTAAACATGTGTAGGATGAAGTTTCTCTCGCCCTCTAGTCAACTGTTATGTTTTTAGGATACAACCAATCAGGAAAAAACATCTAAAACCCGAGAACAAACCTAGATTAAAAAAAAATCCTGTGATTTCTGATTGCAAGGACATACAGACATTCAAAGATCTGCATTTTTGGCTCACAACCGGGATATACCCGCACCTGAAAATTTCACATTTTTTGCTGTTTGTAGCATCTCCTCCCGCATTTTGAGGGAACGGCATCTGGCCATCCTCCCGTTTGCTGTGGGAGCTGCTGGGATAAAGGTACTGTCTGGACAGGCCCTTTGTGGGAAGCGGGGTAGTGGACTAGAAAGATGTTTAATTGGTATTAACAAAACAATTCTTATGGCATGACTAAGAATCTATGGTATGTTATGAGTTTCCTAATTGGACTCCTATCAGACATGTTAGGAGTCCAATTGGACGCCTAACATGTCTGATAGGAACAACTTTCACCATCTCCAATTAATATAGAGAGGCATCAGGTTGGGGTCACCTTCTGCAAGGTCTCTAATAGATTTTACCACAAGAGGTTTCTACTTGGTTGCCCAATACAGTTCTTTGCAAAGGGCGGACACTCATATGGGCACAACTGCTCAAAAGCACAAGTAACACCCATCTCTGAAGAAATGTTGAAGGAATTGTGCAGTCATGCCCAAATGCACAGAGAACAGCTGATTGACAGCTAGAAAAATAAAACATAAACTGTCATCTTAACAACCACAACAAGGCATGTTAGGGCAAGCATGTGCTGAGCCAGCATTCATGATATCTGAGGTTGGCAAGGTAGCTTTCCGGACAAACAGGAAAGTTAGCACTTCTCCCTTTAAAAACCAGCCAACTAGAGTGATTTTTCTCTCTGTCCCCTCAGAAAGAATGTTAGTAAGATGGGGGGGGGGGGAATATATATACCATGTAATATCAAGGTACAGGAACCACCTCTGAAAAGAGAACTTGTTTGATTTGCTGGAGAAATCAACGTTGAAAGGATCGTTTCCTGTGTTACCACTAGATGTACCCGTGAGAGTGGTGGGATCAAGAGAAGGCCCCCACAGAAGGACCACAAAACATGAGAATATAATGCTTCAGTTAACAGCAGGTCATTATGTGCTCAGTTACTTGCTAAACTCTGACAGTATTTTTCTAGAAACAAAAGTGTATTTAAGCAATTTCTAATATATTTAGCAGATATTGTTTTCCTTTAGAGAAAATCATGTACAATAGTAAAGATCAATAAAAAAATTATGTCTTAGAACTAATTAGTCCCAAATAGTGTAGGTTCATTGATTTAACAGTATTTACGAAAGGATTTTCTCCACCCTGTTGAACAGGGATTTCTCTCTATCCCACTATCACCACAGGTTCATCTGGTGGGGACATGGGAGAATGCCTTCTCCTTGGCCACTCCCAAGTTCTGGGGCTGGCTTTCCTTTTGCAAAGACTCTTCTACTCCAACAGGCATTTGAGTGGCTATTTTGCACAATGCATTGGATATTTCTGGCTGTTCTATTGATGTGTGTTTTAATCTGTTTTATTTTTAAAATTGTTTGATTTTATTTTGACTTTTAAATCATGTGGACTTTAACAATGTCATTTTTAAAATGTTGTAAGCCACCTTGAGTCATGATGTAGGAAAAAGTGTTGATGCAAATTATCATCATCTGCTTCAGACTAGCAATGCGCTTTAGGTCCATAGTTCTGCCGTTTTAAGAGAATTCTCCTTATGGACATCATACACTGCAAAAAAAATTCAGCTCAAACAACCTTAGAAGGAAAAATATGTTGTTTGACAAGGTAAGCTTAGGTAAGGCAAGCTCCAAGGCACCATAAACAAAGAGTAAGCTTACTTTTCATAAGCTTGTTTGTAGATCTGTGTTAGCCGAGGTCTCTTTGGGGCTATTTGTAAACATCAGTTGATGCATACAGTATGCGCTGCTAAACCTTGAAGAGAACAATTCAGGTACTAGCACGTACTGGGTATATAATATGGCTAGTGATTGAGATGGACATTAGACAAATACACGAAGAACACCTGCTGTATGCAAAGGCTATTATCTCATGATGAGACTGTGCAGTGCAGAAAATACCGTTTCCCACATTGCAGAAAATGCTGGAGTTTGTGCAAAAATATATATTTATGTATGAGAATTTAAAACCAAATATTTACATTAAGAAATAGTGCCTGACATCCTATTACATATTTATCATGTCATAAGCCAGACTCACAACAACATAGCTACTGTATGCACTTTATTTATCAACCTATCTTTCATTGTTGCAATCAGTCCACCTACCTATGAAGATAACAGAAACTGTTGGTTGGTTGGTGATTGATGTTATTATTTATTGTTATAATGTCATTGTTTTATTCTGTTTGCACTGTGTATTGCATTTTTATGTAATTTACATTTTAATTGTGCTGTTGCGCCTTGCCCCATGTGAGCCACCCCGAGTCCTCTAGGCGAGATGGAGGTGGGGTACAAAAATGTTGTTGTTGTTATTGTTGTTGTTATTATTATTATTATTATTGCACCAATGCAACAACTGAGAGTGCCCGGAAAAGCCCACCTTTGAAAATAAGCTGCACTATGAACACAGAGATTTTGAAAGTGCGAAATAAGATGGTTTGTAAGGAAAGCTGCAACCCTTTTCTGAAAGCAAGACACTTGACAACAAGTGGTTGTGAGAGGACCACACATGGAAACTTAAGGCTGCTTGTCACAAAAGGCTTCACTGATAGGAGAGAGGAGAGAGCTTCTTTACTCATTTTCCCACCTCACAACACCTCAGGACTATCTATACTGGTGTTGCCTTTAGTTTCTAAGTTGTGTTTTTGGGGAGTAATATTAGAAGATAAAACTACAATGACAGAGTGCCATCGTTGTAGCTACATTTCCAGAGTCAGGATCACAATCAACCTTTTTTGTATAGAAAAAGCTATTTCCTGTGCAGAAAATGCTCAGTCATAAAACTGACAACGTCCAGAGTCCCTCTCTCTCATTCTCTCTCTCTTCTCAGCCTGTCTTACCACATAGTACTCTTGTAAAAAAATAACGAGAGAGCAATGAAAGCCTTGCATAATAACTTGAACTCTCTGGAAGAAACATGGGTTATGTATTTAACTAATAAATAAATATTCAGAGTCATGGTTTACTTCAAATTCTGCCCGCTGCAAAACAAACACTATGGGTGAATTGGTTTTATTTCCATCCTGAAAGCATCTGCCTGGTGACTTCCATGAGTTTTAATTTCTTGTGTTTTCAAACTGTTGAACTTTAAGGTTTCTCTGCCCCGGATAGAAAAACAATTCAATATTTTGGTAAATTCTTCAAAAAGAAATTGAAGTGTAATCCCACCCCATTTTCCCATCCTGTTAAATTTAACAGGTATAGCTCTATCTAGGATGGAGCACCCATGATGTACCTGCCACTTAAAAGTTTTTCTGATTAAAAACAGAGGTAGCAATCCTGATTTCTAATATGGCTGAATACACAGATATTCAGATTCATACTTTAAAAATTTAGTCACACAAAGTGTTTTTTTTTTTTCTTGTTAGGGGCAACTTGAGAAACTGCAAGTCGCTTCTGGTGTGAGAGAATTGGCCGTCTGAAAGGACACTGCTCAGGGGACGGCCGGATGTTTCACCATCCTTGTGGGAGGCTTCTCTCATGTCCCCGCATGGAGCTGGAGGTAACAGAGTTCATACATGCTCCCGGCAGCCTTCAGGTCATCATCCAACCTTCAAATCCACAGTCCTGCCGACACAAGGGTTTAACCCATTTCGCCAATGGGGGCTCCTTTTACACAAAGTGGTGGTCCTGGATAAACATTACAACAAAGTGGTGCAACTCCATCAAAAGTAATAGCAGCCAATTCAGGATAGATGCAAAAATTTAAAAAAATAAGAACTTCTTCAGGTATTGAAGGATTTGTTTTTTGTTTTTTTAAAAAAAAAAAAATATTTGCAGCCACAAGGACTACTGACTACTAACTAAAAAGGCTTTACAATGGAATACACAGGAATTTTTTTTATTGTCTGTTGATGCCTACCAGTGGCCCCCTTTTCCAGAAGCAGGATGCCTATGACTTACCTTCATGGATTCCTTGAAGTTTGCAATATTCCTGAAATTCACCAGTGTGGGGAAGAGGATGTCAGAAAAGCATCTCTTGCATTCTTTAAATACTTTTCCCACACTTCTTTTATTGTCTGTATGCCTGGAGCTCTTTGGGGAAGAGCATCTATTAAATACTACCTGTCCCTCGTTCTACTGCTCCTTCCATAAGATGCACTTCCAACATTAAGCCTGACACAAGCCAAACCCCAGCTTGAGGTGGGGTACAGCATAGTTAAAACAGCAAGGTAAAACAAAGCACTATTTAAAAAATAACAAGTATTCACAGGTAAAATGAAGCTTACAATTTACTGATAAAATGCAGGTTAAAATTCACAAGTTTAAATTGACTGGGTAATTAATAATAATAATATTTATTATTATTATTATTATTATTATTATTATTATTATTATTATTATTATTGACACAACGATGTTGTATGACACAGCAAACAAGATAGACATGCTGGATTTCGTTTCACAAAACCACAAGTCGAAAAATACCCAAGTGTCTAGGACTGTGTGATGTATTTTCGGATGATGCGTGCAGATCCCAGCAGGGTTGCCTTTTGCAGTTGGCAGATCGTAATTTTGTCAATGTCTATTGTTTCCAAATGCCGGCTGAGATCTTTTGGCACGGCACCCAATGTGCCCATCACCACCGGGACCACCTGCACTGGTTTCTGCCAGAGTCTTTGAAGTTCAATCTTGAGGTCCTGATAGCGGCTGAGTTTTTCCTGTTGTTTTTCATCAATGTGACTGTCACCTGGGATGGCAACATCAATTATCCAAACCTTGTTCTTTTCCACAACTGTGATATCTGGTGTGTTGTGTTCCAGAACTTTGTCAGTCTGGATTCGGAAGTCCCACAGTATCTTTGCGTGTTCATTTTCCACGACCTTTGCTGGTTTGTGATCCCACCAGTTCTTTGCTGCTGGCAGGTGGTACTTGATGCATAAGTTCCAATGGATCATTTGGGCCACACAGTTGTGCCTCTGTTTGTAGTCTGTCTGTGCAATTTTCTTACAGCAGCTGAGGAGATGATCAATGGTTTCGTCAGCTTCCTTGCACAGTCTGCATTTTGGGTCATCAGCTGATTTTTCAATCTTGGCCTTAATTGCATTTGTTCTGATGGCTTGCTCCTGGGCTGCAAGGATCAGGCCTTCTGTCTCCTTCTTCAGGGTCCCATTCGTGAGCCAGAGCCAGGTCTTCTCCTTGTCAGCTTTTCCTTCAATTTTGTCAAGGAACTTTCCATGCAATGTTTTGTTGTGCCAGCTGTCAGCTCTAGTTTGTAGTGTGGCTTTCTTGTACTGGTTTTTTGTCTGCTGTGCTTTGAGGAGTTTCTGATTTTTGACTTCAATCAAAGCAGGTTCTTCACTTTGCTTTACATATTCTGCCAGGGCATGTTCTTCTTCTTTGACTGCTTGTTTTACTTGTAAGAGTCCTCTGCCCCCTGATCTTCTAGGCAGATATAGCCGGTCAACATCACTGCGAGGGTGCAGTGACTGATGAATGGTCATGAGTTTTCTTGTTTTTCTGTCCAAATTGTCCAGTTCCATCTGTGTCCAGTTTATAATGCCAGCAGTATATCTTATGACAGGCATGGCCCAGGTGTTTATGGCCTTGATGGTGTTGCCTCCATTGAGCTTGCTTTTGAGAATTTTTCTGACCCTTTGTGTGTATTCTTTGCTGACCACAGTTTTCACATGTTCATGCTTGATGTTGTCCAGCTGTAATATGCCCAGATATTTATAGGCCTCTGGCTGGTGACACTTTATTGTTTGGCCATTAGGCATATTTATGCCCTCACTTTCAATGATTTTCCCCTTCTTCAATGCCACTGTCGAACATTTGTCCAAACCAAACTCCATGTTGATATCAGTGCTAAAAATTCGGACAGTGTTAGTCAGAGACTGGATTTCAGTTTTCGTTTTTCCATACAGCTTCAGGTCATCCATGTACATCAGATGCGAAATTTTGTGAGAATTCTTAGATGTTTGGTAGCCGAGATTTGTTTTTTGTAAGATTGTTGACAGAGGGATCATGGCAATAATGAAAAGCAGAGGGGACAATGAGTCTCCCTGGAAAATTCCTCTCCTGATGTTGACAAGTCCATAGCTTTCATTTCCAACAAACAGTTCAGTTTTCCAGTGCTCCATCATGTTTTCAATGAAGGTGCCAACGTTTTTACTAATCCCGATGGCGTCCAGGCACTTGATGATCCAGCTGTGTGGGAGTGAGTCAAAGGCCTTTTTGTAGTCAATCCACGTCATGTGAAGATTAGCTTTTCGGCTTTTACAGTTCTCCAGAATCATTTTGTCAATCAATAACTGGTCTTTTGTGCCCCTGCTTTTCCGTTTGTTGCCTTTCTGTTCATCTGGCAAGATGTTTTTTTCTTCAAGATAGTCTTGAATTCTGTCAGCTATCATGCCAGTCAGTAGTTTAAACATAGTGGGCAGACACGTTATTGGCCTGTAGTTTCCTGGTGCTGCTCCTTTTGCTGGATCCTTTTGTATCAGGTAAGTTCTTCCAGTTGTTAGCCATTCACTGATGCTTCCTTTCTGCAGCATCTCATTGAATTGTTGGGCCATTTTTCCATGTAAACTAATCAGATGTTTGAGCCAAAATCCATGAAGTTGATCGCTACCAGGCGATGTCCAGTTCTTGACTTTTTGCACTCGTTTGCTGATCATTTCAGTTGTTATTTCCATCTGTTCCATTTTGTTCTGTGAGAATTTTCCTTCAAACTCCTTTATCCACCCAGCGTTTTTGTTGTAGTTCTTATTATTTTCCCAAAGCTCTTTCCAGAACTTCGTTGTTGCAGTTTTCTCTGGCTTTATGGTTACTGTGTCTGTTGTTTGGTTCAGACTCTGGTAGAACCGTCTTTGGTCTGATTGAAACAGTTGATTTTGTCTGTACTGGATGATTCTGGCTTCATATCTTTCAATTTTTCTGGCTGTTGCTGTAATTTGTTCTTTCACAATTTCCAAAGCTTCTTCAATTTTTCTAGTGTTCAGCCAGTACTTTCGGATCAGGTATTGCTTGATTTTGTCATTCTTCAGTTTCTTCTCTTTCATATTTTTCAGGTTACTTGCATCTGATCTAAGCTTTTTGATTTTCAACTCTAGCCTGACCTTCCACTTTGGTTTTCCAGTCGATTTTCTTTGGGGCTGCCTTGGTTGTAGGAGCCCAAGCTCTTCTGTTACTATCACTGCTGCACTGTAGGCATACTGGTTTGTTTGTTCAATTGATGTTATTTGGACAGTGGAGAGTGCTGCATTCACATCTTTCATGAGAGGCGCCAGGTGTCTCTTGGGCACTGTTTTTAGAGTTGGGAGCCGCTGTCTTATTGCATTTGCTGCAGCATGAGCCATGATCTTATCCTTGAGCTCTTGTTGTCTTGCTGTCAAGGTTCCTGGTGGTTCAACAGGTGTTTCAAGTGCTGGTTCATCAAATTCTTGCAAAAGCTCCACACTTTCTTCTGGTTCAATCTGTTCCACCATTCCAAGTGTTGCTGGAGTCTCTGCTGCTGTCTGTGCTGTGGTCTGATGGTAATTTGCTTTGCAGATTTTCTGGATTTCTTCGAGTTCAACTTCACTGAACACTTTGTTTCTGATTATGAATCTTCGTTGGTCAGCCAGTCGGGGTTCTGTTATCTGTGAGTCAGGGTACTCTTGTTTCCATAGCTGATGCATCCTTTTTTGGTAGCCGCGCTTTTCAGGTTCAGAGTTGTAATAGCATTTCATGACTGTGCGGTTTTCTGGCATTGTGTATTTCTGCCGCTTCTGTGACTGTTCATTTGGGTTTTGATGATTCCGTAGCCCACTTGTCAATGGATGTCCAGAATCAGCAGCATCCACCGCGGTCCTTTTTATCCTGGGCGACGACCGAGCCAGTATAGACTTCGTTTTGGTTTGATTCTCCATATGCTAATGGGTTAGGTGCACTTGGTTGCATTCCTCCGCTGAGGCCTCTCTGGCTTGGTTGGACTTGCCGGTAGTTACACTACCGCCAGCACAGCCCTCAGCATCCTCGGAATGGCTAAGCCCCCCCACCACGTCAAGGTGGTAATAATAATAATAATTTATTATTATTATTATTATTATTATTATTATTATTATTATTATTATTTATTTCAGCCAGCATTTGGAAACAAGAGACATTGACAAAATTACGATATGCCAACTGCAAAAGGCCACCCTACTGGGATCTGCGCGTATCATCCAAAAATACATCACACAGTCCTAAACGCTTGGGAAGTGTTCAACTTGTGAGTTTGTGATACGAAATCCAGCATATCTATCTTGTTTGCTGTGTCATACAATATCATTGTGTCAATAATAATAATAATAATAATAATAATAATAATAATATCACAGACATCACAGTTGTGGAAAAGAAAAAGGTTTGGATCATTGATGTTGCCATCCCAGGTGACAGTTGCATTGACGAAAAACAACAGGAAAAACTCAGCCGCTATTAGGACCTCAAGATTGAACTTCAAAGACTCTGGCAGAAACCAGTGCAGGTGGTCCCGGTGGTGATGGGCACACTGGGTGCCATGCCAAAAGATCTCAGCCGGCATTTGGAAACAATAGACACTGACAAAATTACGATCTGCCAACTTCAAAAGGCCACCCTACTGGGATCTGCACACATCATCTGAAAATACATCACACAGTCCTAGACACTTGGGAAGTGTTCGACTTGTGATTTTGTGATACGAAATCCAGCATATCTATCTTGTTTGCTGTGTCATACAATAATAATAATAATAATAAAATATTTCTTACACACCTCTCCCCATGGCTCTAGGCAGGTCACAGCACAGTCAGAAACACACAAATACTACAAACATTCTACAAACATACATGTTAAAATGCAGTTCTGTAAATGAAACACAAAACAGAGACGTATCTCTACCAGCAGGTAGGCCTGCCGGAAGAGATATGTCTTAAGTTGTGTCTTAAATTCTGACAGTTGATTTAGCTGTTGGATCTCTTTTGTCAGGCCATTCCACAGTCTTGGGGCAACTAATGAAAAGGTCCTCTTGGTGATGGTCACCAGTCCGGTTCTGGATGGTTGGAGTAAGCATCCTTCAGAGGACTTCAGTGTCCTAAGAGAAGGATTGTACAAGAGAAGGCTATCCTGTAGATAACTTGAATCCAAACCATTTAGGGTTTTAAAGATCAAAATCAACACTTTTTACTTTCCCTGGAAACTAACTGGTAATGAGTCGAGTGACTGTAGTATAGATGTGATGTGCTCATTCCTAGATGTTGCTGTAACTAGTCTGGCTGCCATGTTTTGAACTAAATGGAGTTTCAAAACTCAGTATAGAGGTAGCCAGAGGCGGTCCAACCATAAGGCGAAATAGGCATTTGCCTGTGGCGCCATCGTCCCGGGGGCACCATCGTCCTGGGAGGAGGGCACCACTCTCCACCTCCTTCTCTTTCGGGCCTTCCAGCGACCGCGCTGGGCCTTCCGGCCGGCGCAGACCCACCTTCGCACCACGCAAGCCCACCTTTGGGGCCTTCAGAGATTGTGAGGTCTGTAGGAACTTGGAAGCTAGGTATGTGGGGTTTATATATCTGTAGAAGGTCCAGGGTGGGAGAAAGAACTTTTCTTTGAAGCAGGTGTGAATGTTGTAATTAATCACCTTGATTAGCATTTAATGGCCCTGTGGCTTCAAGGCCTGGCTTCTTCTTGCCTGGGAGAACCTTTTTTTGGGAGGAGTTAGCTGTCCCTGATTGTTTACTGTCTGGATTTCTTCTGTTTTCAGAGTGTTGTTCTTTATTTATTGTCCTGATTTTAGAGGGTTTTTTTTTTTAATACTGAGGGCTATCTGGGTTATCTAAGTCCACACTGCCCTATATCCCTGTTCAATGTTTAGTGCTAAATTTGCAAATATAGTAATTCCTACATAACATTACCATGTATTGAACTGCTTTTTCTATTGATTTGTTGTAAAACATGATGTTTTGGTGCTTAATTTTTAAAATCATAATGTAATTTGATGTTTTATAGGCTTTTCCTTTATACTTCCTTATTATCCAACATTTTCGCTTATCCAACGCTTTTATTTTTCAGTGATTGGTTTGGGGGGGCGCCAAAATTCTGTTCGCCTACACTTGAAAAATACCTAGGGCCGGCTCTGGAGGTAGCCCAATGTATAGTGCATTGCACAAGTCCAGCATTGAGGTTACCAATGCGTACAGTACTATCTTCATCTGATTCTAGGAAGGAGCACAGATGGCATATCCGCTGAAGCTGGTAGTAAGCACTCCTATCGTTGCAACTACTTGGGCTAACATTTGGAGATATATTGAATATATATATTTTAAAATGGAAACTTTGATTTTGCCATCTTCTATATATATAAATGAGTGATGACATCATGGCGACCGACAAAATAACAAAACTACAGGGCCCCCAACCTCGAAATTTGACAACACAACCCATCATCCACGCCTCTAGGTTGATACAAGAAAAAGAAAAGAAAAAGAAAGTCCTAATTAGAGGGAAAGGAATAATTGTTTTTATCCAATTGCTGCCAGTTAGAGGGCTAATCTCTGCCCACTTGATCTCCTAGCAACCGACTCAGCCCATGGGACAGGCAGACTTAGGCCTCACTTAGGCTTCTTCCACAGATTATCTAATTTGCACTGGATTATATGGCAGTGTAGACTCAAGGCCCTTCCACACAGCTATATAACCCATTTATAATCTTATATTATCTCCTTTGCACTGGGTTATCTTGACTCCACACTACCATATAATCCACTTCAGTGTGCATTTTATACAGCTGTGAAGAAGGGGCCTCATATAATCCAGCAAGGCCATTACATCCTAATCATTTTCCCTAATTGCAGCATTCATACTTGCCTCCAACAGACAAAAAAAACAATCAGAAATATTGTATATTCACAACCTTTAGGAAATAATATCCCCTGATGGCACAGCGTGTTAAAGCGCTGAGCTGCTGAACTTCTGGACCGAAAGGCCGCAGGTTTGAATTGGGGGAGCGGAGAGAGCCCCCACTGTTAGCCCCAGCTTCTGCCAACCCAGAAGTTCAAAAACATGCAAATGTGAGTGCATCAATAGGTACTGCTCGCTGGCTCTTTGGCTTAGAAATGGAGATGAGCACCAACCCCATAGTCAGACATGACTGGACTTAATGTCAGGAGAAAACGTTTACCCTTTATCTTAACTACCACCAATTCCTCAATACTTTATTTCCCATACCACCATACTTCACCACAGCAACACGTGGCCGGGCACAGCTAGTTTTATATAAAAGATAGCATTTGATTATGCCATTGTATATAATGGGAGTTGCACATCCATGGATTTTGGTATTGACAGGGGAACTAAACCCAGCAGATACCAAGGATCCCCTGTCAGGCACTCAGATATGATGGCAGGCAATTAACTTGGATAATGATGAAATAGTTGGATGGGTAAGCAAACCAGGTTTAGCGGAACTAAACTGAGCTTAGCTGTGATGTGATGTGATATGCTGAGCTGGACTGCACTGGGTGGAATTGTGGCTGTTTTTCTCCAGCCCTCCTTCTCCATCCTCTCAATATTGATGCTGCTAAATAATGTCCCACTAGTCAGAGGATAAGAATAGAAGGGAGTGGGCATATAGGCATGTGAAGCCCGTACCTAACCCCCCCCCCCCCCCCACACACACACACACACACAAAGCCTTATTCATCAGAAACCTTGTTAAATCTGTCTGATTTATAGTAGCATAATTGGAGTGAAGGTTATAAATTGCCGTTCCTTTCTTCGAGCCATACAATTGCTGACCATTTGCACCCTTTGCTTTTTGGACACAAGAGCATGCCCCGGTATCATCAAGGTATTGATGCACTGAGTGGTACACATGGAAATGTTGGATGTTACCTATAGTGTATGCTATCTATAGGATCTGGCTTAATACCACTAACTGTTTTTAGAAATCATGTAAGACTCACATGCACACACACACTTTTCTTGTCTTACCTAAAAGCTGGCATTTGTTCTTCAGCGTGGGGCTGAGTCAAAACAAAATTACTAAAATTACTAGAGTCCAAATGAAATGTCAAAAATACACTGATTAAAAGCATTGATACCATCTGCTTCATAGTGGTTCTTTATGAGTCTGACCTGATGAAGTTGACTTACGTCAAAAATAATCACATTTAACCTTGCGTCAAGGACCTTTGACATAATCTTGATCTTTGTGATCAATAAAGATTGTGGGCTGTAATGTGTGCTTCACTGTTGTGTTTGTGGGTTCAGAAAATTAAAAAAAGGAGGCCTACTTTTTGAAATATGAAGGGAAGAATTGCACTCTTACAGTTGAAAGAGATCTCAAAGGTCATCTCAGCCAAATTCCTACTGATGCAGGGAGTCCACTCCTACAGTATCCCCAATAGATGACTGTCCAGTCTCTGTGAAGTCTTATGTAATCAAAATTAGGAATATAATTTATAGTTAACTGAATGGAATTAGAGGTGAAATTCGCTGCAAAGGAAGCAACAACTAATTTTAACTATTTTTTCCCAGTTGTGAAAATATTTTAACAGTTCACAACATACTATATGCCAAAATTTCAGACTTGGACTTTTGGGGGAGGTGGATTTTTTTGGCACATAAATAAGCATTTTCTTTATAGCAAAAAATATTTCAGTGTAAAGGAATGCAGATTTTTCCTCAGAAAATACTGCAGTTAGGATTTTTATTTTGCACACAACACAACGGTTTCTCTGCATGAAAGAGCCTCACAAAAACAAAACATAATATTTCTGCTACTGAAACAAACACCAGATAATTTTGCAAGAAAACCCCCCAAAACTTTGAAAAGTGAGGCTTTTGTTTTAATTTAGAATGGCTCTTCCATCAAGTCACAGAACTGGAAGAGACCACAAGGGTCATCTAGTCCAACCCCTTGCCATATAAGAATACAAAATAGAAACACTCCTGACATAAAGCCAACCAGCCTTTATTTAAAAACCTCCAGAAGAGAATACAGCAAATGGTTCTAATTTAAACAGCATTCAGGATGACTGACTAGTTTCTTGGCTCTGCTCCATTACAGGCAGCCCCCAGGTTACAAACAAGGTATGTTTTGTGGTTTGTTCTTAAGTTGAATTTGTATATAAGTCGGAACAGATATATATATATATATATATATATATATATATATATATATATATATATATGTGTGTGTGTGTGTGTGTGTGTGTGTGTGTGTGTGTGTAACTCCACCCATTTTTAAATTTTTGGATTGCATACGGAATGGTTAACATACCATAACTGTTGTTTTGCTGTATGAGCACCTATTCAGAAGATTTCACCTCACTTTCTGTCTCTGAAACAATTGGATTTTGAAAAAATGTGGTTGTTGTGGAAGCATAGACCGGTGATAAAGTTTCAGTGGAGACACCTTTCCTCCATGATAACTCTTACAGGAGTAAATTTCCCTTCCTAGGGTAGATTTCATCTCACTTCCTGCTGTCTCACCCTGGTTCTTAACTGTGAGTTGTATGTAAGTCGTGTGTCTGTAAACTCAGGGACTGCCTGCAAATGAGCCCTTTTCTGCATGTATAACCTTTCTGTAAAGCTCTGCATTTTATAAGTCAGGAGAATTTTCCACATCACTATCTAGTTTGCACCTAGCAATGACTGCCACTCCACAAAGACAAAAGGAATTTTGCAGCATAAAGTTTTCCAAAGCTGTGGTGTATGAATTTGTAGCCAATGTGATCTTCATTTTGAATTGCCCTGGGTCCAGCCTTCAGAGGCAGCTCTATATAGATGAAATAAATGAGATAGAACCAGCACCTGAGGGTTTTGTTATGCAGGACCTGTCATGGGTTTACCTGAGGCATCCAAAAATGCCTCAGGTAAACCCAAATTAATACAGAGTAAACTGGGATTTTCCAGTTTACTTCAGATTAATAAAACACCTGGAAAGATCTGGACCTTAATGGATCTTTCCATGTGTGGGTTTTGTCTCCCAAGAGAGTAATTGTTTATCTTCTGGCCAGCTATGTTTTGATATTTTTTAAATTGCTTCAGTGCTAGTGATGTCCTGACAAAGGCTCCACATTTTCCACTCCCTTATTTGCTTCCCATATGGTGATAGAGTACATTTTCATGTATACTCTTGGTCAGATTCATCTAAACTCTTCTGACAATGTCGCTCTAGTCTGCATATCACTCATTTCATCACCACCAATTCCCTAGAAAACTAGAGGGCTGGTTTTGTTCCATTCCATAAGAGGGGACTCTGGAAAGCTATTGTGTCTACAGCCCTGGCCATTTACCCATTCCAGAAGCCAGCCAGCGCTTTGACAAAATTGCCTTCCAAGGTAACAGAAAATGCTCAAGAGTTTATCAGGAATCCAATTGGATCCATCAGCTTCCTAGGCCGACCATTCTAATTGGTCCCCCATCTCTGCAGAGGATTTGAGTTCCCGTGAGTCAAACCCTGATCAGGTAATTATTGATCCATGACAACAGAACTGAAGGAAAGTTCCTCCACATCACAATCACCATCATCCCATACTGCACAGAAAACAAGGTCCAAAGTGTGCTTCGCAACATAAGTAGGATCACAGCACTTGGGGTAGACCCATGGTAATTATGAAGACCATGAAGTCCTGAACTGTTCCTGACAGGGTAGCCTCAGAAAGTATCCCAACACTAGTACCCGCTGAGCAACGCAAACCCCAAGACTGTATTAGGCAGGAAGGGAGACTGTACCTGGCTAACCTGGCTATTTTTTGCTCCCAAAGATGTGCTAGGTCTTATTTCAGGGGCTGTCTTATTTTTCCAAGAAGAAGAATTCACATTTATTGTTGAACAAAAAAGTGAACACTTATTATATACCGTATAATAGTTGTCATCACAAACCTGCATAACCAGACAAACTGTGAATCCTATCAAGAATTTCTTGTTACTACTGTTATTTCCATGTACAACACTCTATGATAAGTTCATTTACCAATCCAGCATGCTCTGATGTTCTGTTCGTGTGATGACTCATGGGCCATGTAGTCCCGTTCCTAGCGCTGTTGTGACAGATGAAGAGGAAAACTTGGGTTTTCCACCGTTTCAGCCAGAAGTGGAACTTTCCCAGCCAGAATTGGAGCCTTTGCACCTGCAGGAGGTTTGTCTTCCAGAAATCTGCCAGACAAGCCCTGAGTCAAAATCTCCCCCATTTTCTCGCCGTAATTATTATCAACAACAAAAAGGAGTTCAGCAGGCTAATCGCAGAAGCCTGAGAATCGCAGCCAGGCATTCAGCTGATTAAGCCTGCTTCCATGAGAAACTTTAGGGAGTCATGCATCTGGACACAGAGATTGACTTTCGGTTCTGGTTTCCCCAGAGAAGTGCTCTTTGGTGGGAAAACGAGATCCTATTTAGGTTCTTTGCCCCGTAGGAATCTTGCGGAGTCAATTCGTCAGCTACTGGAGTAGGTTGTGTGTGGACAGCGCTACTCCCGATTCCAAGCCTTCGTTCCCGTTTCCAGCCTTGTTTTGCTCCACGAACCTTGCCTTGCTTCCTAGGACTCAGCCTTGCTTTCCAGGACCTTGCCAAGTATTTACCACGGATTTTGCCCTGTTCCTCGTTCCTTGTTGCCTTGTATCAAGCCTTGTGTTTCAAGATTCAAGTTTATCTCCTAGCCTTACATCAAGTTCCTTGGGCTAAGAACCTTGTCATCTCCCCTCACTTTGCTTGGCAAAGTGAGTGTTTCGGTTATTGGATTACAACTTTTGGACTTTAATATTTTATATTGGACATTGTTTTCCTGGACTATAATTGACCTTTCCTGAAAGGTCTTCCTCTGAACTATATTCGACACTTATTTTTATTGACTTTACATATTACCTTAATAAAGATATTAGATAGATTCTGGCCTCTGTGTATGGTTATTGGTGCTCTGCAGCCTGGGTCGTGACAGTTCGGCAGGCATGCTTACAAACAAAAACTTTCCTATGTCTTACTTTCGGGGGAGGCCTTATATTTAGCAATTCAGCAAAACCTCTACTAGGTCTTATTTTCTGGGGATGTCTTATTTTAGGGGAAACGGGGTATATAGAGCAACCTGGTGGCCAGAGTTGAGAGTGATTACCTCACCCCCACCCACCCCCACCCCGCCCCAGATCTCATCCAACCAGATCTCTGTAATACATGCTGTGCCAAAATCAAGTCCTGAATGGCACTGGTTTTCCCATTTACTGGCCTGGCATTCAATGGCAGCATATCCGACCCAGACAGACTGTCACCTTAGCTATCTGGGTTGTTTGATATTAGAGACGGTTAGAGGATGATAAGGATGATAATGATCGTTTTGCTCCCCACTTGAATGGTATTGTGCCCATCTCCTAATGACTCTAATGACTGCCTCATGGATCTGAGCACTCCCTCCCTCCTCTGAGTGACACAAACTTCCTATATTCGGCAGGCAAAAAGGTGGCTAATGAAAACAAACTATGTACAATTCAGGCAGACAGATGGTAAAAGGAGGTAATGAACTGCACCTCAGTCAAGTTAGAGGGAGGGTTCTCACAGTTAAAGACACTGGGGGAAAGTCTCGCCAGCTGCTGGGCCAAGACACAATGCCTGCCTGGTTGCCCCTCACACTGTGGCTAGAAGGTTGGTTAGACAATGAAAGGAGTCTCACTAGCTGCTGGGCCAGGACATGATGGATTTGTGTTTGTCTTCCACTCAGTTTGATGGCAACTGTAGAAGGAAGAAGAAAAATAACAAGAGCTAAATGGGATATACTAGGGTTGCTACTACTGAGAAAGTTCTCTCCCCTCCTAACCTACCTAAGAGAAAAAAGGATAATAATTACTGATGAACAAAATTGGATCGTTTATTTTTTTAAAAGAATAACAGCCATGTATACAGCTTTATGGAACAAATACCATGTGACACGGTTTTACATCATCATAAGGCAATCTTTTCTCATTCAAATGGAAAAAAAATGAGCTGATCACTTCAAGTAAGAAGAAAAAACATCAAAGATGTCATCATGACACCCCATTTCCATTTGCTGCCCTCTATAAAAATTGACTCATACCTTCCCACATGCAAATCACACTGTGTCATTATGCCTATAAAAATTAATAACCCATTTAACATTCAGTGTTCATTCATTCATGAATCAAGTTACTCTCTATTAAAGAGAAATGTTTGATATTTATTCATCTCACCACTTCAATTTTAAAGAAAAGTATCACTTGGATTTTTTTCTGTAATAGAACTGCAAAGGGCTTGGAGTGTGCTATTTAGGGCTTGCATGTCATTTTGCCTGGAGAGGATTCAGATGCAAAAATTGGCAATTAAGAAGCCATTCTGTTAGCATTTGCAGATGGGAAAAATGCTGTAATTGCAAAAACACCCAAAAACAAAAAATTAGCATCAGTTTACACTATGAGATGCTAGGAATTGGGAATGTGAGCTCCTCTGATGCCTCTGACCAAATTAGAAAATCCACAGAATTTCGTAGGATGTTGGCGTGGCTGTTAAAGTGAAAAAATAAATCTATAATTGTGTATTGTGAATGAATCCGATTGATGGAGAATGCCTAGAAAGGTTCATCAAAAGTTTGTTGTTCTGTAAAGAAAAAAAGAAAGCTGTAAAAGCTGTGGTAGAACGCTGCTATGCATTTGATTGTGTTGTTTAACATCTTTGTAAAGGGCTTGGGCAAAAAAAGGAACATAAATGTTAATCAAAGTTGCAGATCATATACAACTGTGTATAGTTAATAATATCTTAATTGATATAAATAGGGTCTAAGATGATTTTTGGGAGGACGGGAAACTAGGGACTTCATCACATCAAGGTTGAGAAGCCGAGGATAGTGGGGGAAACCGTGAGCCAACATTATGCTGCATTCTCTTATTATTATGGGATCCCTTTCCATGATGTTTTCCTGCTGTCCCCAGCTTCCTCCCGCTTTCTTCCTGTACATTCGACTTGTCTGGTCACCGCTTCTCTGTACTGCCAGCACCGGAGGTAACCCTATGTCATCCGATGGGCGCTGGAGGACTCTGTGCCAGCAGTGCAGAGAAACACAGAGAAGATGCTTCTTGATCTCCATGTGATGAAGCCATAGTTCAAACTAAGGAAAACCTTGATCTGTCTAACAAGACAATACACAAATCCAGATAACACTTGGCTTCGCAGTACAACACAAACAAAAAAGCGTTAGGAAATTTAGAATACAGAATACAAAGAGCATGACATTTCCAGCCTCTTCCCATCAGCAAGCAAAAATGCAAGGAGTACCTGCAACAGGGGTTCTTCTCACTGGTGAAAGGAAATGTCATCTCCTTGCATCCTGACTGATGGCTGCACAGGCCTCCTTTACCTAATTTGTCTGTTGGCTGATTCTCTCATTCTTAGACTGTTTCTACACTGGTAAACATCCTGAAGCTAGCTCATACTGGGACCCCCACCTGTGTTTCTGAATACATTTATTGCTCATTGAATCTAGGTTATACCCTTCATGCTGGGTCCAACTCCTACTTAGGCATAATCTGAAGCTGAACAACACATATTATAGTAATATCGAATATGATAAGCATGAATCAGGGGAAGAAAAACAAAGTAAATCAAGAAATGAAAGGTACACACACTGCAGTGCTGGTGTGAGAGAGTTCAAGTGGATGGGAATGGGACATTTTCATCCAGATAATTACAGTGTTTCACTCAGGAAATGAAAGAGAGACAGAAATAGAGTCAAAGCCACAAATGTAAATGCTCAGTTTACAAGGATAACAACAGAAATTATAATATTCAAGGCAGAGAAACAAAAGATGGTAACAAAAATGAAGAACAAGAAACTTCTACAATATCTGGGAAATTAAAGGACAATCTTTTTTTTTTGGGACAAGGAGTCGATCCAGGACAATTTACTGACTCTGAAATGCACCATTTTCTTGAGAAATGAAGGGCACTTGTTCACACCCTTTGACTCACACATCTCCCTCTGCATGTGCTCAGGAAGTATGCATTGCTGAGAGCAGTATTTCAACAAGTCTGTTTATCTTTCACGCTTGTCTTGGTAATTGGATTTTAAGGAAATGGAACTGATATTCTCAACTTCATGGAGCAAAGATCTCAGAAATAAAAAGATGTCATCTGGCTATTCAAGTCTTATATGATGTATGGGGAGGAGAGGTGTCTAGGTTGTGCTGCAAACATCTCAACAAGTCAGCTTTGATGGGACACTGAATGTTAAGCTCAGAACTACGGTTTAAGACAGTGGTTTTCAACCTGGGGTCCTGAGATGTTTTTGGCCTACAACTCCCAGAAATCCCAGCCAGTTTACTAGCTGTTAGGATTTCTGGGGGTTGAAAGCCAAAAACATCTGGGGACCCTAGTTTAAAAACCACTAGTTTAAGAGAACATGTCATTCCATGCCAAAGTGCTATAACCCTGTGCAGTCTCAACTTACTGTCTCAAGTTTGTCCCCATCCCCCTGTATCAGTGGAAAGAAAGAAGTCCTAAGGAATACTAGGATAAGGCAAGGCATTGGTTTACCTTTCTAAAAGTTGCCAAAATGCAGCAGCTATATCACTATCAATTAAGTGTTTGTGACTGAGGCCTGTGGCATTCTCTGAGCACTGATCTACATAGCCAAGCTTGGTGCTGAGTGATAATTCCACACTTATGACACAGATAATTTTTGAGCTTTGTTCCCCTCCTCCAGATAGGCACACCACTGTTTTCTTAATGAGAGATAGGTTTGAATGTTTGCTCATGCTAATATTCCTCTTCTTCCTCTCCCTTTATTCACACTGCTTAATGCATTTTAGTTCTCCATTTTCAAAAACTCAAATGTCGAAGGAATCATTTACTCATAGTATATTACCAACAATGAAACAAATGGAGGAAACTATATTTCTAAAGATGGTTCTAGGATTTTAAACCCTGGCTACCTCATCTCCCAATATGAGCTTGCTCAAACCCTAATATCTGTAGAAGCCCTCCTTTCATTTCTCTCACATTAAAACATAAGAGGAGGGGGCTTCCCAGTAGCTTTCCCATTGCTTTGAAACTCTCTCCCTAGAATGCCCACCCCCTTTTGCTGTGCTTCCATCAATAGGTCAAAACTGCATTGTATGATCAGTGTAGATTCATATAATGCAGATTGAACTGCATTGAACTTGAATATACGAGTCTACATATATTGTGTATCTTTTAAATGCTTTAGAGTGGTTACAATATAATTGCAATAGTTTAACTAATGCTGACTTTCATGTTTTAATGATTAAGCCTTCTTTGGTCCCAGTCATAGGGAAAAGGCAGGTTATCAATACAGACAGAAGAGGAGGAGGAGGAGGAGGAGGAGCTTGTTGTTGTTTGTTGTTGTTGTTCAGGAGCATGGCTCCCAGAAGCCTTCCTGGTTGAGAACTGTGTGAGTCAAAGTCAAAAACATCTGGAAAGCCAGCAGTTCCCCATTCTTGGTATAAAGGAAAGAGCTCTTCAATGGAATGGGGTTGGAATGTAAAATATATGAAGCTGCCAACTGGGAGGTAAGAAGCTGAGCAAACTGGGAAGACAGTGTGCAGATGGAAGTGATGGCTGCTGTGTTGGAAAACTGCCAGAAGCTGCAGATTTCTGACTGTAAAATACAGACATCTGGCAGTTTCTAATAAATGTATAGTCCCCCTCGCCAATGTTTTCCTAGTCATAGTTACTTCATACATTAATTACTTTGAGATAAATTGATAATCATATTTTAAGAAACTTCTCAAATACTTATGGTTGATCATACTTTCATGATTCTCTGCATCAACTGCTTGTGATGGAAAGAAGACATTTTGGGGGCAACAACCCATAGCTCTGTTTCTTCTTTCTGATTATAATGGCTCCCAGGCTTCCAACAACTGACCTTTTCTGCACAGGCTAAAGCTTTTGCCTTCAGGGAGTTATTGCCTTCAGGCCTTACCTGCTGCAAATCTCCTTTGTTCAACTAGCACATAAATACCTTGGAGATAAAGCTATCTGGAGCTGAATAGGTTTTTCAAAGAGGAATATCAAGCTGTATCAGGAGTAAAGAAATTCTCAGGGATGTCCCACATTAGTTGCCATGACTTTTCTCATCAGTTTGACCAACATATGTTAGTGGATATCTGATTTATTTGATTTCTCTGTGCCTTTTGGTTTTAGACTTAAATTGTATAGTTTGCTGTAGTATTCTTACTCTTTTCTTCATTTGTTTCCCTAGGAGCCCCCAGTGGCGCAATGGGTTAAACCCTTGTGCCTGCAAGACTGCTGACTTGAAGGTTGGGTTGCTGACCTGAAGGTTGCCGGTTCGAATCCAGGGAGAGCACGAATGAGCTCCCTTTTTCAGCTCCAGCTCCCCATGAAGGGACATGAGAGAAGCCTCCCACAAGGATGGTAAAACATCAAACATCCAAGCATCTCCTGGGTAATGTCTTTGCAGACAGCCAATTCTCTCACTTGCAGTTTCTCAAATCACTCCTGACACCGAAAAAAAAAACTGTTTCCCTTTCATAGTCAATACATTCTTGTTAGTAAGGATTTTGAATTTGTATAGGCATACTTAATACATTTTCAAAATGGGTAGATATTGAAAAAAAACTCCACATAACTGAGTTATTAAATTTATAATTATTAAAGGGGGACCTGCAACTTTTTCAGAGAGCATAATCAATACAAAACTGGTGCAGCCTAGCATTGTATGTGAAGTCGCTGTTTTGATGAATATTTTATGAGATGTTTAAAACAAATTACACTGTCACTCTTTCCAATTCCTTTTTTCTAATGTTTGGTAGCAAAAATGCCTAGAGATTGGAAGAACAATGTTCAGTTGAGAACATCATCATCATTATCATCATCATGAAGCTGTGCAGTGATTCAATTTGCTGGGATTTATTTTATCTACACAGATCACTTGCCTTTGTACAGTGAACATGTGTTAACTAGTACATGTGAAAAGCTCTACCTATGTGCACAACAATGGTATGTGGACCCACAAATACAAAAACTGCATCCATGGTGACTTTAACATGGAACACTTGCAACCCTGCTCCAGGGTGAAATTTCAATATATTGGATCTGTGAATTGTGACATCAAGATAGTCACCCCACAACCATTGACCAGAGTGTCTTGAAGACAGGCCTTTATGAAATGGCCTTATAATCTATAGTGCCTATTAAAATGCCCTCCTTACATAGTCCTTAAGCATCAGGTTTCTGAATGGAAAGAGATTTTTAATTCCAAGCAAGGAGAAAGGTTTTGATCCTCCATATACTCAAGCTCCCACTCTGGATCTCTTCCTCATAGCAGTAGAATATTTTTCAAAAAAAAAACCTTATAAAGTGGCACAAAGGAAATAATAGGCTGCATCTACATTACAATGTAGTTCAGCTGCAGAATATATCAGTGTAGTTCCAGCCATACATTCCCATTCTAAATTCTGCTTTAAAAAAATCACATTTGGAGGGTGGCTTTGGCTTCTTGTGCTATGGAGACCTCTTCTGGCAAACCTAAGAAACTTCTCTACAGCACCACTTCAAGGCAACCAGTTACAATGTACAAATGATTTAAACTGTTTTTCTGTATCTAATAGATTCATTTAAATTCTTATCTGTCGGCTAAATCTAAATGACCAGTACAGTGTGTATCAACAACTTGTTTGTTGACAAGGGTGTTTTTTGGAACTGTACGTCTTAAATTCTGGTTTTTGACCCTGGACACATAATATTGCTGTTATAGCATTGCTTGCATAGCACGAATGGCAGACCTCGGTAAACAATACAGACCATAGGGTGACGTCAGTGATTGTGTCAAAATGGACCAGGCTCAGAAAAACAGATCAGTTTACAGCTGAATCTTATTTTTATTTTTCTTATTCCTTACTTTTCATCAACACAGCATTGTAGACTGCTTACATTCTCTCACTGCAGTCCAAGAGATCAGCTCACTTCTTTAAAGTGCCAGGAATGTTTTTACTGTTTTTAATAAAGAAAAATAACACCCCTAAAGCCTGTTTCATGTGGTTTTCCAGGCCAGCTCACCAGGTAAGACACTATATTGACCTCAAAGGCGAGTTATCCATATTTCAACTGGAGTCCTTGAACAGTTGATGCAGGCCACATGCTGATACTAGCCCACATCTAGATCGGATACCAGCTTGAACATTCACACCTTTTCTTCTGAACATCCAACTGAAGTATTTTTAAAGTCAGGGATTCAAACTGCTTTTTTGGTAAGAAGCACCTCAAAATGAAAACCTTCATGGGACTCTTCCTATTGCTTCATTCCCCAATTTCACTCTTCATGTTAAATCTCTCAGCAAGGATTATTATTTTCAACTTCTGTTGGCCTGTTTATTCCTTATCAACTTTTCTTGTCAGTTGATTTTAAAATGCACATGTACACTTTGCAATAAAAATATATCGTGGCAGGATATAAATGTGTCCTTATGTTCTATGACCCTACCTGTGGTGAACGTAACCATTCTATAACTGAGTGCAAATTAGTGGAAACAAAGGCATCATAGAAATTTTTGGAAACATTTCTCAGACAGTGACCTGTATTTGATATTGTGGCATGTCAGGTCTTTCTCCACTGACATCCTCTCTGGCCATTGAGAATAAACCTTTGATTTTGCTTTCAAACCTGTCTGTGTCTCATTCAGCACTTCCGGAAAGCTGGGCACACCAGGCCTTCGAATCCATGATTCTCACAGTAGCTGAAAGCACTTTATGCTATGGTCCATATTTGGCAGGAATAGCCCTGATCAATCTTCTTTGTCATCTTTTTAGCTGCTATTGAAACATCCTAATTTCTCTCACCTCCACTTTGTCTTCAGCTTATTGCTATTGCTTCAAACTGGGTTTAAAGTGTACAAGTAGTTTACACTCAACTCAGTGGGAAGAAAGGAGAGAAAAATGCAGAATCTTCCCTTCTCAGTTGGCTCAGGGTAAAGGAAACTGCTGGACTCTCTCGTAAATTATGCTTTTTTCTTATTCTTGATTAACATTTATTATCTTTAATGTTTGGTTACATGCCTCATGCTTTTCATCTTTCAAATGTTGTGGTATTATGCAGAGCTGGCCCTAGGTATTTTTCAAGTGTAGGCGAACAGAATTTTGGCGCCCCCCCAAACCAATCACTGAAAAATAAAAGTGTTGGATAAGCGAAAATGTTGGATAATAAGGAAGTATAAAGGAAAAGCCTATAAAACATCAAATTACATTATTATTTTAAAAATTAAGCACCAAAACATCATGTTTTACAACAAATCAATAGAAAAAGCAGTTCAATACATGGTAATGTTATGTAGGAATTACTATATTTGCAAATTTAGCACTAAACATTGAACAGGGATATAGGGCAGTGTGGACTTAGATAACCCAGACAGCCCTCAGTATTAAAAAAAACAAACTCTAAAATCAGGACAATAAATAAAGAACAACACTCTGAAAACAGAAGAAATCCAGACAGTAAACAATCAGGGACAGCTAACTCCTCCCAAAAAAAGATTCTCCCAGGCAAGAAGAAGCCAGGCCTTGAAGCCACAGGGCCATTAAATGCTAATCAAGGTGATTAATTACAACATTCACACCTGCTTCAAAGAAAAGTTCTTTCTCCCACCCTGGACCTTCTACAGATATATAAACCCCACATACCTAGCTTCCAAGTTCCTACAGACCTCACAATCTCTGAAGGCCCCAAAGGTGGGCTTGCGTGGTGCGAAGGTGGGTCTGCGCCGGCCGGAAGGCCCAGCGCGGCCGCTGGAAGGCCCGAAAGAGAAGGAGGTGGAGAGTGGTGCCCTCCTCCCAGGACGATGGTGCCCCCGGGACGATGGCGCCACAGGCAAATGCCTATTTCGCCTTATGGTTGGACCGCCTCTGGTATTATGTCCCCCATGTGTACTTGAGAATGAGAGCACATTTACTGTGCTGCATGTGAACACCCATTTTCACACAATATACCTCTTATATGGGTTTATACAATAGGCACAGACATTCAGCCATCTCTGTGAGACTCTTTTCACCTTGTCTTCACCTCTGATTTGGATCCAGGAACAGAGTGCAGGTCAAGCACCTATCATAGCTTGTCCATGGGTCCAATGGAGATATGATTTTGATGAATTGATGCACACATGTTCATAGCAAGAAAAAAAAGCTGACATTCCCACATACTTCCAAGGTCCTGGTCTGCCTTGCATCCTCATCACAGTCAGTTTTAAAATAAATAAAATGGTGGAAAGGAGATCAGACATTTCCATTTTAGATTCTGTTCTCTAAATTCACATTTGGAGAGTGGCTTTGGTTTCTTGTACTATGGAGACTTCTTCTGGCAAAACTAGGAAAGCTCTCCACAGCACTACAGTGTTCCCTCACTTATTGCTGGGGTTAGGGTCCAGGACCACCCACAATAAGTGAAAATCCGCAAAGTAGGGATGCTATATTTATTTTAATATTTATACATTATTTTAGGAGTTATACACTATTTTAAGTCTTTATCAACCAATCGTGTGTTGATAAATCGCCTCCTTCTCCTCCTTTTGCCGCTTGGGCTCCTTTTCTCTTCCTTTGGCTTCTTCTTCCCCCCTTCCTTAGGCTGTAAATTGTAATTTTTTATGATTTATAATAGTCTTTTAGAGTTTATTGAAAAACCATGAATCCGCGAAAAGTGAACCACGAAGTAATGAGGGAACACTATACTCCCAAGGCAACTAGGAACATTTCTTGCTGAAATGTAATTCAATGTGTTTCCTATAGGTATCACACTGCAGCATCCTGTATACCCAAAAATAAATCCAAAATGCCTGTTCTGTTAAGTTAATTGAAAAGGTTTTCTGAGGAGGAAGCCTTCAGAAAAACAAATAATCTTGCATAAGGATTCAAACACTTGCAGACACAAATACACATATATTGCCTAGTAGAATTGTTGAGGGCACATATATTCCATTACCTGAAAATCATTGTATGAATTCACTGATCAATAGTCTGGGTAGAGTGAGCACGTTTATTGTATTTTGCTACAGCTTTTCTGTGAGCCATGGTGGCACAATGGGTTAAACCCTTGTACCAGCTAAACTTCTGACCTGAAGGTTGGGTTGCTGACCTGAAGGTTGCTGGTTCAAATCCGTGAGATGGGATGTGCTCCGGTCTGTGAGCTCTAGCTTGCAGGGACATGGGAGAAGCCTCCCAACTAAAACATCCCAATGTCCCCTGGGCAAAATCTCTGTAGATGGCCAATTATCTCACACCAGAAGTGACTTGCAGCCTGTTCTCAAGTCACTTTTGACATGATAAAAAAGCTCACTTTTCTCACTCCTAGGGGGACCCAAAGTGGTGTACAACATAATTAATGGCAAACATTCAATGCCTCACATCCATATAAAAATAGTATATTGCATATATAAACAGCAAAATATATAACTATAAAATTAAGATCATTTAAAACTATACAAACCATCAGACATGGTTTGAATGTTGTGAGGGCACACCCGAGCCTTTGGGAGAACTATGGTGTCTGGCTTTGTTCGGAGGCTATCTGTATACCTTCTGTTAAGATCAAGACCTTTAACATGCAGAGGCACTTTAGGCAAAACATGTTTACTGAAAACAGGAAGAACAAAGGGCTAATTCCACCCAGGACTATTGTAAAATAGTATAAAACAATACATTACAAATGGAGAATTTGTTGAATGCAGTCATCTTTCTGGAATCCTGAAAACTCTTTTACCTCTGATGCAAAGTGATGGACTTTGTCTTCTACTTTGTGAAACTTGGGCTGACCACAAGCTTCTGTTGTCACAGGGGCTGATGGTATATGAAGAGTTTAGTTCAAAGGATGCCTGTCTGGATTGCTAGGGCCTAGGATTTCCAGACAATATCCAGGCCTCTAAACTCTGTAGCTCTACTGCAGAAAGAAAAGAGGGCCTAGCAAGAAAGCTCTGTGCAAGCAAAAGGGCTAAACCAACTAAGACTGGCCTCTAGGGATTTTTTTAAAGCTCCACCCAAAAACAAATACAAATGGAGGCATCTACACTATTGGGGAACCTAAACAGAAGGAAATGAAGCAAAGGAGAGGAATAGCAGAGTGAAGACTTCACAAATGTTATATGTGAAAAACTTTATCCATATGAACATCAATGGTCTGTGTTCCCTGCAACTAGGTAGGCATAAACTGGATTTTGATTCTATGCCATTATATCTACCATAGGTAGATATATAGAAAGTGAAAGTGGGGTTGATTTGAGTAGGACATACACAGAAGAGATGGTGGCTGATGGCCCCCTGTCATTAAGCCATGAATTTGCTCCAGGTTTTATCCTGATGTTAAAAGTACTATCCAAGATTCCTCAAAACAGATTCAGCACCATAGGTAGCTCCTTTTAAAGATTGGCATGAATCTGGAGTATATTCATCAGTGCGCTACCATGGAAGTCACCAACTGCTACTGCAAAAAAAAAAATGGTTGCAGATGCTATCAGTTTCCTTTGCAGTTCTGAAGAAACAGCTGCTAGGCATTGTTATTTTACATGCAACCCTCACTATAACTGCCATGGACACATCTACCCAGATCACAGTCATTGTTACTTTATTCTATGTGCAATGGGAGTTGTTACTGGAGAAGTAATGTCAGGATCCAAAGCAGAGGGCTTTTGTTAATGAGGATGTCCATTTGAAAAGCAGACATGTAAATGTGTGTGTGTTTCTTCCCACAAAGAACAAAAATAATCTGCACAAAATTAAAATGGGACAGACTTGGAAGGGAAGAAAAGGTAAATAGTCTTAAGAGATCCATTTATTTTCAAATAAGACTTTTTTGCTTGGAAGTTGTATCCCATTTGGATTTCTCTAATGTGCTCTACATTGGGAATGCCTTTGAAAAGTGCTTGGAAACTTCAGTTGATCCAAAGAATGGCAGACAGGTTATTACCTGGGAAGCCTGTACAACAGGGAGTACCCTACTCCCCTGCTGCAACAGCTCCATTAGCTGTCAATTCATTTCAAGGCATAATTCAAAGGTCTGGTTTTGACCTATAAAGCCCTGTATGGCATTGAAGGATAATATCAATCAAGTTACAGGAAAGGAGATTCTGCCTGAACACTAGAAAGACCTTCTTGACTGTAAGAGCTGTTCAGCAGTGGAACTCACTGCCTCAGAGTGTGGTAGAGGCTCTTGGGTGGCCTTCAAACAGAGACTGGATGGTAGGGGTACTCCAAATGTGCTTCTTCTTCATGGCAGGGGGTTGATCTAGATGGCCCATGAGGTCTCTTCCAACTCAATGATTCTATCTTTCTTTATGAACTATCAAAACATCATCTCTAGAGGGCCTTCTCTCTGTTCATCACCCTCTTAAGCTCATTTGGTAGGAACAAGGGATAGAGCCTTTTTAGTGACTGTACCCAGGTTGGCATTCTCTCTCTAGAGCAGTAGTTCTCAACCTGTGGATCCCCAGGTGTTTTGGCATACAACTCTCAGAAATCCCAACCAGTTTACCAGGTTTTAGGATTTTGGGAGTTGAAGGCCAAAACATTTGGGGACACACAGGTTGAGAACCACTGCTCTAGAGAGATTAGAACAGCCCTGTCCTTGCTTGCCTCTCATAGACAAGTGAAAATGTTCTTCTGCCATTGAGTATTTATGGACTGGTGAGAAGCAAGCTGTTGAACATAAAATGCTTGGGATTTTGTGGTTGGTGTGGAGTTTTAATGTATTCTAATATTTTAATATTTAATGGTTTATTTTTAGCCCAACCTTTACATTTATATGTTAGTGCAATACATTGATTTAACTTGCATTATTTTATATTTATAATTAGCTGCCTTGAGTTTCTATATCGGGGGAATGTAGTATAATAAAGATAACAACAATAAGTTATTCTCCTCCCCCCCCCACACACACACACACCACTATCACCACTACAAACACACCCATAGTAATGCTGATGCATGTGAAAATCTTGGATGTATGTGAATTCAAATTCAGCTTAGGGATGAGAAAAAAACCCACAGTTATGTCTTTGCTTCAGATATCTTCTTATTCCCCTGCAGCTAAAAGAAATCTAAGTAGTCTAGCATCAGTTATTAAAATGAATGCTCTCTCTCTCTCTCTCTCTCTCTCTATATATATATATATATATATATAAATGTACTGTTCACTTGTGGGGCCAAGTTAACAACAAAACCACTGGGCCAAATCACACCAAATTTGGCAACAAAATGCCTGACTATGCAATGACTGACCACAAAGAAAAAAAACACACACAGAGAAAAAGTTCTTTCAAACATAAGAAAAACCCCAACAACATACAGCGCAAGTGCTGCCTCAAGCCCCGCAACCTTTCAGTGCGTGGGAGGAAAAAAAACACAGAGGAAGAAAGACTGTTTGAAAAAATGAACCCTGAAGGCAGGCAGTGCATCCCCTCAGAAATGTCCTTGCCTTCCGGACTCCACACATGCCTCCCAAGGTAACCTGCTCTCACACACCATCCCGCTACCCCCATAATCCTTTTTCCTCCTCTCAAATCCTGCCACTCGCTAAAACTGCCAAAATCCTTCCTCCTTCTCCTCCAAACTATACATAACAAAATGGTGCAAAACCCCAATCCCACCCTCTATGAGGGGGAACCTGGCTGCTCACCAACTTGCCACTCCCTCTCGGGGATCTTGCCGCACTCCTTCCTCCTCCTCCTCTTTCACATAACATTATAATATATACTAAACATGTGCCAACTTGGGCCCTCGAGGAGTTTGGGACTTGAACACTCACAATCCCAAACAGCCTATCGGCTGTTAGGAATTTTGGGAGTTGAAGTACAAAACACCTAGAGGGCCCAACAAGATGGCACAAGCCCCTACCATCTCACATAACATTATAATATACGCCAGGCATGGACAAACTTAGGCCCTCTAGGAGTGTTCAACTCCCAAAATCCCAAACAGCCAACCGGCTGTTAGGAATTGTGGGAGTTGGAGTCCAAAGAACCTAGAGGGCTCAAGTCTGCCCATGCCTAGTAATTACAGATAAAATATACACAAATATATGAACAAAACCTGGCTCCTAGCATTAAAATCTATAAAACCAGGACAGTTTTTTAAAAAACACTCTGAAAACGGGGGAATTCCAAACAGGGCCAGTTAACACCTCCCAACAATAGATTCTCCCAGGGAGGAATCAGCCAGGCTTTCAAGCTACAAAGGAATTAAATGCTAATCAAGATGACTAATTGCAGTATTCATTCTTGCCTCCAACATGCTGGACATTATTTCACAAGTACAGTAGAGTCTCACTTATCCAACATAAACGGGCCGGCAGAATGTTGGATAAGCGAATATGTTGGATAATAAGGAGAGATTAAGAAAATCCTATTAAACATCAAAATAGGTTTTGATTTTACAAATTAAGCACCAAAACATCATGTTATACAACAAATTTGACAGAAAAAGTAGTTCATTACACATTAATGCTATGTAGTAATTACTGTATTTACGAATTTAGCACCAAAATATCATGATATATTGAAAACATTGACTACAAAAATGCGTTGGATAATCCAGAACGTTGGATAAGTGAATGTTGGATAAGTGAGACTCTACTGTATATAAACCACACTTGCCTGGCTGCTTCCTAACTAGGGAAATCCATTGGAAATGAACAACATGTGGCTGGGCACAGCTAGTAATTTAATAACTGATGCAAGACTATCAGTTATGAATCACAAATATGAGAGAACTTGTTTTCAATACACACTAGTCAGTACAGGTTTCTCATATTTGCCATGGCTGGTATCTATAAGGACACAGGATCAAGGTCCTGTGTGACACATGAGGTTGTGGAACTTAATTTGACAGTACTTACAAACAAAGAAGCTTAATGATGCCCTAAAATAGCAGTATCATCAAAAGTCCAGTTCACAAAAAGATTCAGTTCACCAAAGGTGGCACTAATGAACCTATTACCCAGCTATTTCTCATGGTCAGTTTCCTTGCACTACACATCATGTCTAATTAGCAGGAATTTCATGTGTGCCACTTGGACAGTGATATTTTCAAAATGGTTTTTCAAGTTTTAAAAAGTTTAAAAAGCATAATAAACTCAGGCTTGGAGAGCAGCCTAATTATTTTCCAAAATGAGAACACCTTCAGAATATGAAGTGAGTAACTGAGAAGTTCACAATTGAAATGCCTGTCTCTTTGTTAGATCCAAGATTCAGAAAACTCTGACTGTGAGTCTAGCAACTAAACATGGAACAGAGGGTGAATTACTGCTCTGTTTTAGTTAATTGTTCCATGATGCCATTGAGTTGTGGGGAAACAAATAGTCTTTTTAAAAAACCTGTTGTAATAGGCTCTGGCTCCATCTCCTGCTCATGAGGAGTCTCAAAGCTTATCTACTAACTGCCACCAATACTATTTTATCCCCATGTGACTTGTTGGAGTTATTGAGGAGTTTCAACTGAACTTTTTTCACCTCTCATTCAAATAGACATTCCCTCGCCTTCCCATGGAGATGAGAATCCCAAATACATAAGCCTACACGCATATTGGAGGCCCCATTGGTGCAGCGGGTTAAACCACCAAGCTGTTGACCTTGCTGACCGAAAGGACGGCGGTGTGAATTCGGGGAGTGGGGTGAGCTCCTGCTGTTAGCCCCAGCTTCTGCCAACCTAGCAGTTTGAAAACATGCAAATGTGAGTAGATCAGTAGGTACTGCTCCCGTGGGAAGGTAACAGTGCTCCATGCAGTCATACCAGCCACATGACCTTGGAGGTGTCTATGGACAACACCGGCTCTTCGGCTTAGAAATTGAGATGACCACCAATCCTCAGAGTTGGACACGACTAGACTTAATGTCAGGTGAAAACCTTTATCTTTACCTTAGACACATATCATGCAAAAGCACATGGAGAGAACATGGAACAAAGGATTTCTTTACATGAACACTTTGATTCTAAGCAAGCTATCTTAGATAAGAAAAGGGTATCTTGTACATGAAACTAAGTAACTTTCTTCAGGAGTTACTTAGGCATAGTTACAAAACAGCCTAAGTCATATTCAGCTGAGGATAAAGAAACATGAGCCCTAATGCCACTAGCTGTGCATTCTGTTTCTACTCATGATACAGGTGGTATTCTGTGTCTTCGGATGTTTGTGAAATCTGAGACTCCAGATCTCTTTTTCCAGAGTATTAGCCAGCTTCCTAGTGATGATGAGGCAGGAAGCACCTCTCCTATGACACCATCAATTCCAAAGTCTCTGATTTGGTTTCTCTCAATCTCTGTCCTGTTATTTGTAGCACTGCATTTTCATGATCTTTCACTTGGAAGCATCTGGAAGCCATTCTTCTCCTTAAACTGGTCATCTTCACTGGGCAGTTCTTTTGATTTCTGTTGTTCCTACATGATGCTGATTCTAAAGAACTGTAAGCTAAAATCTACCAATAATTAATCAACACATCATATTACCTGGACAGAAACTTTGCCCTCTAGCTGTGTTGCCCAAATAAAGGGGAATTTCTGTTATCGTACCTGTGTATGGGCTCAACCTACATGATTTTTTTCCTTCCTTTCCTGACATGTTCTTGTCTGTGATCTTTGTGCCTATAGCTATGTCCTCCAGGTACCTTAATTTTTGTGGCCATACCACATACACTTTTTTGGCTTAATCTTTTTTTTTTCATTCCATCAAAGGACAAAGTGGCATCTTACGTTGTTTTCAGGGTTTTATCCTACCCGTTTTATACCTTATCTTTCTGCTGAAAAAGGCACTCAAGATGGCTAAAGTACAGTGGTATACATATTAATACATTTTAATATATTTGTGCTCTACAGGCATTTTGCAGACTTTCACTAAATCCCTCCAAAATCCCCCTGAACCACAACCTCACCATATTGGAGCAGGTTCCTGCCAAAATAGCAAATTGCCACTTCTAAAAACTCAGCTTCCCTAAGGCCACAAAAAAATCTAGTATAAACAGCTAGAAATTGAAATAATTGCACATAGTCGATATATATAAATTCATAGCTAAACTATATGAATAAAGGTAAAGGTTTTCCTCTGACATTATGTCTAGTCGTGTCCAACTCTGGGAGTGGTTCTCATCTCCATTTCTAAGCTGAAGAGCTGGCGTTGTCCATAGACACCTCCAAGGTCATGTGACTGCATGGAGTGCCATTACCTTCTTGCTGGAGCGGTACCTATTGATCTACTCACATTTACATGTTTTCAAACTGCTAGGTTGGCAGAAGCTGGGGCTAAAAGCAGGGATTCACCCCACTCCCTGGATTTGAACCGCCGACCTTTCGGTCAGCAAGTTCATCAGCTCAGCGGTTTAATCCACTGTGCCAATGGGGGCTCTCAAACTATATGAATACCTGAGGCTAATAGAAATATAAATGAGTGGGAATAAACTCATCACACTGCTACTCATATCTCACATATATACAGTAGAATCTCGCTTATCCAAGCCTCTGGATAATCCAAGCCATTTTTGTAGTCAATGTTTTCAATATATCATGATATTTTGGTGCTAAAGTCGTAAATACAGTAATTACAACATAACATTACTGCGTATTGAACTACTTTTTCTGTCAAATTTGTTGTATAACATGATGTTTTGGTGCTTATTTTGTAAAATCATAACCTAATTTGATGTTTAATAGGCTTTTCCTTAATCCCTCCTTATTATCCAAGATATTCGCTTATCCAAGCTTCTGCTGGCCCGTTTAGCTTGGATAAGTGAGACTCTACTGTACTTGGTGTAAAGAAAATGAGCTATGTTTACTATTTGTCACTATTTCTATCCTTGCTTCTGGCATTCTTATAATTCAGCAATTGAAGAAAGGCAATACTCTTTTGCAGTGAAAAAGAGATCTAATTCTAAAGAAAGCCCACATTCTATTTGAATGTGCTGTGTATTTCACCTGTTACTTGATGATCACCCCATGTATTTTATAAGTTTATCTTAGGCAGGAAATCCTCAGTGATGTTCTTTCCTCTGAAATATATCTTACAACACTTATTATTAATTGACAGTTCCCATCCAAGTACTACCAAGGGCTGACCCTGCTTAGCTGCCAGGATCAGATGGGATTTGGTGCATTTAGGGGATTTTGGCCCTTTTAAAATATGTTGTTGAATTTTGTCTATTCAATTGCATCCCTGAGCCTTTATGGTTAATAGCAGTGTCCTGGGAATTGTACATGTTTTCCCATTCCTTTCAAGAATGATGTCAGTTCTCCCTGGTGTTGTGTGTTGTTTTGTTTGTCTCTCTTCTTGTGGAAAATAAAGATGTTTCCAACAGCAGTCTTGCTGGTTCGCCTAGGATGGGGTGCTTCAATGATATGAGAAAAGACGAAGAGAGAATTTCCTCTGGTAAGAAACTCACACTTGGCTTGATTCATCAGAGCACAATGAAGGAAATGTTGCTAAAGGCTCTGGTAAAGAGTTCTGAAATCAATGCCTGGACACACGTTTTTTTCAAAAGAAGAAGAAAGATCCGGTAATGATTCACAAGTGACCCATCCAACTAAAATCAGGAACACCAATGACCTACCTGTCATCCTTCAGCATTCCACTAACAAGCTTAAAAGTACAGGTAAAGGAATAGCATTAAGCCGCAAAACAGCTCATAGAAGGGGAAAGAACTCAGGATTAGAGGAGAGACTTGCATTTTTGGAAGGTAAGCAATATAAATTTTACTAACACCTCTCCCCCATTCCCCAATAATCTATATCCCATTGAAGGAGGCATTAACAATGTCACATGTAAAGCCAGAAGTGGCAGAAATTTACATTTTTGTAACTTTCTAGAGGGAAAGTACATCATTCTCTTTTTGTTTCAGAGAAACTCCTAGACAAGATCAGGCATTCTGTTGAGGGGAAGAGACGGGACAAGTGAGAGTTTAATGAACTGTCATTGGATTTTTCACTTTGACCAGGGATATGCTTCAAACAAATTCCTCTAATTTGTGCTTCTTAATAACAGTTGTACTAAGCTGTTAGGAAAGAGCCTAAGATCCTAAACACACTTGAACTGCAGAGATTGTGTTTAGGAACAAAGAAAATGCTATGTTAGAGGTAGTGTAACTACCTACAGTGTATACATGAATTATTGGAATGGTCAGACAATTTTCCAATGCGGTCAAGGCAACTTACAATCATAATTCAACAGCATGGGGTGCTTGGGGTGTTTTAAAATACTTTCCCCCCCATAGTTGTGGGGTTTTGAGCATTACACACCAAAGGCAGCAGCATTGTGCACCTTAATGTTCCCTGAAATTTTGTATTGTCTGTCTCTCTCTGTAAGACTAGGATGCCAGCTTCACTGAAGTGGACGGCCATCAAATCGTCTACAAGCCAGTTGCTTTGCTTTAATTGTTATGTAGTGTGTGTTGAAGAAGGTTTAAAATCTGCCAGGATCCATTGGTGTATTGAATTTTTGAAACAAATTTCAGATTCTGAAGTTTCTTCCTCGCCCCTGTATGTGTGAAAGAAAACCTAGCCTGGTGGCAAAGAACTGAGACACAACTATAAACATTATGATCAGTTTCTTACTTGCTGCTTTATTTCAGTCCAGGCAGCCTGATGAAGAACACACATTGGCTTTTTGTTTTCGGACTGATCATTGCTGGTTTCCTACCAGGAGGCTGGGAAATGGTCATGAAAGACTCTACAGATGAGGCTAGGTAAGGAGAAGTATTACCTAGATGTTTGGTAATTGTTCATGAGAAGTCAGCACAGTGCATCAATACAGTGAAATCCCCTAGAAAATGAAAATATTTTCAAACCTGTAATAGGGGCAATATGGGTTTAACAGAATATAACATAGTTGCTTTTTTGATCGCTACAACCTAATTAAGATGGACTGTAACCCATCTGAAGTATGTATTACTTCAATATGAAATAGACAGTAACATTCTCTAAAAACAAATAATTTATGGAAAAATGGGTTCTATAAGTCCTTCCAGTTTTTTAAAAGACAGCCCTAGTTAATCACTGGAGCCCTATCTCAAATGATATGTTAAAGACAGGCATATGGCAAATAAGCTGATACTGCACGTTTCCATCTCAACCTAATTCCATTCATTAGATCTTGTGAACAAACAGTGGGTATGTACAAAGCCCTGTAACATCCAAATGTTGTTCCCTGTGGTTATTTACTAACATTTTCATAATGATGTTTCTATCATTATTAATTATAATTATAACTATAATCAATATATGATAAGCCTCTTTGCATTAGAGATAAAATGTTCTGCATAAGATAGAATATATTGTTCCTATTTTTAATAGTTGCATTTCGATGTGTACTTTCAAGTTTCACTCATGACAATCCTAAGGCTAACATATCACAGATTTTTCTTAGCAAGATTTGTTCAGAGGGGATTTGTCATTGCTTTCCTCGAAGGCTGAGAGAGCATGACTTGCTCAAAGTCACACAGGGTTTTCCCATGCTGAGCTAGGATTTGAACCTTGGTCTTTCAAAATCCTAGTCCAACATTTGAACCATTATATCATGCTGGCTCTTCAAGACCTTTGTATTTCCTACGTATTCAGGCTGGTATGAAGAATATGTCCGGAATTTGACAAAAGATAGTGTGACTGGCCATGAAAATACCATCATTGTAGTGAAATTAATAAATTTCTACCCATTGCTGGCTTCTTAAACAGGTGGCAATCATATGAAACAGAGAGCGCTCATAGTTTTACTTCCAAAGTCAAGCGACACTCTGAAGGTACCTTTACCAGTGATTTTACCCGACATTTGGACAACATGAAGGCCAAGGATTTTGTGCACTGGCTCATCAATACCAAACGTTACAGGTATAAGGCGGCTTAATCAGTTTTCCAATCAAACCAAATATGACAGTTCAACAAACAGGCAAAGCAGAGTCCAAAGGAAAGTGATTGTATACTACTAAGGGATCCTTTGCTGTATAGCAGTGGTTCTCATTCTTCCGAATGCAGCAACCCCTTAATACAATTCCTCATGTTGTGGTGACTCCCAAACATAAAATTATTTATGTTGCTCCTTCATAACTGTAATTTTGCTACTGTTATGAACCGTAATGTAAATATCTGATATGCATGATGTATTTTCATTCATTGGACCACATTTGGCACAAATGCCCGATATGCTCAAATTTGAATACTGGTGGGGTTGGGGGGGTGAGTTTGTCATTTGGGAATTGTAGTTGCTAGGATTTATAGTTCACCTATAATCAAAGAGCATTCTGAACTCTGCCAACAATAGAATTGAACCAAACTTGGCACGCAGGACTCCCATGACCAACAGGAAATACTGGAAGGATTTGGTGGGTATTGACGTTGAGTTTTGGAGTTGTAGTTCCCTTATATCCAGAGACCACTGTGGACTCCAAACAATAATGGATCTGGACTAAACTTGGCATGAATACTCAATACTCAAATTTGTACATTGGTGGAGTTTGGGGAAAATAAACTTTGACATTTGGGAGTTGTAGTTGCTGGGATTGAAAGTTCACCTACAATTTTTATTTATTTTATGTGAAAAGCATTGCATAATAAATAAGTTTAAAACAGATAAAATAAAGGGATCACAAGCAGCTAAATAGCTTTAGACCAAAACTGGGCAACAGCGACCGCATTGTCTGTAGCTTTAAACAACTCTTCCTCTGTTCATGAGGCAGGGCATTGTGGGCAAGCATACAGATTATGAGTTGTTTGTTCTGTTCCACAGCCACACAAGGTGGAGGATTCCTCCAGGTACTGCCATCTTACTTGGTTGTCTTCTTGCAATCAAAGAGTCCCCTGAACCCCCCCAGCAATAGAATTGGGCCAAACTTTCCACAAAAGCCCCCATGACCAACAGAAAATACTGGAGGGATTTGGGTTCCTAAGATCACCAGAAATATGATTTCTGATTGTCTTTGGCAACCCCACTGAAACCCTCCTCGCAACCCCCTCAGGGGTCCGTATCCCCAGGTACAGGATTGCCAGATTTATGCAGTATAGGAGCAAGGGTTTTTCATTCCCAGTCATTTAATAATAACAATAGTAAAATATAGAAAGATAAATTTATATTTGTCTTCGGAATGCAGATGGTATCTGAATTCAGTCTTCCTTTTGTATCTTATTCCGATCTCCCCACACTTCCCATTTTTGATCCTTCTTGGTTTTGCACCTGTCTCTGTTTCTAGATCCCTCAACAGATTAAATAATCGTTGGCTAATTAAGAATCAAACTTTTAATTTCCTGGTGGACTTTCTGGAGTATATTGCATATACACATATAAACATTTTAAAACAATCAGCATTGGTTTCAGCACGAGATATTGAAAGAATTATTAAACTTATAAAATATTGAACAAAGTTATTTTAAAGAGATGCTGTTCTTAATATTTATTTCTCTTTTTATTCTCACCATGGTAACACACTGGCTTCAGACAAGGAGACCCATCATACTCACCTCCTTTCTTTAAACTTTCCTCCTCATTTAACGGGGCTCCAAATTAGCATGATTAAACTGATGTATTTACTAGTTAAAGTATTCAATGTTATTGTTGGTCATCTTCATCATCACTACTGCTGCAGTAAAAACCACAGAGTTCGGCTATTCATTAATTTCGGGTCAGGGGAGGGTTGAGGAGCTGATTTAATATTTCTAGGATGCAGCACTTTATACTCTCACCTGGGAACAGAAGCATTGCTAGGCTAGGGAATGCCTCTTGAAAATAATTCACTACATGATAATTAAGCAACAAGAGTGAATACTATGGGGAAGAAAACCCTGTGAAACAGATTTGGGGCCCATAGAATATAGAAGTATGCATAGAAGTAAATTCCATTGAATTAAGATTACTTCTGAGAAGACCTACTAAGGACTGCACATTGATGCCATAACCATTTTTTACTCTTCCTATTACCAGCTCTACAAAACGGTTTGTTGACGAAAAACCTGACATCCTAAGGGACCCATCTGGCTTTTTCTGGTTCAGGTAAGCTTTTCATCTGAAAGTGTTTGTAACCTTAGCATTGCTTTAACCAGGTTATGATGGCACTTTAGTATTCAAACATTCACGACACAAGAATCCATATCTTGATCTATGGAACTTGTTTTCTGTTCTCCCTAACCCTGTGCTGTTTGTTAGAACATTTATAAAGAGCAGTCTTGCAGACAACAATACTTACAAATGGTTCACCTCTCCTTAAGCAGGAGGTTGGTAGAGGGGGAGATAGCGGAGGAAAGTCTTCTATTGAGCAAGGAGGTAGCAACAGGCTAACAAGAGAAGGGAGAGTTGCCAAATAGTCGATCATCAATACCGGGATGTTATCTCCATCTGTCTGGGACTCCATCTACACTTTCATATAAAATCCAGATTATATGCTTTGAACTGGATTATATGGCAGTGTAGACTCTTATAATCCAGTTCAAAGCAGATAATCTGGGTTATCTGCTTTGACAATCTGGTTTATATGGCAATGTAGATGTAGCCTGGGGCTGCAATCATGGAATCATTTTCTTCTAACAAAATAGATTCATTGAATATTCACATAAATGCTGCTTAATTTATCATCTGTGTTAACCTCGGAAGAATTAGACATAAATGGACAATCCTGATGAACTGATGGTCCTCCAGATGTTGATGGCCTATAACATCCCTCATTCCCCAAGAGAGGTCAGATGGGGATCAAAAGTAAAGGTAAAGGTTTTCCCCTGACATTAAGTCTAGTCGTGTCAGACTCTCATGGTGTTCATCTCCATTTCTAAGCCAAAGAGCCGGCATTGTCCGTAGACACCTCCAAGGTCATGTGGCCAGCATGACTGCATGTTACCTTCCCGCCACAGTGGTATCAGTACCTATTGATCTACTCACATTTGCATGTTTTCAAACTGCTAAATTGGCAGAAGCTGGGGCTAACACCGGGAGCTCACCCCACTCCTTGGATTTGAACTACCGACTTTTCAGTCAGCAAGTTCAATAGCTCAGCAGTTTAACCCGTTGCACCACTGACACATCAATCCAACAACATACAGAAGTCCACAGGGCTAGGAAACTGTGCAATGGCACTCTCTGAATTCACTGAAGTAGCATTAGCAATAATTGTTTTTTACATTGTGTGCTAAATGCTTTTAACTTACTGTTTTTGGAAGCCACCTTGGGCCCCACACTGGGAGAAAGTCAACATATGAATAAAACAAAATAATGTCAGTGACAATATTAAAAAGAGGTGGCTATATCTGAGCCACTTATTCCTCAAATTTGGAAGGAGGATCCTTAAAGTCAAGGAACTATTGGAGGGATTGCTTGAGACTTTATGATATCAGCCAATTGTCTCATGACAATCGCATTGTTAAAGCAAACAAGAACAGACATTACTAGAACAATCACTTTCACACCTCACTGGAATTGTACTATACTGGTACTTTAGTGAGGCTAATTCTCACAATCAGTCCTCTGAACAGTCTTGTGTTTACAGGATATGTGTAGTATTTTTTCTATTTTTGTCACAACTGTGAAATGGCATGGTTTCAGTGTTCTCGTGTGACTTTTCTCTGCTTCACAATATTGAGACTGCAGTGGAAGGAAACTATTGCAAAACACTATAAATGGTCATAGAAAAACACCAATATTGGCTTTATTGATGGGTTTTTCAACAATTCAGGCACAATGCAATTATGGGAGATAATATGATGTTGTGTTATAAGCCTCAACTAAAGCAATTGCAGTTTATTCACCTTGTGTGATAAAGTTTTTGGACAATTACCTTTGCCAAGAAATAGGCAATGATACTACACGCTTATTCCAGAATACTTTGATTCCAAGGATACTCTGCCCAAAGCCAGATGAACAATTCCCATAAATCCTTCTGATGCAGTTAGGTGTATAAGCATTGTCAAAAAATTCTTAAGTCAATCTCATGCCTAAATAAAGATGACATGCTCCCAGCCCAGTAATTTGTTCCAGAAACACTAGACACCTTCCTCACCTGATCAGATTTCATTTTTAATTTATTTTTCTGTCACTTTTACAGATACGATTAATAGAGAACCAAAAGAACTGGAACTCCTCTGCTTTGATATCTAAGCACAGCCATTTCAGCTCTGGACTCTTTCATTCAAGATGATCTACCATTGCTCTTTTGCTCTTCATTGTTTCTAAATTGGAGACTCCAAAGGCTTAACTTCATGTGAAATGTGTATACGATAATAAATGTCATATCAAATGTTGTCAGTCTGTCTCATTTATATTTTCCCTACAACCCTTTCAAGAATTTTGTGAACAACTATTGCCAGGATGGTTAACCCTGTTAGGTTTGACTTAAAATTCCAGTGGTAGATGCTGGACTTCAAAGTTCTGTTTTGACAAGTTTCCTGTGTAGTTGAGATAATGTACAAGTTGATCTTGCCAACTTTTAAATTGGTCTCTGCAGCTATGCCTTACAGACTTAGCATGTACATATTTACAGATAATAATACTTATCACCAGGTTGGAGAATTTGGGTAATAATTTTTCTATTTAAAGATCTTATTGAAAAACAAGAATACAATAAGCAAATACTGTATTATTAGTACCACAATAACGTATCACTTGAAATATCTCACTCTCACAGAGCAGTGAGAATTATGAGGAAAAAATGACATTGAGTCAATGTAGCACATTTCAACATGACAAACGGATGACCTCTGTGGTCCCTTCCAAATCTAAGGGCCCATCTACATTGATCATTTCATGCAGTTTCACACTACTATTGAAAAAAGTGGTTTTGATGTGCAGATGATTCCATACGAAATTCTGGAAGCATAAAGTGAAGAGGCAGAAACATCATTTTCTTTATACTGTGCTCATTCCAGCCCCTCTCCCTCTCTTGGTCTCCTTTCATGAAACTAAACATACCAGGAATAAAAACTACAGAAAATCAACTAACCCAAAGTTAGTTTGAATATTTGAATTGGGGTGGGGGGGGGGGGGGGTTATATCTGTGAAGATTGGCCTTAACATCTACAAATTCTATGAAACTCAAGAGATGCCACCTAGTGGTCTGACACAATACAAAAGGCAAATACTTTTTTTTTGTGTCAGGAGCGACTTGAGAAACTGCATGTTGCTTCTGGTGTGAGAGAATTGGCCGTCTGCAAGGACGTTGCCCAGGGGACGCCCAGATGTTTTGATGTTTTTTACCATCCTTGTTGGAGGCTTCTCTCATGTCCCCGCAAATACTGTGTTAGTACCTTAGTAACATATCACTTGAAATATCTCTCTCACACAGAGCACACAGAGTGTACTAAAATGACATTGGACATGACCAACTGCCAGTGGTCAGTTGAGTATGGTGCGGTTGATCCAGAAAGCAATGCAAAACTATAAGGAGTCTGGTAGTGTGTGTGTGGATCTCTGCAGTGGATGGACTGGATGATACAGCAGCAATGAAATAGCATGGAGAGTCTACCTGGAAGGTGATGAGAATGCCTGAGTGGGTGGAACAGTGAGTGAACTGGGGGAAAGATAAAGGGACATGGAAATCTGTGGATGGAGGTGTTTTGAAGTGCATTTACATCGTAGAATGAATGCAGTTTGACACTGCCTGAACTGTGATGGTAGGTTGGTAAGATAAAGGTTTTCCTCTGACATTAAGTCCAGTCGTGTCCGACTCTGGGGGTTGGTGCTCATCTCCATTCTAAGCCGAACAGCCGGGATTGTCAGTAGACACCTCCAAGGTCATGTGGCCAGCATGACTGTATGGAACGCCGTTACCTTCCTGCCGAAGCGGTACCTATTGATCTACTCACATTTGCATGTTTTCAAACTGCTAGTTTGGCAGAAGCTGGGGCTAACAGCGGGCACTCACTCCACTCCCCGGATTCGAACCTGCGACCTTTCAGTCCACAAGTTCAGCAGCTCAGCGCTTTAACATGCTGCACCACCGGGGGCTTTTTTAACTGTCATGGTAGGGATTTGTAATTTGGTGAGACAGCACTCTTTGGCAGAGGAGTTTAAGACTATGTAAAACTAACATGCCCATGATTCCACAGCATTGACCCATGGCAGGTAAAGTGGTGTCAAGCTGCATTAATATGATAGTGTAGGTGCACCCTGGAAAACACGGCTAGGGGATTAGGAGACTGGCATTGTTTATAGGGGAAGAAGATGGAAAAGGGATAAATGATGTACAGTGTGTTTAGGAGCTTCATCACTAAGGCCAAGTGAAGTGTCCTGCTTTGCTGGAAAAAAAGAGGGGCAAATTCGTGCTTCTGTGTGCAGCTCCCTCTCAGTGATGCTTTCCCCATCACATGTGGGAAGCATTACTCTCCCGGTGAGGCCCCGCCAGCACATGAGAAGCCTCCCATGTTGTGGGGAAAGTGTCCAGAGACACTTTCACCCTAGTTGGGGGCAAGGCCTCCACCAGAAGTCACATGACATCATATGTGGGTCTCTGTCCATTAGACAGGGTGAAAGCATCCTAGGACGCTAAATTCCCCCCACCTGATGAGATCCCAGGAAGTCTAGTTCCATAGAAATCAAAATATAGCATCCATGTTCTTAAATCTGGGGCAGTACTGGGCAGTTGGTGAATTTTCAGATTTGATGTGTTATTGGTCATCGTTTTCTTTTGTCTGAAATTGACGGACATAGTGTTTCTCTGAATAGGCAGTTTGCATTTCAAACACAGCAAATACTTGTTCCCCTTCTTCTTTGGTGACTAGTTGCGCAAAGAGCAGGGGTTGCTGTGGTGACAGCAGAATGATAAAAACAGGTCAGGGACTTAGTGCAGGAGAGGAGAAGAACCTACTTCTTCCAAGATGCTCATTAATAGAGATGAGGGGAAGGATTCCCCTTGCAAGATCAATTAATACAGTGAGACCAGTATGGAAACCTATGCAAACTCATTGGGGAGTCAGTCCCACATCAGAACTGGGCTGTAAGTTTGGTTTTGTAGCACCAGTGAACATTACTTTAAGATACAATTGCAGACACTTTGAAATGTTGCCAATTTCAGGCCGAACAGCTCTTATACAGAAAAGTATAGGGACCTCATCACACTAGAGCTTGAATATACTTTAGGGAGGGGAATTTAAACAGCTCAGCCAGACAGGTCCTGGGTCTCACAAAACTACAAGCCCCAGAATTCTTCAGGAGACAGAAACTGGATTTAAAGTGGATTCATACTTTAGTATGATGAGACAGTAGGTCAGTGGTTAACAAATTTTTCCACTTGCAACCCCTTTGTGCTTGAGAATTGTTTACGTGAGATATCGAAAATAGGTGTAAAAAAAATCAAACATTTATTAACAACAAAGCCACATTTGCAAGGCCTGCAAAACAGGTGGATTTTCCTATTTATGAAGTACAACTGAAGATTATGGCAACCAGACTGATTGATAACTGGCAAACAGAGGGAGAAAATGTGGCGGCAGTGACAGACTTTGTATTTCTAGGCGTAAAGATTATTGCAGACACAGACTGCAGCCAGGAAATCCGAAGACGTTTACTTCTTGAGAGAAGAGCAACGGCCAATCTCTATCAAAGAGTGAAGAGTAGAGACATCACACTGGCAATGAAGGTCCGCATAGTTAAAGCAATGGTATTCCCCATAGTAACCTATGGATGTGAGAGCTGGACCATAAGGAAGGCTGAGCAAAGGAAGATAGATGCTTTTGAACTGTGGTGTTGGAGGAAAATTCTGAGAGTGCCTTGGACCGCAAGAAGATCCAACCAGTCCATACCAGTCCAGGAAATAATGCCTGGCTGCTCACTGGAGGGAAGGATATTAGAGGCAAGGATGAAGTATTTTTGTCACATCATGAGAAGACAGGAAATCTTGGAGAAGAGAATGATGCTGGGGAAAATGGAAGAAAAAAGGATGAGTGGTCGACCAAGGGCAAGATGGGTGGATGATATCCTTGAAGTGACTGGCTTGACCTTGAAGGAACTGGGGGTGGCCACGGCCGACAGGGAGCTCTGGCGTTGGCTGGTCCATGAGGTCACGAAGAGTCGGAAGTGACTGAATGAATAAACAACAACAACAACAACAACAACAACAAAACTGAAGCATTCCACAAGAGATTCATGTAAAGGTCTAAAGCAGCCACTAAGCGACCATCAGTAATTTTTTACTGTTGTCAAATTTTCTATGAACTCAACATTGAGCTAAGATTTCATTTGGGGCCAGGACTCACAATTTAAGATGCAGTGCTCTCAGTGACAGTTGCCATTCGAGTACCAAAATTGACAGAAGACAAACTACTGAGCCCACAAATCCGCTGGTAGGAATAACTGGCACTGCAGAGAAGAAATTGGAGACTTTGCCTCTGGTGGAGGCTGAGTGCTTGTAGGCCTTGAAGACATACTTTTTATCATTTTCCCTACCTGCTCACCCAGCAAGGCACATCCAATGCTCTGATGAAACTGCCAAGAGGCAACCTGGATGGCAGCCTAAGGTAAAGGTAAAGGTTTCCCCTGACATTAAGTCCAGTCATGTCTGACTCTGGGGGTTGGGGCTCATCTCCATTTCTAAGCCGAAGAGTTGGCGTTGTCCGTAGACACCTCCAAGGTGTCTGGCATGACTGCATGGAGCACCGTTACCTTCCCGCCGGAGCGGTACCTATTGATCTACTCACATTGGCATGTTTTCGAACTGCTAGGTTGGCAGGAGCTGGAGCTAACAGCGGCCGCTCACACCGCTCCTGGGGCTTGAACCTGGGACCTTTTGGTCTGCAGCTCAGTGCTTTAATGCACTTTGCCACCGGGGACAGCACCCTAGTTCTACTTAAACCAGTGTTTCTCAACCTGGGGGTCGGGACCCTTGAGGGGGTCGTGAGGGGGGGTTTCAGAGGGGTTGCCAAAGACCACCAGAAAGCACATATTTCTGAAGGTCTTAAGAACCTAAATCCCTCCAGTTTGGCCCAGATCCATTATTGTTTTGAGTCCACAGTTCTCTCTGGATGTAGGTGAACTATAACTCCAAAACTCAAGGTCAATGCCCACCAAACTCTTCCAGTATTTCCTGTTGGTCATGGGTGTTCTGTGTACCAAGTTTGGTTCAACTCCGTTGTTGGTGAAGTTCAGAATGCTCTATGATTGTAGGTGAACTATAAATCCCAGCAACTACAACTCCCAAATGACAAAATCAATCCCTCCCCCAGCCCCACCAGTATTCAAATTTGGGCATATCTGGTATCTGTGCTAAATATGGTCCCATGAATGAAAATACATCCTGCATATCAGATATTTACATTACGATTCAGAACAGTGGCAAAATTAGTTATGAAGTAGCAATGAAAATAATTGTATGGCTGGGGTTCCCACAACATGAGGAACTGTATTAAGGGGTTGTGGCACTAGGAAGGCTGAGAACCACTGGCTTAAACCCAGGCCTCCATGCAGCCCTTTGACTCCCCAGGATCAATAGACTGCAAGCTGCCCTTTCCATTCCTTGCTTCCATATTCCGCGATTTCCCCTGCATCAACAGCCTCCAAGTTTGGAACTGCATTATACGACAGTGTGGATCTAGCCTAAGATCATCCCTAACCCTCCCCTCCAGCATCAAGCCAGTGGGGCCTCCTTAACGCAGTCCTGGATGGACTATGTGGAGGAACTACACTACCCAGAAACCCACGCGCCGGTCGTAGAAGGCACGCCTGCGCACTGAGACCGTCGGATCCAAGTTTGGAGCTTTGAGCTGCCAGCCCTGGCCCATCATGTAGGTGCAGCAGAGCCTTCGTTGCCATTGCAAAAGCGGGGGGCAATTTTTTTTTCCAAAGCAGCCCACTTTGCAATTCTCTTTTTGCAAGCTGTGCAATTGCAGCTCTTCCCTCTGCAAGGAGATCTGCAGCGGGGAAGGAGGAGAGAGAGAGAGAAAAAACTCCAGTTGCATGAACATTGAGTGCTTGCAGTGGGCATCTTTGTTGCAAAAAAAACTAAGCCACCGAGGAGAGGAGGCGAAAGTCTTTTGTGCTCTCGTGCAGAGTGGAGGGGGAAAATGTCTCAGCAGAGAGGTAAGGCTCCCGATTCGCTCTGGTTGCAGCTCTGCACAAAGTCGTGCATGCATCTTGCAATTGCATGCATGCAATTTTCGGGAGGCGATTGCATTTGGAAGTTGGAGGCTTGGAAGAGCTTTCAGTTGCATTTCCTGTTTAGTATGTGCTCTTTTTTTCTCTCGCTCTCTCTCCCTCTCTCTCTCTCTGCAGACACACGCTCGCGCTCGCTCTCCCTCGCGCGCGCGCGCTCCCAGTTCCTGTAAGGCAGGGCTTCCAGTTCAGCTGTGCATTGACGTTATTGGCATTCTTCTGTCGGGATTACAGAGCTCTCTCTCTCTCTCTCTCTCTCTCTCTCTCTCTCTCTCTCTCTCTCTCTCTCTCTCTCCTTTTTGCACAGTCAAGGCACAAAAAAGGAGGGTGGGAGAGCCTACGCAGGAACCGCTGCCTGCTGTGCATATTTTAATTGCAAAAATATATCCAATGTGGATCAGTGTTCAGACAATTGGGATTGCACCTTTTAAAATCACACTGAAGGAAACTATTTGCACTTTTGCCTTTAAAAGAGCCTGCAAGGAACAGAAGTCGAAACTTGTATGAAGAATGAAAAATGTGCCACCTTTTCTACAAGAAAGTATTGTTCTGATGCCACTGTGCAGCTCAAGTTTCCATCATCCTCCTTTTTAATGTTGAGTTTCAGGATTGAAGAAGTTCTGCAGGGGTGGGATGGGCTAACTGTGACTATAACTTTACTATGCACTGCCAAATAATGCAGTTTGGAAGTACACTATATGGTCACTGTAGAGTAGATTTATGCAGTTCAAACAGCCTTACATTGGATCTGCACTGACCATATGATGCAGTTCAAACTGCTTAAGGCTGGATCTCAACTGCCATATAATGCAATTTGGAAGTCTAAAGTGGCCATATAGTGCACTTCCAAACTGCACCATATGGCAGTGTTGATCCACCCTAGGAGCAGCTTCCAAAAAAAAAAAGTATTGGAGACAGTTGTGTGTAAAAGTGCTTGAAGATATGGATTGTTGTGAGTTTTCTGGGCCGTATGGCCATGTTTCTGAAGCATTCTCTCCTGACGTTTCACCCACACCTATGGCAGGCGTCTTCAGAGGTTGTGAGGTCTGCTGGAAACTAGGCAAGTGGGGTTTATATATCTGGAGTGTCCAGAGTGGGAGAAAAAACTCTTTGTCTGTTGGTGGTAAGCGTGAATGTTGCAATTACCTTGATTAGCTTCAAGATTGGTGCGGGAAAAGGGTCATCTCTGAATTGTGCAGCTCAAGGTCCCATTCAAAGTTTGGAGAAGCAGGGGTGAAAAGCTGGATCTACACTGCTGTATAATGCAGTTTGAAAGTGTGGTAAGTGTAGACCCACACAATGCATTATATGACTCCACACTGAACTTAGAATGCAGATTCAGTGGGATGGAAGCCAATGCCTGGTTTTTAAAAAAATGTATTGAAGTAGTTCCATATCCTAGCTGGCGAGTTTTGTACACTTTTGCGTTTGGCAAAGTGTGCAACTGAAGTTGGCCTCTGTGCAAAGCTACTTGGGGAAGTCGCAGGACCTGGAGGAGGAGATGATCTCTTTCTTTTCTCTGTCGAAAGGAAATGTCTGGAAAAGGTCAATTGAACGGGAGAAGGTTCAATCTGGAAGCCTCTCTTCCTTTCTCTCCCGGACAGTCCCCTCCTTCTTTTCCCCCACACAGTTGCACTTTGTGGCAGCGGAATTGCATAATTTATTCCCCATTTGCTGCAGTCCTCTCTTCCAGCCAAGCGGAGGATTATTGGAAGCTAAGAATGAGAGAGCAAGTCCAGTCCCTTCTGCCAAGCTTTAAACGATGCCTCCCTAAAATGTGGCACTTGGTTGGGGTTTCTCGTCCAACATGTTCCTCTGGTTTGCAGCCAAGGGGGAAACCCATCATTTGCAACATGGAAGAAGAGGCAAGCCTGATTTCTCGCTCGCCCAGCTCTCCATCCTTGGAAAAAGTGAATAGTATTGGAACAAAGATGCAGTGAGTAAGCTTCCAGTCTAGGGCTGGGCATGCCTAAATGAAAGGGAAAATGCAGATCTTCTCTCCAGGTTAGATGTTGCTTTTACTTTGAATGTGTCCTCATTTTCCACCATTTATGGATGCCTCTGCACTGTAGAATGAATACAGTTTGGCATTGCTTGGACTGCCCTGACTCAGTGCTATGAAATCCTGGGATTTGTAGTGGCACCAGCAGTCAGGCAAAGAAGACTAAAAACCTTGTCAAACTTCAGCGCCTTTGATTCCATAGCATTGAGTCATAACAGTGAAAGTGGTGTCAAACGGCATTGATTCCACAGTGTAGATGCACCCTATCTTTCCAGTAGGGATTCAGAGAAAAATTGACCTTAGCTAACTGAAAGGTTTATTTATTCATTTATTCATTTATTCATTTATTCATTTACAGTATTTATATTCTGCCCTTCTCACCCTGAAGGACGCAGGGCAGATCACAATGCACATATATATGGCAAACATTCAGTGCCATTAGACATATAACCTATATAGACAAGCACAGAGGCAATTTAACATTTTTCCAGCTTCTGGCTTCATGAGGATATGCTCGATTCCGGCCACAGGGGGAGCTGCTGCTTCACCGTCCACTTGTGACACTGAATCCTTGATGGAGTACTCCCTTATTCTTACGCACACTGCTGGAAGGTTTTTATGGTGTTGTAAATTAGTTAAATTAGCCTCCCTGCATATTTATGTATTTAATTTATTTACAGCATTTTTATCCCACCCTTCTCACCCGAAGGGACTCAGGGCGGCTTACAAAGATCGGCAAAATTCAATGCCCAAAATACAGTCATTAAAAGCAAAACAATACATGTAAATCAATAAAACACCATTAAAACAGATTATAAAATTTAAAACATCTGTGTGATTGCATAAAGCTGAACCCAAATTTCCTACTCTACAGATGCAACTGTCTTTCGGGCTGCATAGGTCAACAGCAAGCTAGACTATTAATGGTCGGGCGCTTACTCCGACCCAGGCTGGCTATGAACTCATGACCAGTAGTGATTTATTGCAAGTGGCTACTAACCAGCTGCTCCACAGCCCAGTTTGTGTGATTCTTGTTTCTCTTTCTTGGCAGTCTTCTTTCATCTAGACCAGGGCTTCTTAAACTTTCTCCGCTCGCAATCCCCTTCTCCCAAGACATTTTTACATGACCCAGGTATATGAAATAGGTATAAACAAAACAATTACTGACAATAAACCAGCATTTCCAATACTTGCTAATCAATGGAACTTTCTGCCCTGGACTGTGGTGGAGGCTCCTTCTTTGGAGGCTTTTAAGCAGAGGCTGGATGGCCATCTGTCGGGGGTGCTTTGAATGAGATTTTCCTGCTTCTTGCAGGGGGTTGGACTGGATGGCCCGTGAGGTCTCTTCCAAGTCTACGATTCTATGATTCTATTATTCTAATCAATCTGACTTTATGGAATACAGCTGAAGCAATTTCTGCAGAGTCTACTGTAAACGCGGCACGTTGTTGCTAACAGATTTGTGTAAACATCTAAAGCAGCTATTAAGTGATACTCAGATTTTTTTGAGACCCCCAACATTGAGCTAAAGGGACCCCATTTGGGGCTGGAACACAAAGTTTAAGAAGCAGTGATCTAGACCAGATTTGGTTCTCCCATCCATGTGTTTACATGCATAAGATTGTCATGGTGGCGGTTAAATGTGTAAATTTGACCTTTTTTTCCTCTAGAAATTGATGTTTCTTTGGTTTTTTAAAGTAAAAATGTGTCCATGAGTGTAACAATGGCACATTCAAAAGGCAGAACCAGAAAGCTACATGGAAATTGTGGATTGACTCTTTTTTTAAAAAAAAAAATTCTGGCACTGTCTGCATTCATGGAACCTGACGGAGCAATGTTAGCAACAGATAGTTTGTTGCCCCAAAGACCTTGCAGTAGCAGATGAGCTGATGCTTCCAACAACAGTCAGAGTGGTAAAGGAGAAAGACAAGGGTTTGAATCCATTTTTGTCAAGGATTTTAGGGAAAGTTGTTTTTGAAAAGTAAGATATCTGGTTCTCCGTGGCTGAGAGGCTCTTTAAAGAAACTCTGATAAAGGAGCTTGATGAAAAGAGCACAGTCTTTGCCACCTTATGTTAATGTCGTGGCTATAGTTCATTCCAAGGCTTCTGTAAATGAGGTAGACTGTAATTATGTTTTCCTTATCTCTTTTAGACCAAAACTATGGCATCTACTTTGTGTTCTCTAGCCTGTCCTTTTATAAACGTGAATTCCTGGTCTAGCTCTATTTAGGGGAAGGGTTCATGTCATGACCCTGTCATTTTTCATCATCTTTTTCCTATCAGCTGATTTTACATAGGCATGTTGTGAGCAGCATCTTTTACTTCAAGAACATGGAGTTGCCTGGAAGTGCTATTCATTGTAGCTGTTGCATGCAGCAAGCCCTTTGCATGTACTAGTTTGTCATGTGGCCATTTGCTCCTTCTATGTGGTTTGTTTCAGTGCCAATAGTAAGGATGCTTGGCAGAAGCTTGGACACACCACATAATAGGGACTTCTTTGTGTGGCAAGCAGGTGCTCATAAAGTGGCTTTATCACATGCCGCGTTTGGGACACAGAAGTATTTCCACATGGCATCTGCCTAGCAAGGCTAGTCTGTTGTCTTGGGCAGTCAGGACATTGCACCCCACCCTGCGCTGTGAACGGGGGAGAGCTATCACCCAGCCTCAGTGATGGATGTCATGTGCTGTCACTACTGTAGCCTCCAGATCAGTTCCCCTTCTTCTGCAGATTCAGTGGATTTAAGTGTAATTTCTATGAAGTGTAATTCCTATCAGCTGAAATATTCCTATCAGAATATTTTGCCTACTTGAGTTTGCTAAAGTACTTTAGTTTTCCAGGAGCACAGGGTGCATTTACAATACATGTGTCAAACTCAAGACCTATGGGCCAAATCTGACATGCCATGCCATATCATTGCCCCCCCCCCCCCCGGCAAGACTATAACTCCTGTACTCCTCATCATTACACATCAGAACTAGAGCTAGTGGGAGTTGTGATACATTAACATCTGGAAGGCTGCAGTTTGTTCTATTTAATCAGGATAGTGGGGTTGAATTTAGATGCAAGACTTTTGGATATGATGTCTGACTTTAAAATGTCTTTTAACCTTTCCCTATCCTCAGAGCTGCAACTGCTATTGGGTTGCAGAGGGCAGTTTACATGTGGGGGGGGGGGGGGGGGGCGAGTGGTTGACATCAGGGGAGAGGCCAGGGGAGCAGTTGGTGAGGGGGGAGGTTTTCACACATGGCTGTGGGGGGCTTTTAGTTTTGTATTTTTCTCTCTGTTTCTGTGTGCATCCAACTCAATGACCCAGTTCTGTTTTCCGATTTTGGTCAATTTGCTGGTCTTAGTTTACATCTTCTTTTATGGGTTTTTGTTAGTGAGTAGCCAACTGATGAAGGAATACTGTGGGACTTCTACTTATGGTTTCATCTCTTCGCATCTGATAAAATATGTACTCTCTAGGAATGTTCAATGTCCTTCAGGCAATTCTATGGTAAGCTTCTGCTAGATACCTTTCTAGAAATATGTTTGATTCTCCAGGGCAACTTTATGGTAACTTCTGATGTGAGTTGTTCATTTTAATAGAGCTGGCTATTAACACTTGTTATCCTGTTTCCACAAAAAGCTTGGGAATGTGTTCCTTGTGGATACAGGGACCGTACTTTACTTCACATCTGTCCTAGTATGGTTTCATTCTGATTCCCAGTTCTTGGCTTTGATTACTTGATTTTTTCATTAATGTGTGTTATGTTGTGTTTTGTGCCTTGGGTTATAGCAGAATCAGACAAGTGTGTATTGCTTAGCATACTTTTTGTGGGTCAGAGCCACTCCTCTCCAACCATCTGCTTTGAATTCACAACCCAAGATATACTAGCCCTCATTGCAGCCTTGAAGGAGCCATACCAACTTCATTGGTTCTAACATTCTAGTAAGAGGTAGTTGACACATGTTCCTGTCCTTCTCTGGCTGCAGCAGATTACACATTATGCATAACATGCTTACATCCTTGGTTGTCAACTCAGGCCCCTTCTACACTACCATGTAAAATCTAGATTATCTGCTTTAAACCGGATTATATGGCAGTGTAGACTCATATAATCCAGTTCAAAGCACATAATGTGGATTATCTTCTTTGAAAATCTGGATTACATGGCAGTGTAGAAAGGCCCATAGTCAGTACTTTCCATGAAGGAGGGTATGCTTAATAATTAAGTGGTGAAATAGCAAATGATATTTAAGCATATCTGGACTAGATCAAAATGCATTTTGAATGATGCTTTGGGGGCTATTTTAGCATATGTGAATTGTCTCTGTGTGAGGCTGTATTAGTGGATTGCACAGATGGTTTTTCTTTATGTGAAGAAAGATGTAAATTGAGACTGGACAGTTCATGGTCCTCCAGTTGCTTGGGGCCCGCAATTTCCATTTGTTCTGGTCAGCCCAACCAACAGTAAGGGATTGTGGGTGTTTTGGTCTCAAACACCTTTCACATTGCAATATGAACCTCTTTGTCCATAAATTGAATATCCTTGGTTTTTCTTACCCACACTACAGAAAGGGTTCCTTTCTAGAAGTGTTTGTGGGCCTCTGGGGCCTCCAGTACGATTCTATGGTATACCTCTACATCAAAGAGACTAAAAAGTATAGGGTATACTATTAATCCACGATTTCAGGTATCTGCAAGCTGGGTATGTGTTTTGGAACGTTTCCTCTGCTGATGATTCCAGGGTCATACTGTATACAGTTTATAGTGATTATGATTCCACTGGGATTCTACTGGTGTTTATTTACCAAATCAGAACCCCATTGGATGCAGCCATGGGAGCTAAACTGGGATCCAAGTGCCTCATCACATGAAGCAAATTAAGCACCCTAGGCTCTTTTCGGGACATTTTCTCCTCACTGGATGCCATCACTTGACATAAAGTGATTTCTGGCAGCCCCCAATGGGGGAACTGTCCTGACTGTGGCACAGGAGACTTCCCGTGTTCAGTAGAAAACTACTGGGCCAAGCCACAGCAGCAGTGTTTCTCCACATGGGATGGGGAAGCATCACCAGGGGACGAGGTGGGGCACTGGGATTGCCTTGCTGATTTGCCTTGGGTGATGGTGAATTACCCCACGAGATCTCGTCCATGTTATGAGGTCCCTAGTGCTATCTATGATTGTGTCGTGTGAAAGAGCCCCTGGAGAGCCAGATGTTCCCTGCCCCTGCTATACCTGAAAATAACATTCAATCATTGTGCAATGGCTTAGATTACAAAGGAAGTCAGTCAACATATGGAATATTCGTTTGTTCGACACCCTCCTCTGTCCAGACCCTGTCTTCAAGATAGCTAAGAAGGGGTTGCCTAGATACTGCATGTGTGTGCAAACCAGTTCTAAGAATGCTTACTTGGAAGTAAGCTTATTAAAAATCCTTGGGTTTATTACAAGGCAATATGCATGGCAGTAGGGTGCCAGATTGCAACACTTCTGCCAAGTAGTTGTGCCAGTTCTGTTGTGTGTGCTGTGCCTGGCACATTGGTATTGAAACAATTATAGTTAAAAGTGTCTAGGTTTGTGGTCTGCAAACTATGCAAAGTCCATTGCCTAGATTGCTTTTTAGTGTACGTGGTGTCATAATATTACTGTTGAGCCTTTTAAACATTCTTTTTTCCAAAAGCTTTATTGAAATGGGAATGCTCATGTCTTGAGATCCTGGGAAAACAGGTAATACTTGGGAAATATTGAAGATTCCCTGAGTTCAGAACTTGCCTTGTGCTGTTTGAAGAAGCCGGCATCAATCTGATTGTTTTGGTTTTGCGTGTGATCTTGATCATGTAGCTTGTTGTAATTTGTGAATTATTATTTACAGAACTGGTGGCAAGAGGATAAATATTGGAGCAATACTTTCTTTTCCTTAACCAAAAGATAATTAGTTCTGGCTGCCTGAAAGTCGGCACTTAGCTGGGATTATACACTGAAAATTATTTCCAGGTAAAGAGCATAACAAAGATTGATGTTCCCCAGTGCACTGCTCAGAATTTGTTGTTTTATTTAATGCCCCATTGTGGAGGAATAAAAGTGTAACTGTTGAACTGGATAGAATCTCTTTTGTGAATATGATATTCAAGAATAGTTTACTTAATGTAATTGAAACTGCGAGGCTGGTTCTGATTTACATGGTGTGTTATTTGTTTCTCCTTACCATAACCTATAAACTGCAGAAACTCCAGCCACATAAAATTGTTTTTCAAATTAAAAGATGGTGTTATTTTACCATTCTGAATATAACAGTGGAAGTTAATATTGGGTAGCTGTTACAGTTCCCTTCGAAATCTGATTTTAATATCTTGGAAACAAAGAAAATTTAACCTGCTCTTCAAGCGACATCATCATCATCTTTAATACCCCTCTTTAGCTCTTTCAAAGGAGGCTCAAAGCAACTTAACATAAAAGCATTAGAATACAATTTAAAATACAGCTATATTCAAGCATGAATACAGGATTAAATATAAACAGTATTTTAAAATTCCCAGTTAAAATCATTACAACATATTGAAAGTTAAAAATCACAGCCTCCTCAAATTGATCTTAAAAAGCTTATTCTTTAAAAGACTGTCTGAATAAAAAGGTTTTAGCCTACCACCAGAAGGACAGCAGGGAGACCATTCTGGCTTTCCTGAGCAGGGAGTTCCAGAGTTGGGCAGCCACCGAGAAGGCCCTCTCTCATTACCACCAACCAAGCTTGAGATGAAGGTTGGAGAGAGAGAATTATTATTACAGTATTATATTTATTTATACCCCACTTTATTCCCCTCGAAGGGGTTTCAAAGTGGCTTTAAAGGTTATCTCCTGAAGATCTCATGACCTGGGAAAGCTTATACAATGATATAAGGTCTGTCAAATAGCCTGGATCTGAGCCATCTAGGGCCTCCAAGGTCATAACCAGCACTTTGAATTGTGCCTGGAAACGGACTGGCAGCCAGTGGAACTGCTGCAATGGGGGGCTGTCCGTTCTCTGTAGCCAGCTTCAGTGAGCATCTCTTTGGACCAGCCAAAGTTTCTGAGTGCTCTTCAGAAGCAGCCCAACATAGAGCGTGTTACAGTAATCCAGATGGGATGTAACTAAGGCATGGACCACCATGGCCAGATCTGGTTTCTAAAGGTAGGGACACATTTGGTGCACAGGTTTTAATTGTGCAAAGACCTTCCTGGCCATTGCCGACATCTGGGCCTCCAGGTTCAGTATTGAGTCCCCCCAAAGTGTGGACATGTGTCTTTAGGGGAAGTGTAATCCTGTTCAGCACAGGCTGGATCCCTATTCTCTGATCTACATTTCAGCTGACCAGTAGTACCTCTGTCTTGTCTGGATTAAGTTTCAGTTTGTTTTCCCTCATCCAGTTCATTTCTGATGACGCCCTGGTTTAGGGTCAGGACAGTTTCCTTGTCATTAGGTGGAAAGGAGTAATAAAGTTGGGTGTCATCTGCATAAAGGTGGCAGAGTTTATTCCAAAACTCTGGATGAGCTCTCCCAGTGGTTTCATTTATTTTAAACAGCATGGGGAACAAAATGGAACCCTGAGAAACCTCACAAGTCATTGGCTGGGGAATTGAACACCCAGCACCACCTTATGGGTATGGTCCTTTGGAAATGACCAGAGCCACTGTAAGACAGTGTCTCCCAGTCCTATCCTAGCGAGATGACCGAGAAGGATGCCATGGTCGATGGCATCTAAAGCTGCTGAGAGATCCAAGAGAACCAACAGGGACACACTTCCCCTGTCTAGCTCACCTTGTTGGTGATTGACCAAGGTGACCACACCTGTTTCTGTTCCATAGCCAGGCCTGAAACCAGATTGAAATGGATCTAGATAATCCCTTTCATTCAGAAATCCCTGGAGTTGGGAGACCACCACATACTCCAAAACTTTGCTCAGAAAGGGAAGGTTGGACACTGGCCAATAGTTATCTATTATAGAAGGGTCCAATGATGGCTTTTAAAATATAGGTCTTACAACTACCTCCTTTAGGCAAATTGGAACTTTGCCTTGTTCCAAGGAAGCATTGATCAGCCCCTTCACCCACTCTGCCAGTTCCCCTCTAGCCAGGAAGGGCAAGGATCTAGAATACATGTGGTACCTCTCACCTCTCCAGGGATCCTGTCCACATCTTCAGGCTGCACAAATTGAAAGGTATCAATCAACATTAGACAAGCAGGAGCCAAATTTACATCCATTGGAACTGTATCAACAACAGTATCCAAATCAGAACGGATCTGAGTGACTTTATCTGCAAAGTGCCTTGCAAATTCTTCACAGTGGGCTGCTGAATGTTTAGGGATTTCTCCTTTTGGTCCCGTAGTTTGATCACATGATTTCCCCTCATTGATAAAGTATCAACTGTATTTGTCATTGTCATGATCTTTATTAATGACTACCTTGGTCTTCTTTTATAATTACCTTGGTGAGTGTTGCACACCCTGGTTGAATTAGCCATCAATTATGTATTTTGGTTGTGATGGATCTGCTTCAGTTGGCATAGCTTTAGGACAGTAGTTCCCAACCCTTTTTTAACCAGGGCCCACTTGACTAGGGCCCTCTTGACCAAGGACCACTTTGACTAGGGCCTACTTTGACCAGGGACCACTTGACCGGAAACCACTTTGACCAGGGACCACTCTCCAACGTTAGTATCAAAAGGGTTACAGATCAGTTTTTGGTCAACTTTAGATTCGGTTTGGTTATTTGGGGTGCCGATTCAGAAAATTGCATTGGATAGACCACATCAGCTCTAGCTTCTGATACAGAACATATGCCATCCAGTAGTTGCCATCAGCTCGCCCACAGAAAACCGTATTTAATAATATAGAGCTGATGTGGTCTAACCAATGCAATAGTCAATTCTGTGGAAAGGAGCAGAAATAAAAATAATAAAAGAAAATAAATAAATGAAGAGGAAGAAGGTTTGCTGACCAGATTTTCATTCTCATGGCCCACTACTGGGTTGCGGCCCACAGTTTGGGAACCACTGCTTTAGGATGTGGTACAGTATATGAATCCCTTATCCATAGATTGATTTTCATGATTTCTCATATCTACAATCTAAAAATAATTTCCTCTGGAAGTGTGGAAAGTGGAACTTTCTGGGTCCTTCAGTGCAATTCTATGGGTTGCTTCCTGCCCAAACATACTGTTGCACCCCTAGGCTGCGTGGGCACCTCAAAACCATACTGGAGCCCCAGAATATAAGCAAGCAAGCTGTTTATTGAAGATTATATGCAAGCAACAGTAAATCAAAGTTCAAAGTCAATAAAATGGGTTTGAATCCACAAGAACAAAGTACTTGAAAATCTTGATGCAAAAGTGTATGAAAGTCACTCAAAGAACATAGTCCAAACCAGATATCAAAGTAAGTCCCAAGAAAAATATCACGAATAGTCAGAACAAGATTTCAAGAATTAATCCAACATGAGTCAAGCTGGAAACACAGGAAGCAAACTGGAATACAGAAACAAAACTCCAAGTTTGTCTAAGGTACAGAGTCAATGCTGAAACACAAGGCAAGGGTCTTGGCTGGAACACAAATCCAAACTGCAAAATTGCTGGAGCATTCAACTGGATACACAGGAACAAGAACGAGGCTGGAAATTGAGTCAAGATACAAATCTGTAGGAATTCACAGGAACACAAAGCAGAGATCTTCCTCTCATGGATAAGCAAAGTGGTACTCTGACTCTGTCAGAGAAAGCAGCCCTTTTTAAGGAGAATTCAAGGTCCCTTCCTGTGAAAAGGTTGCTCATTATTTTGTTTCACAAGCAAAGTCTACTCCTTCTAACATACTCCCTTTCTTTTCTCCGCTGAGTTATCGCTTTCCTCCTGTCTAATTCATTAGCCCTCTCTGCCTTATCACTTCCAGGATCCGAACTAGAATGTCCATCTGGCACCAGGAGATCTGACTTGATTGCTTTGAGGAATTTGGTTCAAACTGCCTACTTGCAACCATTCTGTCTCTGATCCCAGAATCAACTAGGACAAACTCTGGCTGCATTTCAGGCCCAGACCCAGAGTCCTTTGGCAAGGCAGGTGCAGGGACAAACTCTGGCTGCATCTCTGACAAGGAGGTGCAGGGACAATCACAGGCTGAAGAGACCCAACCTCAGGCTCACCTGACAGTTCAGATGGAGGCAGGGCTACAATATATAGTCACCGTGTAGGGCTTACTGCCATCCATAGTTTCAGGAAACCACCTTGTCCCTTCAGCGAGATACGGTCAAATAGAAATAAAATTTTATCATCATCATCATCATCATCATCATGGTGCATCTTGGAATGTATCTCCTGCAGTTATAGGGATCGTACTGTAGGGTGAGTGGAACTCTTTCCACACTTAATTCTTGTTTTGGTTGGATAAAGCAAGCGTGATTACCCTATAATCCACCAACTAGAACTGGCTGTAGAATAGTGGCCCAGGTCATATGCTATGAATCAAAAAGCAGGGCAGCTGCGATTACATGTTCAGCCCAGGAATTTGTGAGTCAGTTCACAAGTTCATTATCACAAAACTCTGTGTCTAAGTTTCTTTAAAGCATTATTTTTCAGTTATCTAATTTAAGGGAAGAAGTCATATGATCTCATCACATGGAACATTTTCCCTGTCATAGGACACTTACCTTCATTTTGAAGATGAAGAGGCTTGGATCCTATTTGTTTACCTACTTCTGGTCCTCATTTGCCCTTTGCGCTTGAAATGGAGCTGGATCATGTTGAAAGGACACGGGTGTGTAATTGTGTTTTGAACCCTTGGCGCATGCCAAAACCATCGCTAATGCTGAAAAACACATGTGATCGTATTTGGCAGATTTGCCCATGTTGATTCCTTTGGCATGGGGGAATAGATGTTCCTCATCACTTTGTTGTCATTCCATTTTCTCCTTGATAGCAATCTAGGCTCCATAGGAAGTGGTGGATTTCTCCGTTACACACTATTTTACTTCTGTTGTTTAAAGTGTGGGTCTTATTGAAAGAAGTGTTTTTAAAATGTGCTGGTCTCTAGAGGGAGGGAGTCCACTAAATTAAAAGGAGTGTTAAAAGTGGACGGAAGATTCCATTGAAAGAAGTGTTTTAAAACTGTGACATGGAAGGAGACATCTCCTCCTCTGGTGTAGGGGGCTTTGAGGAGAGCAAGGGATTCCATTGAAAGAGGAGTTTTTAAAATGGTGCGGTTTTATCACGTGGAAAGAAGAGGTTTTAAAGTGGTGTCAATCTTCTTTAATGTAAGGGGCTTTGGGCAAGGCAAGGGATTTCTTAGCGTTTGGATATTGACATTTTCCTTGATTTTTAAAAAAAGTAATAGGGAGAGGGCAGAGAAAAGGATTCCCCGTGTGATGGTTCTGAATGCAGTCAACAACGGGCAAAACAAGACAGAAACACATGTGATGGGAAGACCGATATGATTGGGGATCTAACAGTATGGTTCCCTGTGCTAGATAGACGCCTCCCAATGCTTCTCAAGGTCCATGTGATGAGGTCCCTAGTGGTATCTGTTTTTGAAGAACCATTATTCTGTTTTTAAAGTACAGAATAAATCTGTATTGATGTACAAATTGTCCTGAGATTGGTCTGTAGATACCAGTCTGCTTTTTTCCATACCCCTGGATTAAGTCTTAGAGAGGTGATTGAGGGAAAAAGTTGAATGTCTCCTCAAATGAAAATGTCTTTCTTTCTAGTTTAACATTGTGCTATAGTAAGATCTTGATTGAAAAAGCACTTTACATATCCCACTCTGTTAGATAGTTTCAAATTAGTCTCATGTTTGTCTTTTTGTGTGTAGTATAGCATAGCTCTGATGATAATGTATTTATCAGGATATTTTCTATAGGGCTACTGTTTTTCCTGTTATGGTTTGGCTTTGGCTTTTGTACTCTTAAGTTTCTGGGGATGTTGTCATTTGCCAGTGAGCTAACTATTGAATTAAGAAGCCCAAGGCCTCTTCTATACTGCTGTATAATCCAGATTATCAAATCAGATAATCTGGATTTTATATGTCAGTATAGTAGGAGCCCAAGTAGCCATGTTATAACTATAGGGAACTGCTAGGAGAGCTTGTCAAATGTGTTGGAATAGAGTATATTTCTGAGAATAGACCAAAACTTTCAAAACCTTGATTCCCTGGAATTAGTGGGATGTGATCAAAGAGAATTTTTAAAAGGCTTGGTCATACAAGTGGCAACAGTCTCCCTTTCTCCCCTATTTTGGTTGGTTAGAAACTAAGGCCCCTTCCACACAGCTGTATAAAATCCACACTGAACTGGATTATATGTCAGTGTGGATTCAGATAATCAACTTAGAAAACAGATATTGTAGATTATCTGCCTTGATATTCTGGGTTATGTAGTTGTGTGGAAGGGCCCTAAGAAGTACATTTTTTCAAAGCCTTATTCATTGGCTTCTGGCCCTTCTGATTTCTAAGTTAATATGCATAAAGATTTTACATGGCTGAATCATGTTTTTCACATTTGGAGTTAGCAACTTGAAAAAAGGAATGTTGTGGAATTCAGTGCAAGATGTCTACCAACTGGAGTTTGTCATCTGTTGTCTGAAAGCAGGGTGGTAAGAGAATTGTTGCATGCATTTTATTTAAGATTTCATATCAGCGGTGTCTCTTATGATATATTACTCTATAAACCACTGTGGCTGTATAATGGAAGGACATCATTAGGGAATAAATACATGTGAGAATCTGGCTTTTAGTATTTAAGTCAGAGATGTGAAAATAAGTTTTGTTTTAGATCTTAGGGTAAAAAGGATATGATGTAATGTGTGTTTCTGTGTTCGGGAGACTCCAAAGCCAGGTGTTATTTCACCGTCTTGGCCACAGGAGTGGTGTTGCCTCTACGGGGCAGTACATTACAATACATGAATGTCCCTGCTGTCTTTTGATGGAAGCTTGAACTGGAGCCAGTCCTTCATCTGCAGAACTTTCCAAATCTGCTGTTTAGTATAGAAGGATTATCAAATACTGGGCATTATTTTAAAAGGGGAAAATTCTGTATAATACGGTGGGAAGGTAATGGCGCTCCATGCAGTCATGCCGGCCACATGACCTTGGAGATGTCAACGGACAACGCCGGCTCTTCGGCTTAGAAATGGAGATGAGCACCAACCCCCAGAGTCAGACATGACTGGACTTAACATCAGGGGAAACCTTAACCTTTTACTAATAAGATAACTTCTTACTATTTTAATGAGATATATGAGGTTGATGGGAAGAACATAGCTTTTGAATATTTGGTGGAATATTAGATAAAGATACTTATATTTAGTCATCAAATATTTAAGCTTCCAAATTTCAGTGGCATTTCTTGTTTCACATAGAATCAGGTTTCTCGTTATGTTTGCACAATACATTTATACACTGCAGCCAGCACACTAATGTGTTGCGGCACACAGTTTGGAAAGCTTTGCCTTAGCAGAACTACGGTATTTGGATGCAGTTTACAACTAATCAGCCATTCATTTTGGAAAATAGTATACAGAAAATTCTGTAGCATCCTCTGATGTATTCCTGAATAAATATCTTCTTCACAACAAACAGTTCAGTGACAGAGATGCTGGTTAGTGATTTTTGACAAAGAGCCTGTTTCCATGCTTCATATAAGGGATCTAAAGAATACCAGTGGGCCCATGGTAACCTCTGGGGGGTTGAGTTTCAGAGCCCCCCCTCCCCAGTTGATACTAAAACCCATGGATGCTCATCTCAATACAGAGGGCTGACACACACTCTTCTGAATAAATCTTGTACAGAAAATCCTGTGATAGGGTTGTCGTACATCAGAATTGACTTGAAGGCATGTATCAACATTTTCACTAACAAGATAAAAAACATAACATCTGCATTTAGCCAGGAAGTCAAATCAAGACGAAAGGGAAAGTTGTTTTTCTGTTGAGGAGAAAGAATTGTTTCAGTATCATGGCTTTCTTGCTGTGATTCCAGTTTTGGGGTAACACATTGTATAGGTGGCACATTTCCCTACTGTGAAGCACCCTAAGAGTGTTTATGAGTTTGTAGCTGGGTCATTTTTCATTAGAAGACTAAAGTGATGGCTAATCAGAGTTAATATTGCTGTGTCTAGTCTTCTCTTCTATTCATGAGCTGATATTTATTGCCTGTGAAATATATCCAGGTTATGGTTTTTCCTGATATGGTTAACATTTTTAGAATGTTGTTTTCATGGTAGCCTCTATTAATACTGAATCTGTCCACTTCAATATCACTTAATACACTTGCATTTCCTCTCCCCTCCTCCATTTTGGAACAGTACCAGAGTTGTTGAGATACCTGACAGCTAAACATCTTGCACATTTTGAAAGCAGAATATTTCACGTCCTTTATGAGCAGCAAGGGAAAGAAATGCATAGGGGTTTAAAAACAGAATGCTAAACTGAAGATTAAAGGGTAAAAAGCAATGCCCCTCATATCCTAATTTATTTGCTGTTTAAAAAAATGCAGACTAGCATGTTTTTGCTTTATTTTCTTTCTCTTCTGTCTGTCCCCATTAGCTTTTCTTGTTGCGTACACCCCACATCAAATTTCAAATTTTATAAGGGAGAAGGGAGCCATGTGGACAAGTGGCATGTGTGTGATGCCATCTGTGTATCTAAGCAGATGCCCTAATTCAGTATGGAGAAGCTGTCAATAGGAAAGAGAGTTGAAAAGTGCCAATGGATTTAAAGCCAGTCAGTATCTAAAAATTGTTGGAATAAGAAAAGCCTTTGAGGTAGACTAGCAAAACGGAACCTCTTTAATAAATAATAATAATAATAATAATAATAATAATAATAATAACTTTATTTTCATACCCTGCCTCTATCTCCCCAAAGGGGACTCAGGGCGGCTTACATGGGGCCAAGCCCAAATAAAAACAATAGCAATATAAAACACAACAATAGATAAAAGACATGCACAATTATAAAAATTTAAACATTAGCCAATAAAAACAAATGACAAGAACTAATAAAAACATGGATTAAAACGGAGAGGTTGTAAAAGTAGACTGGGTAAGGTCTACTGGGTAAGGTCTTTAGCTTCCCTAGGAAGATATTTCCAGAGCCTGAGACGAGCCACTAAGAAGACTTTTCCATGTGATCACCAAACATGTCTTGCTTAAAATTGGGAACAAGCAACTTCTTGAGAATGATTTAATGTCAGAATTTGGTCTGTTGCTGTTGAGTTTCTGAATGACAGATGTGCAGTAATATCCTCATATCTGCAGATTCAATTTATCTGTTCTTCACACAAAAGCCTTGGACTTGAGGGGGTGAGCAGAAGGGATTATCCACCACATCCTTACTAACTTCTGAATCTCGAGCTGTTCTGGGTGCATTCACACGAAGCATTGGGCTTGGGGTGGGAAAGTAGGAACAATCACTACTACTGCAATTGCTCACTACTCAAAGCCTGAGGCTGTTCGTAGGGTCTCCTAGCAGCTTCCGATACCACTGACCATGGTCTCTTTCTGGAACATTGGTGTGTGTGTGTGTTGGGAATCAGAGCACTGTGCTGCAGTGGTTTCGGTCATACCTTTCAGACAAGTTCCAGATTGTAGTGCTTGGGGATAGCTGCTCCTCAATGAAGGAGCTGTTATATGGCATCTCACAAAGTGCTTTTCTATCCCAATGATTTTTAATATTTACATGAAACTGCTGGGAGAGATCATCCGGATGACACCCAAATATTATAATAATATAATAACAATAGCAACAACAACTTTATTTGCATCCTGCCCTATTTCCCCGTGGGGACACAGGGCGATTTCCAGCAAACAAAGGCAATCAAAAAACAGAAAACAGAAAAACAACTATATTTTTCCATGCCTTCCAAAACAGCTCTAGCTAAGGATAGTGTGTCTCCTTTAAGTGAACCCCTGAAGGAGGTAACGGACTGGATGAGGACAAACAAATTGAAACGGAATCCACACAAAACAGAGTTGCTTGCCATTAAGGGTCCTAATCTAGGGTTGGAGGTGTGCCAACCAGTTTTGTATGGGGTTACACTCCCCCTGAAAGACTGTGTTGAGAGTGCTTCTGGATCCATTTGTGCAAATATCAGATATGTTGATGCAACAGTCAGGAGTACTTACTATCAGCTTCAGTTGATACACCAGCTGTGCCTCTTCCTAGAATCCAAGGATCTAAAGATAGTAGTGCATGCGCTAGTAACCTCAATGTTGGACTTCTGCAATACACATTAGAATCATAGAATCATAGAATCATAGAATAGTAGAGTTGGAAGAGACCTCATGGGCCATCCAGTCCAACCTCCTGCCAAGAAGCAGGAAATCGCATTCAAAGCACCCCCGACAGATGGCCATCCAGCCTCTGCTTAAAAGCCTCCAAGGAAGGAGCCTCCACCACAGCCCGGGGGAGAGAGTTCCACTGTCGAACAGCCCTCACTGTGAGGAAGTTCTTCCTGATGTTCAGGTGGAATCTCCTTTCCTGTAGTTTGAAGCCATTGTTCCGTGTCCTAGTCTGCAGGGCAGCAGAAAATAAGCTTGCTCCCTCCTCCCTATGACTTCCCCTCACATATTTGTACATGGCTATCATGTCTCCTCTCAGCCTTCTCTTCTGCAGGCTAAACATGCCAAGCTCTTTAAGCCGCTCCTCATAGGGCTTGTTCTCCAGATCCTTAATCATTTTAGTCGCCCTCCTCTGGACGCTTTCCAGCTTGTCAACATCTGCCTTCAACTGTGGTGCCCAGAATTGGACGCAGTATTCCAGGTGTGGTCTGACCAAGGCAGAATAGAGGGGGAGCATGACTTCCCTGGATCTAGACGCTATACCCCTATTGATGCAGGCCAGAATCCCGTTGGCTTTTTTAGCTGCTGCATCACATTGCTGGCTCATGTCTAACTTGTTGTCCACGAGGACTCCAAGGTCTTTTTCGCACACACTGCTGTCAAGCCAGGCGTCCCCCATTCTGTATCTTTGATTTCCATTTTTTCTGCCGAAATGAAGTATCTTGCATTTGTCCCTGTTGAACTTCATTTTGTTAGTTTCGGCCCATCTCTCTAGTCTGTCAAGATCATTTTGAATTCTGCTCCTATCTTCTGGAGTGTTAGCTATCCCTCCCAGTTTTGTGTCGTCTGCAAACTTGATGATCGTGCCTTCTAACCCTTCGTCTAAGTCGTTAATAAAGATGTTGAACAGAACCGGGCCCAGGACGGAACCCTGCGGCACTCCACTTGTCACTTCTTTCCATGATGAAGATGACGCATTGGTGAGCACCCTTTGGGTTCGTTCGCTTAGCCAATTGCAGATCCACTTAACCGTAGTTTTGTCTAGCCCACATTTTACTAGTTTATTTGCCAGAAGGTCGTGGGGGACTTTGTCGAAGGCCTTACTGAAATCCAGGTAGGCTACATCCACAGCATTCCCTGTATCGACCCAACTCGTAACTCTATCGAAAAAAGAGATCAGATTAGTCTGGCATGACTTGTTTTTGGTAAATCCGTGTTGACTATTAGCAATGACCGCATTTGTTGCTAAGTGTTCGCAGACCACTTCCTTGATGATCTTTTCCAGAATTTTGCCTGGTATCGATGTGAGGCTGACCGGACGATAATTGTTTGGGTCGTTCTTTTTTCCCTTCTTGAAGATAGGGACCACATTCGCCCTCCTCCAATCTGCTGGGACTTCTCCCGTTCTCCAAGAACTCTCGAAGATAATTGCTAGTGGTTCTGACATAACTTCCGCTAATTCCTTCAATACTCTTGGATGTAGCTGATCTGGCCCTGGGGACTTGAATTCGTTTAGAGAGGCCAGGTGTTCCTGGACAACTTGTTTCCCTATTTGGGGTTGGATTTCCCCCAATCCTTCGTCCATTCCATGAGGTTGAAGATGGCTTTCTTTTTGTGAGAAGACGGAGGCAAAGAAGGCATTGAGCAGTTCTGCCTTTTCCCTGCCCCCTGTCGCCATCACCCCATCTTCTCCTTGCAGAGGCCCTATCGCCTCCTTTTTCTTCCTTTTTCTACCAACGTACGCAAAAAAGCCTTTTTTGTTGTTTTTTATGTCCCTGGCAAGCCTGAGCTCATTTTGTGCTTTAGCCTTGCAAACCTTTTCCCTACAGGTGTTGGCTATACGTTTGAATTCTTCTTTGGTGATTTCTCCCCTTTTCCACTTCATTACATTGGGCAACCTCTGTACCAAGTTCAAAAACTCCAGTTAGTTCAAAACACAGCAGCCAGATTGATCACAGGAACATCAGGAGTGAGCATATCACCCCTATACTAAAGTCACTCCATTGATTGCCAAATTAGTTTTGGGCAAAGTACAAAGTGTTGGTTTTGACCTTTAATGCCCTATTTGGTTTGAGTCCAGGTTACCCACAGGATCGCCTTCTCCAGCACAATCCACCCTAAACACTTAGGTCCTCTGTGGGGCATCTACTCCAGTCTGCTGGAACCTGTCTGGCAGCCATCATCCAGAGGACCTTTACATCACTTTCCCCAAGACTATGGAATGATCTTCCCAAAGAATTGACAGCTAGATCAGCTGTCAGAATTTAAGACACAATTGAAGACCTATCTCTTTTGGCAGGCCTATCCGGTTAATTTTAAGTTGTTATGATGATTTCAGAACCTTGGTAGTAATTAAATTCACTCACCAGGAAATCTTGGAATGTTCTTTAATGCTAGATTACTACCGGTACTATACAGCAAAATTACAAATAAAATGTGGGCAACTTTTTAGTTCAATACCCCCAAATCCCCACTCTCTCAACTCCCAAAAGTTCCTCTGTTCAGCCTCCATGTCTTCTATTCTGAGCCGGTTCATGTTATCAGGGTCATTCTTGTTCAGGGCCCCAGATGTTTTAATTCTGTTTTCATTTCTCAACTTTGGTTGTGAACTCATGGCGTAGAGATGTCCATGACATCCTAGAATTTCATGTGATACAATTATTTTAATTTTTTTTTCAAAGCTGTTGAACAAATCTATCAGGCAGGCACTTTGTGGTAATCTCTCTCAGCAAAACAATCACTCTTACTGCGACCCCCGCCCCCCCACATGGGACATTGTTCCTAGAAATTCAGAACAACATTTCAAGCAGCTTCTTCCACTGAATTTACTACCTCAGTCCTGAGGTTCAAGCTAAAGCCAAGAATTTTTTCCAGCATCTGGTGCTGCAGTTACTGTCACCAGTAGGAAATGAGTGTTCCTTCCTGCATATGTGTCAGGTGTGAATGACAGGCTGTATTCTTAAAAAACTATGACCATATAGCTATGAACGAGCCCTAGGGGAGTGGCGGCATATAAGTTTAAATACTAAATAAATAAATAAATAGATAAATAAAATAGCTGAAGAAAATTTATCTGGGCTACCACTTTCCAATGCAAATGGATAGAGTATGACCCCAGTATCCATGATTAGTATGTTCCAGGACTTTCTTTGGATTTGTAAACTTGTAGGCAATAAAAACTGAATGCTCTTTCTTAACTTCAGAGCAAAAATACAGCATTCGTTGTTCACCATGAAGAGGGGAGTATCTGAAGTTCTTGGGCTCCCCCCCCCCCACTTGCTTTTGCTTCATTACCTAGGAAAAAGAGGGACAGTTTCACATGCTCCTGTCCAGTAATTGAACCCTGCTTGGGAGAAGGTCAGGCAGTTTCCCATCTTTCTCTCCAGTGTCAGTGATTCTTCCTACCTCCCCCACCAAATCCTAAGAGTTTGGGTGGGGGGAAACGCTGAAGACCTTTGGGGGAAATCTTAGCTCTTTACAAGGACAAAGTTCTGCAGACAGATTGCATAGCACTGTTGTATTTTGATACAGCTGTTTGAGAATGCATATGGGGATTTCCCCTTTTTGCTCTTTGATCATGTTGAACTTTTACGGAAGGTTAAGCTGCATAATATGCAAGAGAAAATTGACTAATCTCTTAAATTCTGTTAGTAAGGGTGCTTCTAGACAGGGCTTTAACCCACGATGAAGTGGGTTTAAGACCCCCACGTCCTTCCTCAAAATCCAGACTTTCCGGGGGGGGGGGTCCCAAATCCCCCCCCAAAACCCCTTAAAATAAAATAAAACTTTCTGTACCACTATTTCACCTCTCTGGCAGGCTTCCTGGTGTGTAGAAATGACACACCAAGGGGTAAGAAGGAGGAGAGAAGCGATCCCCCCCCCCCCTGGTCTCCTGGTGCCTGCCGGAGAGGTGGGATGGGGGTCTGGTAGGTTTTCTTTTATTTTGGGGTGCTCATGGAGCCCAAAGAAGCGAGATGGGAAATGGGGACTAACCTCTGGGAGTACCTGGCAGTCAGCCCCCACAAGCCCCATACCCCATTAGCCAGGGTCTAATGGGGTATCAAATTAATTCAGGACAAAGTAGGGTTTACCTGCTTTGTCCTGAATTTATGCTCTTTTTCCAGAGGTGTCATTTGGACGCCTCTGGTAAAAGTCTAACAGGGCCCGCATTTTGGGCCCTGCCTGGAAGGCCCTAAGTGTAGCTGTTGAGGACTGCTGATTATATCACAGAAATGATTTAAGGGATGTGGAATATCCTTCTCTATGTTGTTTCTATGATCTTAATAACCTTTATGAAGCTATTATCTGTGCTGATCAAAATAGCCATTCCCTGCAGATGTGCCTCTTTTAATGTCAGGTGATCAGATGTGGACCTGGGTTGTTGTGTGTTTTCCAGGCTGTATGGCCATGTTCCAGAAGTATTCTCTCCTGACGTTTCACCCACATCTATGGCAGGCATCCTCAGAGGTTGCGAGGGTTGTTCCAGCTGTTAAGAATTGTGGGAGCTGAAGTCCAAAAACATCTGGTGGGGTATGGTTTGAGAATCACTGGAGTATAGGTATGGACCTATAATTCTATACTGACTGAGTAGGATTCTTTCGGGATACCCCAATTTTATGTGGAGATGTCAGGAATAAAAACTGGGATGTTCTCTGTGCAAAACTTGTGCTTCATTATCAGTTGGGATCCTTATGCATGGGAAGTGATCAGCTACTGTTTATGATTTTTTTTTTTTCGTGTCAGGAGCAACCGAAGTTTATGATTATAGAGGGAGTAAATATCTCTTTTTATTGGAGTTAATTCTTTAGTCCATAATTAATATTAAAAGACTCTTTCTGATACATTTCCCCCCTTAGTTTTCCGAGTGAGTAGACAGGGAGATCTAAGTCTCTGCTGACATATCTCCAAACCTCTGTTAGATTTCTCATAACTCTTTTATTTTAAAACTTGATTGTAACCATGTATTTGTTTATCGTGTGTTGCAGTATGTGTGCATGCATATATACATATATATGCATGTGATCTTTCTCTTCATTTTTTAAAACTTCATTCTGTTCCCTCTACATTTTGGCAGTTTGTCTAACAATTTTGTTAAAATCTGTATACTGGGATGTAAATGTGTGATGTGATCTGCACAAAGAAGTCTGTAGATATCAGATATATTGGTAGAAGAGCTGTTCCAAGACACAAATGCGTAATACAATTGCAATAGAACACTGTCTACTCATGTTTCATTTTTGATCAGAAAAAGGCACTGGGAAACACAGGGTGGCATTCAAGAGTCCCTTGCAAATACTCATTGAAAACACAGATAGGACTAGGACAAGAGAAGAATGAGAAGCTTAGCTGTACTGTTAGCATCCTTTTCCATGGCTTAGATCAGTTGTTCTCAACCTGAGGTCCCCAGATGTTTTTGGCCTTCAACTCCCAGGAATCCTAACAGCTGGTGAAGTGGCTGGGATTTCTAGAAGTTGTAGGCCAAAAACATCTGGGGACCCCCAGGTTGAGAACCATTGGTTAAATTAATGAAATGGAAACCGTATTTTTAAAAATTAAGAGAAAACTAAGACTTTGAAGGACAGTTATGAAAAAACTTGATAAGATCCTTCAGATAAATCATTAAATACTAGGTCAGAAATATCCATGGCATAGTATTTATGATCTTTGTGAATAGACGTGAAAGCTGTACAGTGAAGAAAGCTGTGAGGAAAAAAAAACTCATTGGAAGTGTGCTGATGGAGAGGGTTTTGTTAAAGCTCTTATTAATAATTAGCTATAATAATACATAAACAGATTTAAACAGTTATTATTCCATGTTCCATGACCCACTGGATATTTCATTTAGAAAAGATAGTTCTGAGCATCTCTTCCCCGAAGTTCATCACTCGATCTGGAGAAGACCAGTTCTTTAGATTTATTCATAACATCTAGGCTAAATAGATGCCGTGTTGTGAAGAAAGAATCTGACTCTTACGATCGTCTGCTTTGATTATTCTTTGACAATAATGCTGGTGACCAGAAGTGTTTGGAGAAACCTGTGAGTTGCTTTCCACAGTGAACTTTCTCCAGCTTAGCTGCAAAGAAATTAAAGTTCCTCAGAATAATAACAAATTCCCGGACATTGTTACTTTTTGTTTTATTATTTTCTCAATTTGTTCTGAAGGAGAGTTTTATGAATATCATGGGCTGTTGAAAATCAAAGTAAATAGATTTGACAATAAATCAAGGCCTAACTTCCCTTAGAAGCCAAATTGGCAAAATTGAGACTGCCCTACTTTGGCTATATTGTGCAATGACATTTATTGAACCATAATGTTCATCAACTAGTGTTTGATGAGAAATAGTGTTTTAAGGTCTTAGGCAGGGGTCCCCAAACTAAGGCCCGGGGGCCGGATGCGGCCCATCAAAGCCATTTATCCGGCCCCCAAGGCACAAAGGCATAAGGGGATTGGGCTAAATGACCCAAGGGGTCTCTTCTTCTCTTACAACCCTTATTATTATTATTATTATTATTATTATTATTATTATTATTATTATTAACATTGAGGCTGGGAGGCCATCTGTCAGGGGTGCTTTGCTTGTGCTTTCGGTACACAAAAGCAGAAGGGGATTGGACTCAATGGCCCAAGGAGTCTCTTCCAATCCTCTTTATTATTATTATTATTATTATTATTATTATTATTATTATTGCTGTTATTGTTATTATTATTATTGCTCAGTGGCCAACTATAGTCTGGCCCTCCAACGGTCCGAAGGATTGTAAACTGGCCCCCTGTTTAAAAAGTTTGGGGACCCCTGGTCTTAGGCATACCCATTCTCTCAGTCTTCATTTAGATATTTCCAAACCAAATATTTGAAGTTATATAGTATGGATTTTAAGTGGTGACGTATTTTTAACGCATATATTCAATCCTAATTTGCTCTTCATAGTTCACCTATACTGTAGAATTAATATAGTATGACTTTTAATTGCCATGCTGCAGTGCTATGGAATCCTGGGAGTTTGGTGAGGCACCATCACTTTTTGCAAAGGAGGCTAAAGACTTTATAAAACCATAACTCCATGATTCCATAGTATTGAGACATGACAGTTAAAGCTGTGTCAAACTGCATTAATTCTACAGTGTAGATCAGGCATGGGCAAACTTCGGCCCTTCAGGTGTTTTGGACTTCTACTCCCACAATTCCTAACAGCCGGTAAGCTGCCCAAAACACCTGGAGGGACGAAGTTTGCAAATACCTTTTGTGGATGCATCCTGAGCTGTTTTGGTGATAGTGTGCTCAATATAGGCAGCCATATAGGAGGATGTTCCAGCTGGCTGTTGAACAATCTGGGAAGAACTCTGTGAAAAGCTAGTTTCCTGTGTTAGGTCATAATGTACTATGTAAGGCATATAAAACTTGCTGTGATTATTTACCTCCATGGTGATTGCAAATCATATTCAGCTGTAGGGATGTAATTAGCAGCACAATTTTTGTTGTGTGAATAGCTGACCATTTCTTTCCCCTATTGGTGGACTGGAGAAAATCCCTCCTCCTGAAGCTGCTGTTTGCATTTGTAAGGGCACTTCTACAGAGGCACATAATGCGGCTTGGAACCGGCACAAAACATGCTGGTTCTGAGCTGCATAATGGCCAGATGGTGGTGTCCTGAACCGCCTTGGAGGCCAGGCCACCTGTGCCACAACCCAGCCATGCTGAAACTGGTTTCAGCATGGCTGGGAAGAGCAGGATTCTAACCCCCCAGCACCTCCCTTTTCACCCGCAGACAGAAAATCTCCACTTAACTGAACTTGATGCTTTTTACTTTCTTTTTTGTCATCATTAAGTGAGCAAACCAGCTTGGGAGGAGTGAGCCCCTTCAACTCCTCCTGCTTTGCTCACTCATGAGCGCCTTATCATACTAGACCTTAAAAATAGGCAAAGAGTAAGCATCTCATTTGAAATCCCTGTGGCTGCCCCTTGCAGAATTCTGGGATTTGTAGTGTGGAGAGTGACCTTTAAAATGTGCAACCAGAGAGATCCCCGGCCTCGCTAAACTGCAGGCCCCAGAATTCTGCAGGAGGCAGCCATAGGATTTCAGATGGTATGTGTACTCTTTGCCTACTCTTCAAACTCTAGTGTCATAAGGTCCAGTGACAAAAGAAGGAGTAAACTGCAGGGAGCTCCTGTGAGTGAAGATTTTCCACCTTTATTCTTTGGGGGGGGGGGGATTGGGGTGCTGGGGGAAAGGAGGGATTTGCCATTCCACTTCTCAGGGTTGCCTGAGGGAATGTGAAATAGTTGTGGGAACACAATTCTGGATCCCAAAAGAGTAGCTGGGATGACTCCTCATCGCCCCATCATGGGGGAAGATCCAAGTCCCTGAAGAAGGATTTAGACCTGTCCTGGTGGTTTTTTTTTTAATTTGGGGTACAGCCATATTACTTTCCTTATTCTTAGTTAAATTGCATTAGTTTGCATGCATTGTGTGGGTGCACATAAGCTAATGTGGTGACTCTACACTGCATTATTTGGCAGTGTAGATGGAGCTGAGAAACCTGAAGGGAGGGTCAGTGTGATAACTCCATTGGTTTGCAGGTGGCCTGTGCCAATTTACCAATATGCGTTCTCCATTTTCTGTCAACTTATGGCGATCCCATGAATTTTTCTAGGATTTTCTTGGCAAGGAATACACAGAGGTTTTATTCCTCTGAAATGTAGCCTATAATACCTGGTCTTTGGTGGCAGTCTCCCATTCAACTACTAACCAGGGCTGACCCTGTTTAGTTCTGTGATCAGGCAGATTCTGGTACCTTTACATTACTTATGCTCTTTCCAGCTGTCATAGGTCACTTCCTTTCTGTTTTACTAGTTGATGTTCTGTATTTCATGTTTTGTTACATTGCCAGCAGAGGGAGTGGATGCAAAATCTCAGTCTGTGCCACCCTGACTTGTAAGACTGCAGAATAGTGCAGTGCAGATAGTGACATTGTGTATCGGACTTTGTTGCATGGAGGACGTGAATCGACACAGTAACAGGATCATCTTTTGTGATGTTCTCTGTAACAAAAATAAAAAATTTAAAAAAGGGGGAGCGACATGGCAGGGGAGATAAAGAGTCATGCAGCCCATAGAAGTGCGATGTCCTAAAGGTGTGGCATTGTGATTGTGCAATAAAAGCAGTTGTGGAGGTCCATACATCACTACAATACTATGTCTCAGCTATCCTGAGTTGAGGGAACAGTACAGGATAGCTGCAAGTGTATGGTAATGTCCTTAGTCTAGAGGTCCTCAAACTTTTTAGGTGCGGGGCCAGTTCATGGTCCCTCGGATTGTTGGGGGGGGGGCAGCGGATTATAATGAAATAGTCCAAAATTAGGATTGTTGTTGTTGTGTGCCTTCAAGTTGTTTCAGACTTAGGTCGACCGTAAGCCTAAAGTTTAGGACAGGGGCCAGGTAAATGACGTTGGAGGGCCGCATCCAACCCATGGGCCTTGGTTGGGAGACCCCAACTTAGTTGGGAGATCCTTTAAAAAAGACAATATTGTACTGCACCTGCGCTTCTAGGCACCCCTCCCCATTCTTTTCCCTTTTTGTAAATGCTGACATATGCAATATTTGCACTGTCAAATCTCAGTGTAATATGCTTATATGGAGAGAAGCCTGCTGTGCCAACAGACAGCCACTTCCCTGTTTCATTTAATGAGACCACAACCACCATAGTCTTTCAAAGCAGCAAATCATTGTTAATTGCTTCCATAAAATGGGGATATTAGAGCCACAGCAAACCTGGATTCTGCAAGCTACAGCTCTTAATGGTAGGTGCCATGGTAAGCCAGTTTTCCTCAGAACCCCAGTTTATCATGACATTGGAATGTGGTTTGCTTTCTCTTTTTTCTTTCTTGAAGTTGAGTTTCAGATGGTCTTTAAACTTGAAATGCAGACCAAGGGTGCATTAACACCAGGCCTGCACAACATATGTTGTGTGGGCAGGATGTGGCCCACAAAGGGTTTACTTGCAGTCCACAGGTGGGGCTGGGCTTCCCCTTTGCCGGTTGGCCCTTCACGTGCCTGCCTAACCAGGAAGGCAAGCAGGGAAAGGGCCGACTGGCAAAGGAGAAGCCAAGGCCAGTGAAGAGGAGGGACATTCCCTTTGTTGGTCAGCTTCCTTTGCCAACCTTATGCCAACCATTCCCAAGGAGATGGTGCGAAGCTGGCCAAGAGACAGGGTTTCCCCTTTGCTGGTCACTGCGGGCCACTCTCCCTCCCTCCTTCCCTTCCTGGTCAAGTAGGCAGAGAGAGAGGAAGGAGGAGTGGCCCACAGAAGTCTTTTTATAAGGGTCAAGTTGTGCAGGCTTGATCTACACTGTATAATTAATACAGTTTGAAACCACTTCAGCTGTTATGGATCAATGCTTCGTAATCATGGGTGTTGCCCTTTGATGAATTACTGGTATTCTTTATCAGAGAAGGCTGAAGACATTGTACATCTACAGCTCTCATCATTCCACAGCACTGAGCCATTACAGTTATTGTGGTGTCAACCTGCATTAATCCTACAGTTCAAATGCTCCCCTAAAGCCAGTTGTTAGTCTCATTGAACCAGTACTTGTCAGGTAATCCCACTAATATTAGTTGGGAGTAGCAGATGTGTTTAGACCACAGAATTGCGCTGGAACATTCATGATACATAACTGTGTTGGCTGCAGTGTGTAGGTATGTCATATGAACATCATGCGTCTATGTGATATAAGCAAGAGATATGTTGTGTCCCCATAAATTTCATCGTTACATTTTATGTATGTGTCCATATTGCTTATAAGAGGTTGGTTTAACCTCAAGTTTGCTAATAAAACTGGATTACTATGTTGCGAATTGATGCATGTGTAAAATATGTGTCATCAGCATGAAATGTTTGGAAAGCTCTGTGCTAGGAGAACATACATCTGACTTCATTCTGACATCTCAAGGGATTTTCGAGGATGATATTTTGACAAACAGAGGGAATGCCAATCAGAAGATTTAAAAATTCTGTTTAACACAACCTGTTCACCTGCTCGCCAGCTCTTTTTTGTCACTTGCAGAGCGTATGGGAATATCAGTTGCAGTTTACTTTCAAAGTCGGTTTCTCTGCTTGCACACAGTGGAGCAAAATTGCTGACAGTGTTTTGTTGTCGTTTCAGTTTTTGGTAATGGTTCAAAGGGCATCCAGTAGGGGAGGAAGAACTTCCCTTGGAGTCTGCTGACCTGAGAGGTTTGGTCACAAGAATTAGAAAACAAAGCCACTGCTAAACCAAATAAAAAGCTCTCCAAGAAAGCCAAGGGAGCTCAAAGCCTCTTACAAGCAGATTTTTTTGCCACTTGGATTTCCTGTGGTTTTCCTAGTTTGAGATAAGCAGCAAGGAAAAGACTGTGCAGGGGGCTGAGAAGGTAGCATACACTCTGGACTTTGGCGGAAGGGAAATGCAAGCGTGATTTATGCCCCGCAGGGGAGTACTAACAGTATTCCCCCAGCTAACTGGCAGCGGCCACTGGTTGTTTTTTGCTTTTGTTTTGGTTGAACAGATAATGTAAGACAGAGGTTTTGAGGACTTGTGAAATTCTTGTCAGGCCAAAGACAAGACTCAGTCCCTCTTAAAATGGAAATGAGAGAAAGAGATTGAGAAAGAGAAAACGTCATGATTGGCAAGAACATTGACCTGTGAATGAACTTGCAAATGAATTCTAATGTGTCTCACATGAATGGTTTTCCCTTGGTTGGACCTTGTAGATTGTGACTGCCATGGAAGTAAGTCTTTAGTTACTTTATTCACATCAGTTTCAGTCTTCTTTCATCCAATTATGTAAGATGATAATAATTTTTTTCGTATTGTCATATTTTTTCATTTCAGTACTTTTAAAAAACAACAACAACCCAAACCCCACAATTAGAAGAATCCAGAATTTTTTATTATAAAACTTGTGTCCTTTGTACAGAAGAGATTGTATTTTTGTCAAAAGGATTGTCTTTTTCCTCCAATGATTTTTTTTGTAAAGACCTATTCCAATGTAAAAAAATCTTGTGGGCTGTCTCAATAAAATAAGATGTTTTTCTCACTGAGGACTATAAAATGTAACTATTCTATTCATAAATTTCCTGCTATTTATTTGCTGTTAGGACACCTGTAATAGGCGCTCCATAGTAAGAAAGCAACTGGCTTTCAGTTTAGAAAGAGAGTTGAATGTGGAACTAATGTAGCACTTACCTATTTGTAACATGTCCCCCCAAGGATCTCATTCAGTCTCTCTGTCCCCCTCTTTCTCCCCTTTAAAAGTTATTTATAATTTAATTTATAAATAGGTGCAAGCCTTTGTCATCGGGCAGTACAGTAGGCCAGTATATCATGCGAGCTTGCTGACTACAATCTGATTTATATGGAAAGAGATTTGAATATCATAGAATTGCTCTGGAGGACTTTGAAAAAGCCTAGAGAAGCGTTCTATCTAAGCATGATGCTATGCCAACTTTGACTGAAATTTCTGTTAGAAGTTAGGGAGATAGAAAAATAGAATTGGAAGAGAACCCAAGGGACATCCAGTCCAATCCCCTGCCATGCAGGAAAACATAATTGAAGCACTCCCTATAGCCTCTGCTAAAGCATTTCCAAAGAAGGAGATTCCAGCGTATTTCATTGACAAGCAGCTATTACCATCAAGGTTTTCCATAGGCCTATTTTAGATCCTCCAGAGTGATTCTGTGATATGCTTCAGCTAGACCAGGGATCCTCAAACTTTTAAAGATGAGGGCCAGTTCCCAGTCCCTCAGACTTTTGTGGGGCTGGACTACAGTTTGAAAAAAAAAAAGATGAATGAATTCCTGTGCACACTGCACATACCTTATTTTTAGTGCAAAAAACCATGAAAGAACAATGTAATATTTAAAATGAAGAACAGTTTTAACCAACATACCAGTATTTCAATGGGAAGTATAGGCCTGATGAGATAGTCAAGTTAATTAGGATTATTTTTGTTGTGTCCCTTCCAGTCGTTTCAGTTTTAGGGTAACCCTAAGTCTAAAGTTTCAGGCAGAGGTGAGTGACCTTGTAGGCTTGCATCAGCCTGCGGGCCTTAGTTTGGGGATCCCTGAACTAGAAGCTAGGATATTGGTGTGTTCAGTGAGAAAAATAGTTTTTCAGATTGCCAAAAATTGTACTATACAGAAGGATCCTAGAGCAGATCCCTTGCATAATAAGTGGACTTAGTATATAAGTACCACCTTTCTTCTTGCATAGGACTAAATGTGTAAACTGTTTCTTGTTCTATCCTTTGGCTTTAGCGGTTGTTCAGGTTTTCTTAACAATAACAGTAGAGATCTATTGTGAATTACTTTCCATATGTTTGACCTAATACTCATTTGTGTGGAAGCTGATATTTATTGCAGCTTTACCAAGTGCTCCCCCTTCTATCCCTGCCCAATGTGTGAGTTCATCTGTTTATATTTAGGAGATTGTCTTAATCCATACTACTTGCTCTACCACTCCTTTTAAAATGGCTTTTATTATTTGGAAACCGCCTAGACAAGATAAGGATTTCTGATTACTGGTGACTAACTTAGTCTACAGCATCATGTTACCAAGTGATTTCTGACAGTGAACATATCCAGAACCTGCAGAATAAGCAATACTGTTGTTCTGATTAGGCAGTATGCATCCTTCAAGATCTTCTGTAAAGAAGTAAGTGCTAATAGCTTTGCTTCTTCTTCAGTTAAATTTTACATTGGATATGTAGTATTTCTTGGGGCACAGCAGAAAAATCAGAGATATCGTGATCTTCCTTTCTTCTGAAGATATTTGAACAAATGTTTAAAGAGGGATGTAACTTTGTGAAAGGCTGTAGTTGCACCAAGCAAGAGAAGTGACATTAATGCTGTGGGTAAAAGTGAATGCCCACAGTTTAAAGGAGGAAGAAGGACGCTTTGTAAGTGGCAGGCCAGTTGGCAAAAGGCAATCTGAAACGGCCTAAGTTCATGGTTAAGCTCTCCTTTGAACAGAGTGTAAAAGCAGACAGAAGTGGGCTAGAGCTGCAGTTATTTGAGTTTTAAGGCTGATCTGCCCTCTCTCAGCCAGTTAACCCAGTATCCCTTGCTCAAATTGATACCACTTCGCATTCTCTCAATTCACTTCTGTGACGAAATAGGCAAATAAGCACAGATATTAAACTGATACGTCAAATGGGAAGAAATATATGAGATATGCAGTCACATGCCTTTGCTGCTGTATATGTAGTGGGATAAATACAGAAAAGCAAAGATCTGGGCTGCAATAACGCAGAAAAAAGAGTTTATCTATGGATGGATGACCAGCTGCAGCTTGAGGAATAGCTTGGAAACATGCAAAACTATAGAGATAGTGGATAGATCTTAAAGAATGTCTTGACTAAAATAGCTAGCACTGTATAGACCAGTGGTTCTCAGCCTGGGGCTCCCAGATGTTTTTGGCTTTCAGCTCCCAGAAATCCTAACAGCTGGTAAACTGGCTGGGATTTCTGGGAGTTGTAGGCCAAAAACATCTGGGGATCCCAGGTTGAGAACCACTGGTGTAGACTTTCTTGGGCAGTGTAAGGCTTAGACTGAGGTTTCATCAACCTGTGGCTTCCTTGGGTTTTAGCTAAGCTGTTTGACTGAACTAGCTTCTTGATAGGACAGATTTAAGGATGTAATTATTCACTAATTTTCTTGTTGGATTAGTAGTTGGTAAATTTGACAGTTGTTTTCTTCTTTCAAGAAAGCCTACAAAAATTGCACATTTTCAGAGCCAGCGTGGTGATTGTGGCTTGAGTGTTGGATTCTAACTTTCTGGCTTGAGTGTTGGACTTTAACTCTGGAGACGAGGCTTCAAATCCCCCCTGGATGACCTTGCGCAGGTCACAGTCTTTCAGCCTCAGAAGAAGGCAATTATAAACCCCTGTCACAGGATTACCTTAGGGTCAACATGCAGTCGTGCTGGCCACATGACCTTGGAGGTGTCTATGGACAACGATGGCTCTTCGACTTAGAAATGGAGATATGAGCACCAACCTCCAGAGTCAGACATGACTGGACTTAACGTCAGGGGAAAACCTTTACCTTTACAACGTAGTTGAAAATGACTTGAAGGCACATAATAACATCAGTTCAAGACTTCTTTTGGGAAAAAATTGCATGTATTGTTCTGTGTAAATTATGCACAGGAAATTGCTTTCAAGTGCAGAAAATGCTGATTTCTGTTTAAAGGAACTCTTTATGTTGTATAGGCTAAGTTCTGAACTCTGAAGATTCTCATCAGTCCATGATTCTTCTTACCAGGATTTCTGAACATTCAGAAAGCATTTTGCAACAATTTTTGCAAATACTTTTGAATTTTCTTTCTATTTCTAGAGCAAAGCCCCTCCCCCCCCCCCCCAAATCTCTCTATTCCCTGTGATGGTGCCAGAAGTGAAAACAGCAAGAAGCTCCATAGATATTGTTGGACTACAACTCCCATCAGGTGCAGTAGTGTAATCCATGGTGAAAAAAAGCTAGGCACTGGAATCCAACAACCTATGGAAGTCAGACCTTTCCCATCCCTAGGCTAGAGGAACAACATTCACTCCATGGATCAATGTTTGGGATAGAATCATAGAATCATAGAATAGTAGAGTTGGAAGAGACCTCATGGGCCATCCAGTCCAACCCCCTGCTAAGACACAGGAAATCGCATTCAAAGCACCCCCGACAGATGGCCATCCAGCCTCTGCTTAAAAGCCTCCAAAGAAGGAGCCTGCAGGATGGGTGCTATGTTCCCTGCTTTTCAAAACCATTCCCTGTGTCTTTAATCAGAGTTGTTCCTGACTAAAGTCTGGAAACATTATCTTCAAGAAGACGTCTCTGTGCCACGTCTGTGGTTGGCAGCTCATTCCTGGCACAGCATGATCATGATTAGCAATGATACTCTTTCCCTTTACAGGTTGGTGAATGAGCTGTCTGTCTACAATCTTTTCCTTGGCCATTATGCTGTTTTCCCCATTTTATTCCATGATTGCAGTGGGATGGACAGGACTAGGCTTGTAGAGTGTCTGTTCAGAGAACTTTTCTTGATGCTGGAGACACTTTTTATCAGAACAATCAGTCTTGTTTGTGTAGTTCCACGTGGCCAGAACATTGCAGCAATTTTAAATGTGGGGATATAGAGATAGTTTTCTCTCCCCCGCCCTAGAATTTTTTTTCTGCTGTTAGGATGGGGAGTCTAATGTCACATGACCTCTTTCTGAATATATAGAATGCATGTCTACTCTAGTCAAGATCAGGGACTTCTAAATTTAGCTTGCAGAATTAATCCTGTGTAATTCAATTGTATACAGGTTAATTATTCCTTGTCTGAAATGCTTGGGGCCAGAAATGTTTTGGATTTGAATTTTGGAATACCTGTATTGGCATATGTATACATAATGAGATATCTTGGGGGTGAGTCCCGAGTCTAAACAGAAATTCATTCATGTTTTCATATCCACCATATAGGTAGTAATGTTTTAAATAATTGTGTGCATAAAATAAATTCTGTGTATATGGGATCATCAAAAATCAAAAGTACCACTATCCCAGCCCCCATCTACACTGCTATATAATATAATTTGAAACTGCATTATATGGTTAGTGTAGAGTAGACTCATACAATGCTGTTCAATGCAGTTAAGCTGCATTATAAGAGTCTGCACCATAAACTGCATTATATTGCAGTGTTCTGCCCCCACGTTATCTTAACTACAGTAGAGTCTCACTTATCCAACATAAACGGGCCGGCAGAACGTTGGATAAGTGAATATGTTGGATAATAAGGAGAGATTAAGAAAAAGCCTATTAAACATCAAAATAGGTTATGATTTTACAAATTAAGCACCAAAACATCATGTTATACAACAAATTTGATGCAAAAAGTAGTTCATTACACATTAATGCTATGTAGTAATTACTGTATTTATGAATTTAGCACCAAAATATCACAGTGCATTGAAAACATTGACTACAAAAATGCGTTGGATAATCCAGAACGTTGGATAAGTGAGACTCTACTGTACTTGGAAGGTGAACTGGCTGCACAGGGAACAGATCAGAGACTATATCGTTGAATCAAACAGGGATGTGTTAACTGACAATAATTTTAGACTTTCTCTCCTCTTGAGTCTCGCTACAAATCTTTATGAGGCGAGATAAAGTCTTTGAGAGAAAGACACAGTTCTGGACAAACTGAGGCTCTTGAATCTTTATTTCTTCTTTTTGTCTCTTTCTTTTATGGTGTTCTGCTGTCTCTAAGATGATCTCATTATTTAACTCTGACTGGACTTGAATACAGCTCATACAGCTCCGACTGGACGTGCTATTTGTAGACCTTCTAGTCTTCCTTTCTCTTCACCTTCCAGTCACGAAAAGACTGACTCTTCCAAGAACCAGAAGTGCCTTGCCTGAGGCTCCGCCCCTGAGGGGATTCTTAAAGGGGCAGGGCGATGGAGGCTTCAAATGCAAAGAGGCTGTCAAGACTGACCCCACAGAAGTTTTACATAAAATATTAATCCCTCTAACTAAAATGGGCTCAACTGGAGGTAAACAGTGAGGGTCTTCATGGGGCATGCCAGGCAGTGTAGATGGGGTCTGTGATTTCTCTTTCCAATGCAGTGCAAGTGATTTTCAGATTGTGTAGTCGATTTTCAGATTACATTTTTCAGATTACTTTTTTCCAGGTTAGCTCAGGCACTACTTCCAGGAACCCCCCCCCCCTTGTGTGTGTGTGTGTGTAATTTATTCAGCTAGTTTGAATCTTTTGATAGTTCAAATATTATATTCAAATCTATTTAGATTTTTGGTTTTTTAAAAATGACATGCTCATTCTGAAGATGGCATGTGAGGTGGCTGTTGCACAATATAAGATATGAAAGGCAATCATCCTGTCTTCTATTCATTGATTTTATTTTTTGCCTTTTCTCCCAAGATTGGAATACATATTATAAGTCAGGCGTTCTTCAAAATTTTCTTCTGAACTGCTTTTAATAAGTAGCTTTTTGATGGGTGAGAGGAAAGCAAGTTCTTTTGTAAGTGTGAAAAAGTGCAATCTGGTGAATCTTTTTTATTCCCATTACATAGATGAATTGTCAAACAAAACTCATCATGGAAGGCAACAATCACATGTACAAAAAAATCTCAAAAATCCCAGTTTTTTTTCTTTTTGACTTCAATTTATCATTTCATCAAACAACAACTTAAATGGCTTAGTCTTGACAACCATGGCAGGAAATGGGTCACATTCAGAAATGACATTTATTTATTTGTTTATTTATTTATGACACTTCTACCCTGCTGTTCTCAACCCCACAGGGTACTAATGGTGGCTTTACACATAGGCAATTATTAGATGCCTTTAAAAAAGAGTGTACAATAAAATAAACATTTAAAATGAAATTATAAAATACAATTAAAACATTAAAAACATTTTAAAAATACCATCACAATTAATCACAATATCCATAAATGTAGTGAGTTGGTGTGAGTTTGGAGGATTTTCTTAATAGTTTCCTCCAGGCTCTGAAACTCCCATTCTCCCCATTTCTGATGTCCTTCATCTCACAGGCAAATATTTAATTATTTAGACAGCCCTTTGTTTTTATGTTGGGTTGGTATTGGAAAGGAACCATTATTTCTTCACTTTGATGATGCTGTTATTTGGGTTTTAACCTGTTTTCATAATAATGTATTTTAATAATTATTTTTGATAGAGTAGACTTGCTGAATCATTGGAATTTGCATATGGGTTAGTGAACCTTTCAGCAGATGAATTGATGGGTTTTCTCTCACTGAAACTAGCGACTGAGTTTAGCCCTCTATTTGTATTTGACTCTTAGCCATCTTCAGTGCAATTTACTGGCAGATAATCCAAAATAAAAAAATAATTTTAAAAACATAGTATAAATGCTTCATAGGAAATGTATACAGCCAGCATTTATCACATTAAAGGGGAAATCGGGAAAATCCATAGCTTTCTGAGATATCACATCTGGAAATGTATTTCTTAACAAAAAGTGGTGATTATATGAAAATGTGTAGAGAGAGGACTATATTCCTTAGCCTATCATAACCGAGTCCCATTTTCTTTGTTTAGACCAATGCATGCTAGCATTTAAGCCTGGGGAAAATTATATTCCAAAGGTATACAACAAATATTTGAAGCTGTCCATTTACTGATGTGAACAAAAGTTTTAGGTTCCTTGATTTCATACATACACTCCTTAATGATTGTCTATTGGGCATTTTACCACATTTATTTCCCAAGCTGTGACATGATAGGAGGCTGAAAAGGGACGTAGAAAGTGCAATGAACAGGAACTGAGAGATTTTAAACCCATGTCTTCCTAACCATAAGAAAGGCAAGGGTTTAAAATGCCTCCCATTCTTGCTTTTCCATCTTATATTCTTTCAAATTCACTCATGTATAAGTCTAGAAAATTTAGTCAAAAAATCAGCCTGAGTAGAGTAGTGAAAGGCAGGGCTCAGTCCATCACAGAGAACCGAAAAGAAGCATATTTCTGCTATGGCACCATTTCTGGCTTTTTTGAATGTCTGGACAGGAAAATGTTGATGGTGGTGGCCAGCAATGGTTGGCCCCTGAAATGACGGTGGTGCTTTTCCTTTTTTAGAATGACTTATCAATGAGTTCTATTAAAATTCATAATTTTGATCCCAAAACCCTGCTCTGAACTTAAAGGTGAGGCCCACTTACAATGAAGGGGTCAGTAAGATCATACAGATATTTTCACCTGTATGATGCTGTTTGAGACAGTAGGAGCACCGTGTGATCAGGGAATATACAGTACATGGAGGGAAAGCTTCTGCTTAAATTTTGTTCACGTCACCTCGACTGAACCTTTTGCACCAATGAAACTATGTAGTGCCTTTAAAAATGCTTTGAATGTATGCCAAAGGTATAAATGCTTTCTTCAAAGACAGCACAGGGTTTTCTAAGAACCTTAACAACAATATATGCGATTACATTTTTTAAAAAATCACACTTCTGAACCAGATGCTTAGTACTGTTCTTCAAAACACCTATATAGAATTATAGCATTTAAAGAGAGCACATGGACCATCCAGTCCAACCCCCTGCCATGCAGGAACACCCAGTTCAAACCATCACTGACAGATAGCCATCCAGTCTCTGCTTAAAAATCTCCAGAGGAGACTCCATCACCCTGAGAAGCAGCATATTCCACTGCCAAAGAGCTCTTACTGTCAGGAAGTTCTTCCTAACGTTTAGATGGAATCTTTTTCCTGCGATTTGAATCCATTGCTCCACATTTCAAATATTTAAACATGCCAATCATGTTCCTCTCAACCTTCTCTTCTCCAGGTTCAACCTACCTGCCCCCCTCAGCGGCTCCTCAGAGAGCTTGGTTTCCAAACCTTTGATCATTTTGGTCACCTTCCTTTGGACACATCCCAGCTTGTCAGTATTCTTGGAATTGTTGAATTTCCATGCCCAGAATTGGACACAGTATTCCAGATGAGGTCTAACCAAAGCAGATTATAGTATATTTCTCATAATATTGTCTGCTAAGACAAGTGTGCACACGTAAAATGTTGCCACTGTTGTTACATGCCTTCCACTTGAATCTAGTTTATGGTTACCTTCTCACTGGGTTTTCTTGACCAAATTTATCCAGAGGAAATTCATTTTATTAGCCAACAACAACAAATATTGCAAAACAGAATTTTCAGGAAATGAAATCTTCCCCTTTTCTGTAATTTCAGCTTTTATTTATTTGAAATATCTATTTTAATATTTCCAAATCAGCACCAGCTTTTTGTGTTCACATATCTTTTATGCATTTTACATGCATTACATCCCCCCCCCCCCCCCGGAGGGGAAGGATAACTGTGAATTGTAATATTTTTGTTACCCGATTAAATATTTCTGGATCATCTCCCAATGTGGGAAACATGAGATATTTGTTCCCGGTGTATGTATTAACCCAAGAGTTAGTGTAGCATCTGCAAGTGAGATTTGACTGAGTCAGGAAATCAAGTGGAATTACCATGCGCTATTTTGTGATAGCCGGTCCCTTCTGGGACTGAATGATTAATAGAGTTAAGTCGTCTCTGCAGGATTTCCTGGCTTGCATTGAAGGGGTGAAGCTTTTCTATAGCCAACTCATGTTTGCAGGTTTTTGAGAGACAGTTGGCTGTTGGAATCCGACTCTAACATGTGTTGGAGTGAGATTAGTCTGAATATCAGGAAGTCGTAATTGTGGCTCACAGTCTAGGTGGGGGAGAACAATCCACTGACCTACATTCGTTGGCATTTATATACCCTGGCATCTCTTAAAATAGAATTAACATAAAAATTTTAATAAAATAAATGAATGAAAATAATATGTACAAATCAAATTTAAGCAGTTTAAAATAGAATGTGAAAGCATTTTAATTGATTTTAATTCATTTTAATTAATTAACAACATACAGTGTGAAAAGAATACAAAATAACAAACATTTTATAAACACTTAATCCCACCACCTAAGCCTGAACAAGCATTTTATTTTATTATTATTATTTTTTTTAAAAAGGTTGATCTTCCCTTATCTGGAATCCCAAAAATCCACAGTGTTCCAAAATCGTGATATAATGATTCCTTTGTTATTCTGATGGTTCAATGTACACACATTTTCATGCACAAAACTGTTTAAAATATTGTATAATTTTTTTCTGGCTATGTGTATAAGGTATCCATGAAATATTTATTTCATGTTTAGACTTGAGTCTCATCTCCCAAGATAATCTTATTATATAGTATATGCAAATACAGGTATTACAAAAACAAAAAGCCCAAAAGAACCTGAAATCAAAAAGGCTTCTCATCACACACATTTTGGATATTGGATGCTCAATCTGTAGTTTAATGATTTATTTATTTATTTACAGCATTTATATTCCGCCCTTCTCACCCCGAAGGGGACTCAGGGCGGATCACATTACACATATAAGGCAAACATTCAATGCCTTTTTAACATAGAACAAAGACAAGACAAACATAGCCTCCGAGTGGGCCTCGAACTCATGACCTCCTGGTCAGAGTGATTCATTGCAGCTGGTTGCAGCTGGCTTGCTCTCCAATATTGTAACATTGTCTTCATATTGTACTAATTTTAATTTTTCAATGTTTTGAGTCCCAATTTTCGAAGAATGTGGGGTATGAATAAAATTGTTGATGGTGATGTCTTCACAGAACATTCTTTGTTGTTAGCCTTGATTTTTCGATTTTACACAAGTCAGACAACTTTGTAACAAATAAAAAAACTTGAAATGGGGAAACGGCTGTTTTATTTATGGACGTTGTTGGATGTAGAAGAATCCTACTAGGTGGTGACAAATAAGATTCCAATGTAGGATTGGAAGGTTGCTACTGTCAGCAGTCTCTTCATCTACTGATCTAGATGAAGAAATAATGCTGGTCATGGTGTTTCACAGGATTCTGGCTGCTCTAGTAGCTTAGTTCTGTTGGTTGTTTGTCCAACACACCCAGTGTGAAATCAGCAATCTGAAAGCAGGCATATAGGAAGCTATTCAATAGTATAGAAGCTGCCTTACACTAAGTCCTAGCGTTGTGCGTCATTTTAACTAATAGCCACTCTCTACGAATTCAGATAAGAATTGTTTACAATTTATTTCCTTTCTTCTGAATGGGACACACAACTGAGAAACACGTAGGAAACACAGTGCATGAAGTAAAAAAAAAAGTTAAGTAGACTACAATATAAAAAGATTAATATTTTCACACAATATAAAACCATTTGCAAACATGATAATAAAAATAAATATGCAGCATAATTTCTTCCACATCTTAAATACCTTTCTGTATAAGTTTTATCTTCTGGCACTATCTCTCGTTTTATTGTGGATTTCCTTATCAAAGGATTTTCAAGGTAAATGATATTTAAAATGGGTTTACTGTGATGCACATCCACGTTGACACTATGGACAGTTCTACACAGAATGCAGGTGGAACCAGTAAGCAAAACATCGATTCCAACCTCCAGCCAATACCCTGAACTTTTTTAGTGGTGGGAGGTCATCCACAGTACTCAGCGATGTCAAAACCAGTCCAGCACTGGTGGACAGGAGTCCAAATGTGCTTCTCCTGCCTTGTGCCCGGGCTGTGGCGCAGGCTGGAGAGCAAACCAGCTGCAACCAGCTGCAGTGAATCACTCTGACCAGGAGGTCATGAGTTCGAGGCCCGCTCGGAGCCTTTGTTTGTCTTGTCTTTGTTCTATGTTAAAAGGCATTGAATGTTTGCCTATATGTGTAATGTGATCCGCCCTGAGTTGCCTTCGGGGTGAGAAGGGCGGAATATAAATGCTGTAAATAAATAAATAATAAATTGTGGCTACCAGCTACAAGGGCCTTCTCTCTCGTCCTAGGCTTCTTTGTTAGTCACATGGCACAGAACCAGGAAGAGAAGCTGATGAAAATGGGGTAGGTGCTTGTCTCATCCTTGTAGCTGGCAGCCACAGGATGAGAGAGGGCAGGAGAGGTGCTCCTGGGACAGCTAAGCATGGGGCGTGCAAGATGGAAGTTGAGCCATGTACAACTAATTCCAGATAGGGGATCACACATTATAAACACCCACTGTGATTTTCTAACCTGGGGTGCAGCTGCATTAAGTGGCTTTTCCTGGGTTACATTGTGATCAGTGTAGAAAATGTCTAGAGAGGCTATATTTTGTCAGAAGTGGGTAAATGAAATTGCAGGTGCCAGTCCCTTTGATATGGGGATGGTAGTGTACAAATACATATGCTTGTAGTTCCATTGTTGTAAATCTGAAGATGATGCTGTAGAAAAACCTCTGCACTCTTCACAGTTCATCCAGTGCACTTCAGTCCTCACTAGGCACAACCCAATAATTTTATTTTCGTGATTTCTCCCAAGCATTCTTCCCCTCCAAACAGCACTTTGTAGAAAATAGTCACAAAAGTATGCTGTGAACCGTGGAACGTTGCCTCAGGCAGCTCTTTGCTCTGATACACTAGATACTCCTGTTTTTGCAGACAGTACCAAATGTACTGGAATGTTTTATGACATCATAATTTACTGTATATATTTTCAGTTTGAGCACCCCCTTTAAAGTATAGCCCTGTATTAGAATTTTTGCATAAAGCCAGCAATAGCTATGCAGGCTTTCAGTTCTGTTTGGTTCATTGAAGCAACGAACGTGACAGAATGAGGGGGAAAGAGTACATTTAATTTGCCTCCATAGTGTATTCTGGCTTCACTGTTTCCTGAGGAGGAATTTGTGAAGTAGAGACTGGATTGACTGTTTAGCTTCTGGAGTTAAAGGAAAAGAGAAATTCATACTGTCGTATTTTTATCCAATCTTGAAGCTTAAGTATTCAGTTCTAAAATGTGAAAATTTGACTGTTTTTATACAGAAATTCCAATAATATATTTCCTCGAGACAGCTATTTTGGTTTATGTTTGCAGCTTGAATGATGGAAGACAGTTCCCTTAGATTAAATACTTCTGGTTTGTAGAAAGTAGGAGATCAAGCAGAAAGTGTACCCCGCTAATTTGACTTTTTCTCTTGGTATGGCCCTTTTCTTTTATTTTTTTCTGTTTGATTTTCATTCACATAATGTAAATCAAACACCTATAGTAGCTTTTCACCTGCATTCCGTTGGTGTACTCTCATAAGGATTTTACATCTTACTCTTAAAAATACAAATTCAGTTCTCTACAAAAGTTTCTGCCTGAGATCTTAGTGAGTTGCTACTGACTAAGGAATATGAAACTGAGACTTATTTAAAAGCAAGTGTATGGAGGTAGCTCTCAGAAGTAACAGTTTATTGTATTCTATTCAGCAAAATTCAAAAAAGAAAGTATGAATGAATGTTGTGTTAGTGTCCCTATAACATTACTACATTCCATCAGTGTTTTACGAGTTACTGTATCATCCAGTTCTTGTTTCTACAACAGCCAGCCATTTTTTTTTTCAAAATCCAGTTATCACAGGAACTGAAAGTGTGGTGAAATCTTCTGAATAGGGGCAGAGACAGCAAACTAACACCACCAGGGTGTTGTATATATGTGTAGAACATAAAATTCAGAGGATTGTAATTGCATACTGTATGAATCCCTTGGGGGTGAAAGAAAGTGAATCTTGTAGAACACCTTGCAGCAGTCACTTAGAAAAACCAAACTGTCTTACAGACCATTTCTCTGCCTTCCTAAATACCCATACTACTTCTTGCAGGTAAAGATTTCCTCTTGATCTCTGACAACATCCCCTGGATTTTAAAAAGACTGCCCCATATTTCCTAGTTTTTCAGCAATGCGCTCCTTATAGGATTTGTCTTACCACTGAGGCTTCATCTCTAGACTGACCATTTATTTTTATTTCTAACAGTTTTTTCCCTGAAACAATTCCTATAACCTGTTTACTTCATCTACCCCATAGATTTCTCTCTTCTTTATTATGGATTTCTGCACATTTGGTCTCTTTCTCGCCTGTTGCAGTGAAAATCTCATTGGGATGCCAATGATGACCATATTTAGCAATGTAGTTTGGGGAAAGATACAGAGTTTACCAGATTTTGTGCTTTACATCAATTAGCCAGATGAGCCAAAGCTGTGTTCTTTGCATGTTCCTTGAAGGAAATGGAACAAAGTGGTGAAGTGATTACTCGTATAGATTCATACTTCCCCCAACTTCATTTTTAAAACAACTTTATTCTGATGATACTCTGAACTTTTGAACATGGCATTACCATTGAGAAAGAGTCATGCCCCTTCTGTCTTTTGCAAAAAAAGGCTAGAATACAGTCCAAATTTGTTCTTAATTCATCTGGGAGACTTCAGAGGAAAGGGTTTTTATGTAGGATGTCCAGATTTTATGGTGGAGGTCATTAAAAGAGGGGGGAACATAATTCATCATTGGAAGTGATAGACTTCTGAAAATAACCATAGCCTTCTGCAGTAGCATTCTGATCCTCATGCACGTGAAGTGCTTCAGATTTTGTGCAAAGATGGGGTTTTTTTTTAAAGACCTTCAGGTTTGAGATGCCTTCGTTGATAGACACATCTAGACTGAAAAAGCAGCATGCTGTGTGAAATCAAAGTTATATGTTGGCAAACGAAGACTATACCCATTCATATTAATACCAGCAGACTTGCATTGATCTCAACCATCTGGTGATGAGATGTATAAATGCATTGAAATGGTACTGAGTCTTTGAAAATTTACATAAAGAGGAAAAATGGAAAGCTTAGAAATACAGTAGTTTTCTGCCAGGTTCCTCTGAGAGATAAATGACTATTTTTGCTTCTCAGTTTATTTCTCTCTCCCTGTGTGTATCTGAAGATTTGGCCAGCAAAAAAAAAAAAAAAAAAAACACCTCCTCAGTGAATACTGTTTAGTCTCAAGGTGGTAAATGTTTGCAGTAGTGAGCTGAAGGAATGCCACAGGTTCTTGTATACTTGGCTAATGTGAACTCAAGGACCTCACAGCGTCAGATCATCTAGACTTGCATCCTATTAAAATAGTGGCTAGTCAGATTATTTTGTAAAACATACAGGTTATAAGGACAACAATCCCCTCATCTCTCTCCCATTCCCCTGTATTGGTATTTAGTGATAGTTACCATTGAAGATTGAGGTCCATTTTGCTGCTATAGATAGTACTAGTTATTAATATATCCATTTGTTTATTTATTATACCTCTATGTCTTTCAAAATGAATGATGCTGAATGCGGTTTGCAGTAAAATCCTGTCTGAAAACCCAGAATTGAAAATGTTGCAAAATTGAAAATTTTGCTGCTCATTTCTTTGCAAGGGGGAAATGGGTAGTTGGCAGGCTCCCCAGAGATTTTCTATATAGTAATGTGCATGTGTGTCTGTCTGCTTGCCTGTCTACCTACCTATCAGTGTTCGAATACAGGTATAAGGTGTCTTAGAGGCTCACTCTCAAATCCTCAGATCTTTCCAGCTATGCTTCTTATATACAACATGAGAAAGGAAAGAACAAGATGCAAAACTAGAGAGAAATGTGAGGTTGGCAAAGAATCACAAGAATCAATGAAATGACAGAAAGTATTTCACAGATTGTCAGTGTCTCCAGCCATCTCGAAATAGTCCAAACTACAAATCCCATTCCCCAAAAAACAAAACCTATCTGGTCCCAATCATTTTAGATCTCAAGATATCACATTAGCATTATAAATCAGAGGCACTAGTTTCCCTATCACCTGGTTTGATCCTGCAGAATTCTGGGAAATGTAGTTTAGAGTGGGGCCTTTGGAATTGTCAGCTGAAGAGGTCCTTGGCTTCCCTAAACTACATTTCCCAGAATTCTGCAAGAGCAAACCCTGCGGTTGCAAAGCAGGGACTTTCTTTTTATAACGCTAATGTGATATCATTCGTAGACAACCTGTAGTAGTTCTTTATGTACTAACATTTATACCCATGTTCTGAAGATACTTGTGTGGCTCACTTCATTCCAATTTACCTTGACAGCAGCGCTATGAAATACAGTGGGGGGAAAAGTATTTAGTCAGATACCAATTGTACAAGTTGTCCTACTTAAAAAGATGAGAGAGGCCTGTAATTAACATCATAGGTAGACCTCAATTATGAGAGACAACATGAGAAAACATATCCAGAAAATCACATTGTCTGATTTTTCACGAATTTATTTGCAAATTATGGTGGAAAATAAGTATTTGTTCACCTACAAACAAGCAAGATTTCTGGGTCTCACAGGCCTGTAACTTCTTCTTTAAGAGGCTCCTCTGTCCTCCACTCATTACCTGTAGTAATGGCACCTATTTGAACTTGTTATCAGTATAAAAGACACCTGTCCACCACCTCAAACAGTCACACTCCAAACTCCACTATGGTGAAGACCAAAGAGCTGTCGAAGGACACCAGAAACAAAATTGTAGCCCTGCACCAGACTGGGAAGACTGAATCTGCAATAGGGAAGCAGCTTGGCATGGAAGAAGTCAACTGTGTGAGAAATAATTAGAAAATGGAAGAGATACAAGACCACTGATAATCTCCCTCGATCTGGTGTTCTACACAAGATCTCACCCCGTGGGGTCAAAATGATCACAAGAACGGTGAGCCAAAATCTCAGAACCACATGGGGGGACTTAGTGAATGACCTGCAGTGAGCTGGGACCAATGTAACAAAGGCTACCACCAGTAACACCACCAGTAACGCCACCAGGGACTCAGATCCTGCAGTGCCAGAAGTGTCCCCCTGCTTAAGCCAGTACATGTCTGGGCCCAACTGAAGTTTGCTAGAGAGCATTTGGATGATCCAGAAGAGTATTGGGAGAATGTCATATGGTCAGATGAAACCAAAGTAGAACTGTTTGGCAGAAACACAACTCAATGTCATGTTCGGAGGAGAAAGAATGATGAGTTCATCCAAAGATCACCATACCTACTGTGAAGCATGGGGGTGGCAACATCATGCTTTGAGGCTGTTTCTCTGCAAAGGGACCAGGGCGACTCATCCGTATACATGACAGAGTGAATGGGGCCATGTATCATGAGATTTTGAGTGCAAATCTCCTTCCATCAGCAAGGGCACTGAAGCTGAAACGTGACTGGGTCTTACAGCATGACAATGATCCCAAGCACACCGCCAGGGCAACGAAGGAATGGCTTCGTAAGAAGCATTTCAAGGTCCTGGAGTGGCCTAGCCTGTCTCCAGATCTCAACCCCATATAAAACCTTTGGAGGGAATTGAAAGTCCGTGTTGCCCAGAGACAGCCCCAAAACATCACTGGTCTTGAGGAGATCTTCATGGAGGAACATACCAGCAACAGTGTGTGCCAACCTTGTGAGGACTTACAGAAAATGTTTGACCTCTGTCATTGCCAATAAAGGATATATAACAAAGTATTGAGATGAATTTTTGTTATGGACCAAATACTTGTTTTCCACCATAATTTGCAAATAAATTTATGAAAAATTAGACAGTGTGATTTTCTGGATGTGTTTTCTCATGTTATCTCTCATAATTGAAGTCTACCTGTGATGTCAATTACAGGCCTCTCTCATCTTTTTAAGTGGGAGAACTTGTACAATTGGTATCTGACTAAATACTCCCCCCCCCCCCACTGTAAGTCAGGCTATGTAATTTTCAAGTTTATTGAGAACATGGATAACCTAAATGCTAGTCCACCAGTCTAATCACAACGTCAGACTTGCTGTAAACACAGCTATTCCCAACTCAAAGAGCCCTCAACCCAGCAGACCTTATTCTTTGAGTTAATGCATTGTGGCACTTTGGTCCTTTTAGTGCTGAGGATTTTTTTCCTTAAAGTTCTCTAAGGTTGGATCTACACTGCCATATATTATATGGTCAATGTAGACCCATATAATGCAGTTCAGTGCAGTACAAACTGTATTATATGACTCTACACTAACTATATAATGCAGTTCCAAACTGTGTTGCAGGCAGTGTAGATCCTACAAGAGGCCCCATCTATGCTGCCATATAAAATCCAGATTGTCTGCTTTGAACTTGATTGTATAGCAGTGTAGACTCATATAATCCAGACCAAAGCAGGTAATCTGGATTATCAGATTTGATAATTTGTATTATATGGCACTATAGGGCCCTGACTCTCATTTAAGGCCAGAAAACATCTCCACTACATTTATCCTTGAGAAATATTTTTCCCATTTGTTCAGAATCCGGTGACAGCTAGCTTCATTTGCTCTTGGCTTCTGTTGTTTTGTTCTTTGGGTTCTTGGCTCAATTCCCAGGAAAGTATTACCCAAGAGCCTGGTATTAATTAGAAAGGGGCTTGCGTTTTCTCTAAAGACTTCCCCCTTCGTATCATTCATAACTTTTAAATCTCAACCATACTCCCTTCTCTGCCTCACTCAGACATTTCTTTAAATTCTCAAGCTCTTTTTTTTCTTTGTGTCAGGAGCGACTTGGGAAACTGCAAGTCTTTTCTGGTGTGAGAAAATTGGCCGTCTGCAAGGACGTTGCCCAGAGGATGCCTGGATGTTTTGATGTTTTACCATCCTTGTGGGAGGCTTCTCTCATGTCCCTGCATGGAGCTGGAGCTGACAGAGGGACCTCATACGCGCTCTCCCCGGGATGGATTTGAACCGGCAACCTTCAGGTCAGCAGTCCTGCCGGCACAAGGCTTTAACTCATTGCGCCACCGGGGGCTCCTCTCTCAAGCCCTAATTACTTAAGTTTTCCTTTGTGGTAAAGCTTTTCCAATATCTTGAGTGCCATTAGATATTTTTATCTTCTTTTTCATGAGTGGTGGTGGTGGTATTGAAGTGAGGCAATCAGATCCAAGTATATCTCTGGTATTTCTCTAAAACAAGAGTAATAGATGACAATTTGGCCACTTTTCAGGTTTGTCAGGTGCTTGATATTCACACTTTTTGTGGATCTACATTTTATTATTATTAATTTCTATTCAGAGTGTCAGTTCTTCCCTCTCGTCCATTTCTATCACACTATTTAATTTTGTATTACAGGTACCTTAATAACGGTATTTTCACTTCTGCAATTTAGTATTTAGTGAGCCAGTGTAGTGTAGTGGTTTGAGCATTAGACTATGACTCTGGAGACGAGGATTTGAATCTCTGCTTGGCCATCAAAACAAACACATTGGATGACCTTGGGCAAGTCATGTACTTTCAAACTCATAGGAAGATAAAGGCAACTTAGAAACAAATCTTTTGGGGGAAAAAGACACCTTAGGGTCATCATATGTTGGGAATGGCTTGAAGGCACAAAATTGAATGTGGTTCATTAAAATTTGATTTCAAACACTGAGTCATTGGTATCATTCAGTGTTGAAAGCTGGCTCTAATTAATACTTAGTTAATTTTTAACAACATACTTGCACTTAAAAATTGGCCTTTGTGCGTTCCAGCAACTGAATTTAATGCTACAGCAGTCTGTGGAATAGGAGGAACATAGAGAACTAGGAGACTCAATCAGGTTTGTCTTCCAGGAAGTTTAGCAGAAAAGGGTGTGGCCGAGAACAGTTGATACAGAGAACATGAAGCGAAGGAAACAGAAAAAAAATATTCAACAAGTAAAAATTAAAACATCTTTCCTTTTCCCCATGGGTGTCTTTGTTTCCAGAACAGCAAATAAAGTTATTTGATAATGTGTTTGATTTGTCTTTCCTTTTGCCCTTGATCTTCTTGGTGCCAGAATTTGGCATTCATTCCTAGTTTTGCTTTTGATTTTACCACTACCCCCTCCCTTCTGGGCCCAGAACAAATTGGGGAAATCTGGTGACATTATTCTCAAATAGATTTTCCAGAGTTTAAATTAACTCCTGTACTGCAGACTGAATCTCGCCCACCAAGGTTGCCCACCAAGGTCTTTTTCTCAGCTCCTGACGCTACCTTCACATTGCATGCATGGCCAGCACATACACACATGCTACATAGCTGGAGCATGCATACAGCAACAGCAGGTACATGTGTGTGGCAGCAGTGAGGCAGGTGCATGGAGGCACATGGGTGTGAGATGGGGCAGGTGCGTTTAAGCAGTACTTACTTACTTACTTAGGCAATCCCTCGTAGTTCGAGGATGATGGTCCTCCGTCTTCGCTATTTTGGAGATGGATCCGTAGCTGGCTGAAAAGACCTATTCTTGATCTGCATGTTCTCTCGCAGTGAGGACATTGGTTTCCAGGTGGAAGGCGGTCTCGGTCAGGGTTGGCTTGACGGGCCTTCCTCTTGGCATGTTTCTCCCTTAAGCCCTCCGTTCGTGCCTCTTCGAACTCCGCAGTACTGGTCACAGTCAGCTGCTGGTCACAGCTGACCTCCAATGAGAGTGTTCAAGGGCCAGGGCTTCCCAGTTCTCAGTGTCTATGCCACAGTTTTTAAGGTTGGCTTTAAGCCCATCTTTATATCTCTTTTCCTGCCCACCAACATTACGTTTCCTGTTCTTGAGTTCGGAGTAGAGTAGCTGCTTTGGGAGACGGTGATCGGGCATTCAGACAACGTGGCCAGTCCAGCGAAGTTGGTGGTGTAGGAGCATCGCTTCAGTGCTGGTGGTCTTTGCTTCCTCAAGCACGCTGACATTTGTCCGCCTGTCTTCCCAAGAGATTTGCAGGATTTTTCTGAGGCAACGCTGATGGAAACGCTCCAGGAGTTGGGTGTGATGTCTGTAGACCATCCACGTTTCGCAGGCGTAGAGCAGGGTTGGGAGGACAATGGCTTTATAAGCAAGCACCTTGGTATCTCTATGGATGTCCCGGTCATCAAACACACTCTGCTTCATACGGAAAAATGCTGCACTCGCAGAGCTCAGGTGGTGTTGTATTTCAGTGTCGATGTTGACTTTTGTGGAGAGGTGGCTGCCAAGGTAGCGGAAATGGTCAACATTTTCTAATGTTACACCATTAAGCTGTATTCCTGGCATTGCAGAGGGATTAGCTGGTGCCTGTTGAAAGAGCACTTTGGTTTTCTCGGTGTTCAGTGAGAGGCCAAGCTTCTCGTATGCTTCTGCGAAGGTGTTTAGAGTGGCTTGTAGGTCTTATTCTGAATGCGCACAGACTACGTTGTCATCGGCATATTGGAGTTCTATAACAGATGTTGTGGTGACCTTGGTTTTGGCTTTCAGTCTGCTGAGGTTAAATAGCTTGCCATCTGTCCGATAGATGATTTCCACTCCATTGGGAAGCTTCCCAACAACAAGGTGAAGTATCATAGCGATGAAGATGGAAAATAAGGTAGGGGCAATAACACATCCCTGCTTGACACCTGATTCCACCTTAAATGGGTCACTTTGGGAGCCGTTGCTGTCCAAGACTGTTGCCTTCATGTCACCATGGAGGAGCCGCAGGATGTTCACAAATTTGTCAGGGCACCCGATTTTTTGGAGGATGGTCCAGAGAGTGCTGTGATTCACTGTGTCGAATGCCTTTGCAAGGTCAATGAATGCCATGTACAGAGGTTGGTTTTGTTCCCTGCATTTTTCTTGGAGCTGTCGTGCAGTGAAGATCATGTCCACTGTTCCTCTGGAGGGGCGGAAGCCATTCTGGGATTCTGGGAGGGTGTCTTCTGAAACAGGGAGAAGGCTGTTTGCAAGGATTCTTGTGAGGATTTTCCCAGCGGAGGTTAGAAGGGAGATACCGCGATAGTTCCCGCAGTCTGTTCTGTCCCCTTTCTTGAAAAGGGTGATGATGGTGTCATCCTTGAAGCCTGCTGGGATTTTCTCAGTCACCCACACCTTTTCAATGGGCTTGTGGAGTTGTTGTATCAGCTCAGGTCCACCCGCTTTGAAGATTTCAGCAGGAATCCCATCAGGTCTGCTGGCTTTGTTGTTTTTTTGTTGGCTGATGGCATTGCTAACTAGGCAATGCTGCAAGCTCATCCCTGGTTTGTTGTTGCGGGATTTGTGAGAGGGTCTCTTCGGCTACATTGGAGCTGCGATTCAGCAGGTTCTGGTAGTGCTCTTTCGAACATAGTGCAATTGATGTTTTGTCCTTCAGAATTTTGGTTCCATCTGATGAGTGTAGAGGCTGTATGCCATGGTTTCTTGGTCCGTAAATGAACTTTGTGGCTTTGAAAAATCCCTGAGCGTCTTCGGTATCTGCAAGGTGTTGGATTTCTTCAGCCTTCTTTGTCCACCAGGTGTTCTTGAGTTCTCTGGTCCTTCTTTGGACCTCAGCTTTTGCACTGGTATAGATCTTTTTCTTGGCAGCACAGTTGGTGTCTCTCTGCCATGTTTGGAAGGCTTTCCTTTTGTTATCAATTAGCTGTTGGATCTCTTTGTCGTTATCGTCAAACCAGTCTTGATCTTTCTTAGTTTGGTATCCAATGGTTTCTTCGCAGCCTGTGATGATGGAGGTCTTCAGTTTGTTCCAATGTTCCTCAACATTTTTGGGGTGTTCTGTGAGTAGATGATCCTTGAGTGTTGTTTGGAGAAGGGCTCATTTGGAGGGCTCCTGTAGGGCTTGGGTGTTCATTTTGCGCCTTGTTTTTCTTCCTTGGAGTCTGCGTTTGGGGACGATCTTGATAGCCATCGTGGATCGGATTAACCTGTGGTCTGTCCAGCAGTCATCGGCACCTGTCACGGCTCTTGTGAGAAGCACATCATGGCGGTTTCTGGCACGTGTAATAACATAGTCCAAGAGGTGCCAATGCTTTGACCGGGGGTGCTTCCATGATGTCTTGAGCTTGTTTTTCTGGCGGAAGAGCATGTTGGTGATGACAAGGTTGTGCTCTCCGCATTTGGTAAGAAGCAAGATGCCATTTGAGTTGCTGTTTCCGACCCCGTCTTTTCGTATAATCCCTGGCCACAGGTCGGAGTCCCATCCGACTCTTGCATTAAAGTCCCCCAGGAGGATGATTTTGTCTTCTTAAGTATCTCCGAAAGGATGGTGTCCAGTTTTCCTTGATGTCTTCGTCAGCATCTAGAGTTGGTGCATAGGCACATATGATGGTTGCCTGTTGGTTTTTGGCAAGGTTAATTTGGAGGGTTGAGAGTCGTTCATTTATTCCAGTGGGTGCCTCAGTCAGGTGCTTCACCAGGTCATTTCTGATAGCAAAGCCAACTCTGTGTATACTTCACTCTTCTTCAGGCAGTCCCTTCCAGAAGAAGGTGTAGCCTCCCTTTTCTTCCTTCAGCTGTCCCTCTCCTGCTCTCCGGGTCTCCTGAAGGGCTGCTATGTCGATCTTAAAGCATCCCAGCTCTCTTGCAATGATAACAGTCCTGCGTTCGGGGTGTTCGCTGTCAGTGTTATCCAACAGTGTCCATACGTTCCATGTTCCAAAGTTCATTTCTCTTTTTTGGCTGCAGAGTGGTGACTCCTCTGGACGCGGCAGTCCAGTCAGGGTAGGAGAGGCAGACTATGTTTAGGGCACCTTTTCTAGCCCCTTCCCCGTGTGGGGTGAGCAGAGCGGATCCTAAAAAGGTCTGCTCTGTCATGGATAGAGCTGCTGGACTACTCAACTGCCTCGGTCCTTGAGGTAGAACGACGTGAGTCCATATCCACCGCCCATGTGCCAGTCTGTGACTAGGGGCTTCCAGATTTCACAGTCCTGCCCCCGTCGCCCCTCGCTGATCACCATGGGACTTTTTTGGTTTGTTTTTATTTATCTTGGAAGATGCCTGTGCGTGATTTTTTTTAATGTGTGGAGGTCGGTGCACGGCCGGTCAACACACAGTCTTCACAGAGTGAGGTCCCAGCAGTGGTGTGGTTAACACAATGAGAGTGGCTTCTCAGTCTGTTGCAGCCTTCTTCCGTTGTAACACAGCCGTTGTAACATGTATCATATTAACCTCCGCCTGCTCCGCCATTGAGGTCTTTGGGTCTTTGGATTGTGCATACCAGAAGCTGGTATACAGGTGGCAAGACAAGTTGATAGAGATGTAGGGGAATTTATTTTACTGTGCTGCTGGATTGACTTTGCAGACCAAAACATAGCAGACCTGCTCATTATGTAATATATTGTGGATTCCTCCTCAGAATAAAAAAACTAACCTTATACTCCTTCCCCAAAATTTGTTTGTACATCTAAAGTGTGTCATGAGGCACACATTTATATACAGTACATGTACTCCTGGGCAGGATATATCTGACCTGGTGTCCTCCCATAATTTCCTTGGTCATGTTGGTGGTGAAGTTGTGCAGTGCAGCCAAACTCTTCTGAAATTCCACAGATCAAGGCAGGGTGTCTCAGAGAAGCAAACTCTGGATAAATCCTTATCTATCTTCTCATTAAAATCTTTCCAGATAGAAGTCCCAGTCTTTTTATAAGTTATATATTTTTCCCCTTGAATACCAAGTACACATTTGCAGAGAAGGACAAATGATTTTGTTCTTTTCCATGAATTTGGTTGCATCTGAATATATACATAGTGTTGATTACACATCAGATTCCATTTAAAATAAGAAGGGATTAAACCTTTCTGCAACAAATAAGGAAGTTGTGCATACCAGTCCTGTTTTTTTTTTTCATATTTATGTATCTCATGTTTTATTTCATCCAAGGCAGTGGCTCACATCTGATATCTCAGCTGAAATAAATTTGGTGGCCTTGGCAGGTAAAAGGAATCTGTGTATGCAGTGAAGCTTGTGTGCTGATGAGAACTTATCTGAAACTGGGCTATTCCTACCAAATAATGGAGCAAAGTGACCTATCTAGGTCAGCATCCAGATAGCAAAGGGCATTGATAGATAGAGGGAGAACTTAATGTCTCATTGTTGTATCAAAACATTGGGTCTGTGTTGGGTCTGGCATGAAGGACAGGGACATTATTTTGGCTTTGCTTTCAACAGTAAAATATCTTGGCCTTTCCTGAAGGAATGAGGCAGAGATGTGAAAAAAGAAAATAGAATACCTGAGGAATGATTGTGGACTGTTTTATTTTACTGCACTTAATAAAATATTCTGGATGAGGTCATCATCAAGCAATGTCAAGCAAAAACTTGTGACTGCCTTCCACCTGGAAATGTATATCCTCGTAGCGAAAGTCCATGCAGATCCAAGATTAGTCTCTACAGTAATATACAAACCCACCACCAAGACTCTACCTTTGGAAGACAATCATACTCGCCCATGAGTATGTTGATCATCAGTTTGTGTGCACATGCTTTCAAGTAACTTATTCATAGCCCCATGAATTTCATAAGTTTTTCTTCAGAAATGAATGTTCAGAAGTTGCCAGGTAATCTATATTACCTTGTTGTCTTGTAGGGACCATAAGTCAGAAAAATAGTAAACTATTGCCTATGTAGTATTGCTTATGCATATGCACATCCCTTCCTGTGAACTGGTGCCTTTCTCCAGAATGTTCCAAGACCAAAAGTTAGCTTGAAATCAACAAGTTAGGTCACTGGTATCACTTGTGCCAAGTAGGTGTGGAAGGAGAGGAAGACCCTTAGCCATTGGTCAATTTTAGATAAGCCAAGATATAAAATCCTTTGTTCGCTACGCACATGTTGCAATGGCCATTTGCATAGTACGGACCCACTAGATTGGATAGCTACGGCTGTTTTGCCTTATCATCAGCTGTGATAACAATAAAAGGCTTGTTTTATTGCTCTCCTGGAATTCTCTCCTTTGCTTCCCCTCCAGGCTAGTCTCCAACAGTCTATCTCACATCCAGTGGGAGACTGACAATGGAATACAGTACATATATACCTCTGCCTATATAAAAATGCATCTGTCAGACACACTTTCTTGGATATCACCTGGCTCAGGGAAGAGGAAGGGAATGGGAGGGAGTGTGCCTGAGTGCACAAGCAGTAGCTGCAGTGGCTACTTCTTCTCCTCCATCTCCACCACCCCAGACAAAGTGAGGTCTAGAGCAAGAAGTATGGTTGCTGGCAATTGTTTCCAGCCTTGACCCAAAGAAGAGTCTCACACCAATAAATAGCTACCTTCATGCCCCCAGGCCTCCACATTTTCACAAATGAATCTCAGTCACTGCCTTTTCTACCAAGTATTTTCCAGATGGAAATCCAATAAGTTAGCAGTGATTGGGCTATCAGCTGCCTGCTTTCACCATTTCAGTGGCTCTCCTAATGTGTTTGGCTGAACATAAATGTGAGAATATATGAAATGATGGAAGGTATGGACTCTTGCCACACATCTTTCAACTATACTTCTTTCCAGCCTTCCAAATACTGTGCAAGTATGTACAGTAGTCTCACTTATCCAAGCTTCACTTATCCAAGGTTCTGTATTATCCAAGGCAGTCTGCCTTTAAGTAGTCATTGTTTTTGTAGTAAACGTTGCAATGTTTTGGTGCTAAATTCGTAAATACAGTAATTACTACATAACTACATTGAATTGCTTTTTTTGTCAATTTCTTGTAAAACATCTTTTGGTGCTTAATTTGTAAAATCATAATGTAATTTAATGTTTAATAGGCTTTTCTCTTAATCCCTCCTTAATATCCAAGATTTTCGCTTATCAAATGTTCTGCCGGCCCATTTATCTTGGATATGTGAGACTCTACTGTATTTGCTGTAGCGCCTAAAAGATTTGGATTTGGGCACATTCCTGATTACAGAATTTCAGATGAGGGATATTTAGACTACACTGTCAAGAGTTGCTCCTGCTTAGTTTCTAGGATCAGATGGAATCTGATGATGTTTGAATATTTAGGCTGGGATCATAGGTTTACTCACACCAAATTATTTACAAAGGCTGTGCAGGGGAATGTGTACAAAAGCTGCCAGCACTGCAGTTTTACATCCTCCGCCTATCCCCCTCTCAAGTTAGATAATTTTTTCCTGTGTCTTCTGCATTTCCAGAATTTTTTTTATATTGCTACTTATTTTGTTATGCCCTGTGCTTTTTTCATCATACTTTCAAATGTTTAAGTTGTCTAGAGCCCTGAAATTTAGGAACTTCATGTATGAAAAAGAGGACAGAAACATATCTATTTGTGGCCATTTAAAGTAAATTTTCTTGCATTTCTTCCTCTTGTTTCTGTTGCAGTGAATGACTAGCTGTGTGTGTATTTTCTTTTCTCATTAAGAACTTCTTTTTCCTTTTGTATTTTAGCCAATTTTCCTTGGCCACCTATGGTTCTCAGGGAGGAGATCTGTTTTCATACAGTAGCACTTTCATTTTTCCCAGTAAGACATATTGCAATAGCTGGAAGCTAAAGAGTATATATGGCAGACACATTTAAACATGCATATACAGAATGTTCATTACTTAAGCTAATGGTGCAATAGAAGCCTAAGACAACACTGGGTTTTCCATAATTTCAAAGTTATTTAAAAACCGAAAGGCTAATACCCTTGAAAAGATACTTCAGGAATCCCCGTTTAGTTTCCCCCCCAATGTTGTTCAAAATAAAATCACAGTGATGATGATCTAAGGATGTATATATGTGGCATGTGTCTAATCTCTTTCCTGCACATATTGTCCCTGACCTCTGGTTGTCCCTAAAGGTGAAGGCCTGGAAAAAATGCAACAACCACAGAAAATTGGGGAAATCGGGTGGAGAAAAATATTTCATCTCATCCCCTAGCAGGAAAAGAAATGTGTGTGAAATCTACATGTTTCCCTAATTACAGACATTTATTCATTTCTAAACAATATTTGTATTTAATATTGATACTATAAAATCAGATATAAGGTAGACTACATATAATAATGAAGCATACAGAATTATCTATTAATTACAATTACATGACTACTGTGTAAAAGAAAAATCTACAGCTTGCAGTTCCCAGCTTGCAGTTATGTTTATTCAAATGAGACCCTGTGCCAGTTAAATTATGAGGCCTTTTCCTTGGGCCCTGAAGGAAATCAGCCTGGTAGGTCCTGTATACGCTGTCAGTTTTGTGGCATACTCCCATAGACTATCAACTCTATCATTATGTCTTGAATCGCTCCAAAACAGAACACCTTTAAATGTAGAATTGCTCCACATGAGCAAAACCTATCTTAAATATTTTTTGGGAGGCAGGAAGATGCCCTGTGCTTAAGCACACCTAAGCACAATAGTAAATCCAGCACTGTATCCATTACACCTTCCCCCTAGATATTTGTTCATTTTTGAGGGCAGAGAATGGGTTGAGAAAATGTCACATGTGATGGCCATGTTATGAGGACTATCTGAACACATTTATGGTTTGTGGAGTCCTCTCCTGAAGCCTTTACATGTTTATTGTTTAAGATCTTTATTATGTTTCTCTACACCAGGGGTCCCCAAACTAAGATCCATGGGCCAGATGCGGCCCTGCAAGGTCATTTTCCTAGCCCCTGTCCTAAACTTTAGACTTAGGGTTGACCTAAGCCTATCCTTTTTGGAGGTCTCTTTGCTTACCTATGGTCTTATGAGATCGTCTAGATAATAATAATAAATAATAATAAACTTTATTTTTATATCCCGCCCCATCTCCCCGAAGGGACTCGGGGCGGCTCACAACAGGGACAAGCCCGAAAACAACAACACAAGACATTTGACCAAAAACATTCCAACGATTCACAAAATAAATAATAAATACATTAAAATCCAAGCAATAAAATCAGAGAATTAAAAACAAACCAGGGGGGACAGGTTTCATAAAGTGCTGTGTCATGGAAATGAGTGATAAAGTGCCGTACGCTTTTAAACAGAGAGAAGTATTCTAATGCCAGCTGTATTGGGCCTGTTCATTCAAACGCGCTCTGGAACAACCATGTTTTTAATTCCCGGCAGAAAATGGGCAGGGAAGGAGCTAACCTGATCTCCTTAGGGAGAGAGTTCCAGAGCCGGGGGGCCACTGCCGAGAAGGCCCTCTCCCTCGTCCCCACCAGCCGCATTTGAGACAAAGGCGGGAGCGAGAGGAGCGCCTCCCCGGATGATCTCAGGGCTCGCGTTGGTTTGTAGGAGAGGAGGCAATCACGGAGATAGGCAGGTCCTGAACCGTTTAGATGGTCTTTTAAGGTCTCTTTGTTTAGCTACGGCCTTATGAGACCATCTAGATGGCTTTTGGAGGTCACTTTCCTTACCTATGGTCTTATGAAATGGTCTTTGAGGTCCCTTTTCTTATCTGTGGTCTTCTGATGGCCTGATGAGATCATCTAGATGGCCTTTGGAGGCCCCTTTCCTTACCTATCATCTTATGAGACCATCTAGATGGTCTTTGGAGGTCTCTTTGCTTACCGATGGTCTCATGAGACCATCTAGATGGTTTTTGGAGGTCTCTTTGCTTACCTATGGTCTTATGAGATCTTCTAGATCAGGGGTCACCAAACTAAGGCCCATGGGCCGGATGTGACCCTCTAAGTCATTTACCTGGCCTCTGTCCTAAACTTTAGACTTAGGGTTGACCAAAATCTGAAACAACTTGAAGGCACACAAAAACAATCTTATTTTTTAACTATTTCATCATTTTCCAGCCCCCCAACAGTCTGAGGGACTGTGAATCGGCTCTCCACTTAAAAAGTTTGAGGACTCCTGCTCTACACTGTGACCACCAACATTGCAGATGATGTCAGAGCAGAAGGAGAGACTGGCCTGCTTAATGATAATGTATATCTTGAGCTGAGATTTGAACACTGAAAGAAAGACATCCTAGTTTTCCTTTTCTGCTCTTGTGGTACAGTACTGTGCCACATATCAAATATTGGGTGCTAATACAGAATCACCAAGCTGCATATGAATGAGCTGGATTTTGGGACAGGTGAACAAATGAAGTAGACAGACTGGGTATTTGATGGTCATGAACTCTAAATGCCTTTCTGCACAAATATTTCTATGCTTTCTGCAGATCTGTTTGAATAGTTGCAATTTGTATGTGTTGCCTCAAGGTGGACCGTCTGTTGAGAGTACTGTATATTTTTCCAAGCAGCCAAAGCACATTATTTCGTGCACGTAAAACGCACCTGAGGGGCTTGTTTTCATTGTGATTGCTGTGCTAAATGAGGTTGCATAAGACTCTTGCTTTATGCTTCATTATTATTCTACTGCAACAATGTGAACCAATTTTTTAAAAATGAAAATAGCACATTTCGTTCTTACTCCATGAAAGGTATGTTAATTTTTTTAATCTAGTTTCATAATAACTTCTGTATCAATTCCCAGCTAGTTCAAGGCTATTTAGACATATGTATAAAAGAAATAAAACCTTTATTTATCTAGTTGAATTCATTTTCTTTGCTTTGTCAGTTGTAACCCTCTCTTTTGCAGTAGCTGGCAACTGTAGTCCTCCGCCCCCTGAATTGGGGTTGTTGGGAGTTGACACTCCAAAAGCAACGTGCACCCGTGATGTTTAAAAGTTCAGAGTTAGGACAGAGATGTTCAAAGCATAGAAAAGCAATTGTGATTAAAAAAAGGGGCTCTGGTATTTATTTTGGTTTAATTATATATGTTTTTTGTGACATGTATTCCACATAGATCCTCTTCACATGTTCTAAAAGTTTTCCCTCCTTATCTTTTAAATATAGAAATATTTTTAAAACCTTATAAAATATATTTAAAAAAAAAACCTTTTAAAGGCAAAAGGGTCATATCAGGAAGCCAGATCGCTGTGCCATGTTGAATAGAATACTGAGACTTGCTAATTGGTGCCCATATCAAATAGAAGAACTTGAGGGATAAACTGAATATTAACAGAAGAACTTTACATATTGAATTCTGTGCAGTGTTCGCTGTCCTGGCTGGGACTGATGTCAGATCAGACTGGATATTCACACAAGCTCTGCCTTCTAAGATGTGACCTGTGTTTAGTGAGAAGTACAGACAGCCCCCAAGTTACAAACAAGACAGCTTCTGTAGGTTGTTCTTAAGTTAACATTTTTTATAAATCAGAACGGGTACACTTTAAGTGTAACTCCAGCCAAAACTACAGTAGAATCTCACTTATCCAACATAAACGAGCCAGCAGAATGTTGAATAAGTGAAAATGTTGGATAATAAGGAGGGACTAAGGAAAAGCCTATTAAACATCAAATTACATTATGATTTTACAAATTAAGCACCAAAACATCATGTTTTACAACTAATCGTCAGAAAAAGCAGTTCAGTACACAGTAATGTTATGTAGTAGTTACTGTATTTACAAATTTAGCACCAAAACATTGCAATGTATTGGAAACATTGACTACAAAAACATTGGCTACTAAAAGGCTGACTGCATTGGATAATACAGAACGTTGGATAAGTAGAGGTTGGATAAGCTAGACTCTACTGTATTTATCTTTTAGCTTTGGATAGCATAGGGAAGGGTTAATACTCCTGTGGTAGTGTTTGTTTGGCTGTCTGTGCCCCTGTTCAGAAAATTTTCCTTCACTTTCTGTCTGTGTGATAATTGGATTTTGAAAAAAAACGACTTGCTGTGGAAACAAGTATTGGGGATAAATTTCCAGTTGGGACACCTTTTCTCATGCTAACTCTTCCAGGAATGAATTTCCCTTCCAAAGAGTTGATTTCTCTCACTTCCTGTTGTCTCACCTCCGTTCTTAACTATGAGTTATTTGTAAGTCAGATGTTTGTAACTCGGTGACTACCTGTAATTCTAATTTTTTTTTGTATTCCCCTATCCACAGGCAGGAAGAAAAATCCAGGGCTGAGAATTCCTAAAGAAGCATTTGAACAACCACAGACAAGCTCTACGTATGTATATCTTTTATTTTCATTTTGCGAATCAGGACTGTGTGGGAGGATGAGTGGTTGAATTTGAGATCACTCAAAAATCGTTTTCACTAACAAGCCAGTCATCATTTGTGGTTGTCAGTTTTCATCCCTTGAGACCCGAAGCACAAGATGGAAAGTTCAGGAGAGGAACAGGATAATCTCAGGATGCTGTGGAAATAGACAAGGAATCTCAGGTTCTTCTCTTGTTGGAAATGAACTTGTACTCTAGTTTTGTTCTTGTGTGTTTTCAAGTGGTTTCTGACATATTGCAACCCTAAGGTAAGCCTATCAGGATTTTCTTGGCAAGATTTCTTCAGCAGAAGTTTGCTATTGCAATAGAGAAAATCATTGGCACAGGGACCTATCTGTTGCTTGTTTGTTAGAAGAGTTGGGGTACTGGCTACCCAGCAAGTGGGCAAGTGGTTTTATGGCTGCTTAGGTTGAAGCCACTGTACAAAGGAAAGGATTGTGTACATATTTGACTTTGCCATGGCCAATCACTCATTCAAGGAAGTGCTGTGGTGGGAAAATTATTGAGTGTTTGTTTTTTCTGGAATTGCAAGGATGTAAAATTCAGTAACTGACCTACCGCTCTGGGTGGATCTACATAGCCACAGGCATCCTATGAACTGGCTTGAGCTGGAATAGGAGCCACAAAGATCCATCTATTGCGGATCCATCAGAATCCATGGATATTTTTTCTTAACTTTTCCAGTGATGGGTAGTTCTATGTCCAATCTAAAGGAAGGCAGAGCACAGCAGCAGAGGAGTGAAAAGCAGATGTTGCCAGTTTCCTTTTTTTTTTGGGGGGGGGGGGGTTGTTTGCCTTCCAGTAAGTTGCATTTCTATTTTCCTGACTACGTCAGCACTGCCCCTGTTGAAAAAATACTACTGGCTATACGGTATTTGAAACACTTTTTTTTTTCTAATGTCAGACTTGAGTATATATTTAAAGTACCTCAGGATAGGATAGCATGGCAAGGCAATCCCTTTAATGTTTTAGCGGGTGAGGGAGGTGGGGGGAGGATCACAATTAGTGCTGGAGTGTTTTATTGATGGTGGTATCTTGGACATAGCTACAGTTTTTTGATTGATTGATTGATTGATTGATTGATTGTACATCATGTACCTGATGCCTCTTTTATCAAGTTAGTCATAAGACAAACCAATATGGTTGCATTTTTATAGATCTCCAGGTAGGAACAAAGGGTGGCACCTAATAGGATTTCGTGTAAACTGTTTGTAGTCCTTTTGAGGTGCTACAAACAGTGCTGTTTATGATTGTTTCCAAGTACAGTCAAAATATGTGTTTCATTATTATCTACAACTTCAAGTATCAATTGGGGGGGGGGGAGTTTTGGAATTTAACCCTTGTGAGTAAAGTTGTTGTACTGTATACTCCTCTTTTCCAGTGGAATTAGGCCATACTGCTTTCAGCTAAGATTATCTCTGCTAAGATTTCTACCTAAGCAAGAGTGAGTTAGATCTTTGAAATTTCCTGGCTTCTTTGTTATATAAGGACTAGGTATGTGCGATCCATGAAAAAAATGGTTCAATACTCGCTTCTAAAGTAGGGGGTGCTGGCGCTTCGTTTCTAAAGTCATTTCCAAATTTTGAAGCAAAAAAAACCAAAACTTTCCAAAGCTTCGTATGTACCTTGTTAATGGTGGATGCGCATGTGCATAAAGGAAAACATCGTCAATGGGGAAAATTGAGGGGCCTCTCTCCCCGTCATTTTTGAGCTATCCTAATGAAATTTGCTACAGTGGTAGAACACATTTACCACTGTTAGCTCACCAAATTTCAAAACGTTTTCCTTATCCTTTGATTTTTGGCAAATTTTCGTAGCTTTTATAATAAACCATTTTTTAATAATTGCAGAAATCTGTTCCTGGTTTGAAAGTCTTATTTCCTGTTTCATTGGGTTGTCTTTACTTTGAAAGTCATTGTTCTACTTCAGAAACTTTGTTTTTGTGGCTGAAACCTTGTTAAATTGGTGGAGAGAGACTCAACAAACCATAATGCGCTATTTTTTATAGGACGATGTCCCTTGCTGTTTTTATGACAGAACCAATTAGGAAATGACATTTATCAACCAGGAACAGAAATCATATCACACTATCAAATCACTCCTGACAGATGGCCATCAGCCTCTGAGTAAAGAAATCTATTCCTGTTATTTCCCATTTCATTGGGTTTTCTGGGGCTGAGAGTGTGTGACCACCATGGCTAAGTGGGGAATGAAGCCACAATAGTTATCCAACTCTCAAACCACTACATGTCACCATGCTGTCCCAAAAATGAGTCCGCTGTTTCTGCCTTTGAGGCTTAGCCCCATACGAGTGGCTTTCTTCCCTATGAGGCTTAGCCCGCTTCCGATGTTACACTATGTCTTAGGAAAAAACCTCAATCTTTTGTTTTTTTATGAATGCTCCCATGAGAAAATGTATAGAATCCCCAAAAGTCTTGGGTCAACCCTCCCAAAACTCCCCCAGGATTCAAAGCTGTGTGCCAAGATCCATCACTTTTCTTCTTATCCCAGATTATATGGCAGTGGGGACTCTCATAATCCAGTTTAAATAAGATAATCTGGGATAAGATCCTGGGATATAGGCCAGTGTAAATCCAGCCTGATTCCTCTTGCAAACGAGAAGGAGGAGGAGGAGGAGGAGGAGGAGGAGAAGGAGAAGGAGAATATATGTCCCCACTGCCATACAATCTGGGATAAGATCCTGGAATATAGGCCAGTGTAGATCCAGCCTGATCTTGCAAACGAGGAGGAGGAGGAGAAAGAGAAGGAGGAGGAGAATATATGCTCCCACTGCCATATAATCTGGGATAAGATCCTGGGATATAGGCCAGTGTAGATCCAGCCTGATCTTGCAAACGAGGAGGAGGAGAATATATGCCCCCACTGCCATAAAATCTGGGATAAGATCCTGGGAAATAGGCTAGTGTAGATCCAGCCTGATTCCTCTTGCAAACGAGGAGGAAGAGGAGGAGGAAGAGGAAGAGGAGGAGGAGGAGGAGGAGGAGAATATATGTCCCCACTGCCATATAATCTGGGATAAGAAGATGATCTAGGAGTGGGTTTCTTCCTGCGCTCAGGAGTGGATGGGGCTTACACATGTCACATACACAGGAATACTACTAAAACATAGATTAAAAATGCAACCTTTTCCCTTCCCAGAGTGATACTAATATATATATATAAAACGTGAGTCCCTTTCTGTCTGAAATCTAGAGAGAAAAGTGAGGTGCCAATAATAATAATAATAATAATAATAATAATAATAATAATAATAATAATAATAATAATAATAATAATAATGTAATTTAAAATAATAGGGGGGTTGTGGAAAATCCTTAGTAGGGTGATAGTTTGCTTTCCCTGCCCATTGGGTGGAGAGTTCTGGTCTGGGGTTTTGCCAGCACATTGGGATTGATCTCCCTCCTTTTCCTCCTTTCCTCACTTAAAGTTTCTGGCAAAGGCAGGAGGGGGTTTGCAAGGGAGATCCTGCAGAATTAAAGCCCTGCAATTATCAGGCTCTCTCCTTTCTGCAAGCCCAGGTTTAAGCGCGGGAAGACGAAGTAGTTTGCAAGACAGATCCTCCCTCCACTTTTGCAAGCCCGAGTTTAAGCATGGGAAGACAAGATCCAGGCTCCCTCCACTTCTGAAGCTGGTTTAAGAGACCCATATAAAGCAACCAGTCCAAAACGGGAAGGGCGATTTCTGTCCTGAATAGCAAATGTTGATTTAATTAAAACACTTTCCCATATATCTGAAGGTTATCCGAAGGTATTTAGAGGCATGGGCACCAACGCTTCAAATAGGAAGGTTAATTCCAAAGCGCCAAACCACCTCGGAAACCCCTTTTATCTATTTTGAATAATGAATTTATTATGATAAACGACTTATTCCAAAGATTTGCCCATGCCTAATAAGGACCCCTTAACCATTCATGCAATGGTGCAAGAGACTCTTGGCTTTCCTCATGTCTTTAAGCTAAAAGTGGTTTATGTGAGGCAACACATTCTGACTCATTACTTCTATCTGGCACTCCATTTGGGCATCAATTGGCTGTTTTCACTGTCAAGTACCATATTCGCAGCATTCTTTTTCTCTCAGAAAGGGTGTGCTAGTGGTGCCTCCTTGACTGCAGACCTCAAGGCTAAACATTTGTAATGCCTCCACCCTTCTCTTCTTTGTGCAACAGACAACAGAGCTCTCCTATCGATGAAAATAAACTTGATTTTCACTGGGAACTCACGGTTGCTGTTGCAGTTAGTAGAAGCACTTGATAAGACACTCCATTATATTTCTTATGGAAAGCAATTTATCTTATCCCTCCTCTGCTTGTGACTTTTATCTTTGATTTTTCAGATAGCCTTTCTTGTATTATCTTGTGTCTGCAACATTATTGAGCCCCATACCTAGACACATCAATGGAAAGTAAATATGGCCATAATAGAGGAGTAACTCGGATTGAGATAATATTTCTTGAGTGCAGAATTATTTAGATTTGGAAAGAGTACCAAAAGTGGAAGAATAGTGGAATTATCAGAATGGAATACGATTTCAAGAACCCAGCTCTGAAAAAGGAGTTTGGTCCCATCTTGTTTCACCCATCGGCTGGGAGGAACAGGAGATTCTTCTTCCCATCTTTTCAATTTCAAGAACAAGTTAAGCAAGTGTTCAATGAAAAAGAAGTAGACCTCTCTGCAAAAAAAAAACGTTTTGTGAAAGTTCTAGTTCAGAAAGTTCGTGGGTCTTTTAAAATAGACCAAAAGTAACATTAAGTGTTCTGTCTATATGTGTAAGTTTTAAATGAGATTTAGCAAGTCTATATATTTGCCACACACTTAAAACAAAAAAGCATTAGATTTGCCCCAGTAAAATCCCATTGATAGTGTTTTCTGTGCCAGACAGCAATAGACCAGTTCTTTTAAAAAGAATGACTGATTCTTTATCCCCTACTATAAAGATGGGATTTATGGCAAAGCTCATCATTGCTCACTTAGTTGGAGCTATTTCTGTCATGGATTAGATAAACCAAGTCTCTTCCAGGTTGCCTATAAATAGGTGGGCATTTCGTATTTAGAGAAAAGGTCTGGATCTTACTCAGGGTTACCTGTGTTTATTTGCTTCCTGCCGCATCATGTAATCTTCTGTTGCTTTGTTCTTTCTCATTAGGTACGTAGGAAAGCCTAGTTTACTGGCTGTCCTTTTGTACAATAAATATGACCTTCTGTGGTTTCAGGGAAAGTTGCCACTTAGGGGTCCTGATTAATATAGTTGGATAGACATCAACTCTTATTCATTCCTATAGTATGGAGTATATAAGTGGTTGGCTGCAGTGGAAGAAAGTACAGTTGATCAGAGTAGCAGAAAACCTGAAATGGCACCGATTACCCTTTTTCTAGAGATACACACATTTACTAGTAATTCCTGCCAACTATATGAAGTAGAATAAGCTGAAAGATGTATCATAGGTCAGTGTTACAGTAAGAGAGCTTTCTTTGTTGTCCATCTGGTTCCTGGGATACTAATCTACTGTAAATATGGGTCAAGATTACTCCTCCCTAATGGTGTGCATGTTGCCGGCACAGAATCCTCCTGAGCCCATCAAATGATGTAGGGCTACTTCTGATGGGGCTCCTTTGGGCTCCATGCCAGCAGCGTGCTGGCAGCACAGAGAAGTGAAGCCTGGAGGAGTCGGGTGTACATTTGAGTTCTCATTCAAGTAGGTGGACAGGATGTGGCAGGAAGCCAGGGACAGCACAGAAATGTCATGGGATGGGATTCCTCGACCACTGATGGTTAGGGAACAAAACCTTACACTGTCCCACAGTTTTCCCTGCTGTCCCCCAGCTTCTCAACCTCCATGTGATGAGGTCTCTAGGTATGCATAAGGTGGGGTTTGTGGTATCATGAAAGACTGCAGTAGGTGTTCTACCCACAATTTTTCCCCACCCTCTGCAAAGTCCTTTGTACACAGAATATTTCACATGTGGATCTTTAGAATCCACTAAACTAGAAAAAGGCTAGTTGATGTAGTGTAAACAATTTATTTCATTGAGCATCTCTTCAAAATGTCTTCTTCAGAATCCATCTTGGTCTCTGCTACGTTTTGTTTAAATGTACTTGTATGCTGACAGAACAGTGTAGTACCTAGCAACAATTGTCAGAATTAGAGCTGTTGTGTTAAAAAATCATTTAGTTAAAGACCTTCTCTGCTGGCTGACCTTACTGATTAATTACCATGAGAGCTTAGTGGAACATTATCAATGCAGAGACCCTTTTCCTTCTAGATTGAGCAGGAGAGGAGAAAGTAAATTGTCACAGGGAAGTGCTTCCAAAGCAAAATCAGCCATGATTTTGACTCTGATGAAGTACAGTGAGATCCCTTTTTTGGGACGGGGGATAAGTTCTAGGATACTCCCTTGGATGCCCGAAACCTTAGATAGTAACAAATCCTGTATTTTGGGACCACAGTTTAATCCTTAAACAGATATGACAGAATTAAGGCAGACTTGAAACAACTCTCCACGTGGCTCATAATAGTTTCCCCCACTTCACTCATCTACTGCTCCACAGAAAGTGATGGAACCAATTTTCTCCCAACTCTCTCCCCTGTCACCTCTGCAATAGATATTTGCGCAACAAGGGAAAGATGGGAAGTCAATGTCTGACCCAAGCAATGCCATAGAATAGCTCTAGAGAACTGAGAGATGTCTACAAACTCTTCTGTTGTCTTGGTAGCAGTGAGCATGGGTAACTTAAAGCATGGAAAGCGAGCCCATGGATAAGCAAGTCTGACATGTACTCCAGACATAAATTCAAAGTATTTATGTATGATTACACTAATAGTATTATAAGAAGCTCTCATTAGAGGACCACTGCTTCTCATAAGAGTAAAAAAGAGAGTTAAAGATGAAGAGATAAGAACAGTGGTTCTTTTTCTAGAGGTGGGAGGAACAAGACCTTTTTTGGTGATGTTACAAATTCTGAATTGTTGTCCAGAATGTTAACAAGAATAATTTTAGCAATTAACTTGGAGTCATTGACTATTGTCAAAACTTTATCTTTTGAAAATGGTTGAAAAAGTTTGTGAAGGTGAAAATTTAAACTACCGTGTTTCCCCGAAAATAAGACAGTGTCTTATATTAATTTTTGCTCCCAAAGATGTGCTAGGTCTTATTTTCAGAGGATGTCTTATTTTTACATGAAGAAGAATTCACATTTATTGTTGAACAAAAAAAATGAACATTTATTATATGCTGTAGTGTACAGTAGTTGTCATCACAAACCAACATAATCAGACAAACTGTGAATCCTATTAAGAATTTCTTGTTACTACCATTATTTCCATGTACAACTGGTATGTACATTTACCAATCCTGCATGCTCTGGTGTTCTGTTTGGCGCCGGGCATGCTTCCAAATAAAAACTTTGCTAGGTCTTACTTTTGGGGGAGGCCTTATATTTAGCAATTTATCAAAACCTCTACTAGGTCTTATTTTCTGAGGATGTCTTATTTTCAGGGAAACAGGGTATATGCAAAATATAGGTTATGAAACTTGGAGACATTCCTTAGCAACAAACTGGTTAAAAATGTTAGAAACTCTTTATTCCAGGAGGTAAGCCTTCAGAAGTATTGTTGGCTTGCCAACAGATTGAAAGTTTAACTTCCAATCAAAAGTATATAAAAAGTTGGTGACTGTACGTTTTTGTTTGTGTGTAGATCCACCCATGTGGTTGCACACATGATGAGTTCTATGCAGATGTGTTAAATTTCTAACTATCTTTTCATAACTATCTTTTCATACTTGGTGCCAGTGCGCTGTCTGAAGAAGACATCTAATACACCAACCAACTTTATTCTAAACAAGTTGGGTTCAGTCTTGATGGGTTACTATATACAAAACCTCCTATACATGACTCTTTGGATTCCATTGTGGGAGAGAGGAGGAATTTAAATACAATGCCATCTAATGAAAACACTTTTCGGACATGAACTGTGAAATATTTAATGTTTGTCTTGTTCTGACTTTTTCTGTTCTTTAGGCCACCTCGAGATCTGGACTCCAAAGCTTGCATCAATATTGGTGACAAGGTACAGTGGTAATAAAATACTTTTTGTACATCAAGGACTGAGAAAGTAGTAGATTACAACAGTGAATTCAGAGTCACATGCCAATCGTATTATTTAACAGAAGTCAGTTATTCTTTTCTCCTTCAGTAATCACACCTTTATCTGTTCATCTATTAAAACCAATTATTAAAAGAATTTAGCATTCTGAAAGACCTAGAGTCCTTTTCAGATATCCTTTTACTTCTGCTTAGTGAGTGTATGAATGTACCGTATTTTTCGCTTTATAGGACGCACTTTTTTTCCCCAAAAAATAGAGGGGAAAAGTCAGTGCGTCTTATAAACGCAATGTGCCCATTCTCCCTTCCTGGATGCGTCGGCAGACGCATTCCTGGATGCGGCAGACGCATCCAGGCAGAGAGAATGGGGCGCGCGCACGCACACATCGCCCCACATCGCTTCCTGAGGAGAGGGAAGCCTCTCTGTGTCTGTCCTTTTCCTTCAGCCTCAACTTAACCCTTGAAGAAGAAGGAGGAGAGGGAAACAACCCCAGCCTGAGCCTCCCTCTCCCTTCGCCTCAACTTTCCCTCTTCCTTGCTTCCTTTCTTTTCGGCTGCCAGACAATCTCCTCCGCGCTGCCCTCTCTCCTTCCCTTCTTTCTCTTTCTCCGGCTCCTCCCAAAGCGAGGAAGAACTCCCCCGAACTTAAGGACCTTCATTCATTTCGCCCGGACACAGAAAAAGGGAAGCCAAGGCATGGGGCGCGCGCACGCACACATCGCAGAGAGAATGGGGCGCGCAGAGAGAATGGCGCGCGCGCACGGCACACATCGCCCCATTCTCCCTTCCTGGATGCGTCTGCCGACACATCCAGGAAGGGAGAATGTGCCCATTCTGCGTCCAGGCAGGGATCTGCGTCCAGGCAGGGAGAATGGGGCGATGTGCGCACGGCACACATCGCCCCATTTTGCCCTTAGTTCCTGGATGCGTCTTATCATCCGGTGCGTCCAATAAAGCGAAAAATACGGTAGTTTGTTTTTTCTTTGCCATTACTTGCTGTATGTAGAGAGCTATGTGGGAATCTTACCTTGATGCAACTGCATATTTATCTATTCAATTTCCATGAATGAGTAGAGTACGCCAGTGTCCCTGGGGCTTTGGAGGTTGCGACTTGTATCGGTGATTTTCATTTTCCCCATGCTTCCCTTCCATTTTCTTTTCATTTTGATCTGATCCCCTGTAACTTAAGTATAGCTCCCTCATAACCCAGAATGATCTGTTGTGTCTCCTAGAGACCTTTGAGTGCACAGTGGGCCACTTTGGGCAATCACGAAGGCCTTGTTTCATATAGCTGTACTCACAGAATGGTGCACTTAGCTTAGTATAGTGGAACCTCGACGTAAGAGCACCACAACTTAAGAGCATTTTGAGTTAAGAGCTGTCACTCATCCAGGTTTTGCTTAGACATAAGCAGTGTTTTGAGTTAAGTGCTAGTGCCAGAGGGAGTGCTCGCATGAGAGAACAGGGCTTTGGGACTTCAAGAGAGCAGCCTCCATACCTCATTCTCTTGTCCACTTTGGGAGATTGCTGTCCACTTTGCTCTTGCCCACTTTGAGGAACTTTGGGTGTGCTAGAAAGCTCAGGGCTATAAATTAGCAGCAAGGCTAGAGCCCATTGCTGGCTGCAACTGTCTTACTTTCAAGAAAGAGCCTGAACCCAGCATCACATATAGCGTGGAATCTATCAAACTTTCCAGTTTTGTCAACTTGTAAGCCTGTGTATCAAAGACCTTGTTTGATGTGTGCGGTAAAGACTTTTGTTTTGTGTATGCTTGAAGATTAACATCGAGATAGTACTTTCTGTTTTCTAAATTGCATTATCGTTATTTTGGCTGAAGTAAAGCTCTTTTTATTTGCTTTCACTTGTGTCTAAGGCTGTTAGAACTGGACATTGGGTTAGTTGATTTTGTGTGGATTTTTTTCCTGGTATATTTGGCTTCATGAAGAGGGAGCAAGAGAGAGACTAAGAGAGGGAGAAAGGCTGGAATAAATACAATATGAAGAAAATGATGCATCTACCTCTTCATTTTGTGCTTCCTTGCTGCAACTTTATAATAATAATAATAAAACTTTATTTATACCCCGCCACCATCTCCCCAACGGGGACTCGGGGCGGCTTACATGGGGCCATGCCCAGACACCATACAATATAACAAAATAAAACAACATATCATAACACAATATAACAGTGCAAAAATAATCATATACATTACAGCACAAATCAGAGAAAACAGTAAAAAACAGGGCGGGCCACATGAACACTTAATTAAAAACTCGGGAGAGAGAGACATAGGAATAGGGGGAAACAGGGAAATAAAATGGTGGAGCAGTCTAAAGGATAAAAACCAAGGGGAATGGCCAGAGCAATATATTACATTTACTCCCCAAAGGCACATCGGAAAAGCCATGTTTTTAGATCTTTCTTAAAGGCTAACAAGGTGGGGGCTTGCCTAATCTCAGTGGGCAATGAATTCCACAGTCGGGGGGCCACAGCAGAAAAAGCCCTCTCCCTCGTTCCCACCAGACGGGCCTGGGACAGAGGCAGTGGCGAAAGGAAGGCCTCCCCGGATGAACGAAGGGAACGAGCAGGTTTATGGTAGGAGATACGGTCCCTAAGGTAGGTGGGTCCCAAACCGTTTAGGGCTTTATAGATGATGGTCTGCACCTTGAATTGGGACCGGAAAGTGAACGGCAGCCAGTGGAGCTCTTTAAACAGGGGAGTAGATCGTTCCCTGTAGCTCGCCCCTGTTATTAATCTGGCAGCCGAGCGCTGGACCAATTGTAGTTTCCGGGCCGTCTTCAAGGGAAGCCCCACGTAGAGCGCATTACAGTAGTCCAGTCTAGAGGTAACTAAGGCATGCACCACCGTGGTCAAGTCAGACTTCACGAGGTATGGTCGCAGTTGGCGCACAAGTTTGAGTTGTGCGAAAGCCCTCCCGGCCACCGCCGACACCTGAGCCTCAAGCGTCAACGCTGAATCCAGGAGGACCCCCAAACTGCGGACCTGTGATTTCAGGGGGAGTGCAACCCCGTCCAGCACAGGTTGCCACCCAATACCCCGATCAGATGGGCGACTGACCAGGAGGGCCTCTGTCTTGTCAGGATTGATCCTCAGCTTGTTCCTCCTCATCCAGTCCGCCACAGCGGCCAGGCACTGGTTCAGAATCCGAGGGGCTTCCTTGGAGTTAGATGGAAATGAGTAGTGGATTTGCGTGTCATCTGCGTAGAGATGGCAACACCCTCCAAAACTCCGGATGACCTCTCCCAACGGTTTCATGTAGATGTTAAATAGCATGGGGGATAAAATAGACCCTTGCGGGACCCCACAGGTCAATGGCCAGGGGTCCGAGCAGGTGTCCCCCAGCTTCACCATCTGGGAACGACCCTCCAGGAAGGACCGGAGCCACTGCAGAACCGTGCCACCGAGCCCCATCCCGGCGAGCCTCCCCAGAAGGATACCATGGTCGATGGTATCGAAAGCCGCTGAGATGTCCAAGAGAACCAGCAGGGTCACACTCCCCCTGTCCAGCTCCCTGCGGAGGTCATCCACCAAGGCGACCAGAGCCGTCTCGGTACTGTACCCAGGCCTGAAGCCAGACTGCGAGCGGTCCAGAAAATCAGTGTCATCGAGAAATTCCTGGAGCTGCGTGGCAACCACCCGCTCCAGAACCTTGCCCAAAAACGGGAGGTTGGAGATTGGTCTGTAGTTGTTACAAATAGATGGGTCAAGCGAAGGCTTTTTTAGTAGTGGTTTTACTACCGCCTGCTTAAAGTAGGATGGCACCGACCCCTGAACCAAAGAAGCATTTATTATGGTCACAAACCAATCCAACAACCCATCTTTGGCCAGCTTGACCAGCCAAGAGGGACAAGGATCCAGAGCGCAGGTGGTCGCCCTCACAGACCCAAGAATCCCCTCCACGTCATCAGGAAGAACAAGCCGGAAAGAATCCCATAAGATCGAACAGACAGGTACCTCGGTTACCTCCGCTGAGACCACAATTGAGCTGGAGTCTAGCTCAAGGCGTATCTGAGCAACTTTGCCTGCAAAGTGGTGCGCGAAATCGCTGCACCCAGTTGCCAAGTCATCGGGAAGCCCCTGGACCTCAGGAGGCCGCAGGAGCTCCCCCACAACTCGGAACAACTCCGATGGCCTGTTGGCTGCAGACGCTATGCGGGCAGTCGTGAAAACTTTCCTGGCTGCTCGCAGAGCCACGGAGTACGCCTTAATAGCGGCTTTAGCCCGTGCTTGGTCGGACACGTCCCGAGATTTCCTCCAGATGCACTCTAGTCCCCTCCTCCTACGCTTCATCACAGCCAACTCCTCGGTAAACCAAGGAGTCGACGCGACTCTACGCAGTGAGAGGGGACGTTCGGGAGCGATCGTGTCCAATGCCCTTGATAGCTCACTATTATAGCGATCAACCAGGACATCGACAGGATCGCCAGTCTCCAGGACAGGAAGATCCCCAAGAGACCTCAGAAGTCCATCCGGATCCATCAGTCTCCTGGGGCGGACCATCTTAATGGGTCCACCACCCCTGCGGAGGTTAGAAGGCACGGCGATACTTAAACAGATCAGATGATGGTCAGACCATGACAATGGAAGAATGTTTTGCTCTTCCACTCTGACTGTCCCACCGTCCACAACAAAAACAAGGTCCAAGGTGTGTCCTGCCTGATGTGTGGGCCCTGATATAACTTGAGACAGCCCCATGGTTGTCATGGCAACCATGAAATCCTGAGCTGCACCTGTCAATGTGGACTCGGCATGAATGTTAAAGTCTCCCAAAACTATCAGTTGTTGGGAGACAAGGGCCGCATTGGAGACCACTTCTGCTAGCTCGGACAGAGAGACTGCTGGGTCGCGGGGTGGACGGTACACCAACAGAATCCCCAAGCTGTCTCGGGCTCCCACCTTCAGGAAGACACACTCGAACCTCGGGGATTGTGGAACGGCGCATCTGATCAGGGCGATGGACTGCCGAAAGATCACCGCAACTCCTCCTCCCCGCCCCCCAACTCTGGCCTGTTGATGCACCCCGAAACCAGGAGGACACAGCTGGGTAAGATTCACACCTCCCAGCTCATCCAGCCATGTCTCGGTGATGCATGCCAGATCTGCCCTCTCATCCAGGATCAAATCCTGGATGACAGCTGTTTTACCATTGACAGATCTGGCGTTCAAAAGCAGGACCTTAAGGTTGGGGGGTCTGTCCTGAAGACTTTGTGCTTCTACCATTTAAAGTTTATCTTTCTTTTGTATTATTCCATGTGAATGTACATTTATACATTATTTGTTATTTATAAAGCACATTTTCTTATTTAAAAACACATAACAAAAATGGGGGGGAAGCTGGGAGCCTGAAATAGATTAATAGCATTTCAGTGAGAAAATTTGTTTTGGGATCAGAGCGATTTATGCAGAAGCATCATTTTCTTCATACTATACTCATCCCAGCTTTCCTCTTTCTCTTGATCTCTCTCCCTCTCTCTCTTCATGAAGCCAAACATGCCAGGAATAAAAACCACACAAAATCAACTAACCCAAAGTTCCTCAAAGTGGACAAGAATAAAGCGGACAGCAATCTGCCAAAATGGGCAAGAGCACAAGGCACGGAAGCTGCCCTAAAGCCCTGTACTTTGGTGCTAGTGCTCCCTCTGGTACTCCCTCATAACTCAAAATGCTGCTGTTATGTCAAAGCAAAACCTGGGCTGAGTAACAGCTTTTAACTCAAAATGCTCTTAAGTTGGGATGCTCTTAAGTAGAAGGTCCATTGAGGAAGTCCCCAAATTACAAACATCCGACTTACAAACTTCACATAGTTAAGAACAGGGCTGAGACAACAGGAAGTGAGAGAAATCTACCCTCGGAAGAGAAATCTACTCCTGGAAGAGCTATCATCGGAAAAAGGTTCCACTCAAGATTTATCCCCAATCGTTGTTTTGACATTAAGCCAAATATTTCAAAATCCTATTATCACAGGGACAGAAAGTGAGGTTAGGTTAAAGCTTCTGAACAGGGGCACAGATAGCAAAACAAATACCACAGTAGAGTTAACCCTTCCCTATATATAGCTGGAGTTGCACTTTAAAAATGTGCCTGTCCCAACTTACATACAAATTCAATTTAAGAACAAACCTGCAGAACATATCTTGTTCATAACTTTGGTACTGCCTGTATATTCTGCCACTTGAGGCTACAAAGCAGACATGACAGCATTCTCTACATCATGTAGTATCAAATATTCAGCCAAGATTTAATTCTAAATACTGTATAAACAAGTACCTCCATCTCATTAGTATGCAATTTTGCTTTCATCTTTAACAAATGGTAAAATTATATGTGTACCAAAGAAGTGCTTTAAAATCAATTTCTTTATGATTTATTATCAGCAAATGTTCAATTTGCATACCTATTTTATATATCTATATATCCAGGGTTACGTAAAAAATTCTTGGGCAAAATAGGATCATGACTAGAAAAGTTCTAAAAGCCCCAATCTAAATTATGTTAGCTTGCCAGACTGCCATCTGTTTTTGTTCTTGAGAAGCAAAAACAGTTGACTTATTGAAATTTCCTGTAATTACCTTTATTTGTCATGACTACAAATAAGTATTTTGGAGAATATTCTTCACTTCTTTTGAGAATGCACTCCTGTTGGTGAATTTCAAGTGTGTAAATACTCTTTGCTATAGATATCTATCTTTTCATAGTACTACAGCAAAGGTTGCTTAATTGTGAGCTAAGTTGTCAATCAATTTCATTTTAATATCTTAGTTCAAGGACATATGAAGGGTAGCTGTAACAGTTCAACCGATGCTGCAAGTTTATTTTATGTTTCATATATTTTGGGGGGTTGGGGGAGGGGAGAACATATGCTCCCATCTTCCATCCCTAAACGTTTTGCTGACTGCTGCTGATAGGTGTTTCAAGTTAAGCAGCTTCTGGACAACTACACTTTCTCCAGTCTTAGCTTGTGGAAAGTTATAGTTCTGTTTGCTTCTTGACTTAAATTCCTAATTTCTCACGCAAATGAGGCTCAAGGTAGCCAATGTTGAATAAAAGTAAAGTAAAGTAAAACAAGTTCAAGAACAAAGCCAAAATTGATTTAAAGGCATAGTTTAAAACACTTTAAAACACCAAGAACCAATGTAAAGGATTTGAGATCATATAAGACACAATTTTAAGAAGGTTTGTGTATTTTCAATAATTTAAGTTTTCAATCCTTGGTCTTGTGTGGTAAATAATTTGAAAACACCTGAACTATAGAGTTTTTTCCCCTCGTTCCTCTGTTCCATCTCAAATTCCAAACTCAGCAAAAGCCAGAATATTGAATTCAGAGTAAAACATAAAAAAATATTTAAACAAATAATTTGGGTATTCTCTGACTGCAATATTCCATCTAACCTGATGCAAATCCAAACAACAAATCAACCCTGTTACAAATTCAACAGGAAGGTGTATGTACAAAAATTAAATTGGCTCGTTCTAGGGTAACTCCTACTGCGTCTCCAAGTAATAATAACCCAGATTGCAAGGCGTGTAGCTTTTCCGTGGAAGGCTGTGGCAGCACCCTGAACTCTGCCTGCACAGCTTTTTATGTAACATCTCTATGGTGGCACCTGCTTACTGATATTAATAGCAGCGGTTGCTCAGTGGCAGTATGCTGATTGCTAAGCTCTGGCTTGCATTAGCAGCTGTCTACAAACAGTGTTGCGCTTCCTGGTGTAACTAATAAAGCTGGAAAGACTTGTTCCGAAGGCTTTAATTTTCAGCACTTACAGTGCAGTCTCAGTTGGTCCTTTGCAAGTACAGTGTTCCTTCACTTATCGCTGGGATTAGGTTCCAGGAACACCCGCAATAAGTGAAAATCTGTGAAGTAGGAACACTATATTTATTTTAATATTTATACATTATTTTAGTAGTTATACACCATTTTAAGTCTTTGTCAACCAATCGTGTGTTGATAAATCATCTCCTTCTCCTCCCGTTGCCGCTTGGGCTCCTTTTCTCTCCCTTTGGCTTCTCCTTCCCCCCTTCCTTAGGCTTTAAATTGTAATTTTTATTGTTTATAATAGTCTTTTAGAGTTTATTGAAAAACCGCAAAACAGCGAATCCACAAAAAGTGAACTGCGAAGTAGTGAGGAAACACTGTAGACTGAAATGGTGTGGATACCACTTCTCATGTATTAAGAAAATTGTGTGAGTTTAACTCATCAAATATATTTGCACTGCTTTTCTGTACAGTGAGTGTTGAGACACAAATGGACTTTCTGTATAATGCAGGAATGCCTTGTGTTTCATACCTTGTTGTTAGCCACCTTGAGTCCCTGAAAAAAAACCCAGATAAATAAATACGTAAATGTGTGTGCACTAGCTTCACAAGCAAGCGTTCTGCAATTGATGCAGATGTTGCAGTTAACAGCAACTTATTTCATTTTATAGGTGCTGTTAAATGAAGTGCTAAGTCTGAAGTGCTGATCTTTAAACAGAGGCTGGATTCCTCTATATACTTTTTAGTTTTGTATTTCTGCAGGGCCCTGGCAGCCCCTTCCAAATATATGATTCTCTGAATGCTAGCCACTTTGTGAAGGAGGAAGCTATAATAACCCTTTTAAGGAGAAAAAAATTGTGTTCTCAGGAGCATTAGAGATTGCAGTAATTAGACTGTGACACTGTTCATTATTTTTGTTAATGGAAGCATTGGTGTATCACAAATGTCTTCCATAGCAAATGGGGCAAGTATGGCAGTAATGCACATTGATAAAATAGGTCTTTAGATTCATGAGAACACATATCTCAGATATGTTGTGTTTTTATGTATCCATTTGTAACTTTTATAATGCACTCCTACAGTTGGAAAGGCTCCCAGAGTAGCTTGCGTATCAACACTTCCTACCTTAAAAAAAGCATACGACAAGAAAAGATATCAAGGAGGGGAAAGGAAAGGAAATACGTGACCTTAATTAGGTTTTGCTGGCCGATGAACCTGATCATTGAAAGATACATGCACATGTGTATATGACTTCCACATTGGACAGTTCTCTGAAGAATCATTGCTATTTTCCATGACAGCTTGTAATATGTCTTGCAACCCTTACAAAATGGAATAATATAAAAAAGCAGATATATATTGGGTTGACAAGAAAAAAACTATTGGAGAATCACAGATAGAATTTGTCATATGGTCAGAGAAAATAGAAGGAAGGCCTCTTCAAACAAGATCAATATGGTTTTGATATTTCCACATAGTCTGATTGTTTCAATCACTGGGATTCGAATTACTAAACTAAATCTTGTTCATTTTGAATGTCTTTCCCTTGGGGCATCCCATAGGACTGGATGATCTTTGTGTGCCTTGTGACACTGAATTCTGAAGATACTTCTTCAGGCTTGACATTGCTTGGTGGGATGGTTTCTCTTTCCAGAACCATAGGAGATCTGGCCGTTCTGTTACTTAGAGGAAATATTACTGCATGATTAGTTTGAGGTCCAGTGCATCTGGGTGGTGCAGCTATTTGACCCCTTTCTCACTACTCTTTCACCTAAGCTGTCATGTGTGAATATATTGGTGGGATGCTAGACCCATTAGCATTTTCTAAGCCTGCCAGAATTGGTATCCGCTCCCATCACATTTTGAGACAGGGCAAGAGAGCCATCTGGAGCATAGTGACCCAGTACTGAATCAAAGAAATGTCTGATGCAGAGTGCCTTTGTTCCATGAAAAGCAGTTTCCCTTTAGTTCCAATTAAGGGAGGGAGACACACATACACATAGAAACGTTCTCACAGGCATCTTCACAGAAGCAGCAAATGCTGCTTGTAGGAGTATTCTTGCTCTCTATGATCCCTCCTGCCTGTTTTATGCTTATAGAGGAGAGGGTTTGCTATTTGGTCTCTTATTTTCAATAGAAGTTAAGCTGCAAAAGGAAGAAGTTATATGTTAAAACCCAGCATGAGAAGTATGATCTCACACCAGGAAGATGAGGAAGGAAATTGAAACATGCCTGGGGAATGGAGGTGGTGCGGAAACTAGAAGTCCTACAACCTAGCCAGAATGGGGGAGTTGGGGGGGGGGGCAGGTTGAGGAGAACCAGAGCCTTTTCACACTCCAGTTACCATATTGCATTGCATACATGACTACACTTAATATTTCTGCTGACCATCTCTTGATCTTATTTCTTCACAGAACTTTGAAGTCAAAGCTGATGACCTTGAGCCAATATCAGAACTGGGGCGTGGTGCCTATGGAGTGGTAGAGATGATGCGACATATGCCCAGTGGGCAAATTATGGCAGTGAAGGTAAAGTGAGACTCTAGCTATTCTCTCTTTTTATGCAGTAATGCCTTCCAAATCACATACTCACACAGACCAACTCTGATAGATGCTGACCTGGGATTTGAGACGAATTAGTGACTTACATAGAAGAAGCATGAAATCTTGATGCCTCCAGATAAGCAAGGTCTAGTTTATTCATGAGATTTATAATAAATGAACTTAAGAACCAAGCTTAATTAGAGAAAACATCAATAGTTGGAAAATAATCCATCTAAATTAAAGCTGCGATTTACTGGTATCAGTGCCCAAAATGACATACTGTGGCCTTGCTTCTCATGGATTATATTTCCAGATCTTTCATTGCATTATTTTATTTCTTTGCTGGATTTGATTTTCATATAGGATTGGTTTTACGAAAAAGATGTGGCCATCCCACAATTCTAAGTTATCTCATAATGACTGTTGCTTGAAGCTCTTTGCAGCCAAATCTTAGAAATGGGGTGTTGGACTGTACAAATTGTTGGTGTAATGCAAACATTTCTTGAATATTTAGCACAATCCTTGTAACTTTTCCTGAAGCACTTTAAGTGAGGCCTGTATGTGGCGAATTCCTTAGGTTATTTGCATCTGTTTTCATCTTGTTTTGTGTGAACTGATGCTATTGATGTAAAAAGTTAAATATACAGGTATGTATATTAATATATCTTGTTTGCGTACTTTCTGTCTTTGGCTGTCTTTGGACTATCATGTTCCTTACTCTAGATAAGCCAAAACATGAGCAAGCCAGAGGCATCTCTCTCCCTGGTGTCCTTAAGTGCAGTGTAGAAGTCTCTAACCATAGTTTCTCATATCAGTTGAACCAAGTAACTATGGCAGTCAATTTTGGAATAAGCACCGATTTTAAATTTTAGACCTTGGTTTGTAATTCAGGTATACTGAAAGAGAAGAGGTAACAAGCAGAAGCAGGTGTCTTCTTCTTTTGTGGAACACATAGGAGAGAAATTATTTCTTTTTCCTAACTGCAATTTTCTAATTGTAATCTGTATTTATGCATGAATTGTTAAGTTGATTACTGTCTGCTCTGTTATAATATTATGGCTTTCGAATGTTTGTTAGCAATCAACATATGGTAATTCTTGTTTGTATATTCTAGAGCAGGGGTCCTCAAACTTTTGAAGCAGAGGGCCGGTCCACAATCCTTCAGACTGTTGAGGGGCCGAATTATCATTTGGAAAAAAAATACGAACAAATTCCTATGCACACTGCACATGTCTTATTTTTTTTGTAGTGCAAAACAGCAACAACAACAATGAAAGAACAATACAATATTTTAAAATGAAAACAATTTTAACCAACATAAACCTATCAGGATTTCAATGGAAAGTGTGGGCCTGCTTCTAGCCAATGAGATAGTCAAGTTAATTAGAATTGTTGTTGTTGTGTGCCTTCAAGTCATTTCAGACTTTGGCAGAGCCTAAGTCTAAAATTAATTATTTATTTACTGCATTTATTTACTACATTTTTATCCCACCCTTTGAGTCCCCTTCGGGGTGAGAAGGGTGGGATATAATGTAGTAAATAAATGCAGTAAATAAATAATTAATTTTAGACTTAGGCTCTGCCAAAGTCTGAAATGACTTGATATTGTATGTACATACAGCTGCTCTAATATATTATATTATTAGCATAGCACAATATTAGCATTATATATTACTATATGGAACTATACCACTATACTGTAATATTATATGTAATATATAACATATAATTAATATTATTATATGGTATTATTATTAGTATTATATTGTATAACATTATAATATTTGTTCAATATTATATGTATATACAATCTATATATATAAAAGAGTGATGGCATCAGGGCAGCGGACAAAACAACCAAACTACAGGCCCCCCAACCTTGAAATTTGACAACACAATCCATCATTCACGGCTCTAGGTTGATACAACAAAAATAAAAGAAAAGTAAAGTCCTAATTACAGGGAGAGGAATAATAGTTTTTATCCAATTGCTGCCAGTTTGAAGGCTAAGCTCTGCCCACTTGGTATGCTAGCAACCAACTCAGCCCAGGGGACAGGCACAGTTAGGCCTCACTTAGGCCTCTTCCACAGATTATCAGATTTTAACTGGATTATATGGCAGTGTAGACTCAAGGCCCTTCCACACAGCTATATTACCCATTTAGAATCTTATATTATCTGCTTTGAACTGGATTATCTTGACTCCATACTGCCATATAATCCACTTTAGTGTGCATACTAAACATAAAGACAACCATAAAACAGACATTCAATGCCACCACTACCTCAACAATTTCTCACCAACACCACCAGACAACGCCACAGCAACGCGTGGCCGGGCACAGCTAGTATATTATATTATTAAAAGTGATATAAAAATATTATATTATAAAACTGAGGGCAGGGGCCAGGTAAATGACCTTGGAGGGCCGCATCTGGCCCCCGGGCCTTAGTTTGGGGACCCCTGTTCTAGAGAAAAGAGCTAGACAAAAACATAAATAACCTTTATTCAGTAAAACAGAAAAATAGTAGAGCCAGATTTATTTTCCTATTTTATTTCATTCTTTGGTAGTGATTGTGTTTATAGTGTTACGTACTAGTAAGCACATATTTAATACTATCCCAGAGGAACTTCTTTATAACAATGGTATTGCACATTTTGTATAATGACATAATGGCAATTGTGAATAATGTCATAACATGAGAGAAAAGATCAAATTTAATATTTCAGTAACAATTTCTCAGCATTTTAATGTCAATGCTTCAGAAAACAAGAAAAAAGTATAATAACTATCATATTTCTGTTGAAAAAAACTTGGGAGAATTAAACTCGAGTGAATTAAAACTCTTTGAACACAAAGGGAGTGAATATACAAAACATAAAGAAAAATTCATGTTCCTTTTTTTAAATGTTTTGAAGTAGAAGATTGCTTAATACCAGAGCTTTAATACCCAGCCTGGACAGTGATTGCTCTGGCTAGGAAAGATTCTGGCAGTAGTAGTTCAAAAATACAACCATTCTTACTCTGTAATATGCAGTTACAAATATGTTACCTATCATTGTTAGTCCATAATTACTCCAAGAAACAAACATAGAGTGATTAGATATATTTTCCTGCTTTTGTCCATGATAAGCTTTTAAAATGGCAGCATGTTAATTCTAAGTTCCAGTGACTTTGACACCAAATTCAGGGCAAGTATTCAATTTAATGAATAAAAGTACCCCTGTTTTGTTCCCACAACAATTGTTAAATTTCCAGTTCTACCACAAAATCATGGTTAGATGGGTGAGCCTATAGAAGCCTTACATGCGGGGAAAGTTATAAGACTTACAAAAGGAAGCCATGAGGAACTGAGCAGCACATTTAAGACTGATTTATATTTTAGTATGAATTTTCATGAATATCCGTCCACCTCCTCAGATGTACTGAGGAAGGTCTTACAAGTTTGCATGCAAACCAGATGGAGAAATGTGCCAGCCAGTTTAACTGTTGTTGGCCTAGCACAGGTAGAATCATAGTTATTGCCAGACAAATCCTGGAGACTCTACTTCAATAATGGTTTTGCATCTTGATTTAAATTCTTATTTTTAATTGGATGTAAAATAATAAGGGTGTAACACTTTGCCATAAATGAGTATGATGTTGTCAAAGGCTTTTATGGCCAGAATCACTGGGTTGCTGTTAGTTTTCTGGGCTGTATGGCCAGCAGCCAGGCTTTTAAGCTGCAAGGCTGTTCGATGCTAATCAAGCCTACCAATTGCAATATTAACACTTGTCTCAAACAGACAAGATTTTTTTCTCCTACCCTGGACATTCTACAGATATATATATATGTGTGTGTGTGTGTGTGTGTGTGTGTGTGTACACACACACACACACGCACACGCATGAGGGTTGAATGAAAAGTAATGCCTCCACCTTCGTTACTTGGGTTTGGGTGGGAATATGTTAATAAATCAAACGCAGAAATAATCCTTAGAATGTGCTCTTTAACTCCCACTATTCAATTTTCCACATAATCACCAGACAATTTGATACATTGCCAACAATGCACAAGTTTTCTGAAGCCGTCACGGAAGAAGTTGACACTCTGTTTCCGCAACCAGCATCTCACAGTATCCATCGTGCACAGATCTTCCGATAGCCAAGCAAAGAAATAATGTGACCAACACGTTCTTGTGTAATGCTGATTATGCTTGAAATTTCTCTCTGAATGATACAACGATCGTCCTGAATCAATCTGTCAACGTTTTGCTTGTGAAACTCAGTGGTTGCTGTCACAGGACATCCAACTCTTTGTTTGTCACGCAAGTCAGATGTTCCCGCCTCAATATCTTTCAACTTATTCACCCAACAACGGACAGTACTCACATCAACACAGTCACTATAAACAGCTCTCATTCTCTGATGAATCTCCTTTGGGGTGACACTTTCTGCTGTCAAGAATTCAATGACTGCATGTTGTTTAAGTCGCATTGACCGACAGACTGCGCAGGGTTCTATACTTTGTACTTTAGCAACACAACAGTTAATGCTAAGGCTTCCCACCAAATGGAACTGTAGAGTAGAGTCTACTGAACAAGCCAGTACCTGCCGCATACCAGTACTGCCATCTGTTGAGGAGTTACGAAGGTGGAGGCATTACTTTTCATTCAAACCCCACTAGTTTCCAGCAGACTTCACATCCTCTGAGGATGCCTACCATAGATGTGGGCAAAACATCAGGAGAGAATGCTTCTGGAACATGGCCATACAGCCCGGAAACCCCAATGAGTATTATGTCTGTACAGGCTCTCCTGTCTGATCTGTGGTCACTTTTTATCATTGGATCTTCTTATTCACTTTATTCACATGAAAGTGAATGAGAAAGTCCTTATTTTCAGAGGTGCTGTGTATACAAGGAGCCACTGGTTTGAGGCAGGTAAAGCATAGATTGCTAAATCTGGGCCTTGCTCAGCAGTTGCTCGCCACCAAATGTTGTGCCATCACAATTTTGACAGTGGAAGAACAAGGAAAGGAAAGGAGAGTAAAAGAGAGAGCGAGAGAGATAAAGAAAACACTTCTGTAATAACAATAATCCTTTGCCCTTCTATAGCACCTCACATCCGAGGATCTCACAGTGCTTCCCTGACATAAATTACCCCTGTGAGGTAGGTAAGCATTATTATCCCCATTTCACCCAGGCACAAGGAGGCTTTAAAAATACATAAGCATATAAGGCATTGGCCTCTAGTTTTGGGTGCCTGTTATGAGACACTTGTAGCCTAAGCCTGTGTACATCTACTCAGAAGAAAGTCCCACTGACTTCACAGTGTGCATACAGTTGCAAGCACACTCCAGAGCTTTCATTGCACTCAGGATTAGAACTGGGAGTTAGGAGTCCTCGAGTCCACATCTCTGCTTACTTAGACAACTGCAACTGACAATCCCATTTTAGCTGTTGTAATTTTATTGAGTTTAGAGGTTTCCAGCTTTTAACTTCTTGGCCACGTTAATTTGTTCTTCACTGTTGGTTAAAAAGAACTGTAAGGTTTTTTATATATAAAAAAGACCCACTGAAATGTACTTTGTGCTTGGAGCCAAGTTGACGTCTTTCCTGTAGCATTTGTGCCCCATGAGTGGGAATAACAAGAGTAAAAATTAAAACAGGCTCTGTCTTCCAGAGAATCCGAGCGACAGTGAACAGCCAGGAGCAGAAGAGGCTGCTAATGGATCTAGATATTTCCATGAGGACGGTAGACTGTCCCTTCACTGTCACTTTCTATGGTGCCCTGTTTCGAGAGGTACGACTTTATGGTTTCCAGTTGATGTACTTCATATGTTTGCTCTGCAGTCTTACATTGTATATAGGAAGCTGTCTCTTCCACATTAAAGTCGATTGATTTGATTCCACTTAAATGATAGTACTTTGATTATATTCTAACAGCAGTGGCTGCATCCTGCGGAAATCTAGGGTTTGTAGTTTGGGGAGGCACCAAAACTATCTGGAAGGAAAATTTCAAGTCCCAGGATTCCAGAAAGTGGAGCTCTAGCAGCTAAAGTGGTATCAAAGTAATAAAGTTGTGTAGTACAAATTGGCAGCCTGTTTACTGTGGTCCCTTATAATGCAGATTAACTGTATTGAACTGTGTTGTATGAGTGTATAATGCCGTTTGAAATAGTGTGGGTTGTGACAGAATGAAATGGAATAAGGTTCTGTTCCCAGAGGACTAAAAGATAGGACCGCCTTCCTGTCTGCAAAGGTAAATAGCCTTAAGACCATGACTTTTTTTGGACACTCTCTTTTAATTCCCAGTTTTGGATGGAGGGATTTTCGGGTTGACTGGATTTCGGAAATAAGTGTACTTTTTCTCATTTGGCAAACCATTTTCTGTCTCTTTTCTCCTATTCCTGGTTTCACTTTTTCTTTTACCAGTTCATCTCCTGCCAACTGCTTCCTAAACTGTCTCCTTTCCCAATACATTCCTTAAAGTAAAGGCAACTTTTAATATCAAAAACCTGGAGAATAATGTTCCTTTGGCATGGAAAGAACTATTAGTTGAGGATAGTATCAGGCAAGACCTTCACATAGCCTTTCTGGAAATCGCTTTTGCTGAGCAAACCTGTTCCCTTTCCTCAGTTATTTTTGATATGTTATTTTGCCTAAATGCCAGTAATTATAGGGCAACTAATTTTTAAAAGTGATTTAAGTTATTAAAAAGATAACAACTTTTTTTGTTTTCATTGTTCAGAAATGGCAGAGATGACTGTCCCAAGTAGTCTTAAAACTAATGTAGGAATTTTGCAAGAAACCAAGTGCTACCTAAACATTAGAAAGATCTTTCTGACTGTAAGAGCTGTTCCATGGTTGCATAGACTAGTTCAGGCAATTATGGATTCTCCTTCATTAGTGATCTTTAAATGGAGACTGGGGGACTGTATCTCAGGAGTACTTTGACAGTATGACTGAATGGCAGGAGGTGGACTAAATAGTCCTTGCAGTCCATTCCAACCCTATGATTCTAGGAATTTTGAAAACAGAAAATTGAAATTTAATGCAGTAAATTAAGAAAGATAAAAAACAAAGAGTAGATGAAACCATCCCTCCATCCTTTTCCATTTCCCTTTAGCTTTTATATGTAACATATCTAGAAATCTTGAACATTTCCCCAGATGCTATTGTCTGTTTTAGTTGACCTAATAAAGATATTGCCATAGTACAGATTTCAGCTTTCAGCTATTCCTGTATAATGTCAAAACAGAGTGACTAAAACCTAGTCTGCTGAATCCAGAGTTGTTCTGAGACACTGATAGACATATTCATGTGGAATATCAGGCTCCTATATGTGGTATAAGAGATATAAGGAAAGAAGGGCAAATGAACAAGGAACCTTTGGATGGCAGCGTTCTTAGTTTTGGTGATGAGGTGACTTTAAAACCAATGTTAATGTTTACCATTGCATTTCTCTAGGGAGATGTATGGATTTGCATGGAACTCATGGACACTTCACTGGACAAGTTCTACAAACAAGTCATTGACAAAGGCTTGACGATTCCCGAGGATATCCTAGGAAAAATAGCTGTTTCCGTGAGTGCCTCTTGGTTTTCATCCTTGTCCAAAGGGGATCTAACACCTCTTTTCCATCTTTGAGTCCACATCTGTGAGTCAGCTGTTCATGTATCATGTTTCAAAAAAAGATGGGAGAAAGAATAGCACTTTAAGGGTTTGTTCTTAGTAACAGGATTTTGCCTTGCACTTTATCTACTTCCTGGCCCTATGATATTCTGTTGCACTAGTCTTGCCTGGCAAGGGTTATGCCTATCCTGAAACCCTGGTCATTATATCTTGGCCCTGTTGATGGAGCATATTGTAACTGGATTTTTAATTTTTGTGATTGTTTTGAATTGTATATTCTTGTTTTATGTTTATTGTTTTTACTATGTTTAAAATTTTGCATGGTTTCTTTTTGGCAATTGAATGTTTTGCCATGTTTGAAACCGCCCTGAGTCCTCTCAGGAAGATAGGGTGGTATATAAATAAAGTATTATTATTATTATTATTATTATTATTATTATTATTATTATTATTATTATTCATGAAGATGTTCCACTGTTTGAACCTGCCTCCAGAGATTGGTTTTTTCCCCCCAAATCTTTTTACCAATTGAATAGTTTTGGTGGTCATCGACCTTTTGAAGGGAATAGGGATTTACAGATAGCAGCGGAATAGGTGTGAGAGTTTCAGTTGTAAGTGTCCTTACGGTTTGAAATTTTAAACAAAGAAACACAAAAGCAAATAGATGGGACCTTATTATTTTCTTTTCTTTTTTTTGGATTGAATTGGATGAAATTTTCAGACATATTACAATTTTAGCCTAGTTAATCAAGCCTAGCTTTTCAGATAGATACATGCAAAGGTTGATTTTTTGGAGGGGTGGTGGGATGGGGGTTCTGTTTTCCCTGTGGAACTTTTAAAAAATCTGAATCCCTCCTTCCACTCAGTGGAGGAGATATAGTAGGAAACAATCATAGGGAACTTTTTACTGTTTTAAATGCTATATTTTCCTCCTTAAAGGATACTAAGGTATGTTGAAAAGAGATAACTTGCATTGAGAGGGACTTCCAACCTTTCTTGGGATTTAGCCATCCCAATTTTCTAAATAATGGATGTGTAAAGGGTTTTTTTATTATTATTATTCTGACCCTTGCATCAGTCTTTATCATTTGAGCATATTATTAAGTGCGGTTGGCAGAGCCCAGGAAAACATGATTCATGGTAATCACTCTGGTGCCAGACTGCAAGCTCAGCACTCGCTTGCCTGTTAATTGCTGGGATGCCCAACCTAGACTGTCTCCACCCCCAATTAAATGTTAAATTATGAACTTGAGGCCTGGACTCCAAGGAAAAGAGTGTAATAACCCTGCCTCAGCCAATGAAACTCACTCTTGTTTTTTTTCCCCCAGATTGTAAAAGCATTAGAGCACCTGCACAGTAAGCTCTCTGTAATTCACAGAGGTAAGTGCAACCAGTATTGCCTACTGTATTTGATTCTGAAGACTATTGAAGAATGCTAGATTAAAAAATTGTGCTTCAATAATTGTAAAAGTATTCTAGAACCAGTGTGGTGGTGTACTGGTGTGGGCGTTGAATGATGAATGGAGACTAGAGTTAGAATCTCTAGTCAGCCATGGAAGCCCACTGGGTGGTCCTGGGCAAGTCACATTATCTTAGCCTTAGAGGAAGGCAAAGTGAACTGCCTTCTGAACACATTGTGCCAAGAAAATTCTGTGATAGGTTCACCTTAGGGTCATCATGAGTTGAAAGTGACATGAAGACACACAAGAGCAGCAACAACAACAATTACACCAATTTTATCTCTGTGGACTTAGAGAGATACCAATACCGCAGCATATGCCAAGGATCCTGTTCTTCAAACACAACTCAAGAGAGTGGTTTTCACAGATAGTATCAGGGTTGATCTTGGGAATGTATTTTGGTCATTGTAAGTAGGAATGCGGTTCTTTCCCAATTTCTTTTTGAAGCAGGTGACAAATGATGTTAACAATTATCTTATTGCTGCAACAACATTTTTGAAAGCTGCAGTTTTCAAAGATTAGTTAAAATTCAGGACGTTGTTGTTGTTGTTGTTCGTCTTCAGGTCATTTCCAGCTTATGGAAATCATAATGGCGATCTTATCATGGGTTTTCTTGTCAAAATTTGTTCACAGAGGATTTAATAATAATAATAAACTTTAGTTATATCCTGCCACCATCTCCCATAAGGACTTGGGGCAGCTTACAAAATAACACATAGACAGAAAATGCAATACAACAACATATAAAATCAATAACACATCAAATAAAACTGAACATATAGAATTAACAAAAGCAACCTCTATTCAATATTTGCCATTATATTCCTCTGGGGATTTCCATTACTTGGCAATGATAAAATCTGGGTCATAATCCAATGCTCAATCCACCACATCAAATTGGCTCTCTTGCTTTACACAAAAGTAATAGTTGTTTTGCACATTTTTTGTGAATTAGGATTGCACAGAGTGAATTTCTACACTGAAATCCCCAACTCCAGGATCTTATATGCTGAAAACACTATTTTCTGTACAAAAAACTGTTTCCTATGCAGAAAATGTTGTCTGCACAAAACAACCACGTGCAGATAATACATAGGATAAATCTGAAATTACAAAGATTCTTGGCAATCCAGGATTCTTCTCATCAGAGTTTCTTAAAAGCAACATGTCTTTGATCCATTTTGAAATATTACTGAAAATTCCTCTTGTAAGCATATATGTTCAGTACTTTGCCCCTAGGTATGATATGAATAAAATTATTCTAGTTGTGAAGACTACTGAGGTGCAATGAGTTGCATCCAAAAGTGTGTGAAAACAAAACTACTTATGCAAAACAGGTTGAGCATCCTTTATTCAGAATTCTAAAATCCAAGAAGTTCCAAAATCAACGTTGTCCACATAGGTGGATGAGATAATTACTTATTTCATTTGTTCTTTTTGTCTACCAAAAACTTGTAAGAATTGAATTAAAAACGTTGAAAAATCTGGGGGGGAAATCCTGAATACTTTTGGTGCTAAGCATTTTGGATACATGAAATAAGCTCAATATGTATCTCTTTCTCAACTTTTCTCTCTTCCCCTTGCATTTCATGGAAAATTTTACCAGAGAGTCCAAGAAATCCCCTTGAACAGTGAGGTTTAAGAGGCAGGGGTTACAGTAGTGGTTTTGATGGAAGGGAGATAACCTAATATCAGGGCAAGGTGCTGTGTGCTCACCTAATTGTGCATTCAAATTACTATATGTATTTTGAACATATATGCCACATATTGTTAGGGATCTTATATGCTGCCTGCTGTGATATGTCACACTCTAGGAATCTACTTCTACTGACTTTCATAGGAAGCTCTTTTGGCGTCTCTAACTGCTGTAAAAAGTTTCTGTCTGTTCAAAGTGGCGAGAACATTGATGCTGGAATTGGCGCAGACATTATGCCAACATTCTTCACTGCCATTAACAAATCACAAGTCAACACTGGGAATATATGTAAATCTCTACTGCTCCTTCTCTGCCTCCAGCAAATTCCTTGCCTTGGTGCTAACCACAGTTTCTGTTATTCTAGGAATCTAGGAATCTCTGGGCATCCTTCACCACCACAGTGTCAATGTGATTCATCTCTGGCGCTTAACATGATTAAGAGAAGGATGCATTTTGTTTTAATCTGGAAAGGAGAAGGACTCCGGGAGGGATCATATATTCCCATGGTCCATTTACCAGTTTACTCATTATGAATGTATTTCCTCATATTGAATGCTATCCTATAGAACTGTCCAATGGTTTTGAATAGAATCAACACAACGACATAGGCTAGAGCGAGGTTTGGGAATCCACTGATCAGCAATTATGGTACTTGGCTTATTACTTTGGTAGAGCAGGCCATTCTCCTACTAGTCTAGGGCCTGAAGGAAGAAATTATTTACCTACCTTTTTCGAATGTTGGGATTAGCAAGAATATGATCTCTACTGCTGGTGCCCTCTGGTGGAAGCAACCAATTTCTATTGGTGTCACTTTTTTACTTTAGCCCACTGCAAACAGCTTGATAGCAAGGAGTGATGGTTTCTTTCTCTTCCACATGTAGATGTCAAGCCCTCCAACGTATTGATCAATACACTGGGACAGGTGAAGATGTGTGATTTTGGAATTAGCGGTTACCTCGTTGATTCGGTGGCCAAGACAATGGATGCTGGCTGTAAACCTTACATGGCAGTAAGTGCACAGAGCTGGGAAATCTTCAGTGCGCTTTCAGCACAACTCTCCATAGCAGGAATGCAGCAGGGCAGAAGTTGTTTTTTAATTTGTTTTCAGCACATACTGACCATGTAAAAGGAGCATCAGTAGTAAAAGAGAGAATTCTGTCCTGCTCTTGGGTATTGCAGTGGAAAAGTCCCTGTCTCTGGGAAACGCCCAGCATACTTCTGCCCAGGAGAACTTTGCAGCAGGGATTGCATAAGATAAGGCTGAGAATCTGTCTTATTGCTTCATGATAGTTCCATCCAGTGATATTGATACAAGTTATAATTTCCAGGTTTGGGATATGACTTAATACAGCTTGAAATGTTCCACTGTACCAATTAAATGTCATTTCTTTGAAAAGTTTGTAGTTCAGTGTGATTAGTATATATTGTGATGTAACAGGGTCCTCCCAACTCTTAAGATGGGGAATGTCCCCCTGTCCCCCGTCAACTAACTCCTGAAAGCATCACGCCCGGACTAATATTGACCAAAATGGCTGCTGTCCATGTTATCCAAGCAGCCACTGTCTGTCTGGTGTCTCCCACCATGATGTTACAAATTAATCAAACCTATCCTCTTTTTAAAACAAAAAAAAACTAGGTTAAGACAACACAGCACATAAAAAGACATTCTTGAAGATTTTCTCCTTGGAGTCTCTCCAAAACTTTATAATACTACTCATGAGAGCTGTGCTTAATTTCACTACATGCTTGTAACAGCTGAGATCTTCTCCCTTCCCTGGATCCCAAAGTAAGAATTTTAGGAGAGAAGCAACTACATATCAATCTATCTGTCTTTTATTTGTCTAGCCTGAAAGAATCAACCCAGAACTAAACCAAAAGGGATACAATGTCAAATCTGATATTTGGAGCCTTGGCATCACAATGGTAAGAACAAATCACATGAAGGCTGATCTAGCTGTATCTGTTGAGCCCAGCTTTGGAAGAGGGAGAAGACAAAAGGAGTCTTTACACTTAAAACTGAAAATATGTTTCAGATTGGGGCCATCCAAATTAAATTTTTAAGCAATTTGGAGCCTTTAATTTTAAACTTACTTATTCTATTGATTGACGAAAATATTCTTACCCTACCTTGTATCAAAATATCTCAGAATTTGGCTTACAGGTAATATAAAGTTAAAGGTAATATAAAAATATATACATTAAAACAGCTGAAAACTATTTCAATAATCTAAGTAATTAAAATATAAACATGATAAAAACTTCAATTTTAACAGTTTACGCAATTACAAACTATAGGTTTAAGGTTGTTTTGACAAAGTGATGAGCCTCAAAGGACTCTTCCACACTATATGCGAGAATATAAAGGCAGAAAATCCCACAACATCTGCTTTGAACTGGGTTATCTGAGTCCACATTCCAATTTTCTGCCTTGATATTCTGGGATATAGGGCTGTGTGGAAGGGCTCAAATTTAGCAAAAATATGAAGTGTAGAACATTTTGTGAAAATAAAGAGGATTTTCAGTATCAGGCTAATTAGCTCTTCAGTGTCCTTGTTGAGCCTCATTGATTTCTGGACAGTTGGAAATTACCACAAAAAGATGAATTATTTTTCATATATCACTTGAAGTTGTCTATGTCTCTCCATGTCTCATGGAAGTCAGGAGGAGATTCAGTTCACTTTGTAAGAATGTGTTAAATATTGAGGCAGGGTTTATGTGGAAGCATCCAGAATGATCTAGTAAATTACCCTTGATTCAGAGTTCACATGTTTATTGTAACAAACTGAGACTTTTACTGAGACTGGATGAAGGTATTGTATCCAGGCTTTCACATCTTCTAAGGGTCCTTCCACACTGCCATATAACCCAGAATATCCAGGCAGATAATCCACAATATCTGCTTTGAACTGAATTATCTGAGTCCACACTTCCATATAATTCAGTTCAATGTAGATTTTATGCAGCTGTGTGGAAGGGGCCTAAGAATACACTCGTTCAAGGAATCTTTGAAGCTTTGCATCAGCTCATATGGAATCTCGGTTTTTGGGAAAAGGAAGAATATAAAAAAGTGAATAATAGTGACAGTACATTATAATTAACAATACAGTCATATTTTCTCTGGCTTATAGCTTGGATGTTGTCTTAGAATCAAAGTGTGGACCAGGATGCTCATGTTTCAGCTGTGAGCAGGAATGCAATTGCTCAGCTAAAACCAGTGTGGTAGATGTCATATTTGGCTACAATAACACATGGTTTGATTATATCCTACTGTAACATACTCTGTGTGACCTGCCATTGGAAACTGTCCTGAACTTCAGTGGGTTCAAAATGCTGTAGCTAGAATTCTGACTTGGCCCAGTTGTAGGGAGTACACAGCTCCCTTGATAAAACAGCGTTACTGGCTACTGTTTAGTTTCCTGGTACTATTAAAAGTGTTGATAAAACATATAAAGGCATATTTGGCTTGGATCCAGACTGTCTGAAAAGTTTTATCACCCAGTACAAATCTGCAAGAGTTCAACGATCTACAGGAGAAGGCTTTTCTCAGTTCCACCACCATCACAGGTCTGCTTGACAAGGACAGGAGAGAGTGCCTTCTCGGTGGCTGTTCCCACCCTTGAACTCACTTCCGTGAGAGGCAAGTAAGAAAATAATTAACTCCTAAGTGAAAAATAGTCCAGTAGATTGAAAAATGAACTGATAAAAGTCTGTAATATAGGCTTTGCTCAAATTTATTATTATTATTATTATTATTATTATTATTATTATTATTATTATTATTATTATTATTTACAATATTTATATTCCGCCCTTCTCACCCTGAAGGGGACTCAGGGCGGATCACATTGTACACATATAAGGCAAACATTCAATGCCATATAACATAGAACAGAGACAGACGCAGAGGCAATTTAAACCTCCAGCTTCCTGAGGTTATGCTTGATTCTGGCCACAGAGGGAGCAGCTGCTTCATCATCCACTGTGATGGCAACTTCCTCATTCCAACGGCGGCTGGATGATTTTTTTTTATGGTGTCATAAATTAGCCCCCTCACATATAAGTGGTACCTAAATTTCCTACTTGATAGATGCAACTATCTTTCGGGTTGCTTAGGTCAGCAACGAGCAGGGGCTATATTTTATTTTTAATTGTCGGGTGCTCATCCCGACACGGGCTGGCCTCAAACTCATGACCTCTTGGTCAGAGTGATTTATTGCAGCTGGCTGCTAACCAGCCTGTGCCACACTTGGGAAGTGTTCACAAGTCGAACACTTTCCAAGCGTTTAGGACTGTGTGATGTATTTTTGGATGATGCGTGCAGATCCCAGTAAGATGGCCATTTGCAGTTGACAGATCATAATTTAGTCAATGTTTATTGTTTCCAAATGCCATCTGGGATCGTTTGACACAGCACCCAGTGTGCCAATTACCACCAGGACCACCTGTCCTGGTTTCTGCCAGAGTCTTTGCAGTTCGATCTTGAGGTCCTGATAGCTGCTGAGTTTTTCCTGTTGTTTTTCATCAATCCGACTGTCACCTGGGATGGCGACATCAATAATCCAATCCTTTTTCTTTTCCATGACTGTGAGGCCTGGTGTGTTGTGTTCCAGAACTTTGTCAGTCTGGATTCGGAAGTCCTACAGTATCTTTGCATGTTCATTTTCCATTACCTTTGAAGGTTTGTGATCCCACCAGTTCTTTACTGCTGGGAGGTGGTACTTGTGGCATAAATTCCAATGAATCATTTGGGACACACAGTTGTGCCTCTGTTTGTAGTCTGTCTGTGCAATCTTCTTACAGCAGCTGAGGATATGATCAATGGTTTCATCAGCTTCCTTGCACAGTCTGCATTTTGGGTCATCAGCTGATTTTTTTATCTTGGCCTTAATTGCATTTGTTCTGATGGCTTGCTCCTGGGCTGCAAGAATCAGGCCTTCTGTCTCCTTCTTCAGTGTCCCATTTGTGAGCCTTAGCAAGGTCTTCTCCTTATCAGCTTTTCCTTCAATTTTGCCAAGGAACTGCCCATGCAATGCTTTGTTGTGCCAGCTGTCAGCTTTAGTTTGTAGTGCAGTTTTCTTGTACTGATTTTTTGTCTGTTGTGCTTTGAGGAGTTTCTGATTTTTGACTCCAATCAAAGCAGGTTCTTCACCTTGCTTTACATATTCTGCCAGGGCATGTTCTTCTTCTTTGACTGCTTGTTTTACTTGTAAGAGTCCTCTGCTACCAGATCTTCTAGGCAGATATAGCCGATCAAAATCGCTGCGAGGGTGTAGTGAATGATGAATGGTCATGAGTTTTCTTGTTTTTCTGTCCAAATTGTCCAGTTCCACCTGTGTCCAGTTTATGATGCCAGCAGTATATCTTATGACAGGTATGACCCAGGTGTTTATGGCCCTGATGGTGTTGCTACATGTTGATATCAGTGCTAAAAATTCGGACAGTGTTAGTCAGAGACTGGATTTCCATTTCAGTTTTCCCATACAGCTTCAGGTCATCCATGTACATCAGATGTGAAATTTTGTGAGATTTCTTGGATGTTTGATAGCCGAGGTTTGTTTTTTGTGAGATTGTTGATAGAGGGATCATGACAATAATGAAAGCAGAGGAGACAATGAGTCTCCTTGGAAAATTCCTCTTCTGATGTTGACAAGTCCATAGCTTTCATTTCCAACAAACAGTTCAGTTTTCCAGTGCTCCATCATGTTTTCAATAAAAGCACCAACGTTTTTACAGATCCCAATGGCGTCCAGGCACTTGATGATCCAGCTATGTGGGAGTGAGTCAAAGACCTTTTTGTAGTCAATCCACGTCATGTGAAGATTAGCTTTTTGGCTTTTACAGTTCTCCAGAATCATTTTGTCAATTAATAACTGGTCTTCTGTGCCTCTGCTTTTCCGTTTGTTGCCTTTCTGTTCATCTGGCAAGATGTTTTTTTCTTCAAGATAGTCCTGAATTCTGTCAGCTATGATACCAGTCAGTAGTTTAAACATAGTGGGTAGACACGTTAATTGGCCTGTAGTTTCCTGGTGCTGCTCCTTTTGCTGAATCCTTTTGTATTAGATATGTTCTCCCAGTTGTTAGCCATTCACTGATACTTCCTTTTTGCAGCATCTCTTTTAATTGTTGGGCCATTTTTCCATGTAAGCTAATCAGATATTTGAGCCAAAATCCATGCAGTTGATCACTACCAGGCGATGTCCAGTTTTGACTTTTTGCACTCGTTTGCTGATCATTTCAGTTGTTATTTCCATCTGTTCCATTTTGTTCTGTCAGAATTTTCCTTCAAACTCCTTTATCCACTCAGCGTTTTTGTTGTAGTTATTATTATTATTTTCCCAAAGTTCTTTCCAGAACTTAGTTGTTGCAATTTTCTCAGGCTTTTTGGTTACTGTGTTTGTTGTTGTTGTTGTTGTTGTTGTTGTTGTTGTTGTTGTTGTTGTTATCCCGCCCTATTTCCCCAAGGGGATTTGGGGCAGTTATGAATGTTGAATATCCTGAATGTACCCTATGTGCAGTGCTTGACTGTGAAATGTGTCCTGCAAAAGCAATCACTCTCCAGGTCGCTACCCTTCATTCTTATTTTCTCTTTTTTTTCCCCTTTACACATCTTTTACTTGCCTGCAGTACAAAAATTGTGTTCAAAACAAACTGAAAAAGTTTCTGTTGGCAAGTCAGCATCTTTCTCTAGGGAATGGGTAGTCCCCTCTTCTTGCAACATTCTTCATGGGTTGGGTGTGGGGAGTCTCTCAGAGAAAGAGAGAGAGAGAATGAGAGTGTGCTGTGTGTCCTCCTCCCTTGGCACAGAGGTCTCCAAGGAGTCTGATGAGTACATGGCCCAAACCAGCAAAACTGGCCTCATAGACTGCTGTTTTTAAATATTCCCAGAGACATGCTGTCTCCAGGGACCTGTACAGGCTGTGCCTTAGAGGCACCCAGAGAACCAAGCATTTCCAAGGAGGAATGGAAGGGAGGAGGGAGAGGGAGTCGAAGGGTGGCAGGGCGGGAACTACACAGTGAAGCTTGAGGGCCAAAAGCTGAAAAGTCAGTGCAACTTCATAGGTTTGTCTGCAGGTGGCAGCATATGCCAACATTAAGAGGAACATGGAGAGCGCTCTTTGAAAAAGTATTTTAGATATCCCTTTGTAATGCTATTATTTATTAGAAATACTCACTGTTTGCTCTTAGATTTTATGAATGGTACTATTAGAAAATGCATATTCTTACAATGGGACCTTTTATAAAATCGTACAGCTAATGGCTCGAGACCCGGGACCTATCACATTCGGAAATATTCTGTTTCTGAGATAGTTTAGGAATAATTTTGAACGGGTCCCATCATATGATGTTTTCCCCAATCCCGTCACTATTCCGTTGGAATCCATCTGCAAAGTGCCGCAGAAACAGATTATTTGCACACGGAATTGTAGTCATTTTTTTTTGAAATACTACAAATTCTTCCACTGCTGGAGCACTAATTTTTTGTGTGTGTAATAGGGAAATCTGTATGCATCCCATCAGCAACTATACTTTTTAAAAGGTCATAGAGTGATGTAGGGATGTTTTGAATGGATCGGGAGGAGTCAGCCTTTCATGGTGAGATGAGTCGAAGTGCAGTATTTTCACATCATAAGAATCAGGTGTAATGAGGAGAGTATGCCTCCCATCTCAGTGCACTTTGCATCCAGTCCTAAAAATATATGGCATGAATACTGATATAAACGGATTATATCCCAATGTGATAAAGTCTCTGGTCAGGCTACAGCTCCCATCAGCTCCAGGTCTGGTTGTCTGCAACTCCCATCAGCCCAAGATCTGGCTGGGCTGGAACTTGTGGTTCTCCTCCTAACTGTTCAGATAGTTCAGACTTCTTGTTGGGATTCAACTTCCATCATCCACAGCCTACCTCGTGAAAGGGTAAGGATGGTGGGAGATGCAGCATGGCAAGTAGACTGACAGCCATGCTTACAGTTGTGGATGAGACTCATTCATCTCTCTGAATGTGACTGGATTCCAACTTTCTCTACCAGCACTCCCACCCAAACCCTGTCAGTATTTTAAGTTGGATCATGATGTGTGTGTGTACCAAATTTGGTCCATCACGCCATGTTAAGAGCCTTTGTGATCAGACATACATCATGAATACTATTCATGATGTACAGATTAGTATTAATGATTATAGCAGTAAAAAACCCGAAAAGAGTAGTACTGATTCCACGTAATCTCTTTTCCACATCCAGATCGAACTGGCAATCTTGCGGTTTCCATATGACTCCTGGGGGACGCCATTCCAGCAGCTGAAACAAGTAGTGGAAGAGCCGTCACCGCAGCTCCCGGCAAACTTCTCAGCAGAGTTTGTTGATTTTACCTCACAGTGGTAAGCACTTTTTCTCCCAGCATGTGCTGGGTTTTGTGTAGAAGGTTGGTCTGGAAGGTTACATCCCAGATGGGTCTTATTCTACTGTATCTGGGACTTTGACAAAAAAAAACTCCCATCTAAATGCTTTTTCTCAGGCAGCAGAGTATTGTTGCAACCAGTGCTTTTGATGTTGCAAAGTTCATTGCAATGACTAGTTTATCAGGACTCCAACCTGCTGTTTACATCACAAAGCTTTGACATGTGTGCACGTGTGTGTGTGTGTGTGTGTGTGTGTGTGTGTGTGAGAGAGAGAGAGAGAGAGAGAGAGAGAGAGAGAGAGAGAGAGATTTCACATGTCAAAACTCTGCTTGTCTGAATCGGCTCTTATAAAACCTTTTTGCTCTGATAAAGAGCATCTGCACAACCAGTTGAAAAGTGAAAGCCTTTTAAAATAAAAAGCTCTTCGTCTCTGATGAAAAGAGAGCAGTGAGGAAGGAAAAGAGGTGGGGAGCAATGAAGGCCCCTTTTACACTGCCATATAAAATCCAGATTATCCGCTTTGGACTGGATTATATGGATTATAGACTCATATAATCCAGTTCAAAGCAAATGATGTGGATTATCTGCTTTGATAATCCAGATTGTATGGCAGTGTAGAAGTGGCTGGAGCCTTCCATGGAGGAGTATTCCACAGTCTAGGAGTGGACACTTTCCTAATCTCCAAACTGTTTTGACTTTCTTATCTCATTTATAAGGGCATGATCTTGCTCTAGTAAAGTACTGGAGGCAGTAATTTTGAAAAAGTTTATTTTACAAAGTTGAGATCAAAGGACAACCTTTGTTTTTGCACTGAATCTGTGCTAAAATTAACTTCTTATCTATGTACTTTCCCCCTTAGTTTTCCTATATTCCTTAGTATTGATTCCTTAGTATTGAGTGCACATTGTTGGGTGTCTGTTTTGTATAGTTCTTCCTTGCAGAGGCTTGAAAATGTATGTTGTTCTTTTGAAATAACATAGTTTGAATTAATTGGGCCCTGGGTTAAGACAAAAAACATGCAGTTCCCTCAGGGTGTGAATGCTTTATGGAAAACTTGAAACACCCAGGGGGCAAAAATGAATGTATTGTGCCTGTTTGGGGTGACAGTGTCTCCTAGTGGTAATTTTTTGCTAAGACGTAATGATAAAATATTGAGCTCTTGAGAACTGTCTCGTGTTGCAGTGGGAGTTCTGAATGGCAAAACACATCATCCTAGGAATCAGGTTGGTAGGTAAAATCTTTGAAGCATTGGGTGAATGGTACTAACTGTTGTTGTCTTCCTTCCAATTGTAAGGAATAAAATAGAAACGACATATGAAGTGTTCTTCAGAGAACACTTATTATTTTACACTCCTCATTCCTGCTTGGGGTGGAAGGAGATTTTTTCAACAACCTGCTTGCCCATGGCTTAGTGTCATTCTCCACTGGAGAATCCACTTGCATTTCCTTTCAGTCTTTCTTTCATATCAGATTATGGGATTTTGTATTATCTTCCCAGACTGAAATCTGTACACAATGTAAAATGATTTTGTTCCCTAATTTGCATGCTTTTTTCCCCAGTTCACTTCATATAAGTATTTTCCCCACTGACTGAAGCTGGTTTGTGCATATTTTTCAGTTACCCTCATTTTAGTCATTCACATTTAAAAACGTGGATGTTGTTTTGCTTTTATTCATAACAATGCCTTTTAAAACTTTCTCAAGATGAGGAGTGTATTTCCTTTCAATAAAATTGGGGAAGTGTGAAAATGTGACATTCATTGAGATTATGCAGTTCATTTTTCCCATCTCTACTTATGGCTGTTAAGCTATGGGCACAAGCCTTGCTTGGGGAAGTTGGTCCATTGTTTTGAAAACAGGCCAGATCTCCCAAGGGACATGGGAAAGGCACGTATGTAAGTCTGTCCTTTACGTCAGCTGGCTCTACTTCCGCAGCCTCCTTCCTGAGCTGAGACACGTGTGTGTGAGTGAACTTTCTTCAAGGATAGTTTCTTTTGGCTTTCAGGAAATGTCATGCTGACCCCCAACTGGTCTTTGTAGGAAATAATGGAATGTGTCAGAACTCAAGCCCTTATTTCTCTTGGGCAACATGCCCAGATATACTGGAAAGACAAAGGGGACAAATTCCGCCTCAGCTTATGCTGTAAAATAGTTAGAATGCTATATAAAGCAAATGACTGTTGCGATACAACAGTGAGGCTCTTTGCACTCTGAAGGCTACCTAAAGAATCAGGCCTTCTTTTGAGGTTAAAATGAAGTCTATTCTCTTGTTCAGGTGTAGCGGGTGATATTCCCATTGTTACTTTGAACGTTTTAAAATAATTTAGGAATATTATTTTTGTCTCAGCCAGTGTAGTGTAACTACTATTCTGGAAATGAGAGCTCAAATCTTTGCTCAGTCATGGAAATCCACTGGATTACCTGAGTAAATCACACTCTCTGCCCCAGAGGAAGGCAAGGACACAAGCCCCATGGTAAGTCACTATATGTCAAAAATAAGGTATATAACAACAACAGGAATTGCACAACTGTCTTCTGGTCTACAAGTGGCTAGGAAGAAAAGCCGACACAAATAAATTCCAGTAAATCATTAAGGTAAAAAGTATTGGGTTTTGAAGATGGTCTCTGAAAGAGAGAGGGAAGGAACTCTTGATCTTTGTTATTACACAGCATAAGAGTTTTTGTAAACCTGAGCTCTGTGATGATGAAGCAAGAGATAGGCAGGAAATATCCCTTCAGTAAGCATCCTGCACTTCCTTTCAGATTTGGCAAATCCCAGCAGTTATAGTAAACTGATGATAGCACTTTTGTTTCTCCCAGTGTGACGCTTTACACCTCCTTCCCTTCTCTGCCAAGGCTTGTGTACGTGTCAAGATCTTTTTCAAGTCTCTCCAATAATCTTCCCCATAAATACCCTGCCAGGAAGAGAGTGGCTATTACATCCTGTCTTCAAAGCTATTTTCTGCAGGAGGGAGACTGAAATAAATGATCTTTTAACCATTCATCCCCCCCCCCACTCCCTCCCCCAGCACTCTGGCCAGAGACAAACATTTTTGCCCCAGCAGCCCATTGTAACAAAGTTATTTGCAGATGACGATAAATAACACCAATTGTATTTTTTGTTAGTTGAAGGGATCAGAAGTGAAAGAAAGACAATGCAACTCATATTTGTTTTCAGAGTCAGTACATGAATTCTGGATGTATCTGCTCATGGAAGAATATAGAGAGCTGTGTCTACACTACAAACTTATATTCATTTAATACCAGTTTGTCAATTTATCTTTTCCTGCTGTCTATCCTTGTAATTGAAGTGTGGTTCAAGAGCTAAGGAACATTCTTCCCATCTCTCACAGACTGCAGTTATTGTAATTTGACAGTGATTTTTCTTCAAATATACAGTGGGTCCCTGGTCTCCATTAGGGTTTGGTTCCAAGATTTCCCTGTGATACTGAAATCTGTAGATGCTTAAATTTCTTTATATACAATGGCATAATAAAATTGCATCCCCTATATAAAATGACATAATTAATGTTTGCTTTTTGAATTTAAAAAAATTCAAGATGTGAATGATTGAATCCATGGAAGCAAAATTCATAGGTATGAAAGACCAGCTAACCAACTATTTAGACTGTAAGCCTAAGCACACATCATATGTACAAAGGTATCCAGTAAGTAGCATTTAGAGTTAGGTAGTGGAGAACAAGGCCACGTTGTTGAGCTTTTATCTCAGTGGCCACATTTTTGATCCCTGCATAGAGAAGTGCCTAGGTCATCTATATGTAGATTTATTTCAATGTTACTTGGAACCATGTGTGATTAGGATAAGAGTGTTGGAGTTGCTGCCAACACTTAGCAGTTTCCCATGAGATATGGTCATTGCAAGTGTAAACTCAGAGGCAGAGGCAATGACTGACCCTCCACTCCTTGGTAATTGCTCAAGGATACCCCCACATATAAAATATGATCTATAGTATTAGGAAATATATCCATTGGAATTTAGTTTTCAGTATTGGAAGCTGAAGTTCATCCCAGTCGTTCCCATGTTGGAGGAAAAGCAGACACCTGAGCGGTCTATGTGTGGCACATATCTAGAATGTTTCCACTTCTGTCTCTGCTGCATCCTGATTAATTCCTTCTCTCTTCTGGTTGTATAATACATATAAGATATATTTGTTGTTGTCACCAATAATTAATTTATATGTATGCAACAATTATCATTATGTATGGTAATGCCGCATTATATTTTACATATTTCAGAAATAAAAGTTTGCTTAAAATTCAGCATCTCAGCTTTTGTACGTTATGGAGCATTGGTAGCCTGGATGGTCAATCATGTGGAACTCACTCCTTTTGGAAGCATGTTGAATCAACACACAAGGAGAGGAGTGCAGTAATTCCACTGAGCTTTTGTCTCTGGTTCTTTTGCTTTGCTTATAAAGAAAGTGGCAAATCTGGAAAAAATTATAGCTTCTCCATGGTGTAGTGGCTTGACCAGTGCACTAAGACTCTAGATGAGGGTTTGATTCCCTGCTTGTCCATGAAAACTGTAGGTGATTGTAGGCAAGCCGCACATGCTCATCTCAGAAAACCCTGCTTATTATTGCCATAACTTGGAAGATACTTTAAGGTACACCTATGTGCACCTATGTGCAGATATTATCCATGTGATTAGAAACAAAACCTTGTTTTGAACTAAATTACTGGCCCAATCATCTGAAAACTTTCCATATGCAGGAGAAACTTGCAAACTTGTTAAGACAGTAGTGGAACGGGAGGTAGAGGTAGACATCTACTATATGTTCATTCAACTTGTTTCAAATTGACTGAATAAGGATTTTTTTAAAAAAAAAACCTAGAAATTGCTCAGCCATTGCATATCTATGGCTGGTTTTGGATATGTACAGCCCTGATACCATATTGATACTGTTAGTTTTGTTACCTCACTTTTTGATATATCTCCAAAGTCACTTACAATTTAAAAACACAGAGTTAACAACTGATTCAGAATTAAATCAACAATAAAACAACTTCCAAGGAGGAGATGTTCTTACTGTGCTTATATAATTTTCTCAAATTCAGCAAATTAAGTTCTTCATAGATGCAAATATGACAAAAGGCACACAGTATTTCTTGCCTTTAGTTCGATAACGATGATATCCAGGAAATATTATTTGGAATTTTCCAAAATAGCCTTGATTGAACTGCTGGTACTGTATTTCTTGTTTATATGACTGGCTGAGTATGTTCAGTGTTAAGTGAGTATGTTCAATGTCCACCACACTGCTTTTAAAAGAGGTCTTCCATTGTATTTAGTTTTATTATTTGTCTGTTTGCCTGTACAGAATACATATAGAGATGTAATATTTTCCCTTTTCTTTAAAGCTTGAAGAAGAATTCCAAAGAAAGGCCAACATACTCTGAGCTAATGGTGAGTTTATTTAGATAGATTCAGGGGTAACACAAGCGGAACTGGGGTAGATTGATGGCTGGCGGACTCACGCACAAGTTCCCTCCAGAATTGCCATACATGAACCTCTGACCTTGTGTTCAGTGCCAAATTTTATCATGTTATGTAGTCAATCTTTGTGTTATATTGACAAATCACGCGGAGCAGTGCTGCTTAATGTAATATAAAATGCTTTCAGATCTCCAACTTGATTGATATTTCTGCTCTGAATTCACAAACTGGCCTTAGGCTAATGTTTCTCAGTTGTTTGCTTTCCCTCCTGTCTTTAGAGGAGGGCTACTAAGACATGACTACCTAGTGTAGACTGCAGTGAGATGATGCATATAAATGTTTTCAGTCATTTGCTGTAGAAATGCTAACAGTTGCTGTTATTACTGGCTAATTCTTCTGACCTCTGCCACCATTTCATGCATTCATCCCACTGAGACTACAGACCAATAGAGAAAATGGGTGGCAGTGAGCAGATTAAATTTTCAGGAGAGTATGTCTACTGCTGTTGATTCCATTGGAGCTCCTGGTAAACTTCAAGATACCTCAGAACATGGCTTATAAACCATATTCTTTCCTTAAAGCTTTCTTCTCAGCTCTTTCCCAAAATTCCAAATCCCTGCTGCTCACATCTTGAAAATGCTCATAGACAAACTGAGATAGCCGTGTCCTCTTTTCCCCTTCCTTGTGCGTTCCTTTTTTTGCTGAACATAACTCTCAGAAGGTGAAATGGCGGTGAGGTTCTCCGAAGCCTGCCTCATTATGTTTCTAAGGGGATGACTCAGAAAAATAAGCTAAAGCTCAAAAAATGATTGTAACATGTTAAATAACACCTATGGCAGTTCTGCAGAAACAAAAATATATAATGCGGTTATAAAGATGCAGCATTTTTTGCCATCTTTGGACACAAGGGAAGATCCGGCTGAATAGTCTTGTTTTTAAAAAGGTTATCTGTACACATACATAGAACATACATGCTTTTGCCCAGCCCTCTTCAAACCAAACAGCAAGATTTTACCATGTGGCTTTTTAGTACACACAAGGTTCACCAGGAAATGTGTGTGCTGCGGCCAGGCTCTGGTTGGCAGCCCTGTGCCATTTCTATTGAATTAGGATGTTGGATCACCTTTCAGATGTATCTCAGCATTGTGGTATTTTATGGCTGACATTAGTGTTGTAAGGTCCTGTGGTTTGGATTTTTCTCCCTTTTTTCACTTTCCCATGGCAGACATTGTGGTGCTGGAATAAGCTTGGCTTTTTAGGCTGGGGCTGCTTCCTTGCTTTCCTGTGAAGCTAAAATTTCAAATGGAAAATGAGATGATGTTTCAGGCACAGAGAGAGCTCATTTTCTTATTTGAAGTCTCCCTTTTACTATTGACGTAGTTTACAAAATGTGTCCTGGTGAACTCAAGGCTTCCTTGAAAGTTTTTTTCCGGGGAGTTCCCTTGCAAAGATATCATTAATTGCAAACATGCCTTCCAGATAGATTATTTTTTGTTAAAAAAGGGGATATTGATTTGTTAAAAATGGGGGTGGTGGTGAGGACCATAGTTGTAAGCTTGTAAACAGCATCTACTGATTGGGTATCCTATTCCAGTGTTCTGTCAAGCCTATCTAGGCCAGCATTATCCTCCCACACTGACTGACCAAACGTCTTTGGAAAGCCACTGGTTTTTTTACTGCATTTCCCAGAAACACAAATGTTAGCTTAGGAGTTCTGATGTATATAGTCTAAAGAAGTAACCTTTTTCAAGCTATGAGCAAGATATGAAGGCAGTAGCTGACTGATGCTTTGGGGCAAGTGGCTTCCAAGGCTGTCAAACAGCAGCTTTTCAGTTGTCGATGTGGAAATAATTTCCAAGTTGGAAAGTTTAAAAATGGCTTTTTTTGTGCACATCCTCATGTTTCACGCAGCTGTAATCAGGTTTTTGTCTTGGGTTAATTATTGCGGTTAGATTTTGGATCAGAGGGCCCTAGGCATCAAGGTTGAGGGAATCTCTTACAAATGATCTAGTCAACTATCTACTCAACACCCAGGTGCAGGGATAGAAATGGACCCTTTTTGCAGCAGTGCAGCCTGCAGAATCAGCATTGTATTAATGGTTTATGAATAAAATTTCCATAGGCTATATTAATCATACCAATAAGAAGACTAGTAAACTAAGACCCAGTGAAGAATATGAATCTTAAGTTATATTAAGTTGTAAATGTCATTAAATGTGGTATCTTTTAGGTGCCTTTTAGGTGAAGCTAATGTTTGATTTACCCCATTGTTAATGCAGTTGTATCTTTGGTACAATTAGTGTTAACAAGAGAGTGATTTTGGTATCTAACTAATAGTTGAACACGGTACTGGCCATTGTTTCAGAGAAATGTACAGTATCTAGAAAACACTAGATACTAATGTGCAAAGATTATGGTCATACTATACACTTTTTGACTATAACATTTAATATTGGCCCATCTAGTTTGTTATTATACAGTTCTTTATGGATTTACAGATCCATGTATACAAATGTCTTAAGTTTACGTGATAGGTATATAAATCTTATCTGCAATTATGCATTGTGATTGTGAAATGGGCAACTAACGGAAGATCTTAAAACTACCTATGTAGAAAATATTTCTTCACTAGGTCACTGTTTGATCAAGCAGTTGTGACTTATAATAGTTTTGTTACTTATAATGGTTGCAACATCTAGAGATCTAGTGGGTTTAGTCAATCGATTTTGTTAATTCAGGCATTTTCCTTAATGACAGTTAGCAATAATGTGTACTTAACATGGTGGTTTACAGGACCACATTATACCCCCTTCTTATCATTATCCTGTGTAGGAACATGCTTCCTACAGCTGAGTTTAGGAATATTGTGCTATTGTCATTAGGCTAACTCATTGTCCAAAATTTGCATCCCATACCCACTATACATACACACACATGCCTTCTGCACATAGAATGTTCAGATGAATAAGAATCTACAACTGCAGTATTGTATAAAATTATTTTTTGCACAAATGGTGCCTGTTTGCATACAGTCCTATCCAATCATATGCCTAAACGTTAGTTCTAACTAGAGGAGATCTATTGACTCAATGAGACCTTAATATATCAGCTATTGTGTTAATTCCGCTGAGTCTGCCAGTTTGTTCTATTTGGGACTAACAGTTGGATTTAAAGCACAATGTTCTTGCATGGGGTATAACTTCCCCAAATATAAAATACACCGAGTGTGCATATACACAGCAGTGTATAAATACTTCATTGTGATTTGGCACAGTCCTAGGGTGGTCTGTGTATGTCTCAGTATGTGTATGTGCGTATATGATTGTATGATTCATTCCCAAATTGCTCTGAAAGGGGATTTCATGATTAGGTTCTTCTCTCACATTGGTCTTTACCTTACTTCTCTGCTTGGTTGGTTTTATCTCTTTCTTCTGCCTTTCGCATGTTGAAATTACATGTCCTCCCACCTAGACCTTCTCTTCAAATCCAAAGCCCGCTTGCCTGTTGGCTGAATAATTGTTTCTGGACTCTTTTTTAAACATTGGAAGAATTTCACATTTCTTTCCTCATGAAAGAAGATCCCTTGGCTTCAATCTATTTTTGGTGGAGGAGAGTGTTGGATGTTGTCAGGATGAAGTAGCTTATGGTCCTTCCTCAGCCATGAACTTGATGAACTTGCTGTTGTGGCTTGGAGCGTATCATTCTCTTTGACTCTTGGCTCCCTTTATATGGGAAAAATCATATCAATGGCCTACTTTGTAGACTTTATTTGCAATGATAATGCCAGAGAGGAAGGGCGAGAAGGGAGAGAGAATGACATTAAAAGCACTTGCCACATAGTAGAGGTTCTGTAGACATGAGAAGTAGCTTGTTTTTCTCATATACACACAGGGTATATAACAGATGCTTTTGTTGATGTATTATATCCAGTTCAGTGACTGATTCTTGTATGCATAATTCTCAGTGGTTTTTTTATGCTGGACTTTTTACTGATGGCCCTGAAAAACTTGCATAACCATATTTGTAGAGAAATCATATCCACTTGGTCTTCATCTGGCCAGGAGCACATTTATATTTTGCTGTGATAAAATTGTGCGAATTAAAATAGTATTTTTATGAGTCTCTGGGGGAAAGTAGTGCAATATCTATATACCTGTGAATTCATGTGTGTGTGTGTGTGTGTGTATATACACACACACACACACACATATACACATATACACACACACACAAACACCCAGGACAAGGAACTGTAAAGCACAGCAGAACAGGTCAAAACGAAACTTAACATGTATTCTCTTCTTCTTTTTTCATCCAACCCCCAACCCCACCCATTTTAGCAACACCGTTTCTTCACCCTGCACGAATCCAAAGAGACAGATGTGGCTTCTTTTGTCAAGCTCATCCTGGGAAACTGAGAAATGAACTTGTACATGATTTTCCCCTTTTATGGACTGGTGGGTTTAGGAAGCCAGGCACATGGCAGAGCAACAGCACATGAGAACCAGTAGGAGAACCTGCCATTGCCACTCATTTTTTTTCTTTTTCTTCTTCTTCCTTTTTTTGGTAAAATGCTACTTACCCTCCTCTTGAAGGCTTTTAAAGGATTCTTTGATATCCATAGTGGCATAGAATGAACTGGTTAGTGAAATGAATTTTATTAAGATTGTCAACTGTAAACAGAAAAGAAAAATACAAACACATTTAACATGTTCATCGAGGACAGTCAAAAGAGTTCTCAAACCATCGTCTCAGCATATCATACTTTGTTCCCTGCCAACCCAGATTTGCTTTTGTTTATGGGAATAGGTGCTACTGTAGTTATGAAGTTCTATGTAGAGATATATTTTGTCCTTACCATTATTTTAATATTTATGTTAAGTGCTTGATTTTAATAGAATCTCAGTTTTTTAAAGTGAGAGTTGAATGGTGAACAATAATGACAGCCACAACAACTAAAGCTTACAGATATTAGTATTTATAGAGCTTTGCTGGGAAAAGGAAAATGAGAAGGTCGTATAGATGTATGTGGAATGGTGGACAAATTTAAATTCAAAGAAGAGTTTGGCTTATATATTAGCCTAATAATGTCTGTATTACTCTTTAGGTCAGTGGTTCTCAACCTGTGGGTCCCCAGGTGTTTTGACCTACAGCTCCCAGAAATCCCAGTCAGTTTACTAGCTGTTAGGATTTCTGGGAGTTGAAGGCCAAAACATCTGGGGACCCACAGGTAGAGAACCACTGGTTTAGGTGATGCATCGAGATGATATTGCTTTTGCAAGAGCATCAAAATAATGCAAATGTGCAGTTTTTGTGGTTATTATTATCTCCTTGGTTTGGCTTATATCTGCATATCACCAATGGATGTTGATATCTAGAAGGATAATCCCAGGGAATCTGGTATTATCAGAGTGAAAATGTTATCTATATTTGTAAAGAAGTGTGCAAAATCATAAGAAATATTAGCCATTTGACTTTTAGCCAAGTAATGGGAACAATTACCCCATCATTTATAATCAAATCATTCATATTGGTTAAGCCTGTTTCACTGATGGGAAAGTCACTGGAAGAAAATGAAACTAGAAGGAGCATCTTGGAGAAATGGATTTCAAGAAAGGGGTGAAATAATTTAACAGGAGGGTGTCAGTTTTGAGTTCCAAATATTACATTAACAGTACAGTATACTAATTGTATCTTGGACATTTGTCACAGATACATCTAATATTTGCCCTGTTCTTTTTTCCACTTTTTCCATTTTCCATTTTTCCATTTTTGGAAGTCACCTATGGAAATCCTGCTCATTTTGGAACAAGGTAAAATAGTGGCAGTCTGAAAAGCAAGCAAGGAACTGGAGTCAGCAACAAGAATGGAAACATAAGTTGTACCCCTTGTCTTAATTAAAAATATCAGCAACACATGGGGCCAAATCACTGACTGATTTTCCCCACAGTGTGGTTATAACTGCTTCTAAATCTGCACAGGACATACTTTGACCTCCCGTTCACTGCCTTCTTGTGTTTGAATCTCTTGCTTTGTGACACACAGCTACTCTTCCCTGAGTGTTTTGGGTAACAAGATTGCGTGTTTTCCTAATGGAATCCCCTACAGCAGTGATTCTCAACCTGTGGGTCCCCAGGTGTTTTGGACTACAACTCCCAGAAATCCCAGCCAATTTACCAGCTGTTAGGATTTCTGGGAGTTGAAGCCAAAACTTCTGGGGATGGGACTCACAGGTTGAGAACCACTGCCCTACAGTCTTAAGAGTGTCAGAACTACTGCTGCTTGTGAAGTGTTCCCCATTTCTGAAGGTGTGCCATGTCCTGTTCTTCATAATGAATTGGTTCTTCCAAATTCTTAACAAGGGTACACTACCAAAGTTTGATGTCAAAGGAAAATACTGTTTCTGGCACCACAGATCTTTTCCATTGTATTAGGACACCCTATGTCGATCCAAGTACACACCATGGCAGCAGCTCCGAAATCTGGTAATAGTCATATCAGGTGATGATCCAGCATCTCCATAACATAGCTGTTGTCAGAGGGCTTGCCACCTCACAATCCCTACTTGTAACTCCTGTATTGTGCATTTATCCACTGGAAGCCATTAAGAACCATCGGACTGCAGACAAAACACTAAAATGGGTTTATGTGACTTAGTAATCTCCAAGGCCTCAAATGGCTTGTAACCTGCCCCCTTTTCCCCTTTTTACTTCCCCTTTGCTTCAGCACTTACTCGCCGCCTCAATCATTCTGAGCCGCTTGATTGATTATCTTCAGCTGCAGCTCAGGCTCAGCCAGCCGGTTTTTAGAACTAGTTCCAGCATCAATTCTCACTTTGAAAAACATGACATTTAAAACCCACTTTTTGGGTTTTCTCCATGTGGAGCTGATGCTTGCTGTAGAGATTGTTTTTGCTTCTTTTCTCTTGGAAGAGCAAGCCTCATTTGGACACCACATCCTTTTGACCTCAGAACACCTTTATTTGAGTTCTGTGGTAACGGACAGGCTGGATTTATGAGATAGGATCAGTGTTAATAGCAGATATTAATACTCCCATTGGTTTCCAGGGGAAGAAGGATGCCAGCACTGTCTGCTATAAGTCAGTCTAGAAATATCACTGCTCTGTGAAACAACACTACATGCCTCAAGCTTTATTTTAGGAATTCAAATTGGGAGCCTAAGTTTCTTAATCACTTGGGTGCTATTAGGATTTATTGAGATTATTTTTTGTCAATTCTGTGTTAATATAATATGTCTCTTGGCAGGAATTTAGACTCATTCATACACAATCTCAGAATGAAGCACACTCAAGCTTTTGGTCCCTTCTCATCAAAACTAAAACTTGTGTGTTCTTGTTTCAAAATCCACATACTATATTAATGACCCTCCTTTATGGATCGTTCATATTGTTATGGCACAATCCACTTTCTTGAATTTCTAAAGAATGCATTGAGAGTAAAAGGAGGATGTAGTAATTCATGCATAATCAAGTGATGACAGGGTTCGAAGCAATGAGTTTAAATTCAGGGAAAGGACACATTTCTTCAAATGTATTCATTTAAGAAACTTCTTGATTTGCGCCTAAACATACACCAAGAACATATTTTTGGATCTTAACTTTCAGAATTTTTCAGCCAGTCCAGCCAATTGTTATGCTGGCAAGGGATTCTGGGAGTTGTAGATTACTCCTTAGCTTCAAACTTCTGTACCTGTTGAACTGGTAAACAAAAATAGAAGTTGAAGGTAATGAAAGACTTATCAAAATCCATAATTTTGCTCACAAAACCAGCTCTTGACTTATACATGAAGTCAATTTATACAGGAGTATATATGATAGATATGTTCCTGGGCATTACTTTTTTAACAGAAAATTTGGTGCCACAGAAAGAAATAACATGAAAAGAACAGGGATAGAATCTTACACCCCCCCCCAAAAGCCATTCAAACATGGATTCAAAACAAGCAGTATGCAAAAATAAACAAAAACATTTGAATCTTCTAGAATCCATTTGAAAGCTTTGTCCAAAAAAAGTATTTAAAGGTTACATTATTTCACCGGCTTTCATTTTTCTTGTGTTTTCCACTTTGGTTGCCAAGTTATGTTTTTAACTGGAACATAACTTTAAGGGATTCTGGAGGTAGCTGCTTCTTACCTTGTCTGTTGTGGACAGGCACACATGGCAATATTAGGCTCTGCTAAAATAGAATCCCTTTATTTCCCAGTTACACTTTTATCCAATGTTTATTGCAGACATATTTCTGCAACCAGATGCCAAAAGTCAGTTTCTCCAGAACTCCCTAACAACCTTCAAGTGCCGATGTTGTTTTAAAAAAAACTCAAAGCAATGGAAAAAAGAGAGTTGGACGGATGTAGAAAGGCTTTGTAGAAAAGAATTTCACTGTCATAGGTTTTGTTGACAGAGATATGCCTGTACTTCTTGAAGCTGTGAAGTAAACAGGGTAACTGGAGACATGCACAAACACTGTTTTGCCTTCTGATTTGCTGAAGCAAGACATAATTGTAGCATTCTTCTCATGCTGATTTCTGATTTTCACGTATAGACCATGATAGTATAGGGTTGTTGTATGTCTTTCGGGCTGTGTGGCCATGTTCCAGAAGCATTCTCTCCTGACGTTTCGCCCACATCTATGGCGGGCATCCTCAGAGGTTGTGAGGTACCTCACAACCTCTGAGGATGCCCGCCATAGATGTGGGCGAAACGTCAGGAGAGAATGCTTCTGGAACATGGCCACACAGCCCGAAAGACATACAACAACCCTGTGATCCCGGCCATGAAAGCCTTCGACAACACATGATAGTATAACTTTTTCTTCCATTAAAAAAGCACAGTACTTCTTAATTACTCTGAGATTTCTGTTCTGTAAGGGCCCTTCCAGACAGGCCCTATATCCCAGGATCTGATCTCAGGTTTTCTGTTTATCCCAGATTATCTGGCAGTGTGGACTCATATAATCCAGTTTAAAGCAGAAAACCTAAGATCAGATCCTGGAATACAGGGCCTGTCTGGAAGGGCCCTAAGTTCTTCCATATACATTGTTTAGTGGTCACACCTTGTTCTTGCCTCTAGCTGGAAATGAGTGGGGAAAGAGCTACATTAATCAAGGCAACCTGTTGCATATTTAGTACAGGAAAATGGAAAGTACTTTCAAGGATTCTTGTTTTCTTGTACATTTGAAGGGAAATCACGGAAGAGACCTTAGAAATGACTATTGAACAGTTCTGTTACTATGTGGACAATGTTGTCTTTTTAAAAAGGGGACATGTCTTTAAATATAAAATTGATTCCACTGCAGAAAATAAGAACATGAATTACAGTAGTTTTTCTTTTTTGTTGCTAATATTTATTGGCTTTTGTTCTTAAGAATGAGGGAATGGCTATCCATGTAATACTGTTACTAAATTGTTCTTCTGTGCCATAAAAGCCTGCTAAACCATTCACAGATGTTACTGAGTTTCCATTGATTCATTGGTCTTAGGTTTTTAGGTTGAGTGTCATGCTCAAATAGACTCATCCTAATCAAAGACTTAATAATGATTGGCTGAAATGCTTTTGATCAAGGGATCTACTCTAAGCATAGCTAAGTTGTGGCATAAGAGCTAAAATTTGGGACCATGGGATCTTGGTATCTGGTGGTGTTTGTTCCAGGATTCCACATCGGCACTAAAATCTGTTTCTACTCAAGATCAATTATATACAACGACATAGAAAAATGGCAAAATAACAGAATCAAAGTTTGTTTGTTTTTTAATTTCTGTTAAAAATTTTAAGTCATGAATCTAGGAATACGGAATGTGTGGATATCGAGGGCCAACTGTATTCAGGTAAACAAAACAATTTCAGTTAAAAGGTCAGCTTGTTCTACTCCAAACTTCCTGATTGGGGATATACCAATTACTTATTCCTGGTCTCCCTTTGAAAAATGTGAAAGCCATGAGGTTTTGAAGAACTATTAAATGTAGTAAATGGCTCTTTTCCAAACTCAGTTCCATTCTTCTTCTAGCACTGAAATATACTCAGAACAGGTATGTAGGATGTGAAGTTGACAAAAAGCTCTAGAATTGACCATCATGTAGATTAATATCTTCTGCCATTCATAAAATTCACTCCCATCTAATTGAAATTCATTAATAAGAATGCCAACAACACTGTTGGCAAGGATGCAAAATCTCTGGTACTCACATACATTTTAGGTAGTTTTCCTCAAAAACTAAAAAAATGTGAGTGGATTTTTTTTGGGGGGGAGGGAATAGGATAGTTACTGGGCAGAGTATTTCAGCCATTTATACAATTGGCTTATCTTTATTAATAGTTGGAAGTCATATTTATATCCGCTCCTGTATGTCAAGATTATGTCAAAAGAGTGCCAATCCTAATCTTATGATAATCTGTTGCAATGGTGGTTGGTGTTTGGCAATCATGAATAAACTTGACTGCTCAAATAAAGTAACAGACAAACATTGATGCACCTGAAAACTTCATGATACTTTACTGCCATTTATTTAATATAGTAACAAAAATTCAGACACTGCCTGCCCATATGGGTCTCCTGGTAACCAATCGAATGATGCATTCTCTGACTCAGCCTAATACGGATTTTTCTTTCTTATTAGCCATATTCATTGGCTGCTATTGTTAATATGACTTGTCTGTAGGTTCGTTCTGTTTATTTTGTAATTAAATTTGGAAATAAATGAAGGGGCATAGGGGAACTCCCTTTTTTTTAAAAGTAAACATTCACATATAAATATTACAATCATCATGGTCGTTATTATGTGGGTTTAGTTACAAGTCCTGATATTTGTAAACCACATTTCAGTTTCAGCCTTTTTTGGTCCACAGATGATGGTATCCAAGTCTTTGACAATAATGGCTGTTGTCCTCTGTATGTGCAAAAGTGTACTTTGATCATTATGCCATGAATTTTCTGCAGCACTTAGAGCCTATGGATTTGCTACCATTGCAATGTTGCCAGATGTGAGTTTTGGTAGTGGCACTGATGGATGATAGTGACAGATATTCAAATATTTTTTCTAAACATCACACTACAGATAATGATTTGAATCTATTGCCCTTGTGGGATCACACATTCTATGTACAAGTTTCTCTCCAATTGCAAGCACCTGGGAGACCAGAGATGGGGAATCTCACAGATCTTTTTAATAATTTATGTGAGATTATTGGTATGATACTAGTGATGGCAGTCCACTCTTGACTTCATAGGGGCATTCCACCTTGTGCATGACACTATATTACTGAACTTACCATGTTTTGTATTCCTCCATTGTTCAGTGATGAGACAAGACCAAAATGTAATCAGAAGCAACAGAAAAATTGTCTCCTTGCCTATGGCAATGACTATTTTATCCTTCTGACTAGGCCAGGAAGAATGTGCTGTCCATCTTAATGAGCACAATTCAGGTGGTCTCGCTTTTTTTCCTCTCCCAGTTGAAGCAGTGTACTGTCAGATCTTTGGCATTCTTTGAGTTCCCTTTAAGGATCATGCAAATGTTTGCCTTGGATTCAAGGACATTTTTCCCATTAAATGGACTAGGTAACAGATGTCAAACTCATTATCACTGAGGGCCACATCAGCCTTATGGTTTCCTTCAAAGAGCAATTTATAATGGTATGACTGTATAAATGTATGTTGCCCTGGCATTGAAAAACTCACAGGTCACATAAAATGATGTGGAGGGCCAGATTTGGCCTGCGGGCCTTGTGTTTGACATGTATGGGCTAGTGTTATTAATATTCCATTTTTGTTCTTGCAGACAAATAATCTCAGTTTTCTCCCCACTGTGGAGAAAAAATATTCCCACACAATTATTTCTTGGTATTTGCAGTTCCCAAGGTGCATCAGGAAATCATTGTGTAAAGAATATCTACTTGTGTTTTCCTGCAATCAGTCTTGGGCAACAGAAGTCTTACACAAGATAGTGTTCACTAACAAAATCATGGGCCTGACTTTGTGCAAGATTGCTGTTTTCTGTGCAAATAACAGATATTTTATACAACTAAAATTTTGTAGACAACCCAACAAACTCCCCTCCCCCTCAAAAAAAATGCACATGCCCACCCAGAAATGATTGGGGATGAGTTTGCATAAAACCTCGCTGTCTCAGTGTTTTGCCAAAACACAAATAATACTGAATATTCTTTCCATCCTGTTCTTTGTAATATACAGTACCCTACTGATGCATTTTCTGGCGGTCATACATGACATCTTCCCTGTTGCAAGTTTCCTTGATTGCCAAATAATCTGAAGACTGCATAGCGTTGACTTCTTTGTTTTCTTTCTGAACTTCTGCTTATTGGCATTTCTTTGAAGCTAATTGAATTTGCTACCGAAGAGCAGTTTGTATCTCTCAGAGAATGATGACATTGTATAGATTACATTCTTCACCAGTCTTTTTGAGTTTTCTCAGTGCTGTTTTTGAAGCAAATATCAAAACAGTTTGGTTTCAGCCTCATTAGTATCAACAATCAACAATGTTTTGATACTTTCTCAAAAATTCTAAGTTCCATTGGTGAAAATGACATTTCTTTTCCAAAGTAAATGTTCAGCATCCTGTTAGTGTAGCTGCTTTGGATCTAATTTTGGGAGAAAGATGGGGGTATAGATCAAATAAATAAATTGTACAGTGCTGATATAAGAGTATCTTATCATACTTGGTGGTGTTTCCTCCACACAAGGAATCCGCAGAAGCAGCAAAAATGAGAGAAGTTCACCACCTATGAGCAGCCTACTTCTCCAAAGGATGGATTCATAGATGGTGTAACACCTCTAGGCTACGTGAGCACTGGAAACCAACACGGAGACCAATAAACAATCTAATATCTTTATTAATGCAATAAAAGAATAAAACAAAAGTATGCAGAGTATATAGTCAAGCGATTGTCCTTATAAGAAAGATCAAAAATAGTCCAAATAAATGAAGTTATATGTCCAGTATTAGAGTCCAAAATCTACAATCCAATAACCAAAACACACTCAAACTCTTTGGAAGTTTGAGTGGGGAAAGAGCAAGGATTCACCAGGAGATTCTTGAAGTAAAGTCCAGACAAGGATTCGAGGCTAGGCAAGGTAATTCGTGGTGGATCTGAAATGCAGTCCAAACTTGAACAGGAGTGAAAATGCAACTCCCGGTCTACTCGTGAGTAAGCACACCGAAAGGCCACTTAGGAGCTCAGAAACAAGGGACGATATTCTTTGATTAGTCACGTTGACACTGCGATAGGGAGAGCTCAGTGCAGAACTTTTATGGAAGTTCAAGAGTTCCCCCCATCAGGTGTTTAACTCCCCTATTGTTCCCAGAGAAAGTAGCTGTTTCAACATGCCTGCCTCCCCGAAACTTCCCAAGGGAAACAATTTAATTATAATCCTCTCTCTCTCTGCTAATCTCGCACTTTGTCTCAGAAACTCCTTATGGGAGCGATGTGTTTTAAGAAAAGACTTCCTATCAAACACAACACTTTCCGGGGAACCAGGTTCTGTTTCAAGGGCGTCCGTAATTGGCTTTGGCACCAAAATGTCAACAGGGGACATCTGGAATGGAACAGAATCTTGCTGAGATGGGAAAAAACCCATATCCTCTTCAGTTTGATCTATGATGGCTGCGGGGTCATGGATCAAGGGTCCCTGAGACATCACAGATGGTCTGGAATAGTCCCCCAAAGTCAAGAAGCTCTGGGAAGTGAGCCTTGGGGCTGGCAATCTTCTACCCTTTTAGCCCATGAAGACTTTTCCTTTCAACACAACTACAGTTTTGGACCTTTTTGCTGGGTGTCTGCTAAAAGTAATGCCAAGGCAGGCTCTACCAGTATAGTTAGGCAACAAATTCTCACCTGATGAGTGCCTGTATTGGAAAGTTGGTGGCCTACTTTGTACATTGCATAGTTTATTTTAGGTATTGCGATGATTTTTCCTCAGTTTTATTTTTGGGTGTAATAGCTATTTTGGAAAGGTAGTATAGATTTTTCGCATTTATCTCTTCCAGCTTCTTAATATGTCCTGCATTTACAGATAAGGAGATATATTGCATGTTACAAAATGCAGCATGCCTCTATGTCCATCTTCACACATTAAGCTGTTTCAATGTGTTGGACCAGAAAGATATGACTGGTACAGTTCTACATTCTGAGACAGGGTAGGATAAAGCATTTTGTATCAATCAATTTCTACTTTAATTCCACTTTTTCTATGTAAGATAGCCATTGGTCCACATACATTGTTTAGCTTTTAAATACAGAGTAAAAGCAAACAGTATTTAGTTGATAGTAACTGGATTACATTTACCAGTGAATGGAAAGAGGAACATTGGGGCAAAAACACATTTAAGAGGAAAGATAAACTTACTTTGAAAACACGTGAATGTGATCCCTTGTTATATACAGTGAAGAGATTAATGCCATGGTCAGTGAAAAGTTCCTTTTAAAATTGATATAGAATATAAAATTTTCTTCACTATCTCCATACATAATAATGTAATGAAATCCCAGATCCTATTTGTATTTGCCGAATAACTGCAATGATACAGCAGTCTGAGGCCCCTTCTACACTGCCTATATCCGAGGATCTGATCCCAGATTATCTGATTATCCCACATTATATGGTAGTAGATACTCCTGTAATTCGGTTCAAAGAAGATAATCAGGGATCAGATCCTGGGATGTAGGGCAGTGTATATCCAGCCTGAGACATATCCTTTGGTGGTTATTAGAAGCGCTATGGGCAGAACCACTGTGTTCCACCCTAGCCTGACACTTATGGTTTGTTCTTATTACTTGTTGCCAATTTATGGTAACCCTAAGGTAAATCCATCACAGCAAGATTTTTGTTTGAGGGGAGGGGGGCTGAAAGAGTGTGACTTGTTTAAGGTCACTCAGTATGTTTCCATGGCTGTGTAGGGATGGAATGCTGGCATGTAGAGCCCCCTAGTCCAATACGCAAACCTATATGTGAGTCTTGAGATGTGGTGATACGATGCACTGTTAATATGCAAAGCCATCCTACTCAAGCAATTGAATCACAGTGTTGTTGTGCCAATGATAGAAGTAACTGCACTGAGCCTTTGGAATGCCTTCAGAAAAGATCCTTCATAGAAAATAATCATGTTTGTGATAATTTCTGCAACATAAAAGTGGCGGAGAACATTGCATGCACACCTCAATTTTTAGGAGTCGAATCCCATACCAGTCCATACTTAACCCATTTTTGCTGTAGGGTTCTAAACACAATTCGTCTTTTATGGCACAATCCATGATTGGTGATGTCTGGTCCTGAAAGCACCCGTTTTCCCCAGCTGAGCTTCCTAAACATAAATAAACTCCAGGCTTTGTAGAGTAATAAAGAATTATGAATGAAAATGTCTGGCCCCTTCATATTGTTATTAGGAATTATTATTAAGTGGCCAGTCTCATTCATTAATTTTTATTGCACTACTATTTGTTCATAAAATTCTTTATAGCTCACAATTTGACCACTTGAAAGGTTCTCAAGCTGTCTCATATTTGTAAAAAACAGCAAAGAGTATTAATTCAGTTTTTTTTTACTTTACAGTAGAACATATAATCATATTCTAAGTGCTGAATGTCCTCTCCAGGCTGTTCATGCCTCTGTGTGTGTGGTATCATTTTGGCTATGTAAGCAATTTCATTTATACTCAAACATGAAGAAATGGGAGTGGTTCTCCAGAGATCAAAAGTGCATCTTTTCTGCAAATTGGCCCCATTTTAACTGCCATGGCTCAATGCTATGGAATCTTGGGAGTTGCAGTTTGCTGAGGTACCAGCACTCTTTGGCAGAAAAGGCTAAAGACTTTGTAAAGTCAATTATCATAGGTCAAGTGATGTCCAACTGCATTCATTCCATAGTGCAGATGTGCCCCGTGTCAGAACTGCAAACAGTCTTCAAAGACAATAAAGTTGTCAAAGACATTCCTTCAGTGGAAATAAAATGGTTGAAATTACTCATTGTTTCATTTGAGAAGCGATTTACCAAAAAATTATATCTCTACGGCTTACACTTTCCCGCCCTTCATCACAGAGATTGCTACTTATGGGAATTACTAGAGAAAAATGCTCTGAACTATTTTTATTTTGTTTTAAAGGTGGGTAACCACATTCATACATTACAGGATTGAAATTTGATGAACTGTCTAGCCTGTGTATATGTTATGTAACACACTTCAGGAATAAAAGGAAGAAGGGAGAGAGAAAAGGAAGGTTGTAACACCTAGAAGAATAATTCCATGAGCTTTCATGGATATAAACCCATTTCTTCATAATATGTATTGTTTTATTCATTGATTTAATTGTTGAAAGATGTTTCAACATTAGGTTAAATCCCACTGATTCAATTAGTCTACTCTAGTTGGATTAAATAAGATGCAGGCCACTTTCTGCCAATATCACTGGTTGCTCCAGTTCTCAGAACACCTTGAGGCTTTAACTCCCTTATGATCTGCAGAGATATTAATAATAATAGTAATAACAACAACAACAGCAACAACACTGTATTTATATTCCACCCTATATCCCCAAAGGCGAACCACAGTACACATACACATCAAACATTCAATGCTGTTTTGGAGACAGGACAGAACAGAATAAGACAAACATAAGGAGGTATGTAATCTTGGAAGTCCACCTTTTTTGGTGCCTTGGAGGTTGATGTTGAGCTCAGATTCAGTCACAGAGGGTGCTGTTGCTTCATTCTCTATGTCGAAGAGCCATCGGAACTTCCTCCTTCCTCCTCCTTCCACCTTCCTTTTGGTCACTGCATTTCTGGTCTTGTTATTTATGGTGTCGTAAAATACCTCCCTTGCAATTTGCAGTACCTAATTTCTCTACTTACAGCTTATAAACTGATTTTAAACTGCTTAGGTAAACAATGAGCTGGGCTTGAGGTTGAGCGCTCACCCCGGCCAGGCTCGAACCGGCCACTTTTCGGTTGGTAGAACCTATTACTGCTGGTGATTTACCAGCTGTGCTACAGCCCAGCCCATCAAGGTTGCTTCCTTGATTTCCATCTAAAATTACTATGTTACCTCCATAGATGATTTGTGTGTGTTCTGAACTTCTAGTTAAATGTGGAGTTTCTGGTGAGAAACTAAGGGAAGAAGTCAATATTGAGAACAAGCTATCCTTGTGCAATTTGGTTTCACATCATCGGTAATCTGGAAAACATTGACAATGCAGTTTTGAGATGGGAAATCACTTCATATGAATGGATCCATTCACAATGAGTAGGAAAGCTTTAAAAATCTGTGGACATACAGTTTCAATCTTTATCAGACTGCTGTTGGCTGGACCATAAAATATCACAGGGGGTTTTTTATTGAAAATTATTTCTCAATTAATATTTCATTTGGAACTGGACTGGGAGCAGTTACATAACTTGAAATATAACATATGGTAGCTTATGCCCTCTGTTGGGAAATAGGCAATCAAACTTTCAATTCTGTACCTTAAGGCCAGAAGAAACTATGCTGTCGCCTTTAAAAATGACAGGAATGTTTCAATGTAGAAGCAGTTTCCTAGTCTCCAATGCTTTTTAATGTCATCACCTTGATTTGGTTTTTGTTTTGGTTGTAATATCCTCAACATCCCACTCAATTTTCTAGAGATGCCACCAAACCAGGAAAATCTGATCGGCAGGCTTTTGAGTTCTGTTGCTGATGTTTTAAAAGGTGCTTTTAGGATGTTTTAAAGATTTTTTTATATGATGTTTTTAAAATGTTTTTTAAATTGTTGATTTTAGCCGGTTCTTGTAAGCCGCTCCGAGCCCTAGGGGAGTGGCGGCATATAAGTTTGAAAAATAAATAAATAAATAAATAAATAAAATAATATACCAGAAAATTAAAGATGTTTGGAAAAACCCAAGATGAAAAAAATCAAAAGGACCCATGAGCCCATAAATGTCAGTTTGCAGCTGTACTTCCATAGTTCTTTCAAGGAGGCCAGTTGCTTATGTGAGCTTTGTGCATATGCTAAATTGCTCTTCATGGAAATGGAAAAGCTGATTTTCCTTTGTGTACTCTCTGAACGCACACTAATGGAGATGACTGCCCCTGCGCAGGCTCCAACGGAAACTCTTCCAAGCTAAAAGTTTGAATTTTGACGGTAACCCCGCCCCTCTCCCCGCAGGGCATATAAGGCAGCCCTGGGCGCTCGCTCCCCAGTTCCTTTTTTTTTCACTGCAAAGCTTGCTTCAGACTCTTCGTTCTCTGATGTCTACCACGCGCTTCAAGTGCTGCACCAAGTGTGCGGCCAAAATTCCAGATTCCGATGGCCATGCCAAGTGCCTCCTTTGTCTTGGAAAGAGCCATGTTGTTGGTCCCACTTGGCCTCGCCACCTTCAACCTCGGCGATGAAGATCGCCTTTAAAAGGGCCCATGAGGAGTCACGACTTGCACAGTCGGACTCGGCAGCTGCTTGCCCGATCCCGCCAACACCGGGAAAATCCATGCGGGCCCCCCTGCGAAAAAGCGCATGACTCAGCGCTCCTCTTCTTTGGCCTCCTCTAAGAGAGATGTTCCTTCCTCCTCGGCCACCTTGTTGAGAAGGTCGTCGCCCATCCAGCTAGCGTAACCGGTTCGATCGGTTTTCCAGTCCCCACCTCAGCAGCTATCTGAAGGTGGAAAACAGGACTCGCCCCACCACTCGACTCAGACGGTGGTCAGGGTATCCCTGCCAGAGGACCCCCAACAGCACTGCCAGGCTCATCATCAGCTGTTTCCTCCATGGCCTACCCCAGAGCGAGGGAGACAGACCACTCAATTGGCTCGAGCTGCCCAGGCTTCATCCTCCAAGGACCCTCGGCCATCTACCGCTGCTGCTATTGAGGCTCCACTGCCTCCAGAGACTATGATTTCCTCTCCTCCTCGGTCCCCTCAAGGTTTTTTTTTCGTGACAGGAGCAACTTGAGTCGCTTCTGGAGTGAAAGAATTGGCCGTCTGCAAGGACGTTGCTCAGGGGACACACGGATGTTTTGATGTTTTTACCATCCTTGTGGGAGGCTTCTTTCATGTCCCTGCATGGAGCTGGAGCTGATAGAGGGAGCTCATCCACACTCTCCCCGGGTGGGATTCGAACCTGGCAGCTTTCAGGTCAGCAACCCAACCTTCAAGTCACAAGGCTTTAGTCCACTACGCCACCAGGGGCTTCGACTCCTCAAGGTACTGAGGATGATGAGCAAGACAATGACCACCCGGAATCAGTATTCTCGGCCTCAGTCTTGTCTTTAGGCCTTGATCTCTCTACGAGGTCGACCCACCCTCACCAATGGACAATGTTTGGGCCTTCTCTGATCAGATTGTTAGGATGGCTGACACCCTAGGCCTCAAGATCAAGCAAGCCTCTAAAGCAGTGACCGACCCTGTTTTCAAAAGCTCCCCCTGTGGCCGGAATCGAGCATACCCTCATAAAGCCAGAAGCTGGAATATTAAATAGTCTCTGTATGTCATATGTCTATGACATTGAATGTTTTCCATGTATGTGTACATTGTAATCCGCCCTGAGCCCCCTTCGGGGTGAGAAGGGCAGAATATAAATACTGTAAAAAAAATTACCAAAAAAGCCCATCCAACCATTTCATTCTGTGGCATTTTCACCTTTGTTTTATTGAGGTCTTTGTACAGGCTGTTTACTGAGATGCCAATCTAACATAAACTTAATAGTCAAAATGTTTATCCTTCTGGTATATATGCTATTGATTTAGATGCTTACAATCTTGTTAATAATTAACCAAATCCATTAACTTTCCTTTACTATTTTTTCTATCCCTACTTGCAGGTCAGTTGGATAATGAATCTATTCAAAAGTTTACACCCTTTTTCCAAAATAGGTTTCTCACCTTGAAGAGCTCCTTTACAATTTGGATTAAAGCCAACTTAATGATATGAAATCCACTACAGTTAGAAATTCAGTGAAAGTGAAGAGTAACCTGCCTTATAGATTTGTGCAAATGTTTTCCAAAAGGAGGACTAATATCTGACTTTTGAAATTTGATTTAAGACAAGTCACTTGCAAATGTGGACTTACAGAAAAGCTCTGAACTTGTCTTTGATGGGCCGGCTGTGCTTCGTGGAAAAGTTTTAGGTTTGCTTACTAGAAGCCAAGTACAGAGGCTGATGAAGTTCCACAAGCATTCGGAGGCATTTCTCATAATGTCGCTGGAAACAGGCATGGAAACATCACACAAGGCCAGGCATCAGTAGGAGATTTCCAGTGTTTCTGCGGCTTTGGCTGAGCCAGAAATACCTTGAATTATGGATGTTTTGTGGTAAAAATTTTTGTTACATTTGCTTCCATATCTGGATCAGGGTGACAAATATAGATGTGTGATATATGTATAGTTCTATAAAGATCTATAATGTATATAATAATGTATATACCATACACACATATTATGGATGCAGTCTCTCTTGAAACTCACCTAAAGATGTTGTTGTTTATTAACACCACAAGAACTTGTACTTTTTCCAATATATGGTCAATGCTTCCACCTCTCCCTTGCTTAATGTTCCCCAAAGAGAGAGAGAGATAATGTAATCTGAATGACCAAAAATATGTTAATTTTGGCATATTGATGCTTGATACTCTACTTATGTGATGCTTTTATGTGATGTTGCTCTTTACTAAAGGGCTGGATCCAGATAAAACAAAGTCTCACTATAGGATTTATGTTCTTTACCAAGGGCCAAATGACAAAGGTTACGAAGAAGTAGCCCAGAACCTTGAAGCTATGCTTGTCCAGTTTATAAAAATAGACCTTCTTTTTGCGGTATGCAGGGGAAGTCTAAAGGACTTCTGTATTCCACTTATTGAGGGATGATTGATGGGAGAAAGACATTTTAATGGGACACTGCAGGCCCCAGCCAAAGTACTGGCTGGCTAGTTCAGATAGAGTATGTGAACTTTACTTTTCTTCATCTTTCCTAGCCAAGTGTGCCTCTTTGCCAATTCTCTCTCCATTTTCCTTTCATTTGCAAATGCCTTCTTCTGGCCTTGTTCTCTTTCCTTCATTCCTGAAATGCTACTAAAACTGGTATGTGTTTGCTATTATAGATAATAAGTACATGCCACATTGAGCACCCTTGATATTGCACCTCTCTTTAGTAGCACAATTGGGCTGATCTGCCAATCCATGCTCCCAAAATCATAGTCCCACAGACCCTTGAAACCCTACCCTTTTGCACTACTGTAGTTCTTTTATTTTCATTTGTAGTGCAATTTCACAATTTCAATGCTAAAAAAGAGGAGGTCAATAGTATAAAAGTGAAAATCTGTATGTGTGTATGTGGCACAGGTGTCTGCTCACACAGACAGCCTCTGGACCCACAAACAAGCTATAGTTCCTAGTGTTGAGCTACGAAATCACTCCCATCTGGGACATTGCAGGTTACAGCTGGCATATCTTAGTGTTCCTTTCTCTTTCTATTTGCATGACCCCACCCACTGCCTCTCCCATAACCCTTTCCTACCCTTTCCTATGGCACACAGCAAACAGAGGAATTGATCAACAAGTGAACATACTGGAGAGAGAGGTTACCCAAGCTAGTATAAAATAAAAGGAAACAACCAGCTTGGGAGAAGAAGAAGAATAAATGAAGAGCTAGAGATTGAAGAATCACAGGGTGGAGGTGGGGAGAAGGTAATGCAATATTTGTTTGCCTGCCTCACATGATAAAGCACTTAGTTATTTATTAAGGAGGTGTGTCTCTATTTGAAAAAATGTTTAGTAAACTTTTTGAACCCTATAATTTAACTCTCAAAACAAAATGTACAAATCACGATGAATTTAACATTCTTTCATCTCTCTATTCTTGGTTACCCTAATCTTCTCAATCACGCGAATCTTCATCTGATCCAGTGCTTTACATCTGTGTGTGGACTCTTGTGTGGAATGTGGCTTGGTTAAAGATGAATCAAAGCCTCCTGAGTATTAGAATCTGCTTTCAGGAGTTTGTTTAACATGGATGGATTTTGTTTTGTAATCAGAAAACAGACCAGAACTGCACAAAAGTAATATCATTTGGTCTTAATTAGGAGCTAGGATTAGAACTGGTTGCAACTATTCGGATGCATGTGTAACTAATACTTTTAATGTGTTCAGAAATGTCAGGAGTGAGCTGTGGAACATGTAGCCTTTCAGAAGTCTTTGTACTCTTACCAGCATAGTCACCATAACCAATGGTGAAGGATGATGGGGGTTGCAGTTCAACAACTTCTGGAGGACTGCAGTGTTGTATTAGAACACTGGTTCTCAACCTGTGGGTCCCCAGGTGTTTTGGCCTACAACTGCCAGAAATCCCAGCCTGTTTGTCATTTCTGAGAGTTGAAGGCCAAAACATCTGGAGACCCACAGGTTGAGAACCACTGCATTAGAAGAATGCAAATCTGTTCTTCCCTCACATTCAAGAGTTTTGATTTTAACAGAAACATCAGGGAAGACTGAGAGCTTTTCATTTTCAACTTGGAAAAGAAAGAAGTAGGGTCAGCTATGCTGAGGAAGGAGCAGCAACAAAGAGTTATTGTTGGGAGAGTAAAGCTTCACAGGTGAGACAGGCTTTTGCTGAGGAGCCAGACTTAGACCCCTTCTACACTGCCATATAATCCAGGTGATCAAATCAGATAATACACATTATCTGCTTTGAATTGGATTACATGAGTCTACATTGTTAGATAATCCAATTCAAAGCAGATAATCTAGATTTTACAAGGCAATGTAGAAGGGGCCTAAGTGTGCCACAGAGTTTCTGGGCAGCTGCAGTATTAGAGGCTGACACTGATGAGGTATCTCTTAGAGATAATGGCACTGGCACCATAGCTACTACTGTACAGAATGAGGCACATTAAACCCCTTGTCTTTTACCATGAGAACCTAGGAGTTTTATCTTCTGGCACTGGCTGCTGGACTCCGTCATACGAACAGGAACCATGAAGTAGAGAACATGGAGCTCATGATGGCATTCTCTGTTTTTTGAAGAGGTTGGGGATTGAGGTACTGGGGAGGTGGGTGTGGGTGGAGCATAGACAGCCATCTGGCTTCCTCCAGCTGCCTGCGCCTGAGGGGTGTACAATGACTGTGGAGACAACAATCTGGGATCTGATCCAGGGATCCAGGATGGCTGTCTCCACTCCCCCAACACACAGGAAGATCCAGATCCTGGAGCAGATTTCAGACCTTCCTCTGTGTTTTTTAAACCCAGGATGTAGCCACGTTAAGTGGCTTACTCCAGGTTAAACTGCATCAGCCTGTGTGCATTATGTGTGCATTATAACCCATGCTGCATTAAATGGCACTGTAAAAACACCCTTTGATGTAACAATGCAGTCCAAAGGAATGAGGTGCTTTGGAGGAGTTCCTCACTCTGAAAAGAAATGTCTGTTCTTTTAAGTTCTTTTTGTTTGTTTGTTTGTTTGTTTGTTTTTAGAAAAATGATAGCCCAAAATCATTGAGCAAATATTTTTTGTGAGTGTAGTTCAGATTTAGGGCTTCCATAAAGATTGATGCATAACAATAGCGGCTGCCCTTTTTCATGGTTGGGTAATAGTAGCAAGCGATGGTAGAGAAAATCTGGTGACTGTAAGGAGCCTATGTCTCCAATGACTTCCGTTCCTCACAGATCATTTGCCAGCAACCCTTTCCTTTCTGCCACCATCAAATATGCCAACATAATTTTCCAGCCATAGTGGATTTTTTTTAAACTACAAGAGTTATCCCCTTAAATTGTGGCACAGTGAAACAACATGATGTGGGGAGCAAGCCTGCCAGGTTTCAGAACAACCAGTCTATCCACTGATTTTAAAGATTTTTTCAAGTTAAACACATGTGATTAACCTAACCCCTTTATCACACTGGGGTTTTAATGTGGGCAGCCCCATTCTTCTTGTTCGAGCAAAATTCTGGAAAATGTAGTTTAGAATGAGGCCTTTTGAATACTCTTGTTACAGAGGTCCTCGCCTTCCTAAACTACATTTCCCAGAATTCTGCTTCTGCCAGCGTTATAACCCCAGCAGTAAATCACTTTTGTACCAATGAAACTTATAAGCAATAAGCACACATAGTAAGCTGATCAAGGAAGCATTTAAGAACTGGGGAAAACTAATGGCTGCTAAGTTTGGAGAGCGAATATGGGAATTTGGAAAATAGAATTTTTTGATTGGATAAAACCTAGTAGTTTAAGTTTTAACAAACACAGAATGAGCAGAACACATCTTTCTCTCATCTTCTATAACTCCACAAAGAAATACAGACATTGAGGGGAGGAAACCAGCTCTGCAGAAAGCCATGTGATTGGCTTTCTTCTTGGCTCTTCTTCTGATTGGCTGACAAGGAAAAAATTGCAGGCAGCTGCTGCTGTCAATCATCTCAGCCCCCTAGCCCTCTCCCACCTCAGACAATTGCAGAGTATGTTACATTATGAAAAAAAAAGCTTAAAACTCCCTGAAAGAAACAAATCTTTACTAATCTTTCTGAAACATTTTGGAGGCTTCTGTTTTGATTTTTAGTGCTTCAAAGTAGTCCTGTTCCAATTAGTAATTTGGATATTTGTGTTAAGGAATCATACACATCTCTGAATTATGAAACGGAGCTCCGAACTTTTGCACTGCCCTAGAGAGTATGGCTTGCCCAAGGTCACATAATGAGTTTCCATGGCTGAGTGGGAATTTTGAGTGAGTGTTCTCCAGAGTTAAATTTCAATTCTCAAAAAACTGCACCATGCTGGCTCTGACTGACATCATAATTTCATTATCCTGATCTGTTCCTTTTTTGAAAAAAGTGAAGCAGTTCTAGTTACTATTAGAAGGTATAGGGTGTGTGACCAGGGGTCTGTTGCAGGAAGTGTTTTCAAAGGGGGCACTTAATGTAAACAGAATGAAATACAGTTGTAGCCATCCACTTCATGCAATGGGTTTATTATAGAAGGTTCCTAATACTAGGCAGCAAATCCTGGAGATACACAGAGGGCTGTGGGGATTAGACATGAGCCCAAAATTTGTCTCATCTGTTTGATTCGTGTTTCCATTCCATACCATCCATTCGGATGGCACGGAATGGGAAGGCCCCTCCTGGAACAAGAAAGGTATCAAGAACAGTCCAAGCAAGATATCAAGGATTAATCCAAGGCATAAATCAAACTGGAAACACAGGAAGCAAAAACTGAAATACAGGAACAAAACTACAAGTTTAGTCCAAGGTACAGGGTCAATGCTGGAATACAAGGCAAGGGTCTTTGCTGGAGCAGAAATCCAAACTGCAAAATATCTGGAACATCAACTGGATACACAGAAATCCCCAGAAGCAGGAACAAGGCTGGAACCAGAATCAAGGTATAAAACTGCAGGAAATAACATGGAATTCACATGGAGCATGAAGCAGAGATCTCTCTCTCTCTCTTGAATAAGCAAAGTTACCACCTCTCAATCTTTCAGAGAAAGCAGCCCTTCTTAAGGGAAACTCAAGGTTTCTTCCCGTGAGAAGCCTCATTATTTCATTCCAAAAACAATCAGTTGCTGCATCTGTAAAACTCCCTTTCTCTCTGCTGCTTAATCAATCTCTTCCTGTCAAACTCATTAACATTATCACTTCCAGAATCCAAACTAGAATGCCCATCTGGCAAAAGAAGGTCCGACCTTGACTTCTTTGAGGAATGTGGTTCAAACTGCCTGCTTGAAATCATTATGTCTCTGGTCCCAGAATCCACTGGGATAAACTCTGGCTGCACAGAAAAAGGAATCTCAGGCTCTGACAAGCCAGGTGCAGGGACTGTCACAGGCTGAACAGGCCCAACCTCAGGCTCACCTGACAGCTCAGATGGAGGCTGGGCTACAACAGGCTGCAGACAGCCCAGCACTTTGATACTATGAGTGCAGTCTTTGGGCCCACATGCCCGGGCCTCCCAGGGCTTGCAGCTGAGTGCCAAGTAAGGAGCGCTCCTTACTCGGCGCCGAAGTGCAGGCCCTGCCAAGCCCGGGCGTGTAGGCCCAAAGTCTACACTGGTAGGCCCGGACACTTTGGACCTATGAGTGAAGCCCCCCCCCCAATAATGGGCAGAAAGAAAACTGATCTTTTGGCATTGAAGACGGAGAACAAACATTTGCCCTTCCTATTTCAAGAGGCTCAGTCGAAATGGATAGGGGCCCCCATTGAAAGCCGGGAGACGAAACGGATCAAGGTTTGCCCCAAATGCACATGACTAGTGGAGATGGCAGGACAGAGGACACACTTCTTCGTTTTCCCACTGATAAAAAGTAGCCCTGCCCCCATGGTTCATTAGATTCTGTCCAAAGCACCCTGTAAAGTAAAATAAAAATAAAGTATTTCCACCAAAGATTTGGGCCACACACCTGACAAGCAACGTCTTAGTCGTTGGATAGGTTTGCGTAGGATTTACTTTTTGCTGTCATCAAACATTTGTATTTGCATTGTGTACGTTTCACATCAGAATTCATGCTCCTCCAGTTTTCTAAACGATAAATGAAAAAGAAGCTCTGCTTTTTGAGAAATGCAAGAGTAAGTTCTCAAATTAATGTATTATCCTAAATGGCTTCTGTGATAAACTCATAGATAAAGTGTGATTTCACAGCACAGCAGTATAGTTTTATAACTGAATAGACCAAGTGACTGTATCTGCTGAACAGTTTAAGCAAAGTTCCAAAATGTATCATTCTGGTCCAGTCCAGAACTTTTCCTATATGCACTGGTGCTTGAGTGCAGCTTTCCATATGAGCAGGAAGGGGATCAGTGGGGAGTCTCCCTGCCCTGTTTAATTTCAAGAATGATATTTTAATAGGAAACAGCAACTCAATATTTGATTGAAGCTTATGCAAGACTGCGGGTTTCCTCTTTCTTTTTTCTTTTTACAAATCACAATTTGTCTGGACAATAAGCCTTAAATATCAATGGTGAAACATGATGGAAGTACATTAGAAACCAAATTGGAGGACAGATTAGGCTTATTAATTTGTATGTGTGAGAGGAAGACAAGCAACCTGCAAATAGAAATCTAAGTAACAGCAGAGAGTGGGGGGCTGGGGCAGAGGCCACTTCAAGTGCCTTTGGTGTCGCTGTATAAAGATCTTCCATTGTGCATGTGGTAGGGCTCAGACTGCATTGTAATAAATGGTCTGTGGTTTGCTCTTCTCCACACTCGCATTTGTGGACTCCACTTTATAGCCCCATTTATTAAGACTGGCTGTGCATCTCATGGTGCCAGAGCTCAGTCTGTTCAGAGCCTTCCAAGTCACCCAGTCTTCTGTGTGCCCACTGATTGCGGTTCTGGATCTTAGCCTGCCACTTTTGGACTCTCGTTTGCTGAGATGTTACTGTGAGTACCTCTATAGATATTAGGAAGCTATTTCTTGATTTAAGACGTTGGCATGCTAGCTGATATCCAAACAGAGGATGGGCCAGAGATGTCAATGCCTTGGTCCTTTCATTACTGGCTTCCCAACGGATATTGGGTGATGCAATACTGGCTAAGCAGTATAATTTCTCCAGCAGTGTAGGGTGTAGACACCCTGTAATAATGCGGCATGTCTCATTAAGAGCCACATCAACTGTTTTAACATGGTGAGATGTATTCCATAGTGGGCATGTGTATTCAGCAGCAGAGTAGCAAAGCGCAAGGGCAGTTGTCTTCACTGTAAAGGTTGTGATCCCTAAGTTGTGCCAGTCAGCTTTCGTATGATGTTATTTCTAGCGCCCACTTTTTGCTTGGTAGTCAAACAGTGCTTCTTGTAAGTCAGAGCACGGTGCAGAGTAACTCCCAGGTATTTTGGTGTGATGTGATACTCCAGTGGGATTCCTTCCTAGGTAATTCTCAGAGGTCGAGATGCTTGTATGTTCTTAAGATGAAAAGCACACATCTGCATTTTAGATGGATTAGGAATCTGCTGGTGTTCCCTGTAATAGACAGTAAGAGCACCTAAAGCTTTGGAGAGCTTCTGTTCAATCATTTCAAAGCTCCCTGCTTAAGTGGTGATGGCACGATTGTCAGCATAGATGAAACTCTCTGTCCCTTCTGGCAGTGGCTGGTCATTTGTGTAAATGTTAAACATTGATGAGACAGGCCATTCTTCTGTTTTCGCCATCTGCTTCTCTGACCCTGGAACTCGACAAAAAAGCTCCTGTTTTATAGCAGATTTTTAAAGAAGTATGTAAGATGGTAATCCTTTGTGATATTATAAATTTTTCTCATGAGCAGGCAATGATTTACAGTATCATAAGCTGCTGACAGATCTATGAATACAGCTCATGTAATCTGCTGCCTTTCAAAACTATCTTCTATGTGCTGAGTCAGGTTCAGCACTTGTGATGTGCAGCTTTTCCCTTTCCTGAAAACAGCTTGCTGTGGGATCAAAAATGGATCTATTTTTACCATAATTCTATGGAGAATAAGTCTCTCCAGAACTTTAGAAAGATGGTACAACGAGGAGATTGGTCCATAGCTTTTTGGATAATTATGGTCTTTGCCTGGTTTCAAAATGGCTATTACTCTTGCTTCCCTCCAGGTTTTAGGGATCTGACAGGATGCAATGCAGTTGTTCATCAGCTTCAGTAGCTAATACCCAGAACCTTGCTTTTGGGCCAAAGTTCTTAATTTGTTCCATCCATAGATCATCCAGATCAGCTGCTTTGTTGTTTTTAAGTTTATTGTGAGCCATTTCCAATTCAGTAGATGTAAAAGGTTTATAAAGGTTGTTGTTCATTATCTGGTTGTCTGACTATTGGTTTCCTTCTTAGTTTGGTGGCAAGATTGGGGTTTCCATTCATCAGAAGTTGATGTGCTATCTGATCTGCCTTTATGTTGGCATGGGTATTAGTTTGTGAGGGATCATTGCTCAACCATCTTAATAGCCTCCACACTTTCTGACTACTCCTGCCCATATCGACTTCTGTTATGAGCTTTATCCACTGTTCTTTCTTGGCTTCAGAGATGGAAGACAGAATGCTCTGTACTGCCTGAAGTGATTGCTCACTAAATGGGTCTTCATCGTGGAGCATGTAATAGTTTTCCAACAAGACAGCTGTATCAGGAGTAATACCCTGAAGATAGTGTGTCCTCCAGTCTCTTGGTATAGAAGCCCATGAGCAGCTTTTTGCTATTTCGATAAAATACTCCCCGCAGGATAGTAATACATCTGGGCGTCCCCTGGCATCTTTGTAAATGGCTGACTCTGTCACACCAGAAGCGATTTGCAGTATGCAACCAAACAAACAAACAAACAAACTGACCTTTTCAGCACCCCAAGTATGACAATAATCTCAATTAACATTGAAGGCATGTCAGATGCCAAAGAACAGTTGCTTTATGAACTGTGTCGAGATAAGAATTGTGATGTGTTGTATATGCAAGAAACACACAGGGATAAACAACAGAAATGACCAAATGTTCCAGGAAAGATCTTAGTAGCGGAAAGACCCGATATGTAGTATTGAAGTGCTGTCTTTGTAAAACCAGGCCTCCAAGCCAGCAGTGCCCATAATACTGAAGAAAACAATATAGAGGTTATAACAATAGAGCTTGAGCCCCCAGTGGCCCAGTGTGTTAAAAGCGCTAAGCTGCTGAACTTGCAGACTGAAAGGTCACAGGTTCGAATCCGGGGAGCGGAGTGAACACCTGCTGTTAGCACCAACTTCTGCCAACCTAGCAGTTCAAAAACATGCAAATGTGAGTAGATCAGTAGGTACCATTCCAGTGGGAAGGTAACGGCACTCCATACAGTCATTCCGGCCACGTGACCTTGGAGGTGTCTTCGAACAACGCCAGCTCTTCGGCTTAGAAATGGAGATGAGTCAGACACAACTGGACTTAATGTCAGGGGAAACCTTTACCTTTACCTTAACAATAGAGCTTAGTAACATCATGATTACCTCTATGTAAAAACCTTCAAATGAAGTTTTATTTCTCATCTCCTGGGAACTTTGATAGGCACCAAAGGACAGTAGTAATTGGTGACTTTAACAGCCGTAGCCACATATAGAGGATAAAAATGGAGAGGCTGTCTTTTCCTCGGCTGAATTTAATAAACTATCATTTATTCATGACAGTAAGTTCCCTTGGTGGAGCCCCCAGATGGCGTAGTGGACTAAGTGTCTGGAAGGTTGGGTTGCTGACCTGAAAGTTGCCAGGTTCGAATCCCACCTGGGGAGAGTGCGGATGAGCTCCCTCTATCAGCTCCAGCTCTATGCGGGGACATGAGAGAAGCCTCCCACAAGGATGGTAAAACATCAAAACATCCGGGCGTCCCCTGGGCAACGTCCTTGCAGACGGCCAATTCTCTCACTCCAGAAGCAACTTCGGTTGCTCCTGACACGGAAAAAAAAAAAAGTTCCCTTGGTGTGAGATGGCACCAAGGATATAACCCAGACCTTCTATTTGTGACTGATAGTATTGTGCAGCAATGCACTAAATCAGTGGGACACACAGCATCGGCCAATAATATATATATACCAATTGTTTCCAAATATAAGGGTTCAGGAAGTTCAATTTAAATGAAGATTCAGCTTCAGAAAGGCAGATTGGTCTAAATGTTCATATATGTTAGATGACAAGATTATATTGGTCACCCCAATACCTGAGGAATACAAGTGTGTGACGTGACAGACTTGTTCCAATCTGGACTCATGCTGAAGGTAGATTTGGGTGGAATATCTTTGTGGCTAACTAAAACATCCATATGATTGAAATAATTTTGCTACGTTTCATATTATAAAATTGTAACTTGAGTGGTCATCTCTGGTTCATAATTCAATGGGAAGCCACTGAGGGATATCAAATGTTGTATGCTATATTTCAGACGAATTGGCCAAACCTCCTCTGAATATCCCTTTGTAAGAAATTCATGGTGTTGTCATAAGTTAATTGAAGACTTGAAGGCGCATAGACAAACAGAATTCAAAGGGTAATGTCTGTTCCCTGATCCACAAGGACTGGCTTGGCCCTGAATCACACCAGTCTGCATTTGTCAATACAGAGCCAGCTGAATATTGTTGGCTCTTAGGATCATGGAAATGGTGGCCTGCATTTTAGGTTGCAGAAAGTTCAATTTATGATGAAAGTATCTTGAATGATTTCAGGGAATTGATCTCTACCTGAGGTCTTGGGGAACTACTGCCAATTGAGGAAGATAGCAGAAGACTAAGTCAGTGGTCTGACCTGATGTAAGGAAATAGTTTATATGGCTGACTTTTGTTGTTCCACAAAGGACAGAAAGCTTCATGATTTATTTTAGTCTTACTGTATTGTTATAATAGGGAATGAGAAAAATTGCCTGTAGGATTTTCTGTATCATGAGTCAAACAATTTGGCTGTCTTTGATTACTATATGTCTTGTCCAATTGTTGGGGCTAGACAACTGCTGTATTTTGGGCAGCAACATTTATCTGAGTAGCATTGATGTGTGTGTGTGTGTGTGTGTGTATGTGTGTGAAACCCATTCATGACTTTTTTTTTGGTTTGTGCTATTACAATACAGGCTGTATAGAAATTTTTAAACATAGATCTGTTTCATTTCCAACGTGGATCCTTTTATGGTAAAATCTAAATAAGTTGGGAGTAGTTCTTCATGGACTCCGATGCATGAGACACCTGATGCAATGATTAAGTGCTAAAACATTTGATTAATCAAGATGACAAATTGATATTAAATGTTATTGAAGTTTTCACTTGGGGCCAAACAGGGAATCATCCAAAATTGTTGTAAGCTGAGCTTCGCACACTCTTCTTAGGAAAAGTTTTTGGCAGCCCCAATGGAAATTTCAGAAGCAGATGTTAATATTTTGAGATGTATGAGTTTGCAACAGCTACTTCATTTTCCAAGCAGGAGAGAAGATTGTGGTTTTATACTGCCTTGAGGGCTTTTTAAAAAAATTGTTAGATGTTTGGGGAAATTAGAAGGAAATGGCCAAGTTATGCACGCCACAGTTTCCTGTAGATCCTACCCAATTGGTTAGCTCATGTGGTCTGTCTCTTGATGTTGATTGACTTTTAAGGCAAGGAGAAAGGGTACAAGAGTTTGCTTATAACTAAGGAATAAAATCAGGACCACAATCTCAACCAATTTAGTCCAGAATTTAGTAGCCTTGAATTTAATATTAAATACCATGTGAATCCTGCTCAAAAAGAATGACAGAAAATGTCTGAATTATGTAATAAGCAGGCTTTAATGTATTTGTTGGGATACGTCTGCTTGTTAGAATGGACAATTCATGGAAATACTGCCATTTCAAAATCCTTTTACCTGCAACAATCATCTGAGATTTAATCTGTCTCTTGCTACATATTTTCACACCTATGTTTCTTGCTGTGAGACGCATCCCTTTTGGGCCCACTAATGCAACAATATAAAGACAACAACCTTGTAATTATCTTTGCTTACAGTGTAATCGTACTTGTATGCATCATTCTGGCGGGGGGTGGGGGATGAAGATATAGTAAAAAGCCTCATGCACTTATCCAAGCTTTAATGCACATATTCCTATCCTGCCCTTTCAATGCTTTCACCCCCTTTCTAATACTTTTGTTGTTGTTATTTTGTCAGATTTTTCTATCAAGCAGTGAAGCTACACACACTACAAAATAGTCCTCTTTTACCAAGTTTCCTTTGTGGTTATTTAAATGTTGTTTGGGATCTAATGAAAGCAGACATTCATGCTTGGAAGCTAATGTCTATTTTCTCTTAATTACTTTTTATAGTCATCTTGGAGAAAGTTATTATGGGAGTAAGCTCTCAGCCTCAGAGGAAGGCAAAAGACAACCCCCCTCTGAACAAATCCTGCCAAGAAAACTCTGTCACAAACCTGTGTTTACTGCATTCAATTTTTTTCAAGGAGACTCTTCTAGTACTGAATGGACAGCTCCAGATAACCTGTGGACCTCTTTTCCATCTAAATTTCCACCTCCTATCCAAAGCTCACATTTTTTCTTTTTTCTGATTTTAAAAATCCCATTAAAAAACCTTATATTTTCTTTTTCCTGATCTTGGAAAAACAATAATCTGATTTTATTTGTCTACTGTACATTTGTGCAGTCAATGATCTAACATAAAGTGGCCCTAATGTATGGGGTCAGCTCACCTCCTCCTGATTACAAGCACTCCCTGAGTTACAAACACCCGACTTACACAAAACTCATAGTTACAAACAAAGATGAGACAACAGGAAGTTAGAAAAATCTATTTCTGAGAAGGGAAATTCACTCATAAAGGAGTTATCATGGCAAAAAGGTGTCTCAATTGGAACTTTATCTCCAATCCTTGTTTTCACAACAAGCCACATTTTTCAAAATCCAATGATCACAGGGACAGAAAGTGCGGTAAAATCTTCTGCACAGTAGCACAGATAGCAAAACAAACATCACAGAGGTCTCAACCTTTCCTTTTGCTTCTGAACCTAATATAAATATATTTTGGCAGGATTTACACTTTAAAAATATATGTGTTATGGCTTACAAACAAGTTCAGCTTAAGAACAAACTTACAGAACCTATTGTGTTTGTCACTTGGGAATTACCTGTATATGAGTTCACTATTTCTGACATACCAGAAAGTGTAGCATCATATAATTATTATGTAGGAGCACTGCTATGTCATATGGACAGATTTTCAAGTTCTATGTATACTAGGGGAACGGGAAGAATACATTCTTTTATCAGGACTTCTGATGGTGTAAACTAGATCTCATTCTGTAGTGTGGCATGTATAGTACAAACCACAGGCCTATTACGTCTGCAGTCATCCTCTACATGACACTGGTTCTACTGTTCTGGCAACAATGGATGTTAATGGATGGAGATATATTGACTTGAATGGGGTGATGAAGCTCTTAAAGGTGAAGGTGGCTGAATTTCATGTTACTTTCATTTAACCATATGCACATCATATATACCGACAGTTCCAACCCATCCCTTCCCTACATTAAAGCTCAAATTATTGCTGGTAGCTTCAATAGAGCATAAAAACTGTTCTGCCAATATGAAAACAGTAGCAGTGTAGGAATAGACATGAGCAATTCTGAATGTTAAAGAGATCCCTTAGAAAGGAGAAACCAGATTTCCAAAGATCAGCTTGTTTCCAAAACAAACCACATGAAGGCAGCAAAAGACACATTTCCACATTTTACAGAGAGGTAACTAGGCAAGCGGGATTATTTGAGAGCCTGTTTCAGGGAGTATTTTACTAGCAGAGAAAAGTCAAGTATTTTGGAATGGGCTGGATCTTGGCTCCAAGTCAAATGGTTTTGCTGCTGTTCAAGATGGGGGAGGTCTGGAAAAACCTGACCTGCTGGGGAGACAGACTTATTCTTCCACTAATCCCCCAGGTAGTCAGGTTGTGTGAAACAATATGCACTTGGGGGGCGTGGGAGTGTTTGCATGGGGTGTGCACAACTGTGATTTTTTTTGTCAAACAAGCTTTTTTAAATGTATTTATTTCCTTTATGTATACCCTACCTTTCTTCTGATGGAGACTTGCAGTGGCTAATAGTCCCAAACATTGGTCATAGTTTAAAGAAGTGCAATACAAACATTTAAAAACATTTAAATAATGTAGTGTAGATCAAGGTAAAAAACCAGACTAAAATATAATAAATAAATACACTTTAAATCGTCTTTAAAAGTCACACCTCCTCGCTTTACTTTCATTCATGAACCTTCCCCCACATGTCTCTGTTTGGAGTGAGGTGGCAAAAAGGCATAGACTGTGGGAAAAGTGTTGCTACCAAAAAGCCATTCTAATCCAGTCCTTCACCTAATGCAACTACCCCACTGATATAGAAAATACCAGTCAACACTGACTGACTACTACTGTGGATACATCATATGGTCTTGGTTGTCTTGATATTCCTATGCATCCTTTCACCATGGATGCACCTACATCGTAAAATTAAGGCAGTTTGACACAACTTTAAATGCCATGGCTCAATATTATGGAATCATGAGAATGGTAGTTTGGTGAGGAACCAGCACTCTTTGGCGGAGAAATTACAACTCCCATTGTTGCAAAGCATTGAGCGATGGCACTTACAGTGGTGTCAAACTGCATTAATTCTACACTGTAGATGCACACCACCTGTAACTGTGGGTAATATCACAAGATTGGGGAAGAGCCCCAGAAAAGGGGCTCTTCAAACTTTGCGTTATTCATTTCTTGCTCTCCTGCCTGAAATGGCCAGCTCCTGTTTCTCTCTTTTCTAACTTAACTGGGTATCCTCTTAAAGAAAGAAGAACAAAAAAAAAGTCTATTCTTATACAGGAATTTTCTCGTGTGTTCCTTGATGATCAAGAAATAACAGTGAATCCAAATCAGTTTAGCATTAAATTAATACCCTAATAATTTAGTCCACATAGTCTCTTGCAGCCATTGATATCTCAGCTGCACATATGCAGTTAAATGTTCAAAGTGGCTTTAAAAGGGGAAAGCAACTTTCAAGCAAGAAATATTAAATTCACACTGGATCATTTCCATTATTTGTAAAATAGTGTATTATAATTGAGAGGGTGTTGCGATGTGGATCCCAAGTTTTGGAAAAGCAAATCCTTTGATATCAATCCATTTAGACAACTTGCTAGGAGGATAATTTCCTTTTATAAATGAGCTTGCATAAACCATGGCCAAAATCCAGGCAGTGTAAGCTCACTTAAGCTCTTTGAAACATATCTCCACTGAGCGATGACTCTTGTTTTTCATTTACAGTAATTATAATGTGATTGATCTGTTTGATCTTTTCCTTAGCCCATAGTAAGCTGTCTGACGTGGTCAGTTTGTCCATAAATGAATTGTGGAAGCAGGGTGTGTGGGAGTGGGCTAATGGTCTTGTAGGATCCTCCCCCCATAATATAATGTAACTAAGCACTATTTTCTAGAGAACTTCAGGCAAATCCTTAATTCACCACTCAAGAGGCTGATTCAGGTACTCTGAAATAAAACAGATGATCTGGATTGAGTTCAGGCTGGTTTGAAATCATGCTTTTGGGACAGAAATGACTTTACAATAGAAGAAAATGCTCTTGGGTTAAATAACTGGTCTGGCATATTATTTCTCACAGTGGGCAAACTTATGTGTCTGGAAAACCTACAAGTAGGACAACTTGTGGTTTCCAACAACTAGTTTTCTAAAACATGCAAAATGCTGCAGCAAGACTTGTCACTGGAACTCCATTCAGATACCATATAACACCAGCTATGAAGAAATGTCACTGGCTGCCCATATGTTTCCAGTCTGAATTCAAGGTGCAGGTGAGATATTTCTCTCTCTCTCTCTCTCTCTCTCTCTCTCTCTCTCTCTCTCTCTCTCTCTCTCTCTCTCTCTCTCTCTCTCTCTCTCTCTCCCCCTCCCTCCCTCCCTCCCTCCCTCCCCCCTTCTCTTTTTTTGCAATTACCAAACTGACTTTAATGAACCATTGGCCAAAACCCTAGATGCCTTTCCAAGTTCATCATCACTCATCATGCATCATGTACCGGTAACTTTATTTTTCATCAAGGTACAAAGTATCCACCCATGTTGAAATGCATTTGGTATTTAGCTTGGCATTTATTTTAAAGCTTTTCATGACCACTTCTTGTTTGTACCTCCCTGAATACTTTGTCCATATCACCCAACTGAGGCATTCCAGTGCTCCTTTTAGCTTTGCTCGTTCGTGAAGATAACAATAGTTCCAACTATAGCTTGTGAAGATACTTTTAAGCAAATAATTAGTTACTGTTATAGGTCAATGTCCCACAACACGTCAATATGGCTGTAGTTATAGTTTTAAAAATTAATATTTTGGCTTACGTTATAAAGCCACATCCCTCTGTAACTCACAGTTATGACCCACCAGTTGTGGTTCATACATGGCCATACACATATTAATTGATAACTGGCAAATAGACTGATTGATAACTCGCAAATAGAGTGAGAAAACATGGAGGCAGTGACAGATTTTATATTTCTAGGAGTGAAGATAACTGCAGATACAGATTGCAGCCAGGAAATCAGAAGACGTCTACTTCTTGGGAGGAGAGCAATGGCCAACCCCAATAGAATCGTGAAAAGCAGAGACATCACACTGGCAACGAAGGTCCGCATAGTGAAAGCAATGGTATTCCCCATAGTAACCTATGGGTGTGAGAGCTGGACCATAAGGAAGGCTGAATGAAAGAAGACAGATGTTTTTGAACTTTGGTGCTTGAGGAAAATCCTGAGAGTGCCTTGGACCACAAGAAGATCCAACCAGTCCATCCTCCAGGAAATAATGCCCGGATGCTCACTGGAGGGAAGGATATTAGAGGCAAAGTTGAAGTATTTTGATCATATTATGAGAAGACAGGAAAGCTTGGAAAAGAGAATGATGCTGGGGAAAAAGGAAGGAAAAAGGAAGAGAGGCCGACCAAGGGCAAGATGGATGGATGGTATCCTTGAAGTGACTGGCTTGACCCTGAAAGAACTGGGGGCGGCGACGGCCGACAGGGAGCTCTGGCGTGGACTGGTCTATGGGGTCACGAAGAGTCGGAAACAACTGTGTGAATGAAGAAGAAGACACATATTAACTGTTTTTTTAAAAGTTATACTATATGTATATGCAGAGTAGAATGCACTGAGTAGTTGCGTCCCCCCCCCCCCAACAAACACACCAAATTATCCAGGGAAATACAAGTTGGCATCTAGGGAATTGTTAACCCAATGGAGGCAGCCTGCTCAGAACAAACCCATGAGGCCTTGTTGGTGGCAAATTAACAAAGTTCAGGCTGACGAAACAAAGCCAATACAGTCAGCTCTTGCATTGTGACTTATTAGAAATGACATAACTCAAAACACAGCTTGGAAAAAAGCTTGTAACAGATACCGATCTTCAAGAGATCTCAAACAGCATGGGTTTGTGCAACTTGGTATCCCCAGAGGAAGAATTAAACCTTAAAACATGGGAAAGGAGAAATCCAGCTGGAATAATCAGCTATAGTCATCAGCTCAAAATTGCTAGTGCTGGGAAATGCTTGGAGATGGTTTCAAAAGGCAACCATCTGCTGTAATGGGAAAAGAGCTGTCAGATCACTGACTCCATGAGATGTTGCCATGAGGTGACAGGCAACTTGAGGGCACATATACACACACAGTGGAAAAGGCAAGCAGGGGTGCTGTGTACTATCCCACATTTTATGAATGAAAATTAGGACACATGTCAAGCAGCATCTCAGTATGGTCAAGATGACAAACATTAAGAAGCATGATCACACATGCTAGGAGAAGCTGCAGAACTTTGATTTTGACTAACCTTACTGGGAATTATAAAAGTCTTAACCCCCTTCTCTTCTTAACCCCTCTTTTCTCCCTTTCTGAGTTAATTGAATGCAAATCACATGGGCAATTTGAACTCACTTTGCATCACTAGAGATTAGCTGAGGACAAAGGGAGAAAGTGGAATGAAGAAAGAGAAACTGGGACATTTTAAAAATTGCTGAAAAAGCAGGATAACAGAATTAATTGAGACTGTCCCTACCAAATATGAGCTGGAAAGTATCATCTTGATGACTTTTGAAATGTAATTGTTGGGATAAAGTATATTTTATTTTGTTATCGAGCAGTGGAACCCCCAGATTTATGAATTATATAAAATATATGAAATGTATAAACATAGTGACAGGAAACGTGTCTCACCTTTACCCTGCAGAAATCTCTTCATGAATGGGCTCCAGAATGTTGTCTGACATCCTAGTCAGACCCCAAGTAACAATCATTTAAATTTTCATAATCCCTCCACAATAAATTGGGAGACATAATGGGAGCTTATAATGGACTTGTGTTCAGACTCCTAGGACTCTTTTCCTGTTTTCCTTGATATGATTGGATCTATCGGTGGGAAGGCTCTCTTTCCCATGCCTCAAAGCAGCCTTACTCTCATATCACCCATTGAAATTGTCATTGCCTTCAAACACCCATTGTGTATTCTGTATTAAGGTACATGGGTTAAGTTCCTTCAGGATCACTTGCATGTGTGTGTTAAAAAGAAAAAAAAACTTACCTTGATTAATCACAATTCTGAGGTCAACCCTGAGTCACACAGGGCACAGATCTTGCAACAGCTGAAATCACTTGACATTTTAACGCACAATCAGATCCTTCTACAAAAGCCACCTATTTTGCTTTTGAAATCTCTTGTTGCCTTCCTTCATATATTGTTTTTTCCCTAGGGTTGAACAGTGGGACAACTTGTTAGCTGTGAAAATGGAATTGTGCTGGAGTAAGGAAGATTATTTTAAAATGGGGCTATGAAATCTTCATGGAAAATGTTGCATATTGCTTCCACCCCGTTCAAATGGAATGTAACTACCATGGCTTTCCAGGACCTGAAGCCTAAAAATATATGTATCTTCCATGACAAGGACAGATGTTATGACTAAATTTAGAATCTCACTAGGTTTCCATCAACTCACCTTTGACCTGACTTATTTAGCATGACCTGTTTATGCACTACGTACATAGTATGGTCTAATGAAAACATTTGTCCTTTCCTGCAAGTCCCATAGCTTTGAGCCCAAGGCAGAGAAATGTCTGAAAAACTGCATGACTGAATATTATGAGCAGTGGCTTTTCTTTTTCCCTTCCTTTTAAAAAAACAACAATGTTATTACTTGCCACAGGGCATTTTTGCCGTTTTGCCACTTTGCTTTGCAGCAAGGATGGGGCCTGCCATGTGCCATCACACAATGTACTGCAGGCCCTGCCCACATCCCTCCCAAAATTGGAGAGAAGCTCCAAAAGGCGCTTCTTCCACGGTTACGGGGAGAAAAGTGTATTTTGGCTATGCCAATGGAGCTACCCGCACTTTCCTCTCCATTTCTCCATGTGATGGAGCAACGGACAGTAGGGCAATATGTGTTGCCGCCCTTTCTGCCATCTGATGGAGGAAGGGGAAGGGTGTCAAAGCATCCTCTTCTGTCCTTTCCATGTGATGAGGGGAGGAGGGAGGGCTCATGGGGTGCCACGAGCCACCCTGCACACCTTCTGTCAAGGACAGAACGCCACAAGATTCAAAGTAACAGAGTTTATTAGATTACAGAACTCAAAAATGCCCGTAAAACACAAGGGCCAGGCAGTTTTTGCCTTTAGGAGCAAAAAAGGGGCAAAAGTAAATGTTCAAAAGATAAACCGGATTAAACCGGAGTTTAATCCGGGTAAAAACAAACTGCTTGCTTCAGCCTGGGTATAAACGAAACGAAAGCCAAGGAACAAAAGATACAAAGAATGCCACTAATTGGCAGCAGATTCCTCTCTGCTGCCAACACTGTGCTTAGAGTAACTTGCGTCGCTCCCCCACACACACAGCAGACAGGATCTCCAACACGAGTAAATCAGCCAAGGATTGTAGCAGTTGAGTAGACCAGTTCCGTTCCGTAGATCAAAGCCAGAAGCAGACGTTTGTAGTTTTTCCAAGTCCAAGAAGGGGGGAAGACAAGCCGTGGTCAGTTCAGTCCGAGTTCTCAAAGCAGGAGATGGCGTCCGTCAAGAAGACGACGGAAGGTCAAGCTAATAAGAGTAAGCACAGGTTTGCACAAACAAATGCCCACACAATCCCTCCCGCCGTCTGACCCTGGATTCCAATCAACTTACGTCACAGCACAGGAAAGCACACAAGTCTTCAGGGAAGCGTCCCACACACACACGGATCCCAAGCGTTTGCCCAGATTACCTTGCCCAACGCAATTTGCAATTGCTCTCAAGCCCCATTTTATGCCAGTTACAAATCTTCATCACTGTCAGCTGTCCTCCTTAACCCGGGCGTTTCCTCATCACTTTCCTCGTCAGAGCTGGAACACCTCTGACTACGCCCAACAGCATCTCCAGCTGTGGATCCCGTCCCATCCCTCCAGCTAAACCATGGGTCTAATCCTGAAGGTCCCCATTCATCTTCTGTCCCATCATGGCCAGTGGCACCCACTTCCTCCCTTACCCGAGTCCAATCCATCTCATCCTCCTCTGAGCTAACCAGCCCCTCCTCCATTCTCTCCGTAAACCCTTCGAAAGACTCCTCGTCAGATGGTGCTGCAAATATGTCTCGCAGTCTTTTTCTTTCTCGCTCCTCGAGAGTATCTGACTCTCGAGGAGTCTTACGCCCACGTCTGTCAGTAACAGAGCCATGAGGCTCAATCATAACACTATCCCCTCTCACAAAGGCCTCCTCCCCCGATGGCGGAGAAGTGGCAGTGATACCCTCCGCTATAGCACCACGACGACTAGAGGTATCAAGTTTCAACAGTGAACGATGAAAGACTGGATGGACCTTTAAACTAGACGGTAAACGCAAACGAAACGCAACAGAAGAAATCTTTTTAACGATAGGAAAGGGACCCAAATACCGAGGCGCAAACTTTCCCCCAGCCTGTTTAATATGTTTGGAAGATAACCACACCAAATCCCCTTCTTCCAACTCCTCCCCTGCCTGCCTGTGGCGGTCAGCCTGAGTCTTCTGCGTTGCCTTAGCTTCCAACAGTAAGCGACGGGCAACATCATGCAATGCAGCCATTTCCGAAGAGCGGTACACAGGGTCCGAAGAGACCACATTGGTCGACGGCGCCACACCTCCCCGTGGGTGAAAACCATAAGTTAGCTCAAATGGCGTATGCTGACTAGACGTGTGCACCGCATTGTTGTAAGCAAATTCCGCCACCGGTAACCACTTTACCCAAGCCGTGGGTTGATCTAAACAAAAACAACGCAGATACTGCTCTAAGAGCCCATTAACCCGTTCCGACTGTCCATCCGTTTGCGGATGGAAAGCTGAAGACACGTTTAACTTAGTCCCCAAACACTCATGGAAGTGTTTCCAAAAGCGTGACACAAATTGCGGAGCCCTATCTGAAATAATCACCTCGGGTGCTCCGTGCAAACGATAGATGTGCTTTGTAAATAGTAAGGCCAACGTAGGGGCCGCCGGAATGGTTGAACAAGGAATAAAATGAGCCAGTTTACTAAATAAATCCACCACCACCCAAATACAAGTATAACCCCCAGACTTAGGCAAATCTGAAATAAAATCCATGGAAATGATTTGCCATGGCCTCTCCGGAACAGGTAAAGACGATAACAACCCTCTAGGGCGCCCAACAGGCGTCTTACTCTGCTGACAAACGGCGCAGCTGTCACAAAAGCGCAGAATGTCTTGCCGCATCTTTGGCCACCAGTAGCTCCTGGTGATAAGCTGTACGGTCTTGAACCTGCCAAAGTGCCCAGCCATGGGTTCGTCATGGTGGGCTCTAATCACCTCCAACCTGAGGGTCCCTACTGGTACGTAAACCTGCCCTCTACGCACCAATACCCCGTCTTGATCCTGGAGATGCGGCAGTATGGTACGGTTACCTGCAGAGAGCAGCATCAGTTGCTCCTGAGTCCACACATCATCCTTCTGAGCCTCAAGGATCTGGTCATGTAACCCAAGCTCATTATCTACAACACACAGAGAGGCAGTAGGCAAGATGGTCTGACATACTACCTGCTCATTGGTCTTAAATTCCGGCTTGCGGGATAAAGCATCGGCCCGCAAGTTTGCCTTCCCCTCCACGAACTGCACCTTGAAGTTAAACCTGGAGAAAAACAAAGCCCAGCGGATTTGACGCTGGTTTAACTTCTTTGCTGTTTGCAAGTGCTCTAAGTTCTTGTGATCAGATCTGACCACGATCTGGTGCCGTGCCCCTTCAAGCCAGTGCCGCCACACCTCAAACGCCACCTTAATCGCCAACAACTCCTTCTCCCATATGGTATAGTTCTGCTCGAAGGGTGTTAGTTGCCGCGAGTAAAATCCACAGGGACGCAAGGTCCCTGAGGAATCCTTCTGAGACAATACAGCCCCCAACGCGTAGCTAGAAGCGTCCGCTTCTACCACGAACGGTCTGTCAACATCAGGATGGGTTAGTATGTTGTCCGATTGAAAACTAGACTTTAGTTGTAGAAACGCCTCGTGAGCTTCCCGCCCCCACACAAATGGCTGTTTCTTGCGCAGAAGCTGCGTCAAAGGTACCGTGAGCTTTGCAAAATTCGGAATAAACTCCCGGTAGTAATTAGCGAAACCCAAGAACCTTTGTACATCCTTCTTAGTCTTCAGCTCCTGCCATGAGTTGACGGCGTCAACCTTATGTGGGTCCATTTTAAGTTCCCTACCTGACACTACATGACCTAGGAACTCCACTTCAGGCACATGAAAGACGCACTTGGAAGCCTTGGCGAAAAGCCCATTAGCCCGCAGTCGGTGCAGAACCTGCTTGACATGTTGACGATGTTCTTTCTCGTCCTTAGAAAAAATCAAGATATCATCCAAATAAATCACTAAAAATTGGTCAATTAGGTCCCTGAACACATCATTCATGAACCTCTGGAATACCGCAGGAGCATTACAAAGCCCAAAAGGCATGACTCGGAACTCGTGGCATCCGAAACACGTGTTAAATGCCGTCTTCCATTCATCCCCTTCCCGTATACGGATTAAATTATAGGCCCCCCGCAGGTCAAGCTTGGTAAAGACCTTAGCCCCTTGCACCCTTGATAACAGTTCCGAGATTAAAGGGAGCGGGTACCTATCCCGAATGGTGTATTTGTTTAGGATCCGATAGTCACAGACCAGCCTAAGTTCCCCAGTCTTTTTGGCTACAAAGAATACTGGTGCCGCAGTTGGAGAACTAGATGGGCGAATAAACCCCTTGGCTAAATTTTCATCTAGAAACTCCCGCAAAGCTTGCCTTTCCGGTACAGTCAAGGCATACAGCCTCCCTGCTGGCAGTTTCGCACCTTCTGCCAACTTGATGGCGCAATCATATGGCCTGTGCGGTGGTAATTTGTCCGCTTCTCTTTTACAAAATACATCAGAGAACTCCCCATACTCAGCAGGCACTCCCTCCATATCAGAATGAGTAACATTTAGAGTGCAACAATCCTGCCTCTTTAAGATCACTTTACGTGTTGCCCAATCTACTTGTGGGTTTACTACAGCTAGCCAATCCATCCCCAGGATCACATCATATCTAGGCAAGCTCGTAATATCCCACACAAACGTTCCCGTTACTCCCTGCACCTCCCACGTTACTGCTGAGGTTTCATGGTTAACCACCCCAGTCTCCAGCAGTCTCCCATCTGCTCCTTCCACCCACACGTCGCATGCCTTGCGCACTCTAGGAATGCCATTCTTCTTAGCAAACTCAATATCTACATAGGAGACCGTAGCCCCTGAGTCCAGCAGTGCCAAAGTAGAAACAAGTTCCCTTCCCCCAACAGATAATGTAATGGGTACGAAAACATGCTTCCTCCCCTCAGTTGACTGCTTGAGGAGCCCTAGTGCGTTGGACTCACGTCGCACTAGGGCTGGCCTTTTCCCGAAAGCTGGGAAGGTTTCACATTACAATTTTTGGCAAAATGCCCAGCATTCCCACAGTACAAACACAAGCCCAGCTGCCTCCTACGGCTCTTTTCCTCTGTAGACAGCTTTTTAAAGACCCCAAGCTCCATGGGCTCTTCCCCCATCACCACAGGTGCCCTGGTTACATGCATGGGTGGCGCACACATTGCTTTTGAGTGTTTACGAGCCTCGAACCTTGCGTCTAAACGCAGCACCTTAGCTACTAAGGCGTCCCAGCTTTCAGCCGGCTCCAAGCGTGCTAATTCATCCTGGAGCATATCACTTAACCCGGCAGTAAATAAAAGCATGAATGCATTTTCCCCCCAATCCAGCTGGTGGCGATACAGGTTAAACTTATTTAAGTAATCCAAAACAGTCCCCTTTCCCTGTTTCAACCGATACAGAGCCCACCCAGCGTTCTCCGTGCGGAGAGGATCCCCAAAAGTATCAGTTAACAACTTTTTGAAATTATTCAAATTGTCCTTGACTGGGTCATTTCCCAAAATTAAATTAGTGGCCCATTGTCCTGCGGGACCGGTCAACAAACTCAAAATAAAGGCCACCTTGCTAGTGTCTGTAGGAAAAGCATGAGCACTGAGCTGAGAAAAATAAAGCTCCACTTGTGCCAAAAAGGTTGGCAACTTGCACCTGGTTCCGTCAAAGCGTTCAGGAGTCAAAACATGTCCTTTCACAGCCTGAGCTGTTTGACTAACGGTAAAAGCCGTTTGCAATTGGTCTACTTTGGCCCTTAACTCATCCATCGTCTTCCTGACGGGTTTATTGCTGCAATAAACTTTTTATGGGCGTTGGGCAATCTGTCAAGGACAGAACGCCACAAGATTCAAAGTAACAGAGTTTATTAGATTACAGAACTCAAAAATGCCCGTAAAACACAAGGGCCAGGCAGTTTTTGCCTTTAGGAGCAAAAAAGGGGCAAAAGTAAATGTTCAAAAGATAAACCGGATTAAACCGGAGTTTAATCCGGGTAAAAACAAACTGCTTGCTTCAGCCTGGGTATAAACGAAACGAAAGCCAAGGAACAAAAGATACAAAGAATGCCACTAATTGGCAGCAGATTCCTCTCTGCTGCCAACACTGTGCTTAGAGTAACTTGCGTCGCTCCCCCACACACACAGCAGACAGGATCTCCAACACGAGTAAATCAGCCAAGGATTGTAGCAGTTGAGTAGACCAGTTCCGTTCCGTAGATCAAAGCCAGAAGCAGACGTTTGTAGTTTTTCCAAGTCCAAGAAGGGGGGAAGACAAGCCGTGGTCAGTTCAGTCCGAGTTCTCAAAGCAGGAGATGGCGTCCGTCAAGAAGACGACGGAAGGTCAAGCTAATAAGAGTAAGCACAGGTTTGCACAAACAAATGCCCACACAATCCCTCCCGCCGTCTGACCCTGGATTCCAATCAACTTACGTCACAGCACAGGAAAGCACACAAGTCTTCAGGGAAGCGTCCCACACACACACGGATCCCAAGCGTTTGCCCAGATTACCTTGCCCAACGCAATTTGCAATTGCTCTCAAGCCCCATTTTATGCCAGTTACAAATCTTCATCACTGTCAGCTGTCCTCCTTAACCCGGGCGTTTCCTCATCACTTTCCTCGTCAGAGCTGGAACACCTCTGACTACGCCCAACAGCATCTCCAGCTGTGGATCCCGTCCCATCCCTCCAGCTAAACCATGGGTCTAATCCTGAAGGTCCCCATTCATCTTCTGTCCCATCATGGCCAGTGGCACCCACTTCCTCCCTTACCCGAGTCCAATCCATCTCATCCTCCTCTGAGCTAACCAGCCCCTCCTCCATTCTCTCCGTAAACCCTTCGAAAGACTCCTCGTCAGATGGTGCTGCAAATATGTCTCGCAGTCTTTTTCTTTCTCGCTCCTCGAGAGTATCTGACTCTCGAGGAGTCTTACGCCCACGTCTGTCAGTAACAGAGCCATGAGGCTCAATCATAACACCTTCCTTTTTGCTGGCAATTGCTGGCGCAACAGCATAACCTAAAAGGGTCATGTGAAGAGGTCTTAGGTCACATATGTAGGAACGAAAGGCCTTAGCACTGAATGGTACACCAAAGGCCATTTTAACTGCATAAGAGCCAACTCACACTTCCTTACACACATCATCTATGACCTCCTCAAAGATGAGGGTGCTGACCTGACATGCATAACCTACTCCTGATGGCATGGACAGTCCTAATTTCAGTTTTTCAATTATACTTTTTACAATTCAGGATCTTATCTTGTTCCTTCATGGCAATCCTTTCAAATATGAGTCTTCAGATTTCTTGATTGCAGCCTCCCTTTTGATTGATGACTGAATTAATTTATGGGCAAATCTTCATTCTGATTTACAAGAACTATATCCATAGATAAACTAAATGTCTTGTACAGGCTGAACATCCCTTATTCAAAATCAAAAATATTTCAAATTTGTCCACAGACTGGATGAAATAGTGACAGCTTTGCTTTTTGATGGTTCAGTGTCCACAAACTTATTTCACACATAATTTTTGTATAACATTATGTATAAAATTACCTTCGGACTATGTGTATAATAAATTAATTTTGTATTGTACTTAGACTCCCATCTCCACGGTATCCCATTATGTACATATATGCAAATATAGATTTTCCAAAATCCCCCAAAATCTGGAATCAAAAACATGTCTGGTTCCAAGCATTTTAGCTAAGGAATACTCAACCATACTGCAAATCCATACCCTCAGCCCTGCTGCTGCCTACCTTTCTTCATGGCAAGCACCTGCTTTCGGATCTCATTTCCTCTGAAGGGCAGGCACAGACACCTGCTCACAATATTATGATATTGATCACTCCCAGCCTTATTTTTGTCTTCTCCACCTCTGTTCCTGCTGTTCAGCCACCCCCTCCTCTCTACTTCCAAAGGGAGGGATATATTTAGATGTGTGGCTCCTTGTTTTTTTTCCCACCACCTCTTCACCCGGAAGAGCTGGAAATAAGTCTTGACTTCCATAAAGCCGAGAAAGTTGCATCTTCCTTCCTTCCTGCTACCATGAAAAGCTGTACATTGACCTGAGCAAAGAATAATTTTGCAGCACTTGAGCTTTTGATCTACTACCTCCCTCTTAGGGTTTATATGGATGTTTTCCACAGCTTGGCCATTTCTCGTGACAGATGGCCTGTTATACTGAGATGTTCATGACACCTTGCAAGATTTTATTGTAAGGGGAGGGAGGTAAAGAAAGACTTTCCCAGCCTTAAGAAGAATGAGATTGTCAATACAGGAAGGGAGCAAATTCTTCTTCCCATAAAAGAGCTTGTTTGTGATTACATAAATTAAATCCTCAAGTTGTTACTTTGACTTATTCATGATTTAGGCCAAAATTCTTTTGAGAACTTGCATTTTTGTTAAGTGGAATTATGTCTGTAAGAAATAGTACTGAACGATTTTGCAATGTCCTGTTTCAGCAAGGAATTACTGTAATGGGAAGACAGCAGTGACCATTGGACATTAGGATCCATACACAACAGGATGAATACACAAGTGAATCCAATGAAAATAACCTGTGAATTGTTGCAGGCTGGTGAAGTTATCAATGCCACATATTTATTTATCTATCAGGTTTAATTGCTTCTCCTCACATTTGACCATCTTGTTTTTTTGATTCAGTGAATATCAGCAAGAATCACATTCTGCATGTAGTTTTAAAAGAAAAGAATGGACTTGTTACATTTTCAGTGGTGAGCTCAAATGGTCTCAGTGGTGGTGGACACAGACATATTGGTGGAGCAGAAGAGACAACGGTCTCTGGATCAAGTTCCACATGATACTTCGGTAATCAAACAATATGTCAACGATAGCTCATAAATGTGAAGCAGTCGGTGTGTAGTTGCTGATTCATAACCTGAGAACTGCTTTGTATTTAGTAAGACTATGTAAATGCCACATTCAGCAAATGCATCAAGCAAAGGAGGTCTATTCAGCTGCCAATTGGGAGCAAAGAGGATATTTTCAACCCCTTCCCATCAATACCAGAGACTGTACCAATCAAAAGCAGTATTTCAGTCACAATTCCTTGTCTCATCCTTGCTCACTGATGCGAGACAGTCTAGGAACATTATCCTTCTATTGCCTGGGCTGGCAACTAAACATACTTCTTGCACCTGATGCAGCTGCTCTCTGTTAAAGTGAGCTTTGGAAGCAGGGCAGAGAAGGAGATGTATTTAGTCAAGCATTTATAACTTAGTAAGCAATGTAGAATATTGGCTGTCTTCTTTCTGCCCTTGGTAATATGAGAGCTGAAGCTTTCTTTTGTTTACAAAGGTTTGCAAACTCTCAGTTCCTTGTCCCTGTGTTCCATTCCAGTACCACTAGTTGAGTCTTCCCGTGTGTCTTTCCAGCATTTGAATTTCTATGCAACGTATTCTGTTTCTCCTATAATCTTGAATGACCACCTTTCCACACCACATTGTTACTTTAATATTTTGGGACCAACATTTTCCCAAAGACTGTCTGGAGGTTTAAATTGCATGCATTATCTTTTACATGTTCTAAATTGAAGGAAGGTATTTTGGTTTTGTTGCCTTCTGGCTTTTTTGCATCAGTTTGCTAATATTTTTGATTGCTGGAGAGAACTAGGTCTTTCCTTAACTGTGCAGACTTCATCTAGGAACCCTGAATGTAGCCACACTAACAGGAAAAATAGAGTAATGTGTGATAGCTTTCCATGACCTTTCTAATGGTTGTTCTTGCTCCAGCTTTCTGCAGCTATCAATTATTCTTGTTCAGATCTTTCCAAATGAGGCATATTGGTAAGCTAACACACATTAAGACTAATGGGAATAAGAACGGCATGCTGTAAGTATGAATCCATGCTATCAGGAGTATGGTCCATGGTGTCATGGTTAGTTTTGATGTCCCATGCATCAATAGATTGCCAGACTGTGTCTTTCCATGGCAAAACAACTGGAATAATTTGAAAAAAAAATAGTCACTGCCATTGAAACTCAAAACCCACCAAAAGACCCCAAAATTCGAAACCATGAAGAGTCCCACCAGCGGATGTCTAAGGGTGACCTTTTCCCCAGAGACATAGCCTTGCAGACATCCAGAGATGACATTTTCCCCAGAGTCACAGTTGTACAAACACCCAGTGGTTGGGGGGGGGGGGGGGGGAGGAGAGAGAGAAGAGATAGTCTCTTTATTTCTTTATTACTCACTTTATCTGGCCAACAATGAACCCTTCTACTTAACAATGAATTAATCCTGACCAGCCCAAAAGGTTTCCCGGCTACTAAATGTTCTGCCTTTGCATTTTCCTGGGAACCATTAAGATGTTTCGGCACCCATTGTTTTCCCAGCCTGGACCCATTGTCAAATCCTGGCTGAAAAGATTAAACCTATTAAATCCCATCAACCCCAGACCATGCCCACATTTCTTTCCTCAAACACCCAAAAAAGGTGGACACAGAAAACAGCCGCAAATTTCAAACTGAGCAATGCCAGTTTATTATTATTTTTTGCCAGACCAGGGAAACAATCATCTGCAGCAACAGATGGCGGGTTTCAACCAAGCAGTGTACAGATCATATCTTGTACCAATCAGCACCCAGAGCGGCAATAGTCCATTTTTTACATTGCTGTCAAATCTCTATAGATGCTTCTTTATACATTTATTTATGTCTGATTTGAGAGTGTTGTTTGTCTGGCATCCATTTCTGTTTGCCTTCAGTCTGTTTGGTCTGATTTGAAACTTTGCAGCATAGGCATGCCAAGAACATGAAACCATGGTTTAGCAGAGCTAAAATCACATATTGTCACCAATTTCCCTGTCTTGAATTTCAAAGCCACAAACCTTTTCAGGGCTTAGAACTTATGAGGCACCCTATTCTATCAAACATAATACATGTATAGCTACTAATATAGATATTCAGATCAGAATTAGGCAACTGTGATTCTTCAGGTATAACTAGATTACTTACAACTTCCATCAGTCTTAGCCGGTACAGTCAATCCCTAGGAATTACTGGACCAGCAACTGAGGAACATTTGGAAGGCCAGTTCTTTCTCTGGATAAAAGCAACCAACTTCAAGCCCAAGATGCTCTAATTTTGCATATTTTGGGCAAGTTTTAGATGCAAATATTGCCATGGATCTAGAATTAAGTGGACCGTGGGGAAATTCATTCCAAACTCTTCCTGTTTGTATCAATAGCAGGGTTTTGGATACAGGAAGTCATTTAATTGTAGGATTTATATTTAACTGTATTTTCAGTAGACACTAAACATTTCCAAGCAACCAAATGCTTAAGCTACATTACCCCTGAGCTGACTTTTCTGCCTGGCCCTTAGATATCAGATTGCTTCCTTTTGACATCTTCAAAAGGCAAATTTTGGAAGCATATTTTTTCTGCTAAGATGGATGGTTTATTTTCCTCACTCACCCTCTGCTTCTCAACTACTAATACCCATGAGTTGTCTCATGAGATTTTCAAAAGCAGAATTAAAAGCTGGTACTCCAAAACAGATTGTCAAAATATGGGTCAACATGGGTGCAACCTAAGAGCACTTTTCTGCTGGTGGGACTTCTGTCAGTGGAATTGGAAGGTGATAATTCTCCCCTCCTCTTGCACTCACAAAGTCTAACAACCTTCTCAAGAGGATTTAGGACAGTTCCAGATAATATGGAAGGGGAAGGGCGAGAAGATGGATTGCCCAACTAGCAGTCAAGTGCTTGCAGTGTGTTGGGTTTAATCCAAGTGTGAGAATGGCTAGCATTGCATTAAAAAAAGGGGGCAGATAAAGTTACCAAAGGCATGCAAACACAGTAAACAATATAAGAACTCTAGCTATGAATGGTTTTTGATGTTTCACTCTCACTCTCAAAAGTTGGGGAGTAGATGTTTTCTGTTAGGGGTAAAATTCACATTTGGACTAGAAATGCTCTCATTTTATCTCAGGCCCCCCTATCCTCCTGCCAGCTACATCCTGGGAGAGCCACTAACTACATTTGTGGTATAGTGTTTCTGCTGTTTTGATGTTATGCCAGGGCACCTGGCGAGCTGAAGATCCTGTAGGCTTGTGCTTTCCCTTAATCCATCCCAAAGATTTTGCTTGAAAAAATGCTCTTCTGACACTTCTAAGGGCAGAGTACCTTTTCTAAAGGCAGACCTTCTCCTCAGTCTGTTCTTCCTGCTGAGTGAAGGATCTAAAAGGGCTTCAGTGTGAGTGGGTCATGTCTACCCTTGTTTTCTGCTGCCCTGGAGACTACAATGTGGAACAATGGCTTCAAACTATGGGAAAGAAGATTCCACCTGAACATTAGGAAGAATTTCTTAACTGAGAGAGCTGTTCAGCAGTGGAACTCTCTGCCATGGACTGTGGTGAAGGCTCCTTCTTTGGAGGCTTTTAAACAGAGGCTGGTTGGTGTGTGCTTTGAATGAGATTTTCCTTCTTCTTGACTGGGGGTTGGAATGGATGGCCCATGAGGTCTCTTCCAACTCTATGATTCTGTGAAAAAAACCCTTTTCATTTACAATATGAATAGGCAGGCAAGGAGAGGCAATTATTGGGGCGTATTTCCTTGGTATCCCTGTGCTCTTATGTGAATAGCCTTCATCACCAATATGAGCCACCACTATGAACGGTGTGGTGTTGTGCTTTGAGCACTAAACTATGACTAGCCACCAGGGATGCAATCCCCACTCAGTCATGGAAATCCACTGGGTAACCTTGGGCAAATCAAGCTCGCTCAGACTCAGAGGAAGGTAAAAGCAAACTCCCCCAGAACATATTTTCCAAGAAAACTCAGTGATAGAGTTGCATTAGGGTCACTACAAGTTGAAAATGGCTTGATGGCACACAGCAGCATACTATGCAAATAATAGACTATTCCAATAAAAAACATCAGACCTAACAAAGGAAGACAAATATACATACAATCATCCCAAGATTTGTCCCTGTTGCCCTAAGGACCTGAGATAAGGGTCCGGACCCTAATATCTGAAAACTCTAATCTTGGGAGTAGGACCCCAAGAAGGAACAAATCTATTTAATTCCAAGGAATAATCAATGTACCCAATTTTTCTGCATCACAGGCCAGGGCCACTCAGTTTAGAAGAGAATCTGAAACAGATTCCTCATTAGCTTTCCAAGTGTGTGAAGGAAGCAAAGGGCTCAGGGAGGAAATTCTTGCGACGGGTGAGAAGGAAATAAGAGATGTTAAAAAAGACATGATGTGTTTTCCGCTGGCTGTCCTCCCTCCTCCTGCTCCCAAGGCATATGTTGTGCTTTTATTGCCACAAACCTGCAATAGGAGGATGTCAGGTTTATTTATTTATAAGGGGAGTCCTGTCCTTATTCGACTTTCTTAGTCTCTCAGATGGTGGGATCTGGCAGTAAGAACCTCATCACATTGAGGCCGAGAAGTATTTTCTCCCCGCTTCTGTGCCCTGCTCACATACTGCTGGTATGGAGTCCTCTGGAGCCCATCATATGATGCAAGGCCACACTGAATAGGGAATGCAGCGTGACGCTGCCCCACAATTCCCCCCGCTGTTCCCCACTGTCCCCTGCTGTCCCCCAGCTACTCTAGCTCAATGCGATGAGGTCCCTGGATCCAGTCTTCCAATGCCTCTCTGCAGGGGAGATATGGCATTGGAAGAATGGATGCCATTGCAATCATCCTTCCCTTGCAATTTATTATAATTATTTTATTTTTCTCCCTCCCAAAAGTGATATAATTGCTCCATCCATATGTAAATATTTAGTATATATTTGATTTTTAAAAAATGCATATAACATTTTTATACAAAATAAAAAATACAATAAAAAGAGTACATTGGCTACTTCATGGAAGCAATTTTCCTATTGCAAATGTGTAGTCTTTTTTGCAAAGTTACTTCCAACTCCTCAAGGTTTCAGCATAAGTAAGTTTCCTTCTCTGTCAGCAGCCAACCTCATGCCACATATAAAAGGAAGAAAGCATCCTTTATTTAAGTGCATTTATTTATTAGACTTATATCCGGCCTTTCTATCAAGCCTGGGATTTAACACAGCTAAAAAAAAGTACAGATAAAAGCAGAAATAAAACAGGTAAGATGTTCAAATTCTACAATGCATATCTAATTTAAAATAGTGAAAGGATATTTGAAATGCATTTTTAAAAAGAAAAGAAAGTACAGTGTTCCCTCACTTATTGCGGGGGTTACATTCCAGGACCACCCGCGAAAAGTGAAAATCCGCAAAGTAGGGACGCTATATTTGTGTTATTTGCAAGTAGCATCTCTGTCCCCTCCTTGCCTCTCAAGCACGCACATGCATGCTCCTGCCTCTGCGAAAACAAAGCTGCTTCAGCCTCCCTTTCTCTTCCTTCCTTAGGCTTCTCCTTAGGAAGGAAGTAGAAAGAGGGATTTATAAGGGATTTATAATATTATTTTATGAGTTATACTATTATTTTAGTATTTATTAAAAACCCACGAAACAGTGAGGGCGCAAAAAGTGAACCGCGAAGTAGTGAGGGAACACTGTACAGTATCATTCTGTTCAGCATACTTTTTAAAGAAACCTAGTCTTCTCTCTCATCCTACCTAAATATGCCTCTGAAAGTAGAAAAGGTTGAAAACCTGGTACAATTTGAACACTAGGTATCCAGAATTCAGATATCCAAAATACTTCAAATTGCAAATTGTCCACATGGGTGACTGAGACAGGTAGACTTTTGCTTTCTGATGATTCAAGGTATACATGTTTTATTGCATGCACACAACTATTTAAAACATTGTATAAAATTACATTGTATAAAAAAACCACAGAAGACAGTGGTCATAAAGTTTCCCCTCACTCTTTTGGTTTCTGGAATACCTGTATTTTCATAAACACAGTGAACAAAGGATAGGAAGGAAAAGGGGCTAGCTACACATTCAAGACCCACTGATTTTTTTTCAAGGAGCTTTTACACAAACAACGTCAGAAATCTGGCAGATGAAAGAGAAGGGGAGAAGTCTGGCTGCCATGGGCTCAAGGAATGTTGTAAAGGCCTGGTTTCTTGGCCAATCAATGCCACACTCGCTCTTCACTCACTCTTCAGACTCCGTTTACCTCAATATGCACCAACATCTAATCTAATTATCTAATCTCATTGGATATTGCTCTTTATATTTATTGGTATTGTTGTTGATATTTAATGTGTTTTAATTATATGGCATTTTATTGTATTTACTTTTAAAAATATATAAGATCTATATACTGTTTATTTTATATAATAGTTTTATATTGTTTCAATTTTGTTGTATTTTTTATTTTGTGTGCAAATGGTATATGGTCTAAACATTAATAAATGCCTTATACTTCTAAACATTGAACGATGAAATGTAAATGGATGGCATGCTGAAAAGTTGTGGAATACTGCTACTATCAGCTTCAAGTGTTGCCCATTTCACTTTTTTCTTCTCGCTGTGTTGTGGGGTCAGAAGCACATGTACTTGTGCTCAGGACAAAGTAAGGTGGAGGAGGTACCCAAGACACCTCCAAATATGCTTCAGTGCCAGCCCTATGAGGTCTTTTTAATCATCCACTGTTTTTCTCCCCTTTCCAGCTCTTGTACTTGCACAGCAGAAGAAAACGCTGCCAGAGTCACATAATGCAAATGACCTTAAACAGACAACAGTGACCCTTCTTACGTCTGAGAGCCTCAGAGCAGGTGGGAAGATAACCTTTGCCAGACGAGCTGCATTCTCACTTGCCTCCGGGCAGTTCAGTTTTCACACACAAGTGGCAGGAAGTTGCCCCCAGGGCTCTCTGCATGCAAAGGGAGGGCCAGCTTTTCTGAGAGAAGCACCTGGTAGCAGAAGCATTTTGCTCGAGGAAGAAAACAGGATCTCACATATAAACAACATCCTCCCTGAACTAGTTCATGAGTCGCTGTTTCCAGAGTTTGTTTTTGAGCTATTATTACAAGGATGGCCCTTCCCTCACATCCCTAGTGAGAAATGGGACTGAATCAAGGGGATGGTAAGATATGACTCAGGACTGAAGACGTTTGCCCGGACACTCAAAAGCCATTGTCTAAATTTAGGGGAATAGCAGCAACTTTCTGCACTTGTCACTGGGAACAATACAATTTTTTTTGGAAAGACCAAAGGGCAGCTGAAGTGGAAGAACAATAAAAATTTATTATTTAGTATTATTTTTAAAATTTAAATATTTGTATCCCTAGCTATACAGAAAGTTATTAGGGAGTGAACAGGTAAAATCAATATTGGCAGATTAAAACAATTTTAAACACGAAGGCAATGGCAAACCCACTCTAACAATTTCTTGCCAAGAAAGCCCTGGGGTGTTGGTGATGGTTGCCTAACCAATAATATTGTATACCTAGAGGACTGCTTTCCAATCTTTGTTCCTCCAGGTGTTTTGGACTTCAGCTCTCACAATCCCTAACAGCCGATAAGCTGGTAAACTGGTTGGGAGTTTTGGGAGTTGAAGTCTAAAACAATCGGAGGAACAAAGTTTGAGAACCATTGGCCTAAAGCAAAGGAGATCCATCAGGTTCAGTGTGATGATTTCAAATCTAAACTCCCTGGTTTTTCTTTTGGCTGCCATTTTGCCAACCACTCACCAATAGGGTTGTGCAATTTGGCACTAAGCCATGCCATTTTCGGTTCCATTTTCAGATAACTCCTCATTTTGTTTACTGGGAAATTGCTTGAAGGGTAGGGGTACCATTTTAATTCGGTAAAGATTTGGCCCATTGGCTACAATAGGGAAACTCTAGAGGCTCAATCCTCAGTCATTTTCAGATCTATCTGCATGAAACCTATCTCGGTTTTAGACCCCATTTACGACTGCAGGTCTGCCAAGTTTGGAAGAATTCACCAATCTACCAATTTTTTTTTGAATTATTTAAAGATTTTACCATAACATTTTTAAAAATAAAACAAGCTGCAAGAGATGGTTCTGGGAATTGTAGTCTCTGGTTGTGTCCATTCTCAGCCAATCTCAGCATGGACATAACCAGGCCTTTTATTGTCTGAGAAACACAGAGAGAAAACCTTCAACTCTCATCATGCTCTGAGAGGAGCTCAGAGGATTTTCAATTCCTGACCCACACAAATGCTGCTGGAAAAGCAAGTTTCCAGTAAGGCCCTCTCTGGAGGAGGGACCTAGGAAAACTTTCCAGAAGAAATTAAAGTTGCTGCTGCTGCAGCAGGGGAGGAAAAAGAAGAGACACTGCATTTAACCCCATCATCTCCCGGTGCCCCCGTGGCAGACCCTGCCTCAGGTATACTGCAGTTAATTCCATCATCTCCAGCAGCCGAAAGATCCTATGTTACCCCCCTCCCAACATCCTGTTTTTGAGGATTTAGCAAACGAATTACCAAATTTTACAAATCACTTTTAGTCTAAACTGATCCGGACACCACCTTACTCACCAGTCCAATCTCTCTGGGGCAAAAATAGTTGGTTCCTTGTCAGCCAACCACAAGAACCCATTTTGGTGTGACAGTTTGCATTCTGGAGGACATAGGAGATGGGTATTTGAATGAAATCTTTATGAAGTCCAAAGATGAATATATGAATTCATTTTGGATTACCACATTATTTTTGTTCACTAGAGTGATTTGAATGCATCTTTTGTATGTCATTTTCCACCAATATACATATTTTCTGCAAGCACCTTCCTCTAATGTAGGTCTTTTTGGACAACATTCCCATAAAGTGCTGTGTCTTTTTTTGGTCAGAGATTCATAGTGCAACATCTGTAGTAAAGTAAGAATCATGGACTAATTGCATTCTATTTTGTGTTTTAGTTGGCCAAGTATAAAACAGATTGATCTGTATCAAAACACGGACATGAAATATGTGTTATCTATCTTCCTATAGGAGATGTCATCCTTAATATATGGGCTTGTCCAAAATTATGATTGCTCGCACAAAAGTGCTTCAAACATGGAAATACTAGTGTAGGGTGGCATTTTTAAAAAGCTGGGTCTCTGTGTGGATTAACCATGATTTGTATATTCTTTTTAAAAAAAACTCACATGGATTGTAGGCCAATGCTTGTTCTTTCAAAAGGTGCCTCCGTGTATATTCTCCCTGGCTACAATTCCCATATACTCAAGGTATTAATGAACTCTACTATAAGTGCAAACCATATATGTAAACTAGCCAACATCTGTATAAGTGTGTGTAACAGAGAAAACAGAGGAAGAAAGCCAAGGAAATTCTTCAGTCCATGATAACTGAAGATTGTTATATGCTCAGAATCAGAGGAATATTCTAATACCTATTATTATTTTTGGCAGATGAATAGTTACTAAAACCAAATGAGGTAGAAGAAGTGGGCAAATTAACCATTTAGGTTAGAGAAAAGTCAGTAGAGGCCTTTGTAAAAAAAATCTTGAAAACTTTATGTTGATTATTTGAAGACAAAGCTCTGTAGAGTGATAGCAATTGGGCGATTGTACAGTGTTGAGTTTAGGGCATTGACTAAAAATGTGTTCCCATCATCAAAATGGGTGAATGACAAGCCATAAGCAGTATCGAATTGTCATGAAAACATGGCTTCGTTTTGGTCATCTTTCCGCATTAATATTAACTTTCATGCACATTCTCTTATAATGTGCTTGTGCCTATGCTATCACATCTTCAGGGACCAGGAGGGGTCAGTGTCTCATTTGGAGATGAGATGGCTCTGAAAAAAAATGTTAGATACAAATGCAAGGAGGTTCCTTGAAATGTCCCTAGATATAGATAGATTTTTGAAGGAGTTAAAGTAATGCAGGACTTGTGTCTGGTGCAGGAAATCTGTAACTGAAGCCAGAGCTCTTGGGAGGAAACATTAAGTTTATCGTGGGAGAAAAAGAAAGCGAAGTGTTAAAGTTATTAACACGAACAGAGGATACCGGCACATCCTGCAGAAAACTTCCTGTTTAACCAACAAGCTAGAAAACAACAACTGGGGGGAAAATGATGAAATTTCAGCTTCACTCTTTTTTGGTCCAAGGGTTTTTATTTTTACACTGCTATTATTTTTGAGCTTTGAAGTCACCGCTTGTTATACCAAAGACTGTATAATAACCTGTGCAACTTGCATAAAATCACATGCTTGCACTTTGTATGAGTTCATTCTGTGTAATCACCATCATTAAAGCCAAGTGGAATCCCTGATTCATCCACTAACCTGTGCTGGAAAAGTCAAGGAAGTGCATCTTATTTTATCCCATAACCACTCTGATCATCAAGTGGGACCGAGGTGGGACCGAGGCCCTTCTCTCAATCCTACCTCTATCTCAAGTTCATTGAGTTCGAATGCAGAGTTTGCTGTGAGTTTTCCGGACTGTATGGCCATGTTCCATAAGCATTTTCTCCTAATGTTTCTTCCACATCTATGGCAGAGGTTGTGAGGTGTCATAGATGCGGGCGAAACATCAGGAGAAAATGCTTATACAGTCCAGAAAACTCACAGCAACCCAATAATTTGTCAGCTCGAGAACACATTGACAATTTATTGCCTCTTGACTGGTCAAAAATGTAAAAACAATTTTAAAGATGTTATTTTAATTGTCAAAGGATAGTGGTGCTAAGCTTGTGAATAATGATTAGTGTTCTATATTATTTTAGTTCAGATGTTAATTTGTTGCTGTTTTAATATGCACACGCACATATATTTTAAAAATAAAAGTAATATGTTACAGTAGAATCTCACTTATCCAACATTTGCTTATCCAACGCATTTTTGTAGTCAGTGTTTTCAATGCATCGTGATATTTTGGTGCTAAATTTGTAAATTACTACGCACAGTAATTACTACATAGCATTACTGCCTATTGAACTACTTTTTCTGTCAAATTTGTTGTATAACATGATGTTTTGGTGCTTAATTTGTAAAATCATAACCTAATTTGATGTTTAATAGGCTTCTCATTAATCTCTCCTTGTTATCCAACATATTTGCTTATCCAACGTTCTGCCGTATTAGAAAAGCAAAACAGATTTTTCTGTTTTCATGAACATGATTGGCATTAATGAATTACTATTCAATTCAACTATATTCCTCTGATTTGTTAGCCACTCTGGAAATCTTTTTAGCTGAAGGGTGGGTTTTAAAATATTCTAAATTCATCATTAAACCATCAGTCTATGTTTCTAACTTCTGATCTCAGCTGACTGCTTCTGAATATTTATTCCACATCAGGTGCAATCAATGAGCAGTCCTGAACCAAATGAGGCCCTGGCCTGATCTCTTGTGGCCCTCAACCACAAAATCATTAGATCATACCAGAGCTCTTCATTTACCAGAGCTGGCAGGGGATTCCTTTGCGACTGGCCTGATGAAGCTGCTCTGTCTTTCAGTCTTAACTGTAAAGGAGCCATCTAAAGAGCTGCATGTATTTGGTGGAAAGGCTTTAGCACCGTGGTAGGTCCTTAAAGTCTGGATTAAAACCCAGAACAGATTCTTCACTCCTACTGACATGGGAGCCATTAGCCTGCACTCCACTAACTCTGGAAAGAGTGACTCGTGAGAAAGATGTTGACATAGATGGCTGGGAGGAGATGTGATCTTTGGGTTTTGGACTGGAGTACTGTGACTCTTAACTGATTTCTAATGACTATAACAAAGGGAGAAACATGTCTAATTCTTGTTCTTCCGAGCTCCATATTTAGTATTTACAGTAGGGGTAGAGATCAAGTTTGGAGTATGTCAGGTGACACTAATGGGGATTGCTATAAACTGTATGCCACTGTCACGACACTCTAGCTAGCATCCTGTTAACGATACACAGAAGTATAAGTGCAACATGGCCTGCATATATCTTTTTTAGTCATTGCACTTCCTTCTGCCCCCTACAAAGATCAAAGCACCCAGCCAGATATCATCATTCTACTTGGATACCTCCCTCCAAGTTTTTCTGTGAATGGTGGAGAGCTGAGTGAGGTGAGGATTAAAGAAAAAATATCCATAGACAGATGGAGACTTATTACATCATTAGTTGAGATCTCTAAAGAACTTTGGTGGACCTCAATACATTGCTTTCTATACACAGATCCCATTTGCAGAAAAGCATCTTTCTTGTGGCAGAGTTTGCATTCTAATGGCAATTAGTATTGCTATGCTAAATTGAAATCTTATGGCATGCTTTGCTGTTACATAAAAGGACAATTAACACGTAGTCTTCATTGCTGTACATCCATGGCTTTCATTAGATTTTACTGGCAGCAAACACAGGTTTTAAATTGGTTTCTAGCTTCATATGAGCTCCATAAGGCATTTCGGAAATGTTTCATCTCAGAGTCTTGCTCTTCACTATGGATGACAAATTATCCCATTTATTATTATTATTATTATTATTATTATTATTATTATTATTATTATTATTATTATTATTTATATCCCGTTTTTGTCTCCATAAGGAGACTCAAAACAGCTAACATTAAAAGCATTACAATACAATTTGAAATATACAAATATACAAATATTAAAACAGTATTAAACATCATTAGTATTAAAATCAATTTGGATTAAATCCATAAAAACATTTTAAAAAAACCACAGCAACCCCTGACATAATTTTAAAAACCTTCTCCTTTAAAAACCTGCCTGAATAATAAGGTTGCTGGAAGGACAGCAGGGAGGGGGCCATTCTGGCTTCCCTGGGAAGAAGGGAGTTCCAGAGTCAAGGGGCAGCAGCCACTGGGAAGGAAGGCCGAACTGAGCTTGAGATGGAGGTGGGACCAAGAGAAGGGCCTCTACTGAAGATCTTAGGGCTCGGGCAGGTTCTTACAAGGAGATGTGGTCAGCCAAATACCCTGGACCCGAACTGTCTAGGGCAGTGGTCCCCAGATGTTTTGGCCTTCAACTCTCAGAAATCCTAACAGCTGGTAAACTGGGATTTCTGGGAGTTGTCGGTCAAAACACCTGGGTTGAGAACCACTGGTCTAGAGCTTTAAAGATCATAACCAGAACTTTGAGTTGTGCCTGGAAACAGACTGGCAGCCAGTGGAGCTGCTGCAACCGGGGGTTGCGGGGTTATCTGCTTCCTGTAGCCAGCCTCAGTTAGCAACCTGGCTGCAGCTCTCTGGACCAGCTGAAGTTTCTGAGCACTCTTCAGAGGCAGCCCAATGTACAGTGCATTACAGTAATTCAGATGGGATGTAACTAAGGCATATGCCACCGTGACCAGATCTGGCTTCTCTAGGAATGGTCACAGTTTCACAGAAGATTTAATTGTGCAAAGACCTTCCTGGCCACCACTGATACCTGGACCTCCAGACTGAGTCCAGGAGGATCCCCAAACTCTGGACCTGCGTCTTCAGGGGAGTGTGACCCCATCCAGCACAGGCTGGGTCTCTATCCCTGGGTCTGCCTTCTGACAGACCAGGATTACCTCTTTCTTGTCTGGATTAAATTCAATTTTTTTTTGCCCCCATCCTGTCCATTACTGATGACAGACACTAGTTTAGGGTCAAGACAACTTCCTGGGCTTTAGGTGGAAAGGAGTATTAGAGCTGGGTGTCATCTGCATATTATGATTATGATTATTATTTTATTCCTTACCTGCTCTCCTCATGGCAAGTTACAGAATAATCAAAACACATAAACAACATTGTAAAAATATCACAAATATACATATTAAAATGTCTTACAATAAAAGATACATATTAAAACATATTTCTATAATATAGGTGGCACCACACTTCAAAACTTCAGATGACTTCTCCTAGAGGCTTCATGTAAATGCTAAATAGCATGGGGACAAAACAGAACCTTGAGGAACCCCACAGGGCCAATAGCGCCTATGTGCAGGAGTGCTATTATGCACCAATTGCATTGTACACCAGGACACTATCTAGGGAGTGCCAGTGTGTATTGGGACATTTTTGCTAGTGTTCTGCTATGCAGCTTAGTTATTAGCTAACAGAGGGGTTTTTTTGGAGATCACCCATACTGCAGAATTGTAGCAATTTGACACCACCTAAACTTTCATGACTTTATCTTATTGAATTGTGGGATTTGCTGATTGTTGTGGCACCAAAGCTCTCTGACAGCAGAGTAAATATCTCATAAAACTACACATCCCAGAATTCTATATTATTGAAATGGCAGTTCGTGTGGTGTCAAACTGCTATAATTCTGCAGTGTGAATACAGACTAAGTGCTGTTGCTACATAGCTACTTAACAGACATCATGAAAGAAGATTAAGGCCCTTATTTTCATTATTCTTACATTGTGGTATAGTTTCTGGAAATGCGAGACAGAAAGGGGATATTTATCTATCTATCATCTATATCTTTTGTACATTTATTAAGATCGAGGTAGAAATTGTGCAGCTGTCCAGATGTTGAAACATAACTCCCATCATCCATTGTCAGTATAGCGAACAGTGAGGAACACTGGGAACTGTAGTCCAAAAACATTTAGAAGTATACTGGATAACAACCACTCCTTTATGTAGTAATAGCAAGCTATTTTTTCAATTAAACAAAAATTCCATCTCTTTTTAATGAAAAAAAATAATTAGGAATAATTTCACATCAGCAGGATTCATAAGGCAAGATGCAAATACGTGACTGGCCAAAACTGTGCCACCAGAGTATCATCCATTGCAAAATTAATTCCTTTAGGCATGCTTGGTTCCAGTGGATTCTCTTCATCAAGTTTATAGGAAAATAGTTTGTGTATTTCATAGAGATAATTGGAAGTCTGACACATCCATTGTTTGTCATCTCATAAAGCTGAAGCATCACGTTGCTACTCATCAGTCCTGTTTACAATAGCTGTTGTTGTTCATAACTCTATTTTCGGCATCTTGCCGTTAATAAAGCGCTGACTCACACAATCTGAGAAATATTGTACAAGTTAACAACAACTGTCACTAGGGACTCATCTCTATTAAGCTGTCTAGGATGCTTCCTATTAACTTGTGTGCATGTGTATAGCCTCCTCCCTTTTAAATCTGCAATAACTTGGAAGCTTTGCCTTCATCAACCTGACGTGATTAGTTTGTCAGTTTTTCCAGACATCACAAAGTACCTTGAATGCATGCGGCATAGCAGGAAGGAAATCTCCTGACTTTTGCCTGAATAAGTTCCTTTGTGAGTAATTATTTTACAGCCATATGAGAATATTTTTTATGCTGAAAGGCAGCCATTTTATCAGTTGCAGGGGTCATTCTAGAAGAAAATGGCTGACTCTCAAGGCCAAAAATGACTAGTGTGAAAAACCCTTTACCCAACTGTTGCATAAAAACAAAGAGAATGAAAAGACAGCAGACTGAAAGATACCCAAAAAACTAAACATAGTCTGCCATGCGGGTCATTAACTGTAAGCAAAGGTTCAAGAGAAGCAAATATTAGTCATAAAACATCCTAATAAACAGCTTATGATCCAAGGACTTCCTGGAAGTGTGAACTTCTCTGCACAGTGTAGCTTAGGCTATTTGCAGTCTGAGGCAATGGCCAAAGTCGCCCACTCATCCATTCTATATACCAGTTCAATCTGTAGACTGAATCGAGAAAGCCATTCTTCTGTATATAGTTCGCATGAGCCCCTGATTCAGGACTACTATATTTACTTCAGTATAATGCACCATTGTATGTAATAGACCCCTCAATTTCAAAGGTGTGCATTACAAAAACAACAACAAAGGACTTGCTGACAAATGCAATGCGAGGCGGCGGAGGCTGCAAAAAGCTCTTGGAAAGCCATGCCTAACCAACAGACTTGGAAGGAAGTCAGTAGTGGCCACAAAACAGCTGGTGGGAAGTCATACCTCTCCATCCTGCCTTCCCACCAGCCTTTTCATGGCCACCACTGCCTCTTCCTCCTCTGTCCCCAGCTAGGATCTCTTGCCCTACAGGGCAGGTTGGTTTAGACACACAATTCTACCATGCCATTGAATCCAGTGCACAACTCAATGTTAGTGCTGTAATTTAGCCAGAAAAGGAGAGCATCAGATTTAAGTAAATATGGTATTAGCCTTGAATCAAGGGCTCATGTGAATGATACAGGGTTATAGGTGCAGGGTTCCCATAAAATGTGGGAAAAATGCAAGCATAAAAAAAAATCACAAACACTATTTTTTTAATTGATGAGTTCACTTCTCTAGACATTCATAGGTCCTTGAATTATGAGGATGTTATGATGGTATTTCTCTTGTGTAAACCTCTCATGCTATTAATGGATATGGACAGTCTTGAGACCAGGAATGGCCAGTAGAAGAGAATTATAGAAGTTGGAGTCAAATATCGGGAGGATCAAATTTCCTCATCCTTGCTTTAAAGACTTCCTAGTGTGTCACACATCATATTTTATACTAACAGCCTCATGACACAGGGCTAAAATTGCCGATCTAGCCCTGGTCACCCATGGAGCTGCCCGGCTCCCATCAGATGACATTGTGCCGGTTCCATGGGTGAAGGAGGGCTGAAGCGACCCATGTTGCCATTTACTTTAATAGGGAAAAACTGTGCACTCCACGCACACACCATGCTTCCCCCTGTGGGATCAACAGCTGCAAGAGTTGGGCAATGCGAGGGGAAGGGTGACAGCTTCCCCATGACTCATGGCAAAGCGAAGCAAGGTGAGCCTTTTTTCGTGGCCATGTGATGAAGCCGTGACTCAAAAGAAAAGAAGTAGAACTAGAGTCAGAGATAAGTGCGTTAATCAGGCTAGACTATTTGGGAGCAAGGCACCCATGAATTGCATATGATACTCTGCACCATAGATGCTATGTTATCCACTGACAGAAATTTGAAATTTTGAAAGGTCAGCTATATCACCAATGTGTAATTAATTGTAGGGGTAAAAGTATATTTCAGTTAACAAACTTCTGACAAAGAAGTATCTTTTTTTTAAAAGAAAGTCATTTTACACGCATAGCCTCTCTGTACTTTTCCACCTGTGGTTGGTCTAGATGAATGCTTTTTATCAGTATTGGCACTGCAAAAAATGGCAAAGGAGGCCTAGAGAAACACAGAATTTTGGAGTTGGGTTGCAGCAGTATATTCTTGATAAGCAATTGAATAAACTTTTGATCTGGGAAAGAAATCCTCCTTGAGCTAATTACCTTGTAGCTGTGTGTGTATGTCTACAACAGAGACGATAAACAGCAGGTGACTCTGGTATCCCTTACTGAGCATTTGAGAAACAGCAAAACAAAGGGGAAAAGAGAGAGAGGGAGAGAGAGAAAGGAAGAAAGATAAGCTTGCATCTCCAGCTCTCCCCAGTATGATAAAAAGCATATGGATCTGTAAGTTTAGATACCAACAATGGAGGTCAAAAGAAAAATGGAATTTTGTAAAAAATAAATAAATCCCAGAATGCATTCTGAAAGAAACTTTCAAAAGCTTTCTAGAATGTCAACATGTTTTTATTTGCTTGTGCAAGTCTTACATGACCTGATTTTTATTCATTTCACATATGCATATTGTTAGAATAAAAGGTTTGGTGAAACATATTGAACTCGCCTTCTTTTTTGTAGTGTAGGATCCTATTCCTATTATTTTCTATGTTATTTCTGCTTCTGTTACCAGGAACAGGCCTACATTGTTATCTGAAGCATACTGTACTTATGTTGTTGATGATTTTTTGGGCAATCGCTTATATATGAAAAACTAATGTCATATACAATTAAAGTATTATTATGATAGCTGGAGAAAAGAAGACTGGCTGTTCATTAATTCACATAATTGATATCCCACCTTTTCCCTAAGAACTATATGTTAAAGTAGCTTACAATTTTTAAAGAAAAATACAATATAGATAAAAATATGCAAAAAGGTTCATTTAAATGTAACTATGCCATCAGAAAGAAAAGCAATGTAAAACATGCATTAAAAAGAAGCAATGAAAAGTGTTATAAAGCACAGCACACTACCAAAAATCCTTCCTTTTAAAACAGCCAGTTCCCAAAGCCAGGTCAGAACTGAAAAGTTTGTCCCAGTCAATAGAAGGAAAGCAAGGAAAGTGCCATTCTAGCTTTCTGGAAAGTCCAGAGTATGGAGGCAGCCACCAAGAAGGCTCACCCAAAATACTGTGTACTCTGCAAAAGGGTGATGGCAGAGAGATTTATCTATTTTCACAACTGTAAAGAGAATTTTCTTGTAGCTTCTCTGCCCTTTATGAGGCATTTAGTTATCCACAATGGCTGGTCACTGATTCAACAGGTAGCAATATGGATTAATACTGAACAGTATATTTTGCATAGTTGTTATACCTTGTGTGAATGAAACTGAAAATAAAGAACTGAAATACTGATTTCTTAATGGAACAGCTAAGCACATTTGGACCAATTCCTTGCTAGAATCCAGAGGATCACTGATGTCATTTCAACAAGATTCAAGGACTACATTCTTATTGATATAGAGAATAAAGGGAGTTATTCAGAGCAATGTGTGGATGCCTTTCTGTTTACTTAGTGCGTGTTTGTAGTTGATCTGCTAAAGCAAAGCAATTTCTTATATGACTACTCATATGCACAGTCATTCATAAGAGGAATGCACTTTGTGATGCGAGATGGTCAATCTGCCAAGTTCTGCTTCCTATTGGGTAAATTTGGCAAACAAATCCACATGTTATTCCACCTTGGTCATATTTAACTGCATAAAAAGGGACTAAATTGATTTTTAAATAAGAAGTGAGTTCCAGCTCTATTGTCACTTGCTGCCTGCAAAATGGTGTTTCTGTAAAGGAGAGTCAAAACTTGGATTTTCTAGGGTTCTGGTTCATGTGGAGACCCTACATACAGTGATAATATAATAATAATAACTTTATTCTTATACCCCGCCCCATCTCCCCGAAGGGACTCGGGGCGGCTTACATGGGGCCATGCCCAAACACAACAATATAAAAGCAAGCAAAACAATAAAGCAAATCACTCAACAATAAAAACAACAATATCGATAAAAACGGTCATAAAAGGTCAACATACAAAATAAGGTGTTAAAAACATGGGTTAAAATCACAGATCTGGGCCAAAGTGCAAAGTGCAGTGGAAAGACTTGCCTCCTCAGAATAGTCATGTGTTCTCATAAGCCTTGCACAGAACTTTTGTGTTCTTAGAGATATAGTAAGATACAGCTTCCAAGGAGGAAATGTTTCAAATTCCAGTATGGTCTACATGTCAAATCAGTGACTATTATTCACACCCATGCCTCTACTACCCACCAGTCAAATATTTCAATATGATATGTCGCTAAGCATACAGTATTTTCCACAGCAATCTCATAGTGATAGTTTGATGATTTATGAAAATCTGTTTCTCAAAGGGCATGCTTATGCCCTCCTGGAGGTGATGAATGAGACATTTTGATTGCAGGACAACAAAATCTTAGCCTTCAAAGCCACAATGCATAGTGTCTAATCCCAGCATGTTCATTATGGCACATGGAGCAGAAAAATATTTTTTCTCAGAACTGATAATAAAAACACACCAAAACATGCCAAAACACCCAACTTTAAAAACTAACAACTTGCTGCCTGTTTGTTACTTCCCAGTCAAGCCACTGAGGGCTAAGTTCCATTGTACGAGCTATATAACTCCAACTTCAGGGTCCTGGGTGAACTATAATCAGTGCTTGTAGGGTGGGACGAGGCTCCATTTTGCTCCAATCATACAACCAGGAGAAAGAACAGTACACACCCCTGAGATCTAATTGGCAATGAAGGTGCAGAATGGTGCCTTGAAGGGTTCCATGGGATGCCATTATGTAAGGAGATATTGGGTACCTCTTTCTGCAGCCAGTGAGAAAGGAATACTTTGATGTAACAAGAGAATATTGTTTTGTGGTTTCAGCATCCGCAAGAGCCATAGGTTCGGGGGCCTGGGGTGTCTAGAAGGCTAAATGAGACACAGATGGGCGGAAGGCAAAATCAGAGGTTTATTCTCAATGGTCAGAGAGGATGTCAGTGGGGAAAGCACTCCAAAGAACTGACATGCTGCAATTATGGATATAGTGCATATTTATTACATTTTGACCACAATTCATGACTCCTATGCTAGCTCCTAAAAAGATTTAGAACGCGACCAATCCTTGAGCAGCTAGGATCCACTCAGTGATTGGTCTGGGATTTCTTCTGACATCATCACTGGTGGGCTCTCGCTTTGACAGGTGATTTTAATAAACAATCATTGGATTATTTCAAAGTGTCCATTTATTGATCTGCTCCTGAGAGGGGCATGGTCAGGGAGGAATGTAGTAAGGCAATTGCCAATGGGTTTATGATGAACTTAATGGTTTGGCTCTGGAGGACACAATAGGGTTAGTCCAAGATACAGTACATAATAGGTGCTTTAAGGTGCTGACCACCTTAATAGGTGTCACCAGAGTGATATTGGTTTGGGGCATGGGAGAGGAATCATTATTTATTCTGCAGTCTAGATGCATCCTCAGACTGATTTTGGGAGTTGAGGTCCAAAACACCTGGAGGGCTGAAGTTTGCCCATGTAGGCTTAACAAATCAGGTTGTAGACAGCTGGCTCAAGTGCTACAGATAATAAGGATATGCATATTTAAACATCTCTGTTGAATTTAGAGCTAGGTGGCACCAGTTAGCTCATGTTCTTGTCTACATCTGTGTTGCATGCTCTTAGCAAGACCTCACAGCTGGAATGCATTTCGAAGGAGCCCAAACTTTTGTTTGCTGAATCTGAGACAATGATAGATGAGCAGGCTAAAGAACAAATATATGGTACCAATCAAGTGTGTGGTTTCAGGGAAGCAAAATAGCATCCGGAAGCTGTTTGAAAACAAACAAACAAACAAACAAACAAACAGAGTTGCATTAATTTTGTTGCTTTGCCTTCTGAATGAACCAACACAGTCACCACACTCCCATGTTGCTTTTGTCTGGCTTGCTTTTGCGTCACACTTTTGCCTTGAGGGCCATGCAGCAAAACCAAGTAAATGTTCTTTGACCCAGTTTAGAGGTGACCTGGGATATGGGAATGAAGTTCACCCACAATCTTAACTTTTCAACTGAGTTGACATGCTACTAACTTCTGAAAAATAAAGAGTGGACAAATGCCCTATTTCACAGGAGACATTCCTCTATTTGAGAGGTTGCTAAAGGATAGTTGTCTTTTTGAAAGTATTCAATTCAACTCTGGCTTAAAGATAACACCTACACACACACCAGGAAGAAGATTGGGAACCTCAAAGATGCTTGTTCACAGTTGGCTGCAGTGGCACCATGGGTTAAACCCTTATGCCAACTGGACTGCTGACCTGAAGGTTGGGTTGCTGACTTGAAGGTTGCTGGTTCAAATCCGTGAGATGAGGTAAGTTCCCATCTGTCAGTTCTAGCTTGCAGTGACATGAGATAAGCCTCCCAGCAGGATGGTAACATATGTGGGCATTCCCCTGGGCAATGTCTCTGTGGATGGTCAATTCTCTCACACCGGAAGCGACTTGCAGTATGTTCTCAAGTTGCTTCTGTCATGATAAAAAAAAATCACACTAATATGAATTTTTGGGACTTTTCCTATGGCCAACATGACTACCTCTGCCAGGATCTGGAGTCTTCAAAGTATTTTGGCCTCCCTCCAACCTAAAATACGCCGGGCTCTATGCAAGCACAGCATGCACTGGCATCTGCTCTTCTTTCTCAGCGGGAAAGACAAAAAAGTCAGAAGTTTCCATATTGGATGTTGCTGTGGCCTAGACCAGTGGTACCAAACTTCTTGCCTTCCAGGTATTTTGGACTTTAATTCCTAGAATGACTGGCCATTGGAGAAGCTGGCCAGGGCGTCTGAGAGTTTGAGTCTGAAACATCGGGAAGGCTACAAGTTTGACACCTCGGATCTAGACAGTGAATATTTTGTTATTTTCTCTTCATGTAACAAAGAACTAGAGATTTGATTACGTTGTGTGCAATTTAAATTTGGATGTGCTTAATTGTATTCAATTTATTTGTATCCTTCCTTCCACCATCTCTCAGAATTGTGGCTAACTAACCAAAATGACATGTCCCAACCTTACTACAAGACAGTTCTATAGCTCACCTAATCACAGACAGCAAAGGGGTTTTGGTCCAACATATCTGGGAGGAACAATGGATTGGGAAAGGTTGGTGGATATATATGAGAACAGCCTTCAAAAAAATAGTGGTTTGGAGAGTGGGGATCAGGGCATTTGCTAACAACATATCAGACCTTCCCTTCTTTGAGGACAAAAAATCTCAATGAATGTACATTTCTCAGCTCAGATTCCTTCTTTCAAATTCTGTTCTAAAGTGCAGACTCTCTCAATGACTGAAAATGTGATGTTATGCAAAAGCCCATTCCCATAATATTGATTTGATATATAGAAAACAAATATATAAACATGGGAGAAGCCTCCCAGCAGAATGGTAACATATCTGGGCGTCCCTTAGGCAATGGCTCTGTAGACGGCCAATTCTCTCACATCAGAAGTGACTTGCTTCAAGTTGTTTCTGACACAATTTTAAAATGTTTCAGTTCTAAAAATCAACTTCAAATTACCACATCTGTATGTATGAATTATTGCACACAATTTTATGCACACTGTGTCTTCGTTTTTGGTGACAAGTAATGCCCATCCTCATATATAGACCCACCGACAATTTGCTCTAGAAAAAGCATATGTAGGTACCTGTGTGATGCCTGCATATTTTCCCTGCCAGAAATATTGGAACCAAGAGTGTTTGGAGGGAGGGGAGAATAAGAGAAGTAATTTTCATTGGGATAATGGAATATGGAGAAAAAAACAATCTTGAAGAAACAGGTGCCCTTTTGTGAATGTATTTATTTGATAAATTTGTTAAAATGTGTATATCCTGCCATATAGCTGATCAAGTTAAGTAATTAAATTGAATTAAGTAATTAAAAACCATTATAAGTAATAAGTATAATTGTCTGGTTGCAGCCTTATGACCAACTGCAAGTTTATTCTGCCATATTTAATGACAAATATCTTATTCATGTTCCTGTACCATGCATAGTCAATGTTGAATAAGAAAGATTAATTGAAAACAGTAGTTTGCACTGGCCAATAGATTTCAGAAAAGACAATTCATAAATAGGAACGTTAACTGGAGGGCCTTTGTTAAATTTGTGATCTGTTCAGTATGGAATCGGCCTACCCAGCTCCTGCTTTCTAAGTTGTAGCCCTTGTTGGGGTGGCCAGATGCAGAATCATACAGATTCTAGGGGTGCATATACACCATAGAATTAATGCAGTTTGACACAATTTTAAACCGCCATAGTTCAATACTATAGAATATAGGGATTTGTAGGTAACTTAGGCATCATCACTCTATGGTAGAGAAGGCTAAAGAGCTTATAAAACTGCAATTCCCAGGATCCCATAGCATTGAACCATGAGATAAAATGATTCATACTTCATTCCTTATACAGTGTAGTTGCTTCCCTTGATCAGAGCCGTGATAAATCTGCCTCAGCTTTTAGTCCAAATATTAATGGTGCTAATCAATATATGCAGCCTTTTGGGCAAGATTCGCTTCTTTAAAGTTTTGACTAAAATGTAAAAAAAATAACTGTCCCTCTGGCATTGGAGCTATCAAACACCACCGATAAAGAACATTGAAGGAAGGGATATGGAATACTTGAAAATGCATGTCTACTAAAACTTCTCGTGTTGTTTTTTTCTGCAACAGACTAACATCTATTATTTCTTCCCCTGAACTATTTTTCAGATGATAATGCTCCATTTGAAGGGTTGTTTGGTCCAGCAGAAGCCTTGAAAGTTGCTCAGAACTGTCATAATTGACAAGTTTTGTAATAACAGTTTGAACTGTGTTACTTATACAATGCTTTATTTATTTATTTATTTATTACATCACTTCTACACCGCCCTTCTCACCCATCAGGGGACTCAGGGCGGCTTACAATATAAACATACACATCAAAAAACAGTTTTCATCAAATTTAAAAATCTATCACGATTAAAAATTACAATAACATTAAGAATATACATTAAAAATATACATAATTATACATTTAAATATACATTTAAGGCGCTTTCCATGTCCAGGTGGGGTCTATCAGTAGGTCATATATTCATATCTCATTTTTGCTGCTTTAAACACTACTTTCCAGGCTGTAGCAGTGGGAGCGGTTTGCAATACTTTCAATAATTGTTGCATGCTTATAAATCTTAAAGTAAAGACTTTAGACACTTGGGCACACAATACTTAAGCATGAATGCACGTAGGTGACCAGACTGTGGTTGTTCCCACTGCTGTAAAATAGACCACATTTCTATTTGCACTCTAGGAAGTATTTCTAAATTGGTACGTATGTCAAGTTCCACATATGCAAATGCTATGTCAATTCCAGACATTTTTCCTATGATTTTGGGAGGACTCAGCTTGTGTGTGTGTGAGAGAGAGCGAGGCATGGAGCTTGCCTGATTCCTTCCAAAAGGGTGAGACATATGTAGTCCATGAGCCATGCTTTCTCCACCTCTTAAACAAGATGAGACAGGCACCAAAGGTCTGCCTGGATTCCAAAGAATCTTTAAAAGCTTCCATCCTTCTCACCGGAGAACAAGAGATTTGTGAAATATGACCACCTGGAAACCATCTTAGAAAGAACATATGGTTCAATGTGCTATTTGTAGTCTGAGGTGGCAAACCTCAAGAGAATCCTTGTCTCTTTTGTTTGAAACTGGAGTGTTTCTATCATGCTAAAGTCTGGAGAACCAATAAAAAAGGCATACAGTCTTTCTGTCTGTCGTCCTCTCTTTCTCCCCATCCTCCCCTCTTTTAACACAATTAAAATACAGTGTATTTTAAGATACAGATTCTCAGGGACATGCGCACATGCACACTTTTCTACCTTAGTATTCACAAAGGACATCAGAAAAATGTGGAAGACTACATCCATAGGGTTATATTTCCAGGGTGATTAGATTTCAAGTTTTCATGCTAAAAGTTAGACCCCCACTGTTTCATGGTGTCACCTGGCATTTTCCAGATGGTCACTCTTATCCCTTTGGAGAATTGCATACACATCACAAAGCTTTTTGGAACAGATGACTCATGGTGTAAATTTCTATTGCTTTCAATCTCAAAGTCTCTCTTTCTTGAAGAAGCAGGAAATCTGCCGTTTGATGCCTGGAGTTGTCCCCCCTCCCCTTCTCTGTTTCATGGAATTCACTTGGAATAAGAAGATCCTTGCTTGAGCAGAACAAAGTCCTTATCCAGAATTTTGTTTCCAACAGGGGCTGCCTAGGTGCCCATGGAAAGCCTATGAGTATCCATTTAAAGTTACCTATCATTGCTTAACATCACATATAATGGAAGAAAAGTCCATAATTTATCTTTGTCCTGTGTAAATAATCTATCACCATTCAGTTTCACTGGATTGTATCCCTCCACCTGCTAGGTTCTCCTAGTGTTGTGACAGAAGGAGAAAAATATAGACATGTTTTGTTTCTGGGCTCCAAGCATATTTTTCTCCACATCTCTCATGATTTCATACATTTTGCTTTCTCTTATTCTTTTTCTTTGTTTTTTTGTTTTTTTTGTTTTGGTTGTTGTTAGTGCCTTTCAAGATGACTTTGACATATGGTGACACAATGACAGAAATGGCCAGGTCACCCTATTCAGGACTTGCAGACTCAGGACTGTGGCCTCCTAGATTGAGTCTATCCATCTGGAATGAGGTCTTCCTCTTTTTCTGTTACATTTCATCTTTTTCTGATGAGTTATATCTTTGCACAGTACAGTCAAAATATGGCAGCTACATAGTCATCTTGGCTTCTAGAGACCATGTATTTGAACTTTTAGTAGTCATTGGTATCCACACAAATCTCCAGCACCACATCTCACATGAATTTATTTGCTTCCCTCTTTCTTCATGTCCTTCTTTCCTCAGTTTTTACAACTAAACATAGAAATGGGAAACAGCATGGACCAACCTAACTTTAATATTTAGTGATACAGCTTTACATTTCAGGATCTTGTCCAAGTTCTAGTCTTCTTTTGATTTCTTGACTGAAGTCTCCACTCTGATTCATGACTGAACCAAGGTATGGAAAAACCTTTCATTGTCTACTTTAAAGTTACATAAATCAGCTGTAGTCATTATTTTAATTTTCTTAATTCCAACTGTAAATCTGCCTCTGCATTTTTCTATTGCCTTCTTGTTTCAAGTCTTGGGTATTTTTCTGTTAGTAGTATGATAGCATTTACATATCTAGAGTGTTGATTTTTCTTTATCCAATTTTCATGCTTCCTTTCTTGAAGTCTAATCTTGCTTTATGCATGATTTTTTCAGCATACAAGTTAGAAAGGATGATAAAATGCAGCCTTGCATGACCTCCTTGCTACTGAAAATAATTCTGTTTCTCTGTATTCTGTCCTAACGTTGCCTCTTGTCCCGAGTACAGATTATGCATCATAACAATCAAGTGTTGTATTACACTCATTTGTTTAAGTGATCTATAGCTTTTTGAGATACATATAATCAAAGGCTTTCCTATAGCTAACAAAACACGGCCTGATTTTCTTTTGAAATTCTTTGGTACACTCTATTATTCAGCAAGGACTCATCCTCTTATATCATGATTGCTAAGCTTCTTTCACAAGACACAATACCACTGTAGCACAATATGTGAGAATCAATGAACATTTATAGTGGTCACATCATTACAGATGCACAACAAGCAATCTACAATGCATGCTGGTACACTACTCTAGGTGTGTCATTACACATTTGCAATAGCTCTACATGTGAAATTCCACTCCCATCAGTATCAACTGGATAGGTCTGTTTTGCCTTGTCAAAATAAGTCACTCTGCATGTATAGTACAACTTACACCTGTGTGTGTTACCAGGAAAATTCTGGCCAATGTACATTACCTTTGATATATATACATTTCCAAACCATTGTTTCTTGAGGAGAGAGGGATTTGATTATCATAATTGCCATTAGGTAGTAACAGATCCTGTGGGAAGGAATGATGAAAGCACTGAAAATGTTCCTCGTGAACTCTCCAGCAGTCCTTTTCTCTTAGTGCTCACATGTGGCTTTCCCCAGGCCAACATGACCAATTGTGGCAGACCATGAAATAACTTCAGCTAGCAAAATGTCCTAGATTGGCTTAAAAGAATCATAATGACAGTTGGTGTTAAACCTCATCTTGTTCTTGCAGCCACTTTATTGGACATTTCTGAAGATGCACCAGATCCTAAAGACTCCAGATCCTGTCTGATCTTGGAAGCAAAGTAGGGGCAGCCTTGGTTAATACTTGGATTGGATACTGCCAATGAATACTAGGTGTTGTAGGCTGTATTTCAGAGGAAGGAACTGCCTTTGAGTATTCCTTTCCTAAGACAACCTTATAAAATGCACAAGGTCACCATAAGTCAACAGGCAACACACACACACACTAGCCTCACTGCCCAATGGCAATGTGAAAAACCAGTACTGTCACACTGCTCTTTGGAACAGAACACTCAAAATGTAATTTTCATTTAACTTCCATTTCCAAGCTCTGCAAAGCAGTCTCAAAGATTGCTGAGGAAGCAGCCGTCTTTATGGTTGTTTGTTGTTTTATATAATTTGGCATGAGCCACCTGTTATTTTATGTATTTTGGCATGACTTGTTTGTGATTCTCCTGACATTTTTGTAGTGCAACTTAAACAAAACTTCTGAAGTGGTGACCTCCTATGTCAGTCGGAAGAAAATCAGTGTTTGTCACTTGGGAAACATGCCCAACTTATCTCACTCACCTTCCCTTGCAAATAAAATCGCACACAGAGTGAACAGGAACCTAATATTTGATCAGAAATGAATCCCAAGAGTTCAATGGGACTTGCTGCTTATATCTGACCAATATATTTTGGAAAATGAAGAAATTAAGCACATTTCCTTGGGTTTGCAAAATTCAGACAGTTTGGAAGTGTCTCATTTGTCGTGAATGATGAACGGATAGAACATAACAAAAAGAATGAAAACCCATTGGACTTAGCTACTTTCAATGATTATTTCTGAGTAGGCATGTGGGTGTTTGCTGATCTATGTTTTAATCTCTTTTTAATTTTTGTATTTTGTTAATGTTTAACCCTCTGAGCCCTCAGGCTCTGGATCTACAATTTCCACTGCAATGGAGTGTCACATCCTGTGTTATTAAATGGAACACAGTAAATGTGGATATATGCTGAAGTTGCTGCAATTCAATAATATAGGATAAGATCATATGTGTCTCCAAAAAACTGAACTGAATTCCTGAAGTTATGGTGGGCTCACAGTATGGACAAATGTGAGTTCTAAATAATAACAACAAAACAACAGGCATATAATTGCATTGTACATGTTTTACATTCTGTCCAGCAGATACTATATCATAAGCAGGACTGTGCTCAGGATTCATGTTTGCCCTCATTAATGTCTGGATGTGATCCCAAGCATTTCATCACCTCAAGGAAAATGTTTCTGGTCCTCCAACCTTCCAGGGCAGCTGGTATCAGCTGCTATGTCTTTGACATCTCTCAGACTTTGAAAATTATGTATCCTTGAATTATCTGCAGCTTGGAAGATTACACTCTGTAACACAATTTTTGTTTCTGGGTTATAAATGTTGTTTTCTAATTGGGTCTATTATAAAAAATATGGAAAAGTTTTTATTAAACTTTGTTTTTACAGGACGTCTTGCAGCACATTTTGCTTTTGTTTTTCAATGAATATCTCATTGAGTCTCAATCAATTCAGCATGGCTGGCGGCAGCCACAAAAAAAAAGTTTCTGGAGTTTAACAGCTACTTTCAAAGTAAGTACCACACAATTAAACAGGAATAACATTTTCGAACCAGGAACAGAAAGTCTTTCAAATTTTGTTGCATAGTGTTATCCAGGATTAGGTCCTTAACCCTGAAGACTCTGGTGGAAATGATGGCCTTCTACCAACAACAACAACAACAACAAACTTTATTTATATACCGCTCTATCTCCCGTGGGGACTCAGAGTGGTTTACACATAATAAAAACATTCAATACATATTCATCATACAAAATACAAGAAACCAATATAACAGCAATTAACAAAACAAATTTAAAATTCCAACATTTTAAAACAATATAAAACCTTAATACAAGCAAATGTAATCACTCCCTTGGGTGATTCTACAGCCAATGGGTATAAAATATAAATCGAACAAGATGGCAATATGGGCCAACTTTAGATGATCCATCTTCTGCAACCCTATATGAAGATAGTGGGTTTGGCTTCAGTTCTACATTAGACTGCCAGACATTTGGTCTAGAAGGCAGATGCTAAAGCCAATATAAAATGTCTTTTTTTTTTAAAGGGCAGTCATATTCATTGACTCATTTATTTAATTTTTTTCCTGCCTTTCTCCCAATATAGGGACTTGATAGAAACAAGCTCATCAGATCTTGTAACTCTTGCCATACATCCACACACTATCCTCATGGTTTCTAGTTTGGCTTTTGAACTCTTAATACACCAGATATTTAAGATGCTGCTTTCGATCTTAACTTTTTATTACATGCTGGAACCCAATTACCTATGGAAGCCTTTCTGCTTGAATGAACATAATTGGCTTTAAACACCTCAACCCCGAGACCCTGCTTTTTGATCAGTCCCTTCTGGTGAATTTCAGAGAGCCTGATACTCAATTTTTTTATTAAAAATCAATCCAGACAAATCATTGAAATCACTTCATGAAATGAATCAAGGTGTTAAAGTGCAATTTAGGTTCTTTTCTTCAATATACCTTTTCAGCCCAAGCAACGTCAGAGATAGGAATATTACTTTCATCCCAAGCAACATCAGAGATAGGAATATTACTTTCATCCCAAGCAACATCAGAGATAGGAATATTACTTTCATCCCAAGCAACATCAGAGATAGGAATATTACTTTCATCCCAAGCAACATCAGAGATAGGAATATTACTTTTTTAAAGGGCCATTTGACCCCAAGAGTTGGATTGGTGACTAGCAGTTGAGTGGGATTACTCCAGTCTTCTCATCCCAACAATATTTGGTGACCATTATTGTTTTTAAAAGCAAGACTTTTCTTTCCATTTTTAAAGATACCTGAAATAATTATAAAATTGTCACTGGGGATGTTTACATGCTTGATGATACTGAGATATAAATATTCAATACTATTCCTGTACCTTCATATTAGGTAGGGATAGGTTCATGGGTGAGAATGGGGAGGTGGCAGGATTGGGGAAAAATACTTGTATCTTGATTGTGGAATATCAAGTTTGTATGTTTCTGTGTGTGTGTGTGTATCACAATAAAAAAGGAAAAAAGAAAAAAATGTCACGGGGGAAAATAATAATAGGTTACTTTCTCATAATAGTCAGACAATCCCAAGAGATGGTGACTGGCTCAGCAAATCTGAAATAGGTATTCTTTCAAAGAGAACCATAACAAAAAGGATATGTTTCCTGCAAGAAACCTGAGATGCATATCATGTGCTCAGCCAGGCATGTACCAATGAAATACTTTTTTTTTTGTATTTCAAGGGCAACCTGATCTGTTTTTATCAATTCTGATTGCTAGACAACTGCTTTAAACACAATCCTGCAGAATAGTGTCACTTATCTTCTGACTTTTGGATGACAGGGTAAGAAACAACAGCATTAGCAATTGACAGAATAGAAACATTTTTGTTTGAGGGAGTCAGGGGTGGGTAGATGAATGGTGGCGGCAGCCTCCAATAGAGTTTTGAAGTTAAAAAGGACTACAACAAATAAATAGAAACAGGACCTGGAATCCTATTTATAAGGGTTCAAGATCTTCTAAAATTATTCACTGCAGGTGAGGCAAGACAAGCATTACCTGCTGACCACAGTTGCTTATTTCCATCATGGCTGCATCACCAAAACATTTTCCCTCCTAGGCCACTACATTGAACTAGTTTACCCATAAGATTCCAGTCAATGGCAAATGATAAACCCAGGAAAGTTGGGAAGACGGTTTCATACTTTCTTCATTAAGTATGAGGGAAACAAATATTTCTATTTGATACAAGCAAACAATTGTTTTGAATTTTTCTGGGCAATTCCATACAATGTTCACCATCTTTTCATCTCTTTAGTATAGGTTTGTTGCATATTTGATTAATATACAGAGTGCAGAACTGGGTGGGTCTTCTTCACTAGTCTGAGTTCATTTTGTCCAGGCATTTAATAAGGTAAAGGTTTCCCCTTGACATTAAGTCTAGTCATGTCCAACTCTGGGGGTTGGTGCTCATCTACATTTCTAAGCTGAAGAGCTGGCGTTGTCCGTAAATCTCTAAATGTCTGTAAATGCTTGTGGCTGACATGACTGCATGGAGCATCATTACTTTCTCACTGGAGTGGTACCTATTGATCTACTCATATTTACATGTTTTCGAAGTGCTAGGTTGGCAGAAGTTGGGGCTGTCAGCGGGAGCTCTACCCGCTCCTCGGATTCAAACAGCCAATCATTCAGCCAGCAAGTTCAGCAGCTCAGTGGTTTGATCCGCTGCACCATTGGGGGCTCCTATGCATTTAATACAGCTGTCTTATTAAAAAAAAAACCAACCCTAGCTCCCTTGTCCACTTGGTTTAAAGGACTTCATTGTGAAGACACTTTTTAGTTAACTTTTTAATTCCTTTCAAATCTGAATTGTTAACATCTGAGCTCTGAGCAACTCTGTTTCTGGGAAATTATATTAACTTCTCAGGTTAACATGAGAAACAATAACATGTTAACCATCTATTGAAGAAAGCAAGTATGAAAACCAGTGTGGTATAGTGATTTGAGCACTGAAAAATGACTGTGGAGAACACAGTTTGGTGTTGCACTCAGCCATGGAAACCTACTGGTTGACTGGGGGTGTGTCACAGTGTCTCCGACTCTGTGTAAGTCAAAGGCAAAGGAAAACCCCTGAAAAAAATCTTGCCAAGAAAGCCCTAAGGGTTGGCTTAGGGTTGCCATGAGTCAGAAACAACCTGAAGACAAACAACAAGAACAACCTATCTGCCATCGATGTGGGTGAAACGTCAGAAGAGAATATTTCTGGAACATGGCCATACAGCCCAAACATACAACAACCCTGTGACCCCGGCCATGAAAGCCTTCGACAACACACGCAAATGGTTATGTTAGTGGAGGAATGTTGGGACTATAGTGGAAGAAAGACATTTAATTCTAATTCTTGTATGGGAAATTTCAACAGAAAAGAGAACCATCTTGTGTATTCTCAACTGACCCTACCATTCCTGCAAACTATCCCCATTTTAACCTCAGTCTTTTCCTTTAGGGAAATGCCAATGTGGCACCCATGGTAGCAGAAATCTTTGATATCATGCAAGAGATCGTTCTACAGCTTTATTGGAGAGGCTTGTGAAACCAGGTTTCCCACTATGATGATAGGCCATTGTTGTGACTGCGCCTTCGGGGATTATGGTTGATGGGGATGGAATTCGAAGAGGAAGAAAAAACCCTCGTGATGAGGGTTCACTGGAGGAGTTGCGCAGGAAGCGACTTAGAGAGCTATATGGGGATCTTCTGAGGAAGATTCAGATGGGGAGATGGATGCTGAGGAACAGGTGGTGGCTGGGGAAGCGGGCACTGAATGGGCACAGCCACCGGAGATGTCTGTGGATTTGGGGTCTATGGATACTTCTGAACCTGGGGTTTCTGCAGGAGCTGATCCCAATTGGGATGCTTGGAGAAGGGAGGATGGTTCTTTAAGTGTTCATGGGGCTAAGTGTGGACAGGATGATTGGGACTCCGACGAATTGTTAGGTACTCCAGATCGACGAGCTCTAGCTGTGTGGAGCTCAGACTCTGAGTAGATTTGGGACACCTGGTGTTTGGGTGTGAGTGTTTGGTCACCCAGGAGGAAGGGGAATAAAATGGGAATGTTTGGCCACTGCACTTTGCGTGTGGCAAGGTGTTGCTGAGGCACCATTGGGATCTCTGTGTTTCCATGAAGACTGGACTTGGACTATGATTTGAATCTGCTGTTATCACCTAGCTTGGCTCTCGCTGTGTCTTATCGTGGACCTGTTTTGGATGACTGCACCCTCTTCAGACCTTGGATCGGAATTTGACCTTGCTACTGCCTTCGCCCTGTGATTGATGACTGCTATCGGCTTTTGACTCCTGGCTTGCTCTTTGGACACCGCTGTTATCTCCTGACCTGACCTTGGAATCCCGGACAACGTCTTTTCACCATCCTTTTGGAGCCTTCGGCTTTATCCACATTGTGAAAGCAGTCTACTGCATTCTTAGTTTGTTTGTTTGTTTCCTGACCAATTTGGTGTTTTCTTTTGGGAACTGTTCCTTTGAAAACTACAGAGCCGGCTTGCAGGGCTTGGACTCAGAAAGTGCAGTTTGCACTAAGTTTGTTTAGCTTTGTTTTTACCTGCTTGTATTGCTGAATTATATTTTTGTTTGAACTGCTCTTGAAGCACTGATAGTGAAGTGTTTCAAGGTTTTTTCTGTGTTAACCTTACCTTTTGGCTTATCTGCTGAATAAACTCTATTTTTGTTCGCTAATTGGCGTCTGACTCTTGACAGCCATTCTCTTAACTTTGAGAGGTCATATGGTCTCTGAGATTGTGTCCCAGGGAACATAGGCTTGCAACTGAAATGAAATTTTGTTGTACAGTCAGCCTTTTTTATTCATTGATTCATGCTTTCATGGCTTGCATTTCTTTTAAAAAACTAAACCTCAATTTTGCAATTTTATATATTGACACCATTTTACTATGCCACTGCATATTATGGGTCCTTAACAGCCATGGATTTTGGTATCTATGGAACAGTCCTGGAACTAACTCCAGTGGATGCCAAAGGCCTACTGTTTATCTAAAAAAGACCTATAGTACTACTATGCATTTTAATCAAGAAAAATAAAAATATTACTATCTCCCCAAAATCTTTCATAACATCTATTGTTCTGAATTATTCAGTCATCAATCAGTGTACTGATCCATTAATTTATGATTACTAAGCCTATTTTTATATTTCCATCCACAGCACTGAAAAGAGAAGTGGTCAAAACATACTGTATATACTCTAGTATAAGTGACCCAAAGTGACCAACAAAAAACTGGGAACACTTATTAAATAAAATTACATTAATTAAGGCATCTGTAGGTTAAATGTTTTTGAATGTTTACATAAAACTGTAATTTAATATAATAATAAGACTTTAATAAGATAAGCTTGTCCAACTCTGATTAAGTATATATTCGAGTATAAGCCGATCTGAATATAAAACGGCCAGGGCCTTCACTTGAGTAAAAACCGAGGGGGGCCTTTTCAGCTCTAAAAAGGGCTAAAACCTTGGCTTATACTTGAGTATATATGATACCTAAAATTTACAATTTGAATAATCAACCACATATTTTACCACTATGTTTGACCAAATAATTTCTGGCAGTTTGTTTTATTTTATTTTGTCTGAACACAATAAAAATGTACATTCACTAAATCTCTGAAGTTTACTGATTTTTTTTTCTTTGCCAAATTATGTTTTGGTCCAAGTATTGGGGCTATTTAGTATTTAGGCTTTCAAGAACATTGGTATAATCAATTCAGGATATACAGTAGAGTCTCACTTATCCAACATAAACAGGCCAGCAGAACGTTGGATAAGCGAAAATGTTGGATAATAAGGAGGGATTATGGAAAAGCCTATTAAACATCAAGTTACATTATGATTTTACAAATTAAGCACCAAAACATTGCAATGTATTGAAAACATTGACTACAAAAACATTGACTACAAAAAGGCAGACTGCGTTGGATAATCCAGAACGTTGGATAAGTGGAGGTTGGATAAGCGAGACTCTATTTGTTATTGCTAAGTTTGCCTCACAGTGCAGGGTAAGCCAAAGCAAATTTCTCAGGATTACTGGGCAAATGCAATCCGACTAAACTCACAGTGTCCTGTATTTTGCATTTTTGATTTGGCAACCTTTTCATCATCAGCCAGAGCTGGAATATTGAAGTTAATGAATTGTCCAGAAATTGTTTGCTCAATCACAACCAAAAGAACTGAAAGGAGCTCCTGCAGCTGTGAGTGTTTTGTGGGTTAGAATTTGTTTTTAAAAAGTATATTCAAGACACAATTTTACTGCTGAAATAATGGAGTTATGCTTGAGAGAATTTGATTGTGGAATCATAAGTGTTTCTAAAGACTGAAAGGTCTGCATAAGTGTAAATTGGCATAGCTACTTTTGAAGCCTAGCCTAACCACATGTTAACAAGAGTTAGTTTTTATTGTTCTGATGAATTTTTTTATGTATATTGAAAAATGACAACCATATTATAGAAGGTGTTGTGGGTATGCATCAAATCTTGTGCAGTAAACTACCAAACAGTCTGCAGCCAAATTGTTGGTAAGAAAGAGTATATATAGTCCATGGGACTATGTGCAACAATACCAGTGTAATATGAGTAATGTGTGAAATAACTGTAGATCAACACTGCTGGTCTATGATGTGTGTGCAGAGTTGTATAATAAAGCTGTATGGCTTAGGACCTTGGTGGAAAACATCTGCATGAATCAACTCTGTAATTCAGGCAAATTTGGCTTTCTGTAGATGAAGGGAGCCTGTCTAAGAAAGTAAGACTAAGATGCTAGGTAACAAAAGTCTCTGTTTTGTTTACAAAGTTGCAAGATATATCTCTCTCTTCTAAGGATGAAAATCTTTCCAAATTTTGTTCTTTGGACAAGAATGTTGTTGTTGTTTTTTTTGCATGGTTGTTCTGAGAAAGTAGTCCATTTTTTTTGCAGGTCTGTTTTTTCCAAGTCCTTGGCTTCTTTAACTACATTTCCCAGAATTCTGCAGGAAGCAGCCACATGATAGCAAAGCGAGCACCTCTGATTTAGATTGCTTATGTAATATCATCCATAGTTGGCTATGTATCTGACCCAACTGTCCTCCCAAGGCTTGTTAACTATTGGCATACTGTATGGTTACTAGGGGTGCACAAAATTATTATTTGTCCTCATAAGTCAGATGGAATTAGTTACATTTGTACATACACAATATCCAACACATTGGGTGTGGCCTGCACCAAAAGCTTAAGAATCAAAACTTACCCAATACTTTTTTGTTTGATGTTTGTAAACCTCGAAAGCCTCCCAAAGTCAGTTTCATTTTCAGTGCAACCAAGAAAAGCAAAGCCAAAAAGACTGCCATTCCTCTTTAAAATAATGGCCTCCTGCCATAAGATGTATGAATATTTCTGAAAGTCAGGGGGAATGATCCCTTATTATCTTGTGTCATTGTATAGAAAATTCAGGGAGATAACTTGTAGTTTTGTTTAACAATGTTGTTTATAAAAACTTTGAAAATTCCCCAAAAATCTGTGAATAAGTGAAATGTTCTGAAATTTGATGGGCTAACAGTGATAATTGTGTTTTACCATTGTAGCAAGTTTCACCCCAATAAAAATGAGGGAGAAAAAAAGCGCCTGAAGTTTCCCCTCTTCTACAATAACTATAACAAAAAGTAATGAAATTTCCTTACTGTTGTTATAGTAATATAATGACATTTTCATGAATAATACTTTAAAAATACTTTAGAAACAAAATGCCAGCACCCCCTAATTTTGTAATGAGTTTTGAAACTTTTTTTTATAGATTGCACAGCTCTAATGATTACCTAATCAAGACACAAGCACACATGGCTAATGACAAAGAAGAACAACCTGTTTGTACAAAATACAATTATAAACCTTCAACCAAACTATGAGTATGAAGGATCAAATCAAAATCCGTTATACTGAATAGGGTTCTCATAAATTGAAAAAAAATGGTTTGAATGGGACAAAGAAGCATACTACAATTCGTGGCTCAGCAAAAGTCTCGTCTATCATTTTATAGTCTTATTTCAAATGCTGAGACTTGCCATTTGGAAAAAAATGAATTTCTCTGATCCAAAAATCTGATAGCATGAGAATATGTGCTTTTATTTGCATTCTCCAGAGCCCACAGAAGCGATGTGGAGAAAACCAGGATCTTTTCTTCCCCCTACTGCACTTTTATTCCTTCAGCCTCATCCTCATGCAGGATTAAACAAAAAGAGCAAGGAAGCCACTTCAAAGTAAATGAAGCCCTTAATTTAGCATGGAGAAAAGATGGCTAGCTGTTAAGACATTATCAGATTTCATAAAGGCTCCCTTGCTCTCTGAAGGCTCTGGTCTGGTTCCCGGCAGTGCTGTTAGAGCTTGAAGTCATAACCACAGATTGCAGCAATGAACTTCCAAATTTCCATGTCCTGGCCAACGAAGATGCTGCTGCCTCAGGTTGCTACTTAGCGGCCCCCTGTTTACCATGATAATTAGCATTACTGCCTTTCTAGCCTGAGGGAGGTTGTTATGAATGGAAGTTTTGGGTTACTGATTATCCCGCCAATGGGTTGGTCCTGCAAGACCAGAAACATGTTCCAGTTCCACAATGATTTTAACTTAAAATGTTTAGAAATCAGTTGAATTCACCTCAAGACTGGGTTTCCAAATGCTAGTATACATATCAGAAAGAAGGCTTAGCATGATCCAAAGTTCAATTTAAACAGGGTCAGAATGTGGATTAAAAAGATCCGGTTCCTTGTGGAGTGCCTACACAGGCAACCAAAGAACCAGTAGGAGGCTGGGACAGTGGCCACAAAGATCCACTGGTTGTGGTTCAATCTGATCCAGTAAATCTTTTTTTCCTATGTTGTTTGGTGGGATAAAAAGCAACATATCCAATAAGTCTTTGAAAAAATGGAAAGCAAAGATACAGAATGGGGGACGCCTGGCTTGACAGCAGTGTGTGCGAAAAAGACCTTGGAGTCCTCGTGGACAACAAGTTAAACATGAGCCAACAATGTGATGCGGCTGCTAAAAAAGCCAATGGGATTCTGGCCTGCATCAATAGGGGAATAGCGTCTAGATCCAGGGAAGTCATGCTCCCCCTCTATTCTGCCTTGGTCAGACCACACCTGGAATACTGTGTCCAATTTTGGGCACCACAGTTGAAGGGAGATGTTGACAAGCTGGAAAGCATCCAGAGGAGGGCGACTAAAATGATTAAGGGTCTGGAGAACAAGCCCTATGAGGAGCGGCTTAAAGAGCTGGGCATGTTTAGCCTGCAGAAGAGAAGGCTGAGAGGAGACATGATAGCCATGTACAAATACGTGAAGGGAAGTCATAGGGAAGAGGGAGCAAGCTTGTTTTCTGCTGCCCTGCAGACTAGGACACGGAACAATGGCTTCAAACTACAGGAAAGGAGATTCCACCTGAACATCAGGAAGAACTTCCTCACTGTGAGAGCTGTTCGACAGTGGAACTCTCTTCCCGGGGCCGTGGTGGAGGCTCCTTCCTTGGAGGCTTTTAAGCAGAGGCTGGATGGCCATCTGTCGGGGGTGCTTTGAATGCGATTTCCTGCTTCTTAGCAGGGGGTTGGACTAGATGGCCCATGTGGTCTCTTCCAACTCTACTATTCTATGATTCTAAGTATCAGAGATAGATTTTATTTCGTGTCAAAAGCATTGCATAATAAATAAGTTTAAAAGTGATAAAATAAAGGAATCACAAACAGCTAAATAGTTTTGGACCAAAAGCGGGCAACAGCAATTGCTCCTCCTCCGTGCATGAGGCAAGGCATTGTGGGCAAGCATACATATGAGGAGTTGTTTGTTCAGCTCCACAGTCACACAAGGTGGACTCCACTTCTCAGTCTATTTAAGGACTTCCAAGTTGCCCATTCTTGGTTTGCCCCTGGATGCAGACCCTCATGAGGGGGCATCCAGTTAGAATTGCCTGGTTTAGCTGCCCAGAGGGACACCCTTGCTGTTGCTGGGGGGACATCAAGAGGAGTGGTGGTTCTCATGAAGCCCTTCCTTGATTTGAGTCTGGTGGGAGGAGGGTGATAGTCATGCAGTGGATGGCTTTCACGATGTTCAACCTTTTCTCTCTCACAGAGATAGATAAAAACAGGGCACAGGAACAAAGCAATATTGAGTGATGGCTGGGGGGGGGGGTCTAGGAATTAAAATGCTGAGCTGCTGAACTTGCAGATCCCAAGGTCCCAGGTTCAAATCCCAGAAATGGAATGAGCGCCCGCTGTTAGCCCCAGCTCCTGCCAACCTAGCAGTTCGAAAATATGCAAATGTGAGTAGATCAATAGGTACTGCTCTAGCGGGAAGGTAACGGCACTCCATGCAGTCATGCCGGCCACATGACCTTGGAGGTGTCTATGGACAACGCCGGCTCTTCAGCTTAGAAATGGAGATGAGAACCAACCCCCAGAGTCAGTCAGAACTGGACTTAACGTCAGGGGAAACCTTTACCTTTACTTTAAAGTAATGATTCCAAAGTCTGCACTAGGAGCATCTTTGGGTTCTATGTTCTTGTTCAAAGAAATCAAGGAATCACTTTGCTCTCTATTTGTGTATATGTATCCCCTATTTGCATTTGTCTCATTCTTTTGTCCTGGACCAACATTCAGCATTGGAAATCAATACATCCCTGGCAAACAGCCTGATAGACTGACTTGGCTTGACATGGGGCATTGTTTCCTTGAGACACTAATAACATTCAGTACCATTGGCTTCAAAATGTAATTTCTAGGTAAGTGGATATAGAACTGCAGCCTAAATGTTTTATTTAGGATTCAATCTTTTACCTATTTATCCATAAAATCCATTGGGACTTACTTCTGAATTAGCGTTTCCAGATCAGGACTATCTCAGCTCCTGTGATTAAAGGTCCAAAACCCGAGAGCTAGATGACCCTTTTATGTCACAGCAAGTGAGTCCTGGTTACATGGTAAGAATGAGGTAGCAAAGGGGCATCTCCTGGTAGTCTCATTAAGCATGATATGTTAGGCATCAATCTCAATGACACAGAACACGCCATTCAAATAAAACAACCCCAGAAGTCCAAGAAATGAAGAAATTAGATATGCAAACACATTCCAAGACAGAGTACATCCCTAAGATTCTTCCACTGGTGAAGATGGTCCAGGATGTGAGGTATGGCAACCCTATTCTGAGTTGATATTTACATGAGTGTTCTGGCATCTGATTCATGAATTACGATAGCATAAATGTGATATGAACAGTGGGGTATAGTAGTTTGAATGTTGGATTATGGCTCTGAAGACTAAGGATCAAATATCAGCCTGAACATGGAAACCCACTGGATGACCTGAGGCAAGTCACACTCTCCCAGGCTCATAGGAAGACAAAGACAATCCTCTAGACCAGTGTTTCTCAAACTATGCTCCTCCAGGTATTCTGGACTTCAACTCCCAGAAACCCTGGTCAGCTTACTAGCTGTTAGGAAATGTGGCAGCTGAAGTCCAAAACACCTGGAGGAGCACAGTTTGAGAAAACTCTGCTTTAGACAAATTGTGCCAAGTAAACTTTGTGATAGGTTCACCTTTAGATCTTCAAAAGTCAGAAACATCTTGAAGGCACAACAGGAACAAGAAGTCTGACGGCAATTCAGATTAACAGGTGTCATGCAGGTTGAAAGTCTCTTCTGATAATAAATGAAGCTCTTTCTCCAGCCATTTCTGCATTGCTGGAAAGGGAGGAAATAAGTGTATTCACCTCTTCCCTCTAACTAGTCACATTGTGATTGGCATCTACATTGGAGACCCGTGCAGATGCCTGTTCAATGTGTCCAGCTACTGGATAAGAGCTGGATACATTGGTGCTCATCTCCTGGTTCTCATGTAACACAGAAATGGGAGAGAGTTCCTTGCCTAAAAGGTAGGTTTTGGAAGGTAGCGTTAGGAGATGTAGCTAAAGAAGCATAACAATGTCTCCTTAGCTGTCTCTGATGCAGGACCCCAGAGCATGTTTTCAGCTGTCTGGATGTAATTTCAAGAAATGCTTTATGAGAAAAAAAAATTAAAAGACATATTTGATGGTTATATTTGTAAAATGTTAAGTGTTATTGCTCAGCTGGAGCCTCCGGAGGATAAATTTCCTTTCTCACTTCTGCCAGATAATTGAATTTAGAGGCACAATGTGGAAAAATCACTTATGTCTTCACTCAGTACTTTCACACTCTTGGAGGAAGAGAGAGGTGGTAGTGGGAATGGACTGAATTTACAGTCCTATAAAATGTTTGACACTCACATTGGTTTCACATGAACATTTCTAAATGGGATTTTTGAATGGTCTTATGCTATACTCTGACAGTCATTGCTTTATTACCCAAGCTTGCTTGCTTTCAATCTGGCACGTTATGGAAGGTCTGTTTATTATATCAGTAAACGGATAAAACTGAGCTCCTTGCTGCATTTAAGGGTAATCATTGCTATTACATTAAAAATCATTTAACTGAGCTTATTAAATGTGATATTATGGGTTCCTCATGAAAATTATGCCTTTTATACATCACAATGTATCTTGTTAGAATAAGAATGATAACAACAGTAGGCTAGATCCAGACTTAGCCATACTTACAGCAGACCCACCACATTCAATGGAAATTGATTTGATCATCCTGTGTTTCCCACTGTACATTTTATTTTCTCATTGCACAAAGTATGTCCTACTGCACATTAGAGTATGGCCTGTGCCAAGGTTCAGGAGTTAAAAATGATATTTTTTAAAATGCAAATTTGTGATCGAGATGAGAAGAAGGGGGCCTTCAAAGCTTTTTTCAGGTTGACTAGCATGTCACTGTATGTGAATGACTTTCTGTATGAGGGTTAAACTTTCATGGCACAGAACACAGCTCCTTTATTATTAAGGTTTTAAAGAGAGTTTTTAAAAATTAACAACATTAAAAGGAGAAGGTAGATGAGAAATAGAACAGAGGGAACAAGCATCCAGAATATGAGGGGTAATGGATTGGATAATCACTTCTGTCTTCGCAGCCCATGTGATGACAAAATGTATTTTTTAAAGTACAGTAGAATCGCAATATGGGTAGGAACTAAATATGTTAGAAATATATGTCTGAAACATTTAATTATCAAAATGTCACATGGATCTTTTAAAGTGGCGAGGGTGGGGGGAGTGATTATCAACAAATACCATATATACTCGAGTATAAGCCAACCCGAATATAAGCCGAGGCACCTAATTTTACCACAAAAACTCGGGTGGGAAATGCAGCAGCTATGGGTCAAATTCAAAAATAAAAACTGATATTAATAAAATTGCATTATTTGAGGCATCAGTAGGTTAAATGTTTTTGAATATTTATATAAAACTGTAATTTAAGATAATAAGACTTTAATAAGATAAGACTGTCCAATTCTGAATACCTATATACTCAAGTATAAGTCGACCTGAATAGAAGCTGGCAAGGACCCTCACTTGAGTATAAGCCGAGGGGAGCTTTTTCAGCCCTAAAAAAGTGCTGAAAAACTAGGCTTATACTTGAGTATATACAGTATTACAACTTTGGCATTTGATAAAGTCATGGCCAAAACTATTGTACAAGCGTGAGATTTTGATCAACAAAAAACTTTATTTACCACTATTTGGGACTTCCTGGATGATTTTTTTTTAATCCATGCATATTTGCAGACTGCATGGAAAAAGGAAGGCAATCTAATCAATAGACATTCACATTCATTAGGACCTCATCACATGGAGCATTTTCCCTGCTATAGGACACTTTAAGTCCATTTTAAGGACAAAGTGGCATGGAGCCCATCAGATGATGTTTGCCTACTTCTGGCCATCATTGATTACCTTTTGTCCTTAAAATGAAGCTGAAGTGTGCTGAAAAGAGGGAGTTCAGGTAAAAGGGTTGAAAATTACACTGGTATAATGAAGGGAAGCAATGCCTTGCAAGAGAGGATTATGGCAAAGGGGTTGAAAATTACACTGGTATAATGGAGGGAAGGAAGGTACTGGAAAGACTTATGATGGCAAAGGGGTTTAAACCCCTCCCCCTTTAATGGGATGAGGTCCATAGTAATCTTGGCATTCAGATATTGAAGTTTTCCTGATTTTAAAAAAGTAATAGTGAGAGGGCGAAGGAAAGGATGGTTCTGAATGTGGGCAACAACGGGCAAAAACCTGAAGAGAGAAATGTGGAAGACAGAACTTGAAATGGGATGAATGGGGATCTAATGGTATTATGCCTTTGCTAGGTAGACATTTCCCAATGCTTCTCAAGGTCCATGTGGTGAGGTCCTTCATGTGATAGATGATTGGCAAATCATAGGTATCTTCTGTGTCTTTGCTTACTATTGGCTCTATTTCATGGTGCCATTATCCTGCACCATTTGCACTGTCAGGGACAGAAGTAACTTAACAAACCCTTAACAACACACTGTTGCAAGCATTGCACAACTGCAACACCTTGGCAATGTGATGTCATCTAACTGGTGAGTGTCATAACTTTGCCTTTCTACTGTGCCACTTCAATGTTTTTACTTATTTATCTCTTTAAAATAAACCTTGCAATTCTGCAAAGTGGAAGTTAGCAACTAAAATCTTTTTCTGTGAGGAAGAGAACAATCCTGCTCCCTAACACCCCCAGAATGCCAGTGCATAAGAGGCTAGGTTCACCAAACCATGTAGATTGTGGCACTATGTTAGAATCAGCAAGTATTGCCAAATTCTGTCAATTAGTAACAGGGCATAGCTTTGTTGCAGGGTGGTAGTGGATAGTTTTACGTATTTCTGCTGAAACACGATCTGTTTCTGCTGGCTGAATTTTGGAAGACCCCCGGCTCCATTTTCACATATCCAAAAGGTATCCCCCCCGCTGGCCTCACCCTGTAACTTCTCCAGGAGCAACAACAGGGCACCATTCCTTCCTGCCAAGTGTCAAAGATGCACTTTCACATCACAAAGCCCAGTGCCCCACTTTTACACTTTTTTTTACTAATAAAAAACAGCAAGCAACTTCTTCCAAAGCTTTTGCATTTCTTGTTTGCACTTTCCCAACTCCCAGTCCCAATAAATACAAAGAATAAAAAAATAAAGAAAAATAAAGAAAAATCAAAAAGATTAAATGCTAGAGAGAGGCCAAGCCAAGCCAAGACAAAAAAATAAAGCTGAGAACAAGCTGCAAGGCAATTGGACTGAAGCACCTTTCTATAGCCAGGATGCAACTGAGAGCAATGGAGGCACTCACTACATTAAATAGACACAGCTTGGTTAAACACGTCCCAGCGTTTTTGTATTCTGATTGGACCAACAGGTAGGGCTCATGGCGAAACTCCATGTGAGCACACGGCAGCCTCTTTGCATGCCTTGTCATGCTGCATAGGAGAGGAGCATGACAATGGCTGTAGTTTGGCTGTAGTTTGAAGCCATTGTTCCTTGTCCTAGTCTGCAGGGCAGCAGAAAATAAGCTTGCTCCCTCCTCCCTATGACTCCCCCTCACGTATTTGTACATGGCTATCATGTCTCCTCTCAGCCTTCTCTTCTGCAGGCTAAACATGCCCAGCTCTTTAAGCCTCTCTTCATAGGGCTTGTTCTCCAGACCCTTAATCATTTTAGTGAAGTATCTTACAGGGACAAATGCAAGATACTTCACTTCGGCAGAAAAAATGGAAATCAAAGATACAGAATGGGGGACGTCTGGCTTGACAGCAGTGTGTGCGAAAAAGACCTTGGAGTCCTCGTGGACAACAAGTTAAACATGAGCCTACAATGTGATGCAGCCGCTAAAAAAGCCAATGGGATTTTGGCCTGCATCAATAGGGGAATAGCGTCTAGATCCAGGGAAGTCATGCTCCCCCTCTATTCTGCCGTGGTCAGACCACACCTGGAATACTGTGTCCAATTTTGGGCACCGCAGTTGAAGGGAGATGTTGACAAACTGGAATGCGTCCAGAGGAGGGCGACTAAAATGATTAAGGGTCTGGAGAACAAGCCCTATGAAGAGAGGCTTAAAGAGCTGGGCATGTTTAGCCTGCAGAAGAGAAGGCTGAGAGGAGACATGATAGCCATGTACAAATACGTGAGGGGAAGTCATAGGGAGGGGAGAGCAAGCTTATTTTCTGCTGCCCTGCAGACTAGGACATGGAACAATGGCTTCAAACTACAGGAAAGGAGATTCCACCTGAACATCAGGAAGAACTTCCTCACTGTGTGTCAGACCCCTGGCAGCTGGGCACCAAGAACCATACACGGAGGCCAATCTCTATCTAATATCTTTATTAAGGAAATATATAAAAGCAATAAAAACAAGTGAAGAATATAGTCCAGAAGCAGACTTTTTAAATGAGGTCAAAAATAGTCCAAAAATGTATTGTCCAATAAATGATATTAGAGTTCAAAGTTCTTTATCCAATACCGAAACACACACTATTGCCAAGCAATAGTGTGGGGAAATGTCAGAGTCTTAGAAGTCCAAGGAAGCTTGACAACAAGGCTGGAAATAGACTTGGTTCTTTGACAAGGTCCGTGACTAGAAACAAGGCAAACAGTGAATCTTGGAACAAGGTCCGTGGATAACAGCAAAGCAAGGCAGTACTTGAATTCTTGATCCGGGAAGCAAGGAACTGGGGTTACGAAGTCCACACACGATCTCACTCCTGAAGCAGCTCTGTTGACTCCGCAAAGAATCTCCCTCGTCAAACACCTATATTGGGTCTCGTTTTCCCGCCAACAATCTCTTTCCCTAGAGAACGAGAAGCGAAACCCAACTCTGTCCAGATGCAAGACTCCTTAGAATTTCCCAAGGGAAGCAGGCCTAATCAGCCTGTTGTTTGGCAGCGATCCGTAAACTCCTGCGATTTGCTTCTCTGACTCCTCTGTCTCTAGAGTAAAATTCCCTCCTGGGAAACGGAGGCGAGGAATGCCCAAGGTCTGTTTTACTGAATTCTTGAGGACAAACATCAACATCCGGCAGGTGAAAGGACTCCGGCTCTTGTTGAACCGGCGAAAACCCCATGTTTTCATCTTCATCTGCCACGATAGCACTAGGAACAGGACTACAAGGCCCATGAGGCATCACACTGTGAGGGCTGTTCGGCAGTGGAACTCTCTCCCACAGACTGTGGTGGAGGCTCCTTCTTTGGAAGCTTTTAAGTAGAGGCTGGATGGCCATCTGTCGGGGGTGCTTTGAATGCGATTTCCTGCTTCTTAGCGGGGGGTTGGACTAGATGGCCCATGAGGTCTCTTCCAACTCTACTATTCTATGATTCTATGATTCTATGATTCTAGGAGCCGTGACTGGCTGCCGCGTGGCCTGTTTCAGCAGAAAAAAACATGATAGCTGAGCCCTTAGCATTACAGCCAGCCAAACAAGCCAGATTGGTTAAAGGGAATCGACCAAACTGAATCCGTGCACAAGCCTAGTAGTGGATGGGCAACGGATATCCTATTTCTATGTTGGTTTACCACCTCAATGAAATAAAGTCAATGGAAAAGCATACCATCTTCTTTTTAAAAGAGATACAATGTTCCTAAAAGTTACTGTTATAGCATGAAGCTACTGAACTCCCCCTCCCATTCAGGAAAGAGAAAACAAGAAAACTATACTTTTCAAAGGGGTTTTATGCAATGTATCCTGGAACTTGAGGTTTAGTGGTCTGAGTACTGTATTACAACTCTGGAGACCAGAGTTTGAATCCTCATTCAGTGGAAACTCATTGGCTGACCTTGGTCAAGTAATACACTCTCAGCCCCAGAAAACCCTCTGATAGGTTCACCTTAGGGTCACCATAAATTGGAAATAACTTGAATGCACACAACAACAAATCCTCGATCAAAGGAATACCCAGCTTTTAGGTCAGAATAAAACATAGTATTTGTGCTGAGAATTGCCTCTGGAGTTTCTTTAAAAAGGAAACTTCGTGTATTTGTTTAAAAAGAACCCCGAGAATTATAGTAACAAACAAAGCAACTAACAAGAACATTTCCTCCATCTGTTTTCCCTGCTTCTGTCACATTTGTCCTGTCTGGAAGAGCCTCTATGTTTTGTTTTCTTACTCTTCAACAGCCAGGTTCAATAAAACAGAGTGAAGCAACTGGATCAGTTGGCTGAAACTGGTGTGTGTGTGTGTGTGTGTGGGGGGGGGGGGGGCAGTGACAGCTCCCAGGTGTTTCCACTCAGTACCTAAACCATTCCATTCTCTTTGAGGGCAGTTATTGTATAGTGAGCAGACTGTCCCACACCTCTTTAATTAACTTGCAGTAGTGCTATGATTCTACCTCACCTGCATCCTACAGAATTCCGGGGTCTTCTGTTGAGGGAGAGACTATAGAACTCTCAGACAGATAATTCTCCTCTGGCACGTCTGAACAAACTATATCTTAGCTTTCCACAGCAATGTAGCAATGGTAGCTAAAGTGAGATCATGGCGATAACAGTGCCATGTGAAAAGTCACTATTCCTCAATGACACCCCAATGATATATATTTTCTAACATAATATTGTTTTATGTTGCTTAAAACCTGACTGTTTTGAAAGGGCACACCATCATGAGTCATTATACAAAATAAACTATACATAACATTATATCGAGTTGGATAGGAAGGGAATGACACACAAAATGCTAATTACTTGTCTATGTAGTATAGATATCCAGTGCAATCAATGTACCAAATCCATAGTAATAATTTCTGTCCACTGCAATTGTATCTATTGCCTTTAACATCTCTGCCATATCAAATCTGTACATAAAATGTACACAAGGCTTGTATTTGACATATAATTTGCGATTCCTCAAACTATGAAGGTGTTTCATTTCTAACTTCTTTCTGTCTCTCGCTGAAAGGAGCCTCGTGCATTTTGAGCATGACTGTAGGTAATACAAGGGCAGGGCACTAGAGGGGAGAGGGACATTGCTAAAAAGCACAAAATAAAGACAGAGAAAAGGTCTTTTGTTTAACATGTTCTCTGGAAATAAGTCTTTGGAAATGAAGTGGTGAAAGACATTAAACAGAACTTTCCTAGTCTTTGAGCCTCTCTTAAATTCTCAGGTACCCTGAAAATGGAATAACTCGGGGAAACATGTAACATAATACATGTGGTTGTGATATGAGCTACCTTTGTGTAGGGGCATCTGGAAAAGGGAGACACTCCCCCTCACAAGTACTGAGTGACATCTTGCAACTTGTTTCTCCTCATTCAAAAATGGAAATTCTAAACCAGGATTTCAAAGAAAGGAAAACATTAGCTTTGGCTTTATCACTGTAGCAGGAATGCCCTTGTTCTAACTGAAAATGTGGTTTTTCGCTGCTATTGTTGCTTTAAAAATCTTTAAGCTTTTTTGACTAATAACATGGATGCCACTTCAAAGGCTCTCCTTTTGATGGTTTTCATTTTTCTAGTATATCTACTCCTTAATGATAATATTAAACATCCTGAAAATCATGATCATGGATGTATTTTTTAGAACTGATACAGGGTGAGCATCCCTTATCTGGAATTCCAAAATCTGAAATATTCCAAAATCTGAAATTTTCACATGGGCACTGGTTTACGACCTACAAACTTTGTTTCATACACAAAATTATGTAAAAATATTGTATAAAATTATCCACTGACTGTGTATAAAGTGTATATAAAACATAAATGTATGCCATGTTTATACTTAGATCCTATTTCCAAAATTTTTCATTATGTACATATAAGCAAACACAGGTATTCCAAAATTCCAAAATTCCAAAATTCGAAATATCAAATACGTCTGGTCCTAAGCATTTGGGTAAAGGATGTGCCACATAAAGGTACTCTATTTCCTATACGTGGCTTTTTTCTTTTGAAGTTATGTGGGGTATTATATCCAAATTCTTTAATGGAGGCCTATTCAAAAATTCTCTTCATGATTTAGAGTAAAATACACAGAGGAAGAGAGGGTCCTCAGTGACTGCATGGTGATTCCTACTGCTCCAGTGGTTATCCTCTGTTTGGGGGTAGCAAATGGTTCTGGTCAGGGATAGGACCTCCCAAACAAGATCCTGATTAGAACTTGGCAAAGCAAGGGTCCTTTCAGACAGGCCCAATACGTGAGGCCTGGCTCGGTGTTACCAAAGGCGTCCAAATGATGCCTCACATAAAACCAAATGAATCCCGAGAAAACTGGGATTTCCCAGTTTGCTCTGGATTAATAAAACACCTGGAAAGATACGGATCTTAAGCTAAGATCTGGATCTTTCCAGGTGAGGATTCTGTGTGGATTGATTCCTGGGACGGCTTCCACAGTCTCGAGGTCAATCCCCACATTCATCCTGGTTCTTCAGACTCCTGGAGCCCACCCCTCACCCAACTCCCTTTCCTCCCTCAAAAACTTACCCAAGGGCCCCCCTTCTAATGTATCATTTTTGCACATTAGGAGTGCCTGTAGGTTTCTTGTATAAGTTTTGAGGGGAAAATGGGGGGCTGGGAGGGGGGGGGCTGGATGCCATCCCAGGCCCAAGATGGCATTGAGCCTCCCACCCCTAAGGAAATTCTTGGGTTTTGGTTGGGGGTGGGGACAGCAACCCAAGAGGAACTGGGTTAAAATAACCCAGTTCCTCCTGGGTTTCAGGATAGTATTGAAAGGCCCTATTTTTTTATATAAAATGTTATTGTGTGCCTTCAAGTAATTTCTGATTTGTGATAACTGTAAGATGAACTAATCACAGGGGTTTCTTAGGCTGAGTATTTGCAATTCATCTATTTCTCTGAACAAAATCACCCAGTGGGTTTCCATGGCTGAAAGCAGAATTTAACCCTGGTCTCCAGACTCATAGTCTAATGCTCAAACACCACACTGGTTCTCTCAAACTATAACATTCTTAATCCCTCAGACTACACATAAAGGAACTGATAGTGTTGGTTGGGGGATTCTTGGAGTAGATCAAAGAAAGTCAGTCTGCCAAGTTCTGATGTCCACATTCTTAAGTGCCAGTGTCTGCTATGGGTTATGTATACTTATTCATGATTTCATGTGATTGGCACCCCTGTTGATACTAAGGACCTCATCAGATGGCTTTAGGGGTTCATTTATATGTACTATACTTTGCATTTATATGTACTATACTACTTTGCAAGAATTAGTATCTATGTCATAAATCTGAAACTATGGAAGCTGAGTAATATTTCATGGCCCCTACCCAACTGATCACCCTGCTAGCATCCATCTATTTGTAGTGCCACTTGTCATTTTATATTCTTAGATTTCATGCTCCTATTTTTAAACTTAATTGCTTAATGCATTTGATGAGACCATAGTCCATTTGCTTGTTGAAGATTGTTGTATCCTTTTCTAATTTTATTTAATGTTAACCGAAGATTTTATTTTATATTGTATGGAACATTGAATGTCTGCCTTCTTTTGGAAGCCACCCTGAGTTCCCTTGGGGGGAGAGGGTGGGCTAGAAATAAAATTATTATTATTATTATTACTATTATTATTATTATTATTATTGACACAAAGACATAGTATGACACAGCAAACAAGATATATATGCTGAATTTCGTTTCACAAAATCACAAGTCTAACACTTCCCAAGTGTTTAGGACTGTGTGATGTATTTTTGGATGATGCGTGCAGATCCCAGTAAGGTGACCTTTTGCAGTTGACAGATCATAATTTTGTCAATGTTTATTATTTCCAAATGCCAGCTGAGATCTTTTGGCACGGCACCCAGTGTCCTGATTACCACCGGGACCACCTGTACTGGTTTATGCCAGAGCCTTTGCAGTTTGATCTTGAGGTCCTGATAACGGCTGAGTTTTTCCTGTTGTTTTTCGTCAATTCGACTGTCACCTGATATGGCAACATCAATAATCCAAACTTTTTTCTTTTCCACAACCATGAGGTCTGGTGTGTTATGTTCCAAAACTTTGTCTGTCTGTATTATTATTATTATTATTATTATTATTATTATTATTATTATTATTATTATTATTATGACCCAGCAAACAAGATAGATATGCTGGATTTCATATCACAAAACCACAAGTTGAACACTTCCCAAGTGTCTAGGACTGTGTGCCACTTTGACGTGGTGGGGGGGCTTAACTGCTCCAATGATGACTGAGGGCTGTGCTGGTGGTAGTGTAACTACCAGCAGGTCCAACCAAGCCAGAGAGGCCTCAGCTGAGGAGCAGAACTAAGAGCACCTAACCCATTAGCATTATGGAGAATCAAACCCAAATGAAGTCTATACTGGCTCGGTCGTTGCCCAGGATAAAAAGGACCGCGGTGGATGCTGCTGATTCTGGACATCCATCGACAAGTGGGCTACGGAATCATCAAAACCCAAATGAACAGTCACAGAAGCGGCAGAAATATACAATGCCAGAAAACCGCACAATTATTATTATTATTATTATTATTATTATTATTATTATTATTATTATTATTATTATTTCATTATTATTATTATTATTATTATTATTATTATTATTATTATTATTATTATTATTTGTGCCTTTTTAACAGGTGAATTTTTGCACCAGCTGTAGAACATTTCCCCTTTTGACCAGAAACACATGGTTGTGGCAATGGGTAAGGAGGAGTTATTTTAACTTTCCTTTCCTGGACTGAACAAAATGTTTGATTGAGTGATTGGATTTGCACAGAAAAGAAACGGGATTTTAATTTTTTTTTCCATATCTTTCCACCATGCTAATGAAATTTGCAGACATGGAGAGGAAACGAAAAGTTATTTATAGGAGTGGGTGGAATGTGAGGCCTAATTGTGCTTAGTCTATTGCTAAGTACGTAATCTGTTTGCTATTAACTTTTACAATCTTTCAGCATTATATACAGTTTTTAATATATGTGTGTGTGTGTGTGTGTGTGTGTGTGTTGAAAAATCCAAGTCTGCATAAATCTGACAAGAACAAAATGTTTGGTGTTTTTCTTAGCACTCAACAAGTCAGTTTTTTTAAAAAGAAAGAGATGAATGGAAAAGATCATTTTTAGGGTTAGTTCACTGTTGAATAAAAAGTTGCTTGCTTTTTGAATTACTTTTACAGATGTTTATACTTTGGTGTATTTCTATTTGTGTGCTGTATAAATCAATGATTCTCAAAGGTGTGTATTTATACACCTTCAGGTCCCCTGCCAATGTATGGTGATACTATGAATTTCATAGGGATTTTAAAAGAAAAGGAATACTCAGAAGTGGTTATGCCAGTTCCTTTCTCTCAAACAGAGCCTACACTATCTGGTATGTTCTATATTGTTGCTGAAAATTCCATCTTTGATCTAGTTCACCTGTTTCTGGGCTTTATCAATGTATGTTGATAAAATGCTTTCTGATACAAAAAACTATTTTTAAAGTTCTTTTACTGAGAAAATTATCAATTTTGGAACTGTGATATCTAGTTGACACATATGTAGATACTAGGGCTGTGCGATCGATAAAAATGTTTCAAAACTCATTACAAAATTAGGGAGTGTCAGTGTTTCGTTTCTAAAATGTTTCTAAAGTGTCTTTTGTGAAAATTTGGTTACTACAATGAGAGTAACAGAATTTTGTTAATTTTTCATTATAGTAATTGTGCAAGTGAGGAAACTTAAGTGGCTCCTTTCTCCCTTATTTTTTACAGCTATTGGGGTGAAACTTGCAACAATGGTGGAATACAATTACCATTGTTAGCCCATCTAGTTTCAGAATATTTCATGTATCTACAGATATTTGGGTAATTTAATTTTTTTATAAACAACTTTTTTTTTAAAATACAAAAGCTGTCTCTCTGAATTTTCTGTACAATGACACAAGATAACAGGAGATCATTCCCTCCAACTTTCAGAAATATTCACATATCTACTGATTTTAGAGATTTTTTTTTGACAAAAAAGTGTTTTAAAACCACAACAGCTATTTATTTATTTATTTATTTATTTATTAAACTTGTATACCGCTACTCCCAGTTTGGCTCGGAGTGGTTTACAGAAATAGTTTAAAACAATACACTTGGCTTTAAAATAACAATAAAAACAATAAAAACAACAATAAAAGCAAAAATAAAAACAGACATAGCCCCGAGTACCTTGAATGTTTCTCTCTCATCGATTATTTTATTTGACTGTTGTATCTTTGTTCTTAATTTTTGCCATGTGTTTTAAACTGTTTATACTTTGTTTCTGTTTTGGGCTGCACCCCCATGTTAGCCCCCCTGAGTCCCTTCGGGGAGATGGTGGCGGGATAGAAAAAAAAGTATTATTATTATTATTATTATTATTATTATTATTATTATTATTATTATTATTAACCAATAGAACTTCCATTTAAGGATTTCTTCCCAGCCCAGCACAGAGATTTACTTACTAGAAGTATTAGTCAGTCATCCTCTTGGCTGATTCAACAATTTACTGGAACTCTGGCTGGCTGCTGTTATGGAGGGACAACTCTCTCCCTATCCTGATTGGGGCTTTCTGATGCTGAGCAGAATTCTGGGAAATGTAGTTTAGGGAAGGGTCTTTTGAATTATCTGTTATAGGTCTGCTTGCCTTCCCAAACTACATTTTCCAAAATTCTGTGCTTTCTCAGTTTCTTTCCCACTGAACTCTGCTTTCTCCCTGATTCTTCCCTTTTCTAATGGTGAGACACCATTAATGTAAAGAGAAATTGCAGCCTTTTTGTTTGCTTGTGCTGAAAATGAAACTGACTTTGGGACGCTTCTGAGGTTTACAAAATTCTAACGAAAAAGTATTGGGTAAGTTTTGATTCTTAAGTTTTTGGTATGGCTCATGCCCACGCATTAGATAATGTGCCATAAGTATGAATTTAACAAATTTGATACGATTTACGATGACTAATGAAAAAATTACACACCCCAGTAGATACTTTTTATTTTGTCTTTGGTACAGAAGGAGCATTCAGTCAGGAGCTATTCCACACCAAAGTGAAGTGGTACAGTTTCAAAGTTAAAGAGTAACTATTTTCTTCAGTAACAAAGGTATTTATTTATTTTATTTATTTACCCCATTATACCCCACCTTTCTCCACCCCGAAGGGGACTCAGGGCAACTTACACCATTCAATGCCTCACCAAATACAAAAAGCTTAAAATAAATCAAAGTAAAATTAATACATTATTAACGGTTAATAAACAGTACATTGTTCTTGAAGGCTTTCATGGCCGGGATCACAGGGTTGTTGTATGTTTTCCGGGCTGTATGGCCATGTTCCAGAAGTATTCTCTCCTGACGTTTTGCCCACATCTATGGTAGGCATCCTCAGAGGCTGTGAGGTAAGGAGAAACTAACCATTTATAGATGTTCTGCTCATCCGCAAACCCAATCAACAATTGGGCCACACAGTTTACAGAAAACCTACACACACAGATAGATACCTTCATAAAAACTCCAACCATCACCCAAGTCAAAAAGAAAGCACAATCAACGCCCTGAAAAGACCGTGCACAAAGAATCTGCGAACTTCACCTCCTCCAAGGTGAACTAAACCATCTAAACTGGGCTCTACAGGCCAATAGATAGTCCGCCACGGGCATCAGAAGAGCTGTGAGGCCAAAAATAAACCATGAGAGTAAAGACAAAGATCTACCCAGAGGAAAGGTGTTTTTACCATACATCAAGGGAACCACTGACCGCATAGGCAAACTGATGAAGAAACACAACCTACAAACTATCTACAGACCCATAAAGAAAATCCAACAAATGCTACAGTCAGCGAAGGACAAGAGGGATCCTCTCACCTCTGCAGGAGTCTATCGGATACCATGCAGCTGTGGACAAGTCTACATCTGGACCACCAAACGCAGCATTGCCCAAACACGAGTCAAAGAACATGAAAGGCAGTGCAGACTAACTCAACCAGAGAAATCAGCCATAGCAGAGCACTTGATGAACCAACCTGGACACAGTATATTATTTGAGAACACAGAAATGCTCGACCAGTAATTAAGAAGCAACACTCTGAAAACAGAGGAGTTCCAGAACATGAATCAACCAGGGGCAGCTAATGACTCTGAACAAAGGATGCCCCCAGGCAGGAAGAAGCCAGGAGATGAAGCTATTCAATGGTAATTAAGGTGATTAACTGCAATATTCACACTGGCCTCCAACTGACAAGATTTCTTCTCTCACCCTGGACTTTCCACAGATATATATATATAAACCTTCCTTGTTTAGTTTCTCCATACCTCACAACCTCTGAGGACGCCTGCCATAGATGTGAGCAAAACGTCAGGAGAGACTACTTCGGGAACATGGCCATACAGCCCGGAAAACATACAACAACCCAGTACGTTCAACATTAAAAACCACGTCATCCAAACCGTAGTCCGAGGCCATTCAGTAATCATTACACTTGTATGCCTACATTACATTGTAGGTGTTATTTAGTGAGGGATGACTTCGTTCCTTTTGCACAAGTATAACTATAGCTACTTGTGTAGCTATGAGGGCATGGGTTCTCCAAACTGTGATTCCATAGGATGGAGCAATGGTATTTATTTACAGTGGTATGAAAGGACCATAGAGCTATTGTTCCACTGCATAATAAACAAAGAATGACAAACACTATAATTCTGATCGTGAAGTGTAAGACACAGTTATGTTTCATTTTATTATATCCATTCTAAATTATCAAGTAGGATAACCCAGTCTTATATTTTAATCAAAATTATGTGACATATCATTACAAAGTAATAAGACTAATCACGTTGATATTCCTACTAATTTTGCCTTCTGAAAATCAGCAGAGGCACTATAGTCTGCTTGGATGAAAGTTGGCAATCCTCTCTAATTTTCCAGAGTATTTAGCATTAGTTGAAATTAATTTTTCTTTAAAAAACCCATAAACATTCAAAAAGGAGTTAAGAAAATGTTTCTCACACAGTTATGAGCACCGACTCAATCAAATGCATTTGTCCTTTCGGAAATGAGCAGCTGCCTAAATCATTAGAAGATTGCTGGGGATTATAGCTAGCCAAAATATGCTATTTTAATGTCTTAAATTTCCTTGATGTAAAATAAATGTATGTTAAGCGTCTTGTATTACCCCAGATGCTTCGGCAGCTTTCACAGAAGTGAACACTGATTGATGTAGATTATGTTTCTTTCTACATCACTTGGGTATCCGTGGATGACCCGAGGTTAAATATATATTCAGAGTTATCAAGATCTCTGAAAACAAAGGATTTATGAGGGATCATTTAATTCCAGTACTTGTAAAAAAATTCTTTCCTTATAGTGCATTTGTTCCTATTTACCATATATCCCAGCTGTAACCTTTTGTGTGAAATGGGACTTCTCACATAGTCATTTTAGTGATTTTTTTTTTAAAAAAAACCTTATCAAATATCTATCCTTCTGGATGTCGTCTTGTTAAAGGTAAAGGTAAAGGTTTCCCCTGACGTTAAGTCCAGTCATGTCTGACTCTGGGGGTTGGTCTCATCTCCATTTCTAAGCCGAAGAGCCGGTGTTGTCCACAGACACCTCCAAGGTCATGTGGCCGGCATAACTGCATGGAGCACCGTTACCTTCCCGCCGAAGTGGTACCTATTGATCTACTTACATTTTGCATGTTTTCGAACTGCTAGGTTGGCAGGAGGTGGAACTAACAGCGGGCGCTCAAGCCGCTCCTGGGATATGAACCTGGGACCTTTCGGACTGCAAGTTCAGAAGCTCAGCGCTATAACGCACTTCGCCACCGGGGTTCCTCTGTCGTCTTGTTACTACAGTTGATTTTGCAAAGGGGAAATTCTTTAACACCAGTCAATTTCATGAGAAATCCTTTTCACTGTGCCTTAGGTAGTGATGTAGTGGGTAAAATTACTTCTGGTGTGTGCCTTCATCAGCCATTTGTTGACTTACGACCTTATCATATGAGCACCCCACTTTGCCTGGTTTTGCTGAAGAAACAAAGGGGTAGTGAGGTGAATCCATTGCCCTGCACACTTCTCCCATGTAGTGATGCTTCCCCTATTACACATGGAAGTGTCACGGCGAGAATCCATTGGAGCCAGCACAACATGGGCAGGCCCCCATGTTGTGAGGGAAGCGTCGTACAACATTTACACTCCAATTGTGGATGGGGCCTCTGCTGGAAGTCCAGTGACATCATGGGATGGACTACATGACCATCTATCACTGGATTGGTGGGGAAGCATCCTAGGATGCTTCCCAAGCCCTGCTTGATTAAGTCATTAGTGTAATCCTATGAGTTTCAAGTGATTTTGTAATTCACAATAACTGTAGAGACGTTGGGCAAGGAATACATGGAGAGCTGTAATTGCTCCCTCTGAAACAGAGCTTACAGCACTTTTAATCTCCTACCTAAGTGCTACCCATCCATGACCCAGTCTCTCTCTCTCTCTCTCTCAGTCGCATAGTCGTTTCCAACTCTTTGTGACCTCATGGACCAGTTCATGCCAGAGCTCCCTGTCGGCCGTCGCCGCCCCCAGTTCCTTCAAGGTCAAGCCAGTCACTTCAAGGATACCGTCCATCCATCTTGCCCTTGGTCGGCCTCTGTGATGCCTCATGGGCCTTGTAGTCCTGTTCCTGGTACTATCGTGGCAGATGAAGATGAAAACATGGGGTTTTCACCGGTTCAACAAGAGCCTGAGTCCCTTCACCTGCCGGATGTTGATGTTTGCCCTCAAGAATTCAGTAAACCAGGCCTTGGGCAGTACTCCCCTCCGTTTCCCAGGAAGGAATCTTATTCTAGAGACAGAGGAGTTAGAGAAGCTAATCGGAGAAGTTTAAGAATCGCGGCCAAACAACTGGCTGATTAGGTCTGCTTCCCTTGGGAAATTTTAAGGAGCAATGCATCTGGACAGAGTAGGTTTCGCTTCTCGTTCTCTAGGGAAAGAGATTGTTGGTGGGAAAACGAGACCCAATATAGGGGTTTGGCGCGAGAGATTTTTTGCGGAGTCAATTGATCAGCTTCAGGAGAGAGATCGTGTGTGGACTTTGCAACCCCAGTTCCTTGCTTCCCGGATCAAGTTTTCGAGCCTTGCCTTGCCTTGCAGTTTAACCACGGACCCTGCTCCACGCTTCACGTTTTGCCTTGTTTCTAGTCATGGACCTAATCAAGAATCAAGTTTATATCCAGCCTTGTTGTCAAGCTTCATTGGACTTCTAAGACTCTGACATTTCCCCACACTATTGCTTGGCAAGAGTGTGTGTTTCGGTCAAGTGGATTAAAACTTTGAACTCTAATATCATTTATTGGACAATACATTTTTGGACTATATTTGACCTCTTTTGAAAGGTCTGTTTCTGAACTATATTCTTCACTTGTTTTTATTGCTTTTATATATTTCTTTAATAAAGATATTAGATAGAGACTGGCCTCCGTGTGAGGTTATTGGTGCCCAGCAGCCAGGGTTCTGACAGCCTCTCTTTCTCTTTCTTTCCATTTTCCCCAGCATCATGATCTTTTCCAAGCTTTCCTGTCTTCTCATGATATGGCCAAAATACTTCAACTTTGCTTTTAATATCCTTACCTCCAGTGAGCAGCCGGGCATTATTTCCTGGATGATGAATTGGTTGGTTCTTCTTGTGGTCCAAGGCACTCTCGGGATTTTCCTCCAGCACCAGAGTTCAAAAGTGTCTATCTTCCTTCGTTCAGCCTTCCTTATGGTCCAGCTCTCGCAACCATAGTCTAGCTTCTATAATTACACAAAAATTGGTGCCACACCACCACATGATAATCGGAGACAGGTAGATAGGATCAGAAAGAACTTATACCCATTCTCCATAAACTGTGGGATAGTCCCAAGGAATCTTGAGAGCCACTTCCTTTCATATGAATCTGCCCTTAGCTGAGAACTGATATGCTGATATGCTTCAGAGGTCCCATTTTACATCCTCAAATAAAAAGAGATCCAGTCTGTCATGACACATGATAGTATCTTTTCTGTTACAGCCCGAGCGTTCCAAGGTTACTGTATGTATATACTGTATCTGGTGACCTCATGTATACACTGAAGATAAGTTTGGGGGTCAACACTATGGATTTTGATATGACCCATGAATAAGTAAGTCAAGGATCATTCTGCAAAGAAGGGAAAGCACCAATGCTGTTTCAAGAGGCAAGCTGTTCTTTAAATTGTTTGCAATTTTCCCATCCAGATATTCAAAAAGGCCTTTTGTTACTCTATTCTAAGAAGAGGATTGTTCCTTTTTTGATAAAAGTTAAGGAACAGTATTAGTTTTTATCTTAAAAGGAAACACTCCTTTACTGCAGCACCGTTCCTGGCCTTTTAAAATGCATGTCTGAGAAAATAGTGGCCATGTCACTTTTGAACCTCCCCCCAAAAGAGCACCAAGTGAATAGAGGGTCTCAGTGTAGATTCTCCTATGACAGACTTAGCCCTCACTTTTTGCCACACTAAGGTAAAGGGGTGGTTCTATTTTATACAGAAATTAAGCTACAGTACTCACAGTGACCCATGGATAAGTCAACTCAGGTTTTTTGGGTTGATTTTTGGACTAAAATTTCTAGACTTATACATGAGAAAAAACTGTGGATGTTTGAAAGGCTGTGAGATCCTGCAAAGCTCTTTCTCTCTTGGGAAGAAATTGAGACTTGTGAGTGGAAATATTCTATTGGGATACAAACTTAAGAATAGTACAAGGTCAGTATTCAAAAATAGCTACCTCTCACAGTTTTCTCTATTCCAGCAGGGGTCCTTTCATGCTGCATAGTTAAAGCATATGAACCCGCTATATCAGGCCTGACTCCATCCTGTGTTTGGGGTGGCTGAAGCATATAAATACCCTGACCTCAACTGCTAAATCCCAGGATGCCATGGGATATCACCATTTATTTATTTATTTATTGACTGCTTTTCTCACTCAAAGGGGTTTTCAACATAAGCATGGCAATATTAAATGCCAAACATACATGTGAAAAACCAGAACAAAGAATCAAACAATAACATATAACTATAAATTAAAACAATTAAAACCATATTAAACCATAAAACATAGGCAACATTTAGACATTAAGACATGGAATTAAAACATTAGTATAAACATTAAAATTGCATAATCCAAAATCATTATCCAAAGCTCCACAAAACTGATAATTGATTCAGATCCCTGTGATACAAATATCTGTGAGGGGTAATAGATAACTGATGTATTGCATACATTAATAAAACAACTTATAACTTGGGAGCAGTAATCTTTGCTTCCTATGTAATAAATACATATCAATGCTGTCTTAAGGTACTATATACTCTACGAAATGATTCCTTTTTAGATCCCAAGGAGTTCTAAAATAGTTTGCAGGACTGAAATGTTGTCATGGATATAAGAAAAACTGGGATGGACAAAACAGAAGAAACGAATACCAGTAATTCTTGTATCTCAAGACAAAAAGGACACTCAGGGGATCTAAACCTTACACATGAGATATACAAATCTCCTCCTGAACACAGCAAATAAATCCTCTTACAACCTTATTACATGAGTCAGGTGAAGTGTCCTGCTTATCCTGGCCTCACTGCCAACCAGGAGCAGTGGGGTGAATCCATTACCCCATGCGCTACTCCCTCACACTGATGCTTTTCTTATCACACATGGGAAGCATCACCCAAGTGGCAAGGATCTGTGCTAGCTCCATTGGAGCCAACACAACATGGGCAGGTTCCCATGTTAGGAGGGAAGCATAGTACACTTCCCAAGCCCCATCTGATGAGGTCCTTAGACTCCAGTTTCCCAACCTTTTGCAAGGTTATTTTTTTTTGAAGTATTTCAGATTAGGCTTGAAAGTGATGCAGTTGGGGATTACTTCAATGAAATGTGTGCTTTGTGTCTTCAAGTTAAGTCTGACTTATGGCAGATCATAGGTATTGTAGCTCCACCTCAGTTGGAGTCAGAATCAGAATCAGACTTTGCCCCTATCCAAGACTTTGACTATAGACCTGCAATGTAGTTAAAGGTACCTGAATTGGTTTCTGCAGAGGATGCTGAAACCGGGGATGAACATTCCGATGGCCAGTCAAGGACAGTTCAGCCAGATGGGCTTGTCAGGCCAGAGGATGATTTTGATAGACGGAGAATGTTTACGCAAAGCTGAAGCGAAAGGGAGGTTCTGAGACGGAGCCAGCGTTTGGTTCACAGATGCACTAATGAGCAAATTTCACATGAGAAGAACTGCACTCCCCAGTTCCCATTTGAAATATAGTTTTGAATTCTCCTTAAATTATCCTGGCTCCCTGTGTATTCTAGAGGTGTCAACTTTGCTATTCAAGTGAGAAAGATCTCTGTCTCTGTACTCTTGTTTCCGTGATATTCCAGCCAAGATTTTGCCTTGTGGATCTCAAGTGTCTCTTGCCTTGTTGTACTTTCTTTCAGTTGGATCTTGCTGATTCTTTGTTGTGTGGATTACAGTTATTGGATTACCTTGATTCTTGTTCTTATACCTTGTGGCTTCCTGCTGGGAAGTGAACTTTGTGTAGACTATATTTACTGCTTTGTGGGACTTAGCACAGTTCCTGTTTGGATTATAACTTTGAGAGACTTTCTTGAATCTCCAATAAGGACAGATAAGTGCATTGTTTGGGGGTTCATCTACTTATTGACTTTGAACTTTATTTGCTTGTGCTTACATATATTCTTCAATAAACAGCTTGATTGCTTATATTCTGGGCTCCAGTGTGGTTTTCAAGGTGTCCATGCAGCCCTGGGGTGCGACAATAGGTTGGCCTGGTAGGATTTGTTCAAAAGAATCTTGCTGTGGCCTTCATCTAAGGCTGAGAGAGTGTGATTGACTTGCTGAAGATTACTTAAAGGGTTTTCAAGTCTGGGCAAAGGTTTAAAATCCATTCTTCCAAAGTCAAAATCCAATGGTCAAACCATTGAATGAATAAGTACATTTCTATGCAGGAAGGTGCCTGTTTCTATACTCAAATTACAGGAAGTGTAAAGATTGGATATTCTGGGTAGATAGCAAAATGAAGTGGCAAGACTGAAAATACAACAACATCTTGCATGATATATAGAATAGTATTTCACTCAATTATTGTTGTTTTTGGTTTCAAGGTGGGAGACATACAAGTACTTTCTTTATTATCAATTTCACCATTCATTTCAAATGGAGCAGATCCCATTTAAATAAAGATAAGAAGGTTGAATTATTACATTATTTTGACATATCATTACATTTTCCCATTTAAGAGCTTGAAGTCAGTTTCATCCTCATCATGAACAATTATGAACAGATGCTACTTTAAAAAATAACAAAAGGCTGTCCATTTTTGTAGGTGCATGGAACATATTAACGTTAAGCCTTTATATGAGAGTTTAGCACACTAATTATGTGTCTTTTTTGTTTGAAAGAGAGCTATTAATATTCACAATTGATTGGCTTCCAGGAAGAACCACACACCTACACATACACACACGCACTGGCTGAAACAACAAAGGAATAAAATAAATAGAACTTCATTTTAAAAGATGGGATACCAAAACTGTTACGGACAAGTTTACTCAACGTGACCAGGAAAGCATGAATCATCACTTAAAATCTGTTATGAAAATCAGATTAAATTTAAGATTAGTCTCTTATGGTTTTGTTAAAGAATCTGAAATATTTCCATTTGGAAACAAGTTATTTCTTTAACCTTCTCAGTGTTAGTTTGTTCAGTATTGTGTTTGTTTCATAATGAAGGTTACCCAAAGGTAAAGCATGCAGATACAAAAAGGGAAGTGGCAAAATGATAAGCAAACTCAAATATAGGTGTATGTATTCAGCATCACCAACTTTAAAAAGTGGAGAAATCTTTTAAAGACCTCTTCAATTTTTCAACGTCAGTCTAGAGAAAGTGACATCTAATAATGTTCCTGGTTGTGCCTAATCAACAGAACATAACATACCCTTTCTTAAACTGAAACACTCTTTTTGCAATGCTTCTCATACTAATGCAATAATTTCTTGCAGTTACTAGGAATGAGATAATAGTAGCATCCATTATGGTTGACTTCACTCTAGGCTTCAATGCATGTAGGAGATCTGTAATGCTTTACTTGGTTTACATGAATAGAAAGACAGTTCGTATAAGAATTGCATGTTTATATTTGGATACATGTGAAGATCTTCACTAGAATAACCTTGTCTAGGAAATCTCTTTGATACCAGGATGAATATCGTCAGTGTCAAGACATGGGAGAACATCTTTGGACCTCATCATACTTACCTTAAACAGCATCCTAGGATGTTTCTATCCCATCTTCAGGATAGAATCTGACACCAGGCATCACACGATGTTTATTTCCAGCATTTATACCCCGCCCTTCTCACCCGGGGGGACTCAGGACGTTGTGACTTCCAGCGGAGACCCTGGAGCCAACTGGCATATCTGGAAGCTTCCCATGTTGTGCTGATTCGATTGAGGCCTCTCCAGGTGGGCAAAGCTTTCCCCATGTGATGGTGAAAGCATCACCAATAGGGGGCTGCATGTGGGCCTCTGGATTCGCCCTGTTGCCCCTCTCTTTCTGAGTTGCTCTCTCAACTGGAAATGTATTTTTGATCATGCTTATCAAGTTTATATTGAGTGTTTCCAAAGAGCTACGAAGTGCATAGTCCATTACAGAGAAATGGTCTGCCTTGTGTAGGTTCATTATCATGTGCCTTCACATTGGCTCCAATGTGCCCTTTCATAGGAATTTCTTGGCAGATGTATCCAGAGGCGATATGTCACTACTTTCCTCTGAGACTGAGGGCCCATCTATACAGGCAATATGAGTTGGCCCAGGGATGAATGGCTTCCATGACATTTATGTGAAGTAGGGGGTACATTTATCTTCATGTGCCCTTTGCCATGTTAAAAATGTTGTTCAAAACACAAATGAGCACCCTGAAGCTCGTCTGTGTTTTGAACCAGTGTAAACAATTGGGCCACCTTATACAATATTTAGAAGCAGACATGGCTGTTCACATTGCCATTATGCTTTCTCCAGGCTCAGGCAGTCCAGGCAAAGGGGATGACACCTATCTTGTCCCCGTGATTCTGGGCTTCAAGGTGACTATCAGGCAGGAAAATGGTCACCACATGGTGCCTATAATGAAGATAGTTAGAGAAATTAACTGGTCAGAGAAGGAACCTAGTTGACAACCCATCAAACTTTTCTACTTGGGACTAACAATGAGACTGAGGCCTTGGCCTTCAAGTTGGCACATAACTCTTTATTGTTTTATTTACATATACAAGTTGAGAATCCCTAATTTGGAATTCAAAAATCTGAAATTGTCTTTAGGGCCGGCTGAGATACTGACAAACATGATGAATCAATGTACATAAATGTGTTTTCATGCATGAACTTATTAAAATAGTGTGCATAAAATTATCTTCAGGCTGTGTGAATGAGAAGTATATAAAACATAAACTAAGTTTGTGTTTTGACTTGGGTTCCATTTCCAAGGGACAGCATTATGCATATTCAAGTATTCTAAAATCGGGGGTGGGGGTGGGGGCATAATGCAGAATCCTTCTTGTCCCAAGCATATTATATAAGGGATCACCAACCTGTACCCTTTAGAAAGCTTCTTCTGGAAGGGTATGCATATGTGAGTGTGTGTAAGCTAGGCTTTCTCACTAAGGCAATTGTTCTACTTCAATTTATTCATAGTAAGATAAATGGCATAGTAACTTTTTCCTTGTTCAAAGTATGGTTGACCCAAGCCATTATCATTAATGAAGGCTTATTTCTACATCAGGAGTGAGTGATAAGGATTCTTTAAGTATTGTTATTAATGTATCTCTCACCATAATTGGCCAACATAGTCAATGTTGAGGGATTTTGAAAGTTTCAGTTCAAAAACCTGTGGAGGATCAGAGTTGCCAGAGTGAAAACTGGGTTCCTCTACTGTTAATGGTTGTGTAGCTCAGGGAATTTAGCTGGTGCTGCTTGTCATTGTTAGGGGTTCTATGTAGTCATAAAGCTCCTGTTCTTGCAGAAGTGACTCTATTAGTTTCGGCTGCTAAACCATGTATCCAAAAGCACAGTTGTAGTAATTTTCTACTCGAACAACAAAACATGCAGATGCTTTTGTTCTTTCCCAAATAAGCAGGAAGGTTTTCCTTTCTCCTTTGTTGCAGCAGTATACAAAGTATATACAAAATATACAAAATTTCTATTGCTTCTATTCACAGCAGCAATTCTTCAACAGACTCTCCAAAATACTATCTGTCCCTCAACAACTCTCATAAACCCTCATCAAACAGTATTAGTTTTTATCCGAAAAGGAATCACTCCTTTACTGCAGCACTATTCATGGCCTTTTAAAATGCTGACTGAGAAAACAGTGGCCATGTCAATGGCTCTTTTGCACTTCCCCTCAAAGCAGCACCAAGTGAGTAGAGAGGCTCAGTGTTTTGCTTTGGTTCTCCTATGACAGACTTAGCTCTCAATTTTTGCCACTGTACTCAGATAAGGGGGTGTTTCTATTTTATACAGAAATTAAGCTACAGTACTCACAGAGACCTATGGAAAAGTCAACCCAGTTTTTTGGGGTTGATTTTTTGGAGTAAAATTTCTAACTACAACCTATATACTAATCCCATTGCATTAACCACCACACCCTAATTACAGTCGCTTAAGGTCCCAGTTTCAAATCCCGGGAGTGGAGTGAGCGCCTGCTGTTAGCTCCAACTTCTGCCAACCTAGCAGTTCGAAAATATGCAAATGTGAGTAGATCAATAGGTACCGCTCTAGTGGGAAGGTAACGGCGCTCCATGCAGTCATGCCAGTCACATGACCTTGGAGGTGTCTACAGACAACACTGGCTCTTCTGCTTAGAAATGGAGATGAGCACCAACCCCCAGAGTCAGACATGACTGGACTTAACATCAGGGGAAACCTTTACCTTTACCTTTAACTCTTTTACAGGTGGTTGGCCAGATATATGAACTACGTCCAAATCCTGACCGTTATGTGACAGGTAGTTGTGTGAAAAGCAACACTTGCTCACAGTGACCTATGGAAAAGTCAACCCAGGTTTTTGGGGTTGATTTTTTGGAGTAAAATTTCTAACTACAACCTATATACTAATCTCATTGCATTAACCACCACACCCTAATTATGGTCGCTTAACTCTTTTACAGGTGGTTGGCCAGATATACCGTGTTTCCCCGAAAATAAGACAATGTCTTATATTAATTTTTGCTCCCAAAGATATGCTAGGTCTTATTTTTAGGGGATGTCTTATTTTTCCATGAAGAAGAATTCACATTTATTGTTGAACCAAAAAAAAAAAGAACATTTATTATATACTGTACAGTAGTTGTAATCATAAACCAGCATAACCAGACAAACTGAATCCTATCAAGAATTTCTTGTTACTACCACTATTTCCATGTACAACAATCTATGGTATTTACATTTACTGATCCTGCATGCTCTGGTGTTCTGTTTGGTGGGCATACTTCCAAACAAAAACTTTGCTAGGTCTTACTTTCAGGGGAGGCCTTATATTTAGCAATTCAGCAAAATCTCTACTGGGCCTTATTTTCCAGGGATGTCTTATTTTCAGGGAAACAGGGAATGTCCAAATCCTGACCGTTATGTGACAGGTAGTTGTGTGAAAAGCAACACTTGCTGAAATTGCCTCTTCTACAGAATCATTAAATACATAGGAACATTCTTCAGTTTTTACTCTGGCACTTCTAGTACAACATGATGCTTCTGTAAGGAGTGTTGATGAAGCCTGGTAGTAGGAGTGGGGTTGCATAACCCATCTTTTACACTAATTAGGTTATTTCATTTTTCTGCATTCTCTTGTCTCCATATAATTGACCTTTGGATGCCTTGTGTGCTCCTAGTGCAATGTATTTCCTTGTCAATACATCTTTCTTCCAAAGCAAGTCTACCCTGACCTCAGGAAGCCATCAATAGGTCTGGGAATTCTTACATAACTATACCAACAAGTTTCTTCTTCAGCAGAGTCCTTCCTCCCTTGGTTTCTGGAGGGTCCCAAAATCAACCTGTCCTTGGCCAGAGATTAGAGGTAGATGCTGTGATGTGCCAGGGTCAATCAAATGCATTCCTCACTGAAATATGCTTTCAGACAGGACAGTCACTGGCACCAGGTCTCAGACCCATTTCATTGGCATGCCGGTGTCTGTCTGTGAAAAATGTATTTCATGGGAATGGAACAATTAGCCAACCGCATTGCGTCAACTACACAGAGAGCTCTCACCAAGAAAGAGACAACCACATGCATAAAATATCTGAGGAATACAGACAGAATAATATTTCTGTACAAAAATAGAAAAAGCAGTGATTTTGCACTTCCTGATTTTCAAAGGCAACAAAGAAGAGAAAGGAGGAAGAAAAGCAAGCCCAGAATTCTATTTGTAATAATACGGCTTCCTACCCTTCTCCCAACTCCCTGCTCGCATAGTGAGAAACTTGAAAGCTTTGCCAATGGCACTAAAGCAGCCAGCCCACCTTCAGAATTTCAGTCACCTCTTAAACACTTAGAAGCTGAATTGAGTGAAAACCCCCTTTTAGAAGAGTTTCCAAGGAAGTAGAAAGTTTCCACACCCTAAATCCTATTCTGAGAGAAATGGAAACTATGTGACTGTTGCCAAAAAGTCTGAATTGTTGTATCACTGGCTAGGATGCTATAGTCTGCATTTTTTAAAATAAAAGTGCGGACATGTTTTGGTGCTATATTGAAACACATGGATATATGTAATTTGTAACGGTTAATGGGATCCTCATACATATTTTCTGTTTCCAAGTGTTTTTTGAAGGTCAGACATCAAGATGACCTTGGCAATCCTGTGCTAAAAGCTGGAAAGATAAATGGAAGGGGGCCAGCAGGTAAATAAACAAAAAAAAAACCACACATTTTTTCATAAAAGCAGAAATTGATCCAAAGCTGAAATATGGTTGTAAAGGGAGTACAAAATGAGTCTGTTGCCTGATTCAGCATTCCACCCTAAAACAATCAACTGATAGCTCAATTGGATATCTGATGGTCCTAGAGTACAAGACAGAGTGCATTGTTAATCCTCATTTATCTGATGGAGCCCAGGACTAGTTTCAAAATCACATGATGCTGCAACATGTAGCTACGTAATTATGATTCTGTCAGTGTATGAAGGAGACTCCTACGAGGATCACAATGTAACAGGACCTTGAGTTCCATGATGGAAGGCAGGGAGCATCAAAGTGGTAAATGCAAGATGTATACCCTCTTGCCTATAACTTCTCTGAAGGAGTGTTTACACTGCGTCCCATGTAATTAAATTTTTTCTCTTGAGAAATTCACAAATATTTCCTGTTCGTATGGGAATTAAATGAAATCATATTATAGTACCACGTTTGGATGCGGTCAATCATGCCATCCCAGAGAGAAGCGCCACTTTGAATCCCACCCATGGGAGAAAAGAGGGATAGAAATGAATTAATAATAATAATAATAATAATAATAATAATAATAATAATAATAACACCAACAACAACAACAACAACATCAAAATAGTTTATTGTACGGGCCCAAGGCCATGACAAAAAGCAACGCATGCACACAATAGTACCCTCGGAGCAATAGACTCCAAAGATACTGAGCAGAAGCCATAATCATGGCTCCCGCAAGGAGCTGAAACAATGCTAATTAACAGTAATTTTTAAAAAAACCAAACATATTGCAAAAGAGTTCACATACAAATGCATATTGTGAGTCCACTTAATCCTTTGAGTCTCCTTGGCAGTTGATGGCAATTTTAGATAGAGCAAACAGGGCTACTTTGTGAGTTACATAGTCATTTGTGTCACTCAGCAGAAAATGCACAGTTTCTGCTAAGCAATTCCCTTTACCCTGAGTCAACAAGAGTTCCAGGTGTCTTTCTCTTGGGGCACTATACAATGGACAAACTAACAGGTAATGCACAATGTCTTCTGCCTGACATTGGCTGCAGATACATAAGTCTATTTTCCCATGGCACATTATGATAGTGACCATCTAACACTGCAGTAGGCATTACTTGGAATCACAGCTCAGTAAAGGCAATTCTTAAGGACGGTGGCTTGAGCTTAATCAGGTATCTGGCTCTGAAATGTTCAGTTTTTAAAAAAGGGAACCACAGGGAGAATTTTGAATTCCTGGTTGATTGCAAAGTCCTTCTTGAATCAATCCAAAATAGCCAGTCTTTTAGTTGCCTCTTATTCATGTCCAGGGCAGAATTCAATTCAGGAAGATTGTAGTTGAGTAGGAGATTTTCTAGGCCAAATTTCTTGTATTGCTGGTTCCTCATTTCCTCGAAGAACAATGCTGGGAGACGGTCGTTATGAAGAGTAGCAATTCGTTTGAGGTATCTTAACTGGGCACAATCTACTTTTGCTTTTACTGTTGGCCAACCAGTTTCAGTGCACAGCAGAGCTGCAGGCATTCCAGATCATAGAATCATAGAATCATAGAATCATAGAATAGTAGAGTTGGAAGAGACCTCAAGGGCCATCTAGTCCAACCCCCCGCTAAGAAGCAGGAAATCGCATTCAAAGCACCCCCGACAGATGGCCATCCAGCCTCTGCTTAAAAGCCTCCAAAGAAGGAGCCTCCACCACGGCCCGGGGGAGAGAGTTCCACTGCTGAACAGCCCTCACAGTGAGGAAGTTCTTCCTGATGTTCAGGTGGAATCTCCTTTCCTGTAGTTTGAAGCCATTGTTCCGTGTCCTAGTCTGCAGGGCAGCAGAAAATAAGCTTGCTCCCTCCTCCCTATGACTTCCCCTCACATATTTGTACATGGCTATCATGTCTCCTCTCAGCCTTCTCTTCTGCAGGCTAAACATGCCCAGCTCTTTAAGCCTCTCCTCATAGGGCTTGTTCTCCAGACCCTTAATCATTTTAGTTGCCCTCCTCTGGACGCTTTCCAGCTTGTCAGCATCTCCCTTCATCTGCGGTGCCCAAAACTGGACACAGTATTCCAGGTGTGGTCTGACCAAGGCAGAATAGAGGGGGAGCATGACTTCCCTGGATCTAGACGTTATTCCCCTATTGATGCAGGCCAAAATCCCATTGGCTTTTTTAGCTGCCGCATCACATTGTAGGCTCATGTTTAACTTGTTGTCCACGAGGACTCCAAGATCTTTTTCGCACACACTGCTGTCAAGCCAGGCGTCCCCCATTCTGTATCTTTGATTTCCATTTTTTCTGCCGAAGTGAAGTATCTTGCATTTGTCCCTGTTGAACTTCATTTTGTTAGTTTCGGCCCATCTCTCTAGTCTGTCAAGATCGTTTTGAATTCTGCTCCTGTCTTCTGGAGTGTTAGCTATCCCTCCGAGTTTGGTGTCATCTGCAAACTTGATGATCGTGCCTTCTAACCCTTCGTCTAAGTCGTTAATAAAGATGTTGAACAGAACCGGGCCCAGGACGGAGCCCTGCGGCACTCCACTTGTCACTTCTTTCCGTGATGAAGACGACGCATTGGTGAGCACCCTTTGGGTTCGTTCACTTAGCCAATTACAGATCCACCTAACCGTAGTTTTGTCTAGCCCACATTTTACTAGTTTGTTTGCCAGAAGGTCGTGGGGGACTTTGTCGAAGGCCTTACTGAAATCTAGATATGCTACATCCACGGCATTCCCTGTATCGACCCAACTCGTAACTCTATCGAAAAAAGAGATCAGATTAGTCTGGCATGACTTGTTTTTGGTAAATCCGTGTTGACTATTAGCAATGACCGCATTTGTTTCTAAGTGTTTGCAGACCACTTCCTTAATGATCTTTTCCAGAATCTTGCCTGGTATTGATGTGAGGCTGACCGGACGGTAATTGTTTGGGTCGTTCTTTTTTCCCTTCTTGAAGATAGGGACCACATTCGCCCTCCTCCAATCTGCTGGGACTTCTCCTGTTCTCCAAGAACTCTCGAAGATGATTGCCAGTGGTTCTGAAATAACTTCCGCTAGTTCCTTCAATACTCTTGGATGTAGCTGATCTGGCCCTGGGGACTTGAATTCGTTTAGAGTGGCCAGGTGTTCCTGGACAACTTGTTTCCCTATTTGGGGTTGGATTTCCCCCAATCCTTCGTCCATTCCATGTTGCTGAGGTTGAAGATGGCTTTCTTTTTGTGAGAAGACCGAGGCAAAGAAGGCATTAAGCAGTTCTGCCTTTTCCCTATCCCCTGTCACCATCACCCCATCTACTCCTTGCAGTGGCCCTATCGCCTCCTTTTTCTTCCTTTTTCTACCAACATAAGCAAAAAAACCTTTTTTGTTGTTTTTTATGTCCCTGGCAAGCCTGAGTTCATTTTGCGCTTTAGCCTTGCGAACCTTTTCCCTACAGGAGTTGGCTATACGTTTGAATTCTTCTTTGGTGATTTCTCCCCTTTTCCACTTCTTGTGCATGTCACTTTTGAGCTTTAGCTCAGTTAGAAGTTCTTTGGACATCCATTCTGGCTTCTTTGCACTTGTCTTATTTTTCTTCTTTGTTGGCACTGTTTGCATTTGCGCCTTGAGTATTTCACTTTTGAAAAACTCCCATCCATCCTTAACTCCCTTGTTTTTTAATATCGGCGTCCATGGAATGCCGCTCAGTAATTCCTTCATTTTTTGGAAGTCAGCTCTCTTAAAGTCCAGAATGCGTGTTTGACTTGTCTTAGTTTCAGCATTCCTTTGTATTGCAAACTGCAGGAGCACATGGTCACTTGCCCCTAAGGATCCAACCACTTCAACTGTATTGATCAGGTCTTCCACATTTGTTAAGATTAGATCAAGAGTTGCTGATCCCCTTGTTGCCTCTTCTACCTTCTGGACCATAAAATTATCTGCAAGGCAAGTGAGGAATTTGTTGGACTTTGTACTCTTGGCTGAGTTTGTTTTCCAGCAGATATCGGGATAATTGAAATCGCCCATGACTACTATATCTCTTCTTTGTGCCTGTTTGGTCAGCTGTTGACAGAAGGCTTCATCAAGTCCTTCATCCTGACTCGGAGGTCTGTAGTAGACACCCACGACAAGATCTTTTTGAGTCCCGGTTCCCTTGATTCTTATCCAGATGCTTTCAAGCTGGTTTCCCGGATTACAGTCTTGCATTTCTTCTGTAACGTAACTGTTTTTGACATATAAAGCTACTCCCCCTCCTCTCCCCTTTGTTCTATTTATGTGAAAGAGGTTATAGCCCTCAATGGTTAAATTCCAGTGATGGGAGTCATCCCACCAGGTTTCAGTGATGCCTATGACATCGTATGTGTGGTGCTGTGCTAGGAGTTGGAGTTCGTCTTGCTTATTTCCCATGCTCTGAGCATTAGTGTAAAGACATGTAAGCCCCTGTGACCTCCCCTCGAACTGTTTATTTGGGATTATTGTGCTCTCTGTACTTGGTCCTTGCTGTGTTTGTGCAGCCCTCCGTTTAGCCTTACGGCGGTTCCCTGTGGTCGTGGGTAATATAGTGTTCGCCAGGCTGTTGTTCCCCTCCCCCAGTGGATTTAGTTTAAAGTGCGCCTGATGAGGTTTGTGAGTCTGTGTGCAAAAAGATGTTTTCCTACTTGTGTGAGATGCACCCCATCGCTTGCCAGTAGTCCATCCTCTTGGAAGAGTAGACCATGGTCAAGGAAGCCAAAATGCTCCTCTTGACACCATTTTCTGAGCCAGTTATTGACCTGTACTATTTTTCCGGCCCTTGTAGAGCCATGTCCTACAACGGGGAGGAGGGATGAAAAGATCACATGTACATTATACAGTTTTAGCTTTGTTCCCAGAGCTCGAAAATCATTTGTGATCTTTTGAAAAGTATGCCTAGCGGTGTCATTGGTACCTACATGAATCAACATAAGGTGGGGAGGGTGATGGGGCTTTAGGAGCCTGCTGAGCCTCTGAGTGATATGGTGTATTTTTGCCCCCGGGAGGCAGCATGTTTCTTGAGCCATCCCATCCGGTCTGGAAATGATGGCTTCCGTTCCTCTAAGGAGGGAGTCACCTACTACCAAGACCTGTTTCCTTTGAGGATTGACAGGGTCCCTTTTGTGCAAGACAGTGTGTATGTCCCCTGAAGAGTGTTCCTGTTGAAGTGAATCATGTAGGTGTAAAGTGTTGTCCTCCTCCTCAACATCCCCAGTGCATTCATCAATGACAATCCATTGAGATACATCCGAGAGCCCATTACTCTCCCAAGGATGTTCCTGTTGCTCCTGGTCTATGATTGGGGGTGGAGCATTTGCATGATTACATAAGTGTGACTGTGGTGATGCACTGTCCCTGTCAGGGCTATCCCCTGCGCATTGATCCAGGATGGTCCACTGAGTGGTATCTAAGAAACTGTGGTCCTCCACAAGATGTGTTTCCTGATTGTATGTTAATGATGTAAGAATTTCAAATCTGTTGTGTAAATGCAGCTGAGCAGAGGAGTTCTGCGGAGGCTGCCTGGTCCTGCGTCTCCTTCTATGGGTGACCTCCTTCCAAGCCTGAGGGTTGTCTACCTTTGAGTTGATCTCCCCATAAGGTTCCTGATCATGGTCTTGGTGGTGTTGGTGTGATGCAGGCTGCTGATCTACAGCAGCGTGTTGTGCAGTGTCCAAGAAGAGCTCGAGTGCCTGAATGTCCTTAAGGGTCTTAATACGGTGCTCGAGCTGTTGGATCCTCTGCTCCATCAGAGTCATCTGTTTGCATTTGGAGCAGATGTAGTTGTCTAGTTTTTGTGTGAAAAAGCGGAACATGCCACAGCTGGTGCATGTGATGGGAATGTTTTGCTTTTGTTGCATCTCTTGGTGAGCGTGGTGGCCAAGTGGGATCTTTGTACAGTTAAGTAATATGCACGCACTTTATGTGCAGACTGCAACAAACCACGTCTTTGTGTATTTGTTTATGTTGCTTTGTTTCCTGTATGTACTGCAAAGGATAGTTAGTAAAGGTGCAGAAACTCACACTGGCAAATAAAGCTTTCCCAGAAACTCAATTAACAGGGGACAATGCCTGCTGTCAATCAACTTAAGTACCTGGCTCTCTTTCAACACAACAGTCACACAACAGTTAGACTTTGACCACAGGAGCCAAGCCCAAACTCAGTTTAAAATCTTAGCCAAATCTTAGCCAAATCCTACCTGAAGCCAGGGAGCAAAAATGTCCTCCTGCTTCCTCTGCTTCTGCGAGAACCAACTGCCCTTCTGGGATCAGGCTCTGGCAGAAACTCACACTGGCAAATAAAGCTTTCCCAGAAACTCAATTAACAGGGGACAATGCCTGCTGTCAATCAACTTAAGTACCTGGCTCACTTTCAACACAACAGTCACACAACAGTTAGACTTTGACCACAGGAGCCAAGCCCAAACTCAGTTTAAAATCTTAGCCAAATCTTAGCCAAATCCTACCTGAAGCCAGGGAGCAAAAATGTCCTCCTGCTTCCTCTGCTTCTGCGAGAACCAACTGCCCTTCTGGGATCAGGCTCTGGCAGAAACTCACACTGGCAAATAAAGCTTTCCCAGAAACTCAATTAACAGGGGACAATGCCTGCTGTCAATCAACTTAAGTACCTGGCTCTCTTTCAACACAACAGTCACACAACAGTTAGACTTTGACCACAGGAGCCAAGCCCAAACTCAGTTTAAAATCTTAGCCAAATCTTAGCCAAATCCTACCTGAAGCCAGGGAGCAAAAATGTCCTCCTGCTTCCTCTGCTTCTGCGAGAACCAACCAGATGGAAGAGAATAAAGTTTATGTAGGAACTTGTTCTACAAAATCTCCAGGGTTTTACAAATATTAGTATCTAAGCCCCAGATTTCTACGCCATAGAGTATTTGTGCTGGCACTTGATTGCTGAAAATTTTTTGGGCGGGTTCGATCAGCTGGCCACCTTGTGTATAGAAGAATTTCATTAGTCGAGTGGTTGGCGAGGATCATAAATACCTCATTGGATCAGGGACAATTACCAACTAGCCTAAAACAGGCAATTGTAAGACCAGTTCTGAAAAAGGCGTCCCTAGATTCTTTGATTCTTAATAACTACCGGCCAATTTCTAATCTCCCCTTTTTGGGCAAGGTTCTAGAGTGAGTGGTGGCTTCTCAGATCCAGGGGTTCTTGGAAGAAACCAATGCTCTAGATTCATCACAGTCTGGTTTCAGGCCTAGTCATGGAATGGAGATGGCTTTGGTTGCATTTGTGGATGACCTCCACAGAGAAATAGACACGGGGAGTGTGTGTTTGTTGGTTCTCCTGGACATCTCAGTGGCTCTGATATCATTGATCATGGTATCCTTCTGGGACAGCTCTCTGGAATGGGTCTTGGGGGCACTGCTTTGCAGTGGCTCCACTCCTTCCTGGAGGGAAGCTGGTGAAGCTGGTAGAAACCTGCTCAAACCCCTGGCCTTTGACCTGTGGGGTCCTGCAAAGTTCCATTCTTTCTCCCATGCTTTTCAATATCTACATGAAACTGCTGGATGAGGTCATCCGGAGTTTTGGATTTCGGTGCCATCTCTATGCAGATGACACTCAACTCTATCATTCTTTTTCACTTAATTCCAATGAAGCCTTCTGGATCCTGGACCAGTGCCTTGCTGCTGTGATGGACTGGATGAGGGCTAACAAGCTGAAACTTAATCTGGACAAGACAGAACTCCTCTTGGTCAGTCACAGGAACAATTGGGCTCGATGGGGTTACACTCCTCCTGAGGACACAGGTCCTCAGTCTGGGGGTCCTCCTGGACTCAGCACTGACACTTGATGCTCAGGTGTTGATGGTAGCCGGAAGGGTCTTTGCACAGTTAAAACTTGTGTGCAAGCTGTGACCGTACCTGGAGAAGTCTGATTTGAGATGGTGGTCCATGCTCTAGTTACATCTAGATTGGACTACTGCAATGCACTCTATGTGGGACTGCCTTTGAAGACAGCCCGGAAATTGCAATTGGTGCAAAGGTCGGCAGCCAGGTTGTTAACTGGAGCTAGTTACAGGGAACGGATGATTCCTCTATTGAAGCAGCTCCACTGGCTGCCGATAAGTTTCCTTTCCCAATTAAAAGTGCTGTTACCTATAATGCCCTAAACGGTTTGGGTCCTGCTTATCTTCGTGACCGTATTTCTCCCTATGAACTGGCGCAAGCTCTAAGATCCTCCAGGGAGGCTCTTCTCTTACTCCTACCTCCGTCACAAGCATGGTTGGTGGGGACAAGGGAGAGGGCCTTCTCGGTGGTGGTCCCCCAGCTCTGGAACTCTCTTCCCAAGGAAATCAGATTAGTCCCCACCTTGTTCACATTTCATAAAGACTTGAAAATTTGGATGTTCCGACATGCCTTTGAATAACAGTTTAACTTGCAACCATCCCTGTCCAGCCTTAATGTATTCATTGATCCAGTTTCCCAGCACTTTATTCCCAGTGCTGGTCCTGTTGTTCTATAATTTGCACAAGCCTTCCCCTTCCCTTGCAAATCTGAATATGCCCACTGTCCCCAAACCAATCACTTGCCACTTCTCTCCTCGTCGAGCCCCCGGCCTCCTCCCTTGCAGCAAGGAAGGAGTTTGGGGCTTTAGCGAGGAGGGAAGCAGCATTTCCCTCCCCAAAGCCCCAAAGCCCTTCCTTGCAGCAAGGAAGGAGTTTGGGCAACAGCACTCTGAGCAGTTCAAGAGCTATACGTAAACTAAGTATTAGGCACAGGCGAATCTTCGGAATAAGTTGTTTATCATAATACATTCGTTATTCAAAATAGATCCAAAGGGGTTTCTGAGGTGGTTTGGTGCTTCAGAATTAACCTTCCAATTCAAAGCATTGTTGCCCATGCCTCTAAATACCTTCGGATATATGGGAAAATGTTTTAATTCAACTAACCTTTGCTATTCAGGAGAGAAATCCCCCTTCTCGTATTGGAGTGGTTGCTTTCTCTGGGTCTCTTAAACTGGCTTCAGAAGTGGAGGGCGCCTGGATCTTGTCTTCCTGCACTTAAACCCGGGCTTGCAAAAGTGGAGGGAGGATCTCCCTTGCAAGCCACTTCGTCTTCCCGAGCTTAAACCGGGGCTTGCAGAAGGGAGAGAGCCTGATAATTGCAGGGCTTTAATTCTTTAGGATCTCCTTTGCAAAACCCCTTCTGCCTTTGCCAGAAACTTTAAGTGAGGAAAGGGGGAAAAAGCGGGGGGATAAATCCCAATGTGCTGGCAAAACCCCAGACCAGAACTCTCTACCCAATGGGCAGGGAAAACAAACTATCACCCTGCTAAGGATTTTCCACAATCCCCCCTATTATTTTAAATTACCCTCATATTATTATTATTATTATTTATTGTATGACACAGCAAACAAGATAGACATGCTGGATTTCGTATCACAAAATCACAAGTCGAACACTTCCCAAGTGTCTAGGACTGTGTGATGTATTTTCGGATGATGCATGCAGATCCCAGCAGGGTGGCCTTTTGCAGTTGGCAGATCGTGATTTTGTCCTTATTATTATTATTATTATTATTATTATTATTATTATTGGCACTCCACTTTTCTCTCTAGATTTGAGATGGAAAGGGAGTCACGTTAATATATATATAATAGTATCATTCTGGGAAGGGAAATGGTTGCATTTTAAATCTATGTTTTAGTAGTATTCCTGTGTATGTGACATGTGCAAGCCCCATCCACTCCTGAGCACGGGAAGAAATCCACTCCTAGATCATCTTCATATCCCAGATTATATGGCAGTGGGGACATATAGCCTCCTCCTCCTCCTCCTCCTCCTCCTCCTCCTCCTCCTCCTCCTCCTCCTCCTCCTCCTCCTCCTCCTCCTTGTTTGCCAGAGGAATCAGGCTGGATCTACATTGGCCTATATTCAAGGATCTTATCCCAGATTTTATTGCAGTGGGGACATATATTCCCGCACATGCCTACTAAGTATATCCACGCGAGGGCACCCCCCAGAGGATCGCGCCTTCTGCACGCCTTCTGCACTTGTGTACTTTGTGTATAGCTTGAACCCCCCTTGGTCAGTACAACTACTTTTTCATTTTTTAACAAAAGATGTACTGCCTAAAAATAAATATAATACTGCACTTGTGAGATTAGAAGTCACACTTTGACAAGTGTATGTATTCTGCCCATTCATTTCTTCCTTTATTTTTCTATCATAAAATACATACAAAATGCATATGGCTGTTGATTTTTCTTGCCAACAATTGGCTGAACTGACTTGTGCCAACTATCAAATCTTATAGTTATCCCTTAATCCTTCAATGACATTCTTAGCAAACATTTGGCTTACAATTCAGTGTTTGTGGTACCCATAGCGGGTGGCTAGGAATAATTTTGGATTGTCAAATGATAACCAATGGTAAACTTGCCCTGTAATTTTTTGTTCCATGTTTCCACTCTATCCCATATTTATATTATATTTCTGTTTTTCCATGGTGGGATATCTGAGGTTCTAAAACTTTACAAAATACCAATCTTGGCTACAGTTCAAGACAGGGTTAGACATGCTTAAACTCATTGATTTTGCTTATCCCTGCCTTGTCTGTTGGATTGTGACACAAATGCCTGTGATGAAGGATAAAGTTTTACAGTAAGTTATATAGTATCAAAGGGCTTATGTTTTACATGCAGTTATTATAGTATTTTTCCTACTGATGAATTTAAATTTATTAAATTTATTTTTCTCATCAAATTAGTGGATGAGAAAAATATACTTGCTTGCAATTGAATGTTGGCCATTTCCTGTCATATTTTTATATTTCAATTAGACCCAGAATTGGTGCTTAAATATGTGGATTTGATTTCATGTTTTGGAAAATCCATTTATATGACTAAGCTTTAATTAACCAAACAATCCTGGAATGAAAAAAACAAAAACAAACACCATAGTTTCTTGGTAGACTGTTCTTGCACTAAAAATAGTACAGAAATCCAGAATGGCTTTACTTTCTAAATATTTCTTTAAAAAGAAAATCACATGATGCTCTCCATTGACCTGCTTGGCTATGTGCCATTGAGAATAGATAATACAAGAAGAAGTTCCCTTCATCTGAATACCATTGCAATGAATGGAGGTGGCATCTAAAGCCATCTTTATTTCTCTAAACTTAGAAAATTGCAACTATTTATTATCTGATTTAGAGTTGTACAGTATGGCATCCATTGCACGGAAAGTACGTTTCTGAATATATCAAGATCCCTTTTCTGCTTTTCTTTACAGTTGGTTAAATAACCCATGTCTTAGATATATTCCATGTGAAGCACTGTAATGTACTACTACATAGGCTAATTTGAAGAGCTTTTGATTTCATTAACATTCCTTTTATGTTTTTCTTTCCAGCTGGCTAAGTGACCCATGTCTTAGACAATATATCCCATGCACTGTAATGCACTATATAAGGATGACTTGAAGAGTGTTCAGAAAGTGCTGTTGATCCAAAGTGATATGGCTAAATTTTTAACTACAGCAGTTTACGAGGAGGATATAATTCTCTTTTAACAGCAACACCACTAGCCATTCTTCTATTTCCAGGTGCAATTCAACTTGCTGGTTATGTTCTATAAAGCTTATGTGGTTTGGTCCTTGCCTATCTGAAAGGTTGCATGAACTTGTCTAGGCCCTGAAATCTTTAAGGAAAGCATTTTTCATTTACAAACAAACATTTAAAAAGTTTTTTTACAAGAGGTATCTCCTTGAATTTTCTATGCCATGAAACATGAAAACAGGGGATCATTCCCCCCAACTTTCAGAAATATTCATACATCTACTGATTTTTGGAATTTTGACAAAACACTTTTAAAAAAAGCCACAACAGCTATCTCATTTAATGTCTCTCATATTAACCAATAGAACTCCCTTTTAGGGATTTCTTCCCAGCACAGCACAGAGATTTACTTACTAGAAGTATTAGTCAGTCTTCCTCTTTGCAGATTCAACAATTTATTGGAACTCTGGCTGGCTGCTGCTATGGAGGGACAAATCTCTCTCTAATCCTGATTGGGGCTTTCTGATGCTGAGCAAAATTCTGGGAAATGTAGTTTAGGGCAGAGCCTTTTGAATTCTCTGCCATAGGACTTCTTGCCTTCCCAAACTACATTTTCTAGAATCCTGTGCTTTCTCAGCTCATTCAGCTCATCCTGCCCTCTCTTCATGGCAAGAGGCTGTCTCTATCTCATTTTAATTTAAAGAGGAATGGCAGCCTTTTTTACTTTGCCTTGCTTGTGCTGAGAATGAAACTGACTTCCGAACATGACAGAATTTTAACAAAAAAGTATTGGATGAGTTCTGATTCTTAAGTCCCACCCTTAATTAATATCTATTCATATATACAAAACCTACAAATTAGATACGACTTACGATCTAACAATGAAGATTTGCACACCTCTAGTGTGTGTGTGTTTACACACACACATATATGGTTATATTTGTATGCAGAAAACATCCAAAGAACTCTATGATTCCCAATGGCAATGCATCTGTTTATAAAAGCTAGTCTGTTTATAAAGAAAAGGTTTTATGGTGGTGTGCTATTTTCTTTAAATGTTTTTATTATGAATGCATGTTTTAAATGGTTTCAAATGCAATAATATTCTTGTGTAGTAATGTTATTACACTAAAGAATTACATTTTATGATAATCTTTTGTGAGCTTAATATATGTTCTACCTACTTTAATCTGTTAGGTGTTTTGAGTTCTATGATGCTTGTAAAGATGATGACAATGATGATGATGGTGGTGGTGGTGGTGGTGGTTTAATAGATAATAATTTATTATAATTGATTCCACTTGATTTCCAACAAGATATGAATGTGTTTGGGGACTTATCTACATGGAAAACCAAACCCACTTTGAATCTAGAGCTTTCTGTCTCCATGATGCATGATGGATTCCAGCCGAGTATCCCAAATTTTCTACCCTTAACTCAAACATGCATGCAGGGGGAAGGATTGCCTTGAGACCATAGTTTGTATTGATCATCAGTATGAAATAAAATGAAGCTGACAAGTGAATCCCTGACATAGCTATGTGCATGCCGTGATAATGAGCTCCATAGCACCAAGAATCCAGATGTGATTTCCTCACTGTATTCAAATTAACTGGGCCTTAATTAAAAACGTAGCACTTCTTTTTTTAGATATGTGTATAATGGCTTTGTTCTATTACTTTTGATTTCTTTCTAATGCCGTTATTCCCTGAGCTTGTGTATTGGGAATATGAGTCTCTATTTTCCATTCTGTCATAACACAGGCATTTTCAGGCAAGATCTCAGTAAAAAAAAAATAGCATTACACAAATCTAATGCATGAAGCCATAATTTGTCATGCAATGAACCATACCATTCTCTTGCCTTCAGCAGGTGCCTTGTACACTATTGGAAAGAAGAACAATGCATCTCTAAACTTAACACCTACGCCCACAAAAACGAGCTGACAATAAACAAATCTAAGTCAAAAATTATGGTGTTCGGAAAGTGCCCATCTAGACACAAATGGGTTCTAGATGCAGATCGTATAGAACAGGTTAGCTCTTTTACATACTTAGGCTTAGTATATTCAGAGACTGGCTCTTGACTGGCACACTTTCAATCTTGCACGATCAAAACTAGGGCACACTCCAACACACTAGCAAGACTGCTAACCCACAGATATCCTGGCTCTTTAACTCCGATAACCAAAGTTTATAAAGCAAAAATCCTCCCCATGATATTATATGGAGCAGAAATCTGGGGCCTAAGCGAACTACCAATACTGGAACAAACATAATCAAAATTTTTAAGACAGATACTTAGCATTGACACTAAGACCACCACTGCTGCAGTTAGAGCAGAGTTATAAATATATTCTATTGAAGGACTTGCCAAAATCAGGGCCTTTAATTACAGGTCTAAAATGTAAAAAAATCTCGAAAATAATAGACTTCCAAAATTGTGCTTCTTAGAACAATTTAATGGCTTAAACCAAGATTCCTGGGCAGAACAATTAGCAAGGTTTCTCTGCACCTGCAGATTACAAATTACCTCCTTAGGCCAGAATAGAGATGCTGATAAAAGGACAGTAATCCAAAGGATCCTAGATATTGAAGCCCAGAAAGACATAGCCACCCTGTCAAACACAGGATCTCTGTAGTACTTTAGATGCTTTAAATGTAATTTTCAGTGGGTGCTGTACCTAAAAGCAGATATGCCAAGACACCTAAGAATCGCTTTCAACAGGGCAAGATTCAAACAAATTGAGTGCATGGAGAGATACGACAGATTCAACCACATCCCATACGAAGAAAGCTTATGTGTCTGTGGCGCCCCTGAAGTCGAAAACTTGAACCACACTTTACATAATTGTAACCTATATGAAAAAGAAAGGAAGCAATCCTTATGGCCTTTTATTTGTAATAAAACAAGCTGGAATATTGCGGCCAAAACTTCATTTTTCTTGGCCAGCGATAACCCCACTCTGACAACAAAAGTGGCCCTGTATTTGTTTAAAGTGGCTAAAAGGAGATTGGAGTACATAGATCAGATTGGGGTGCAGTGTATGGGAGATGAGGATAGTTGCTGCATAGATCTATAGTCAGAGGCGGTCCAACCATAAGGCGAAATAGGCATTTGCCTGTGGTGCCATCATCCCGGGGGCACCATCGTCCTGGGAGGAGGGCACCACTCTCCACCTCCTTCTCTTTCGGGCCTTCCAGCGGCCGCGCTGGGCCTTCCGGCCGGCGCAGACCCACCTTCGCACCACGCAAGCCCACCTTTGGGGCCTTCAGAGATTGTGAGGTCTGTAGGAACTTGGAAGCTAGGTATGTGGGGTTTATATATCTGTAGAAGGTCCAGGGTGGGAGAAAGAACTTTTCTTTGAAGCAGGTGTGAATGTTGTAATTAATCACCTTGATTAGCATTTAATGGCCCTGTGGCTTCAAGGCCTGGCTTCTTCTTGCCTGGGAGAATCTTTTTTTGGGAGGAGTTAGCTGTCCCTGATTGTTTACTGTCTGGATTTCTTCTGTTTTCAGAGTGTTGTTCTTTATTTATTGTCCTGATTTTGGAGGTTTTTTTTTTTAATACTGAGGGCTATCTGGGTTATCTAAGTCCACACTGCCCTATATCCCTGTTCAATGTTTAGTGCTAAATTTGCAAATATAGTAATTCCTACATAACATTACCATGTATTGAGCTGCTTTTTCTATTGATTTGTTGTAAAACATGATGTTTTGGTGCTTAATTTTTAAAATCATAATGTAATTTGATGTTTTATAGGCTTTTCCTTTATACTTCCTTATTATCCAACATTTTCACTTATCCAACGCTTTTATTTTTCAGTGATTGGTTTGGGGGGGCGCCAAAATTCTGTTCGCCTACACTTGAAAAATACCTAGGGCCGGCTCTGTCTATAGTTAAGCTACATTGGCACCAAGAGGACAAATACCTGTATATCAGTATTTTATTTTAAGTGAACTAGTTGTATGTTGTATTTGTACTGTCTGTTCTTGATAAGGCCAACTGGCTAATCAATACATTGTTGATGTTGCTGGAAAGAAGAACCATGCATCTCCTTCACAAACAGCTTTCTGCCATTTTCTCTCTCTGATTGAGCATGTTTCTCTTCTCATTTTGGACAGACTTTTCACATGATGGCAATAGGTCTCATTAGGAATTAGGTAGGAAGGAAATTCTAAACAAAACTCCAAACAGAGATTTGTGGAGTGTAGCACAAATACCTTTTTGAGCAGTATTCTAAGGTGAAATGAATATGTCTACATGTTGAATTGGATTGGCTGGCAATACACATTGCATTCGTCAATCATTTCTAACCACTAGAAGTGTGTACAGGTCACAGGAATTGATTTAGACCCTGATAAGAACATTTAAAAAAGCCCAGTTTGGCTCGGTGTGAATGAGAGGCCACCTATTTCAACTTGGAACTGAATTTGCATGTTAATTTTAATTTGTTAATTCTTCTCCCGACAGCTGCTTTTGGAATGCTGAAGCTTGCTTTATGTCATGGATCCATGTAGCTCAGCATTGGTTATTCAGGACAGAGTGGAAGCAACCAGTCAGGATCACAGACAAGTGTCTTTCTTATCCTTGATGGAATTGTGAAGGGTTGAGCCAAGAAATTTCTATACGTAAAGCAGGTGCTATACCGATGAGTTACATTTCCTCCTTCTGATAGATTTGAAACTGGCCAGTGACATTTCAGAGCACTGCCAGCCAGCTATTTATATCTGGGAAGGATGGTAAATAAAGTGCTATCCTGACTAACCGCCATGTGCATCTGTGGCAACAGTATGAGCCTGCATAGGCTTGCGGCCACAAAAGCAAACCCATAATGATTGGCATGGGCAAGTGAATCTGCTTAGGTGCTGAAATAAATTCTGAACTGTAACCGGTGGCATGATTATTATCATTGCTATTTATTGACTGCTTTTATTATGCCCTGAATTGTGCAAGGAATTTGCCAGGATGAGAAATGTTGACTTTATAAATGTGTGTGAAAGTTTCCTAAGACGGAACAATATTTTGAAGGCAGACATTCTGCCTTTCAGCTAACTGCCACTCCCTCTCCTTGCCAAAATACTGAGGTTAATTGGGGAAGTCTAAGGTCCCAAATTACTACCAAGAATAAAAAGTCTAACATCCTTGTTTGAAAGTTTTCATTTCAGGCCCTTGTAAAAATACCATTGAAAGTCTGGGCTATTACTAATCACATTAAAGTCATGAGCATATTTTATTATTTGGCAGTAAGGTCATCCTGTACATTGTAACTAAATCTGGAACAGGATTCCCATTCCCTTTTTATATTGTTGGCTTACTGAAATATTATGGCTATAAATGACGGGGGGAGGGAAGGTGATGGCGGCAGTGATTGCGGATTGGAAATTTATTCAGGTGACCTAATTTTTATTAGTTACCTGTCAGAAAAAGTGTGAATTGTTTGCTCCTGTGGTTATAAGAGAAAAAGCCATCAACATTGACATTTCATATAAAGAGATTAATTATATTTAAAGATAACCAACCCCATTATATTAATGGCATATTCAAATATCTGTTTATCTCATCAGAATATAAAGGAATAACTCAATAAAAACAAAGATTCTCCCTAAGTCCCCAGCTACAATAACCTTTTAGGTTGGATTGAGGTCAGGTCAGGCCATAGGCAACCACAAAACACAGACAGGCTGATTTGGATTAACCTCAAGAAGGCCAGGTTAAAAAAATGCACCAGGATTGAGGCTTTCCTTTGTGTTCCAGCTGTGTGGCTGTGCAGATAGATACCCATAGCCGGTTTCTAAGTGGAACCGGTGGGGATGTTCCAACAGACATCCCCCACTCCCCCAACTCAGGCAGCCCCAGGACATAGGATAGCTGTCCCCTCTCACCCCCTCCCTCCATGTTGCTGCCAGCGACAATGGTGACAGGGGTACCTAGTCAACAGTCTCTCTTCCTGGTTCTGTGCAACATGACCTGCAAAGGAGCCTAAGAGAAGTGAGAGGGAGGCCTTTTCACCTTCACGTCTTCCAAGTTCCTTTGCTGGTCACATATCATAGAAGCAGAAGGGGAGGCTATCCCGAGTAACAGATAGGTACCCTTGGCATCATCATAACTGGCACCAACAAGGATAGACAGGAGGTGGAAACCAGGCTCCTATCAAGTGGCACAGAACTAACTTCAGCATAGCTGGGCAGTCAGGACACTTTCTCATCACCAAGGTAGTTCAGGGTGTCTTTGTTGGATTCCAATGCAGGTTACAACTAGTGTTCTGTATGGTGGTTTTACCCGCATTATGTGTCAGTGTAGAACTGTCCTAATTTATATTTCTTGAATCCCAGCTGTTTCTGACTTAGAGCTGGCAACATGGCTCTGGAGAGAGTTTATTAGGGTAGCTGGGAACTACCTAGTCTGGATTGCAGACCAGCTCAGTCTGTTCATTCAGACTGAGGGTCCTAGCCAAAATGAGTGGCTTCATAAGACCCAGTAGATTCTTCTATTTTCACCTGACCATGACTAAGGGTATAACTGTGTTATCACATTCTGGCTATCTACAGCGAAGCACAGAGCAGGCCAGCCATCTTACACAAGCATTAAAATCCTGTTTGAAGCCAGCTTGAGATTGAGTTGCCTACAAAATGTATGCCTCCAATGCTAGCTGCAAATGGACTGGACACATTGTCTGAATGTCCGATCACTATCTCCCAAAGCAGTCAGTTTATTCTCAACTCAAGAATGGAAATCAAAATTTCATGAACAACAAAAGAGATTTAAAGATGGACTTAAAGCTAACCTTTAAAAATGGGGTATATTAAACACACAAAAAATTGGGAAACCTTGGCACGCAAGCAATGTAAATGGAGGCCGGCTGTTACCAGTGGTGCTATGGCTTTTGAAGAGGCAAAAATAGAGGGCAAAAGGAAGAAAGGGGCCAAGAGGAAGGCATGTCAAGCAAACTCTTGTCATGACCACCTTCTATCTGAAAATCTATGTCCTTACTGTGAAATACCTAGTGAATTCGGAATAGATCTTCACTTCCTGACCCAATGCCAAAACTCTATCCTGGAGGAAAGTAATACTCAGCCACAAGTGATTGCCTATGATCATGATATGATCCAGCCAGAAAAAGCATGTTTTAAAAAAATTCACCTGAAATTCTAGATCAAGACATAAAATCCACTGAAGCAGTGCAGAGCAGGAAGCTGAATGTCAAATGTAAAATGCTTATGTGACAGGGCTAACGCTGAAGCATTTTAAGAAAGCCAGATACATAGCTTGGTCAGAAGGTAAACAAACACCTCTATTACTTCCCCTTTCTTGCATTGTTTTGAATTGCTCTAATGCTGATTTCTATCAGATAGGTTGCTTTTGTCAGTGTATCTTGCCAAAGGAAGTAGGAAAAAATATTCATTGGATTGGATTGGTCAACTGATCTTTGTGGCTACTGTCCCAGCTTCCAGCTGGTTCATGAAATCCCTGTGTAGACACTCCACCGTAAACTGGTTCTCTTTTATCATAACCTGAGCCAGATTAAATGGCTGTGTAGAAGCAGCCTTAGGCTACACTACACAAATCGCCGCTGGAAAAAAATTGCAAATAAAATCTAGTGATGAGGGTCACTGTAAAGTCATTACAAGTTGGAAACAACTTGAATGCACATAATAACAGCACCAAAGGCAAGCAGGTGTGCTTTTAATGTTCCATCGGTAAGCCTCTCCTTTTGTTTTTCAGCCCAATTTTCCCCCAAATGGCATTTCATTTAGATGATGATCTTTCAGTGTAGATGGTGTATATGTGCATTTCTGAAATGCTGCTGTGGTCTCTGTGCTTGTTCTGTTCCACTCCCCTGTTTTCTTCCATTACGTACATATTGGAAAACCTTTGGGCAGATAGTATTGAGTGAGCATTTGAAAGCATGACATTGAATAATAACAACATGAACTGTAAGCAGTATTATTGCTTAACTTGATGGAAGGCCTTCTGATGGAAGGCAAGGAAATGAAAGTCTTATCAATCCGGGCATCAGCAGCTATGAAATTAATATATATAAAAGGATGAGATTAGACACAGGTAAAATCCATTCCTTTTTTAATACTACTGAAGATCTTATTTTTTACACCCTGAAGTTTTCAGGTAACATTTTGTCATGTTGAGGGACGTGAGCTTATGATGTACCAGGATGGCTCTTTGCAGTTGGTCCAATGTATCAAGAAGGTCACTTGAACTATTTTCCCTGTGCAAAAGATTACCAAGAGCAGCTCTATGCAGCCCTTTATTTTGTGGCTGAACCAGAATGGCAAATGACAAAGACGACATGGACTGATTTATGGCTACAGTATGATGTTTCTTAGACAAATGGATCTAACCATATGTTTTAAATTTTTATATTGCATTTAATAGTTTTTAATTGATTCTATGTACTGTTATGATTTTTAACTATGTGTAGGCATTGAATTTGTTGCTATTTGTTGTAAGCAGCCCTGAGTCCCTTCAGTTGAGAAGGGCGGGATATAAATGTTGGAAATAAATAAATAAATAAATAAATAAATTCCAGATTGGCCCCAATATGATTTAGACTGCCAGCTTCTAGGCCACTGTGGAGGTGGGATTGAGTCCTGACTGTACAGTAGCTCTGAACCCGGTTAGGTGCCACTGAACAGTCACCCATCTCAGACAACAGATCAGTATTGACAGCTAGATCTTTTGTCCATAGATGTCTGAGATCAGCCTTAGGAAGAAAGATATTTCTAGAATCAACTCTGGTGGAGGAGGAACTTTTCTGCTGGCAGAACACTTTGGGGCCTAATCTTAACCCTTACAGCCAAGACATTTTTGATTTAGGATTACACTGTGATATGAATGGCTTTTTCCTTAGAGAGTATGTGATAGTATTATAATGGAAAAGATATCTTGCTGTTCTTTAGGAGATTTCTCTTAAAATGGTAGCTGAGAATGCTCAATAAGGGTGTAGAAAATTTACATTTCCCCAGCACTAAACATCTATGTACTTTGTTCATATCTAGAGTGCACAAATACTTTTTCTCAATTATAGTTAATGCCTTTGGATTCTTTAAAAGAACAGCTATTTGTTATGCAATTGGAGATGGGGGAATAGGTAATCAGCTAGCACAAGGGTCTCCAAACTAAGACCCACAGACAATATACGGCTTTCCAAGGTTATGTACCCATCCTCAGCCCTAAACTTTAGACCTAGGGTTGCCCTAAGTTTGAAATGTTCTGAAGGTATGCAACAACAATCCTAAGTAACTTGATTAACCAAAATACTGGTAAGTTCATGTTGGTTAAAATTGTTCATTTTAAATATTATATTGTTCTTTCATATATATATTTTGCATTACAAATAAGTTATGTGCAGTATGCATAGGGATTTGTTCATTTTTTTTCCAAAACTATAATCTGACTCCCCCTCTCCACCCCAGTCTGAGGGACCCTCTGTTTAAAAAGTTTGAAAACCCCTGATTTAGCAGAACGCCTTTACCTCCCACTAAAGTTATATTTCTATTTGAATCAGCCATCCATTTTCTCTATGCGCATTCCTTTATGCTTTCTCTTGCCATTTCAAGAGCTATTGTCTGCTTCCATAGCCACTAATATAAATACTATTGATACTGCAGAAAACGAGAAAGTGAACAACATGTCACTGTACACCATTTATGGTTGCATTCTGTGGCCTCTTCCTTGCAGGTCAAATTCATTTTTTCTTTTGCACATTTTGTATGATAGCATAGGCCGCTGATAGGCAGTCTTTATGGGATGGCTTTACCTTCTTTCTTTTTTTTTGGAGTTTGGTTGCTTAAGGGCATGGGATTCTTAGTGTAATTTGATAAGCCCAGAGAGTAGCAGCAACATCTCTGCAATTTCTTTACAGATTCCTATGTCAGCTTGTATTTTTTTCTGATGAAATGCAAGTTTTTTTTAAGCTGGTATAAAATCTCATACACATCATTTTTTTGGTTTGGCATCATATGAATCATTCCATGGTATGTCTATCAAGGTGAAAGGAGATTAGCCTAGTAAGAAGTTGAAGACATGATAAACATAGCTTTTTAAAAACATGAATTATTGGGAAAGGAATGTAGTGACTTACCTCTTCTTCATTCCTTAGAAATGTACTAAAGAGTTGTTCGATAGTGGAACAGACTGCCTTGGAAAGTGGTAGACTAACTCTTATTGGAGTCTTTAATACAAAAGTTAGATGGCTATCTCTCGGGGATGCTTTAACTGTAGTTTCCTTACTGGCAAGAGATTAAACTAAAATGTTTTTAGGTATTGTGAAGACTGTTTTTAAGGAGCATTAAACAAAGACTGGCAGAGGTAATAAATATTGAAAATAAGAACACAATTATTTTTACTTCATATTTGCTGTTTTTGTAGGCATTTGCAAAAAAACCTGTCATACACAGCATAATAGAGAAATGTTGGGAACTATGCAAAATATATCATGTATACTTGAGTATAAGGTGAGTTTTTCAACCCCTTTTTGGGGTTGGAAAAGTCCCCCTCAGCTTATACTCGAGTGAGGGTCCTGGTTGGGTTATATCTGGGTCGTCTTATACTCAAGTATATAGGTAATCAGAGTAGGACAGTCTTATCTTATTAAAGTCTTATTATTATCTTAAATTACAGTTTTATGTAAATACTAAAAAACCTTTAATCTACATATGTCTCAATTAATATAATTTTATTGGCATCTATTTTTATTTTTGAAATTTATCAGCAGCTGCTGCATTTCCCACTCTCATCTTATACTTGAGTCAATATGTTTTCCCAGTTTTTTGTGGTAAAATTAGGTGTCTCGGCTTATATTCGGGTCAGCTTATACTCGAGTATATACGATACTTTAGTTTCCTTACAATCAGCAATACACATTCCTCTGTACAGTTTTTATGTCAAGAAACACTTTGAATAGAAACCATTAATTCTCCATAGGCTTTTAGTTGTAAGGGTTTTATATTATTTCTTACAAATAACACATTCAAAAGTTCAGAAGCTTTGGTTAGATGCCAATGATTAAAGGAATGTGCTCAGTGCATGGACATCTCAGGGAATAAGATGGACTAATAATGGGGCCAGAGAATGACTTTTAAAACCACAGGCTAAAGATGACCAAGAAAGGAAGCAAGTTGGTTTCTCTGGAACCAAGAACCTATAATATTTCACTTTTACATTCTAAAGCAAGTAATTTTGGGATTTTCTGGCTATAGTTTAAGGCTACAAGGATGTAGTTCCTTTAAACATGCAGTTATTATTTTCATTTGTTACAGACATTATCTATTTACATTTGAAGCTGCTTCCCCGAAAGTCTCTAATGTGGTCATTGTGTTCCCAGCATCTGGAACTTCAATAGCAAATATAGTACCTACTCTGGTAATTGCAAATAAACAGTTATATAAAATTTGTCTCTTTGCTGACACTGTCTGCCAGTCTATTTGCAGACATATCTGTTCATCACAGAGTTTTCAACAGATTATCACTGACAGATTAAGGTCTGTTAAAGTATCCTAACCTATTAAAGAGCTTTCAGAGGCAAATATCATAGGGCATAAACATAAAAGAGAATGGCCAACCAGTTGCAAGCCAAACAAAGTATTTTTATTATTATAACCTAATTTGTTGAGAACCAATCTGGTGCAGTGGTTTGAGCATTGGAATACGACTTTAGAGAACAGGGTTCAAATCTCCACTTGGTCCTGGGAACCTGCTTGGTAACTTTGAGCAAATTAAACTCTCTCAGCATATCTCCCCTTCCACCCAAAAGACAGCCTTCCTTTGAACAAACCTTGGCAAGAAAACAATGTAACAGGTTCCTCACAGGGGCACCAGGAGTTTGGAAACAACTTGAAGGCACACAACAATAAGCTATATTACTAAAACAGGGATAGGCTATCATCTTCCAGGTTTGTAGAATGGTATCTACTATCTACTCTATGTTCATGGAAGAGACTGTAGCAAAAGTTAGAAATCTGCTATGCTTGGGTAGAAAAGGAGTGAACAGAGATTCGAGATAGATTGATTGCCCTTTTCCATGTACATTGTGTTTCCCCTTTATTTAGAGTTTTCTTTGCTATGTTATTCCATACAATAGAGAACATAAAACCTGCTGATAACAGGTTCAAGACCCAGTGAATATTTTTCTTTCTTTCTGGGGGATGAAGGGGTTTCTGAGGCTAGAATTCTCATGTTTTCCAAGTAGCAATACTAGACAGCCATCTCTACTAAGGCAGCTCAAGACTGCCTGGTAACTTGAGCAACTGTACAAAATCCTCTTCAAACCTCATAAACGGAGGGCTTCCCATAAGAATTCCAGACTCCTATGAAATTAGAGTTCTCACAGGAGCTTGAATCTTTTGTGAAAATCCTCTGCTTATGAGGCATGCTTATTATACACCTGCCTCATGTGCTATGCATCTCCATTGCCTGGAGCCATAGGGTTAAGAGCAGCAAGAATAGACTCCTGCTATTGTCCTAACACAGAGATTTGGTATAAAGAGATGTAAGGAATATTTTAAAAACACACACATTGACCTTTCCTGGATATTTTTAACATTCCACAGAAGACTGACCCCATCAATGACAATAAAATGGGCTCCCTCTCATAAAATCTGCAATAATCTGCTTGTGGTGGTCATCTCACTTTGCCTAATGAGAGAGCCAACCCCAAGCATTTGGTCTGATACCCTAAACCAGGTGTGGGTAATACCCTGCACATTGGTAGTATGGAGATTCTTTGGTCATTTTCGCAGTTCACAAAGGTAGCCCACTTATCTGATGCTGAAGTGAAATATGATACTGCTTTGTCAAAAACAAAAATTGCTTAAGAGTCTAGGGACCTCTTCACACAGGTCTCCAGGACCACCACAGATTGTGGCAAATCCAGCGATACCCATCAGGGGCTGTGGGGAACCTGTCATCCCACACTTCGCATCACATGGCTTACCAACAAGCTGATTCCACAGCTGGAAGCATTGACCATGTGGCTTCACCCCATTGCTTCTGGTGAAACATGGGAAGTGTCCCATGTTGCTACGGAAGTTGCACATGCCACTTTCATGCTAGTTTACTCATGGAGCCCTGCTGGAAGTTACTCTGCATCATGGGATGGGAGCTGGCATGCTTCATGGGTAAATTATGACTGAACTGGTGTATGCCACCAAAGTAAGCCCCATCTGACAAGGATATACATAGAAGACAGAACTTCTGCCCCCTTTTCACAGTCAAATTTGGAGGAACTGAACATTTGAAAAAGAGTATGGATTATCTCAACTATTCCTGTTCCAAGTATTTCCAATTGTAGACCTGTCACCTGAGAGTGAGCTTGGAGGCTTTTAGACAGCTGGGTGAGCAGCAGTAGAAGGGCCTGCTCATATAAAAATGCTTTCAGGTGTGTCTTTCAATTTTTGTGGGCTTGAGGCATAAAGGACTGGCATATAGGGCATGATCGAGCAAGATAGTTTAGCAAGGTAGTTGAGATGAAGTAGAAAATGGTCAGAAGCTAGTCTACGAGCAAGAGAGAAGTCCTAGCTGCTGCAATTGCATCAGAAAGAAGGAACTGGGGCAGTAGTCCCTCCCACTGGATATATATACAATCAAGGGAAGAGTGGGCAGGGCCTCAGCCAAAATGTATCTCCTATTCGCTTCTAGAGAGTTCCAACATTGACTATGCAGGCACAGGAAACCCATATGTGTGGTTTCACAGATACTGTGATGAAGAAATGGCTTAGAGTATGTTTTTAAATGCATATTTTGCTTTAAACTTCAAGGCCAATGCCCTGTTAAGCTAACCATGGATGGCTTTTCCGAATAAAAACAGATTAATTCATCTCAGTTTTATCAGCAGAGTTACAGGACAGTCAGACCTCACTTGAAGGAAGAGATGATAACCAGTTTGTAATGGAAGAATACACATTTAAACCTGACATTAAAATACCCAATATTTTATACTACTTTGGAAGCAGCAGCCTTTCTAATGTCTATGACCTCTTTCTTATTAAGAATATAACTGAGAACAAGAACAGAGATTGTTATCTAAATCAAGCCCACAGGGCCATGCAAAACAAATACAAACCTTTTGCTAGACTACTCTCTTATCATGTGGAGCTCTGATAGTAATTGTTCACAGCAAACCCAGGAGACATTTTCCAATATAATGTATCCCTGCACTGTGTATTCTAAGTGGATTAACTCTTTCTGATACATTGGGTGAAGATGGGAGCAAAGGCCACCCAGACAGTTATCATCTGGTTCTTGCAAACTGCCTTGAGCTCAGTGAATAGAACTATATCCAGGAGGATGAAATTTCAAGTACATATATGCTGGATAGAGAGGATATGGGGTTCATTGGAACTTCTCAATCACAAGGTTCAGTTTCCAGCCTTTTCACTTAGCTGAATATATTTTTGCTTGCATGCTGTTAATCTGTTCAAGGAGAAAATATCATGTACATGGGTACTGGAAAAGGCAGTGTAGCCTTGCATATATCTTGCAGTTTCTTGGATTGTTTTGTACAGACTAGACCACTGCTTCTTAAACTGTGGGTCACAACCCCAAATGTGCCCCCCTTATCTCAATGGTGGGATCACAACAATTGGGAACAATAAAGGTTTTCTGAATGTCACCCATTTGCACAAACCTGGTAGCAACAATGTGCAGTGTTTATAGTGGACTCTGCAGAAAATGTTTCTGCTGTGCTCCATAAAAAAAACACGGTCTGTTTAGCAAGCCTTGCAAATGATGATTTTTATTATTTTGAATTTTATTTATTTTTATACCTATTTTATTTTATATACTTGTATATTTGGAGCCCCGGTGGCAAAGTGTGTTAAAGCACTGAGCTGCTGAACTTGCAGACCGAAAGTGAGTGAAGTGAAGTGAGTGCCCACTGTTAGCTCCAGCTTCTGCCAACCTAGCAGTTTGAAAACATGCCAATGTGAGTAGATCAATAGGTACCGCTCCGGCGGGAAGGTAACGGCGCTCCATGCAGTCATGCCGGCCACATGACCTTGGAGGTGTCTATGGACAACGCCGGCTCTTCGGCTTAGAAATGGAGATGAGCACCAACCCCCAGAGTCAGACATGACTGGACAATGTCAGGGGAAAACCTTAATCTTTTACTATATCTGGGCTCACGTAAAAAATTCTAGGACAGAAAGGAGTTGCAAATAAAAAGCTTAAGAAGTCTTGGCCTAGAGACAAAGCTCACAGAAACCTAGGATCAAAAGCCCCAGCCATCATAGCTCATTGAAAATAATTATATGAATAGTAGTCCCTAAAGGCATCATGTCTTGTCTGATCTTGAAAGCTAAGTGGTGTCAACCCTGGTTAGTACTTGAATGGGAGACTGCCAACAAATACCAGGTGCTGTAGATTTTATCATGTAAGAATACCCAAAATGAATAAATAGTCCACTAGAAGAAACTGGATCAAGTGTGCATATAAACTAGACATGGAGGCTTCCAATGTGATCATGTGGAAGATGCTGTACAAAGAAGAAAAATATAATGTTTGTGCCTCTGAAAAGTAGCAATTCCATTACACTCTATGTATCTTTGCCAACTCAACTCTCAGGCACTTGTAAGTTTGACTCAGCTTTGCTCCCTCCCTTTCATTCAGAACAGGAATTGTTATTCATTTTTCACACAATGTTGAGTTGAGTTGGTTTATTGTACAACTGAGAATAACTTGAGTATTTTGACATGGGAATAGCATTTACTGGCAACTTTCAATTTCCTTAATGTCTTCTTATTACAACAATCCCAGAAGAAAGAGTTCCGGAGCTGGTGCCATTTCTTCATCAGGCCAAAGAGGGTGAAGGAAGCAACTGTATGATGCTATGATGTAATGACTTGGCTCAGTTCTTTAAGGTCATGGCCACACTGTTCTTTGTGAATGACTCTGGGAGTCAACAGCCCAGAAACTCCTGGAAAAAGTGAAATCAAATTTTAACCCCAAGTAGGCTAGGCCGATTGAATCAAAATGGAAACTTGATAAATTCTAGTTGAATCAATATTTCATTGATTTAACAGATCTCTTTTAGTAGGAATTAAGAATTCAGTTTCAGCTTTTGATACAGTTCACCATCTTTCTTTCTTTCAGTTGATTTATTGCATTTCCTAGATTTATCTGAAAACTTCAGCCTTGCTTAGGTAGATTACATTATAAAAACTACAGTTCAATATCAGTATATTCGCAAAGTATTTTTTTAAAAAACAAATTCATAGCATTATTATTTTCTTTTTTAAAAAAAATAATTTTTATTGGCATTTCAAATAAAATTAACAACTGAGTAATAGAGACGGACAGGGAAGGGTAAAGGGAGGGGTGAGTGCAAGGGTAAATGGAATAAGAGAGAACAGAGAATCCAACCAGAAGAACCCGCGGAGAACAGCCGATCCAGAGAAAAGAAAGAAATACGCCAAAAAAAAGAGAAAGAAAAAAAGAAATTGAAAAAAATACAAAAATAAAAGTTGACTTCCATCTCATACACAGATATTTTGTATTCTCTTACATTTGATCTATTTCTAATGATTATTTATTTAAATTAGCATCATTATTTGTTTTTCTCTAAAATGCTTCTTTATCAAGCCCCAATCCGTTTGCCTCTTTGGTATGCCATTATTATTTTTTAATAAATACGTCAATTTGTCCATATTCATAATATCTAAAACTTTATTTAACCAACTGCTTAGCTCAGGTGTTTCTTTCTTTTTCCAATCCTTGGCATAAATTATTCTGGCCGCCGTGATAAGGTAATTAAACAAAATTTCTTTATTTTTGTCATTTTCTACATTGAGCATACCCAATAGAAAATACTTTGGGCCCAGCTCTACCTTAATATGCAACATCTCCTGTATTTTTTGATGGATTTCCTTCCAATATTTTTTCGCCTTTTTGCATGTCCACCAGCAGTGGAAAAATGTCCCCACTTGATCACCGCATTTCCAACATTTGTTTGAAGTTTTTTTATAATAGTTTGATAATTTTTGAGGGGTCAAATACCAGCGGTAGAACATTTTGATCCAATTTTCTTTCAATTCTGTGGCATACGTTGCTTTTAGTCTGGAATTCCAGGCCTTTTCCCATTCTTCTAAATAGATTTTTTCACCTAAGTTTTTAGCCCATTTGGTCATGTTCTCTTTTATTGTTACTTCCTCCGTCTCCCATTCTATTAATTTTGAATAAATTATGGATTCTTGTTTTTTTCCCAGTGTCATTACCTTATCCCAAAAGCTATCTCTCTCTTCAAATCCCAGAATTTTGTCTTTGTTGTAATATTCTTTCAATTGCATGTATTGGAACCAACCGACATTGGGGAATTTGCGATTTATTTCTTCCTGGCTTTGTAGATTATGTTTCATTTTCTTTCACTAAGATATCTTTGTATCTAGGCCATATTTCTCCACCTATTTCTCTTCTCTGACATGCTTCTAATGGAGAGATCCATCTAGGTGTTTTCCAATAGAGTTTCTTCCTATATTTGTCCCAAATTTTTATGAGTGAGGATCGGATAAAATGGTTGCCAAATTTTTTCTCCGTTGTTTTCTTCCCATACCATAGGTATGCATGCCAACCTGCCCGTAGATCTATACCTTCCAGTGTTATAATTTTGGTGTTCTCCAATGTCGCCCAATCCTTCACCCATATGAGGCCACATGTGTCATGATAAATTTGGAGATCTGGGAGCCCTAATCCTCCTCTTTTTTTTTTCATCTATCATGTAACTTCTTCTTATTCTAGGTTTTTTGCCCTTCCATACAAATTTGCTAATATCTTTGTTCCAATTTTTAAATTTTTGTGATTTTCTAACGATAGGGATGTTCTGAAATAAGAATAACATCTTGGGCAGAATAGACATTTTTATTACTGAGATTCTTCCTAATAGTGATAGATTTAAATACTTCCATTTTTCTAAGTCCTTTTTTATTTCCCTCCATATGGGGTCATAATTATTCTCTAATAGTTGAAAATTTCTGGCCGTTAACGTTATACCTAAATATTTTATTTTTTTCCTGATCTGTATCCCTGAAACTACTGTTAGTTCTTCTTGCCTTTTTTTTGTCATATTTTTTGGCAAGATCATGGTCTTATCCATATTTAGATTTAAACCCGAAACTTCTCCAAATTCTCTTATTTTAAATAGCCAATTTGGAATTGTCTTAATTGGGTCTTCAATTATACAAATGAGATCATCTGCATAGGCTCTGATTTTGTAATTATATTTCTTAATTTTGGCGCCTTTTAAATTGGGGTCTTCTCTAATGTTATTTAATAGAATTTCCAAAGAGAAGATGAAGAGCAAAGGGGACAGTGGGCAACCTTGTCTAGTTCCTTTACCTATACTGAAACTTTTCGATTCTAATGAGTTTATTTTTATTTTTGCCTCTTGTTTGTCGTAAATTTGATTGATTGCGTTTGTAAATTTGTACCCCATGTCTAATTCTTGTATTAATAATTTGAAGAAATCCCAATTTAAATTATCAAATGCTTTTTCCATGTCAATAGTAAGTAATGCCAATTCCTCTTTTCTTGTAAATTCATAATATTCAATTATGTTTATAATTTCTCTCACATTGTCCTTCATTTGTCTCTTTGGAAGAAAGCCCGTCTGCTCCTCTTTTATCCACTCTTTCAGAAAGCCTTTCAGTCTCTCCGCTAATATATTCGCAAAAATTTTGTAATCCACGTTTAATAAGGAGATTGGTCTATAATTTTTTACACTTTTGAGATCTTGACCTTCTTTTGGGATCGTAGTTATTAATGCGTATTTCCACGAATCTGGGATTTTTTGGTTTTCTAAAATACCATTCATAATTTTTTTGAGATGCGGAATTATTTCTTCCGCAAAGACCTTATAATAGATGCCACTTAGTCCGTCTGGACCCGGAGCCTTATTCCCGTCTAGCTTATTTATTGCTGCTTGAATTTCCTTCTCTGTTATTTCTTTATTTAGAAGCTCCCTTTGTGTCTCTGATATTTTTGCCAATTTTTGTTTACTGATGAATTGGGATATTTTTTCTTTGACTATTTGGTCTCTCGAGTACAGCTTGCTGTAGAAATTTTTAAACTGAGTCAGTATGCTCTGATCCGTCCTATAACTGACTCCTCCTGTGGAGATTTCAGTAATGACATGTGCTTGTTTTTTCTTCCTAATTTTCCAGGCTAGCCATTTGCCTGGCTTATTGGCGTTTTGAAACTGTTGCTGTTTAATGAACCTTAAATTTTTCTCTATCTCTTCCAACTCTATATGAATTTTTTGCTTCCTCAAAAATTCCAAATCTTGTTTGACTTTGATGTTGTCTGGCTCTAGTTTTAATTTTTTTTCCTTTGTTTTGATTTCCTCCTCTATATTGTTGATAACTCTGTATTTTATTTTGTTTTTTTGGGCCTTTTGTTGAATAAAATGGCCTCGCATGACCGCCTTACTTGCATCCCAGATTGTTTGGACTGGTATTTCTTCCGTATTATTCAGCTCAAAATATTCCTTTAAAATTTTTTTATTCTTTTTGACATCTTCCTCTGATTTTATTAAATTTCCGTTTAATCTCCAATTTGGGTTTCTGGTTGTTTTATTTATCGTAAATTCTAATGGACAATGGTCCGAGATGTATCTGGGAGTAATTTTTATTTTGGATATTTTTAGAATCAATGAAGGGGTCATCCAGGCCATGTCTATTCTAGACCATGAATTGTGTCTATTCGAGAAGTATGTAAAATCTTTGTCTACTTCGTGATGCGCCCTCCAGGCATCCTTAAGATCCCAGTCCTGCAGTGCCTTGATAAAATTTCTTGGGAGCTTACCTAATTGTGTATCCTTGTTCTTTTTGTTTATATTCCCTTTTTTGTCCCATTCTGGATCTGAAACCCCATTGAAATCACCCAAGATCATCAATTCATCAAATTCATGCTCTATTATTTTGTCTTTTAATTTTCCCAGGAAGGCTGTTTTTCAACCGTTTGGCGCGTAGATGTTGCAGATTAATGTTGTCTGGTTACCCACTTTAATTTTTGCTCCTACCATCCTTCCATCATCATCTTTAAATGCTAGTTCTGGATTTAATTTTTGATTTATATATAAGACCACCCCCCTTTTTTTCTCTGAGGCAGAGGATATAAATTCTTTTCCTAGATTTGTCTGACTTAAATATGCGGTGTGTCTATGGCAGATGTGGGTTTCCTGGAGTGCTATTAAATCAAATCTCGATTTTTTCAAATGTTTGAATAAACTATTTCTTTTATTAGATGAGTTCAAACCATTAACGTTGTTTGAGTGACATTTTATTTCCATAATTTAGTGCTGGGTGGGTTCTTCTTCTTCTTCTTTTTCTGCTTCTTCTTCTTCTAGGCAGATTAGGTTTGAAGTTTGTGGGGTCGTTGCATAGAGGGTATTGTCAGGTGAGGTGATTCTGGGTTTTTTTCTTAGTTTTTTTCTGAGTTTAGATCTGGTGGGGTTGGTCCGTTTTCTTTCTTCGTTAAATTCTTATAGAATTCCTTAGCCTTCTCCTCTGAAGTTATCCAGACCCTTTCCTGATTGTACGTTGCCATCAGACCTTCTTTCCATTCCCATCTGAATCTAATATGTTGTTTTTTTAGTTCTTCTGTAAGGAATAGATACTTCTTGCGTTTTTGCATTGTGCTAGGTGGGTGTTCTTTCAGTATCGTTACTTTCTGCCCCTTGTAGCGGATGGTGTTTTTGTTACTGGTTCTTAACACTTCTTCTCTTGTTTTTCTCCTGTCAAACTGTACGACTACGTCTCTCGCCACCTTGTTTTTTCTTGAGTAATTTGTGGTTACTCTAAACACTTTCTCAATACTGTCTTCCATTACCTTATCCTGTATCTGTAGTAGGTCTGCTAAAATTTGGGTCGTTATTTGCTTCAGATTTTCTTTTGGTTCTTCCACGATGTTTCTTATTCTTACTTGGAATTCTAGTTCTTTCCTCTCCAATTTTTCTTGTCTTTCCTCTAGTTTGTTATTCTTAGCTTCTAGTCTTTCCAGTTTGGCCTGAAACTTGTCTTGTTTTTTTTCCAGTTTTTGTTTATCTTCTTTTACTTCTTTCATTTCTTTTTGTAGATCTTTTATTTCTCTCTTCACTTCTATGAATTCTTCTGATAATTCTTTCCTCATATCTGTCATCTCTTCTTGGAGGGTTCTTTGGTTTTCCGAGATTTTTTGAAGTTCCTTCATCAGATCTTTTAGATTTACCTCCTCCGAGAGGGACCCCTTTCTTCCGGTCATCTTTTTTTTGTCTATCTTGAGTTTCTGCGTTGACATCTTCTCTATTTTGTTCTGGTGTGGGGATTGAGTATAATACTCGGGCTTCTTCACCCGATCAATTAGGGAACTCTAATTATTTCTGAGTTCTTATATATCTATCTACTTGCTTGATTTAATCTTCTTATTTTGTTGAGGGGGTATTTCCTCCTTTTGGATGTTAATATCTATCCACAGTCAATTAGCTTTATTTCTTGATTATTGTTGAGTGTGATATGTAGTTCCTGTGTTAAATAATTAATTAGTTAAATACTTAATCAGAATAAGTGCTTATGAGTAAAAATACATTTCCTTTTTCCCCTCCCCCTGTTCAACCTGCCCCCGCCCAGTAATTATCTATTCAGTTCCTCACAGTCTCGTAGTAAATTTCCCCACAGAGGTCTACAGAAGGTCTGTTTTAAACCACTAATAAACCACTTAATTAAGTATTTCTAAGTTGTCCCTTCCACGCCTTCTGGAAACCCTACAGTCCAGTCTTTTTTTTTTCTTTTACCTCCTATCTACCCCGCCGCTCAGCCCCTTCTCGTCGCGTCTAATCCCTCTCACTGCCTCTCTCTTCTTATTCTCCTTCTTCTATCTACTCCTTTCTCTTTCGTTGCCTCCTCTCCCCCGTCTGCTTCTCGTCCTCGTCTACCTCCTCCACTCGGTCCGTCTGCTTCTCGTCCTCGTGGCCCCCGTCTTTCACTCTCGTCTGCTTCTCCTCCTTGTCTTTCCCTCTCACCTCCGTTTGCTTCTCGTCCTCGTTCTTCTCCTTGACCTCTCTCGTGACGCCTCCTTCTGCCTCGTCTCTCCTCTTTCTGATTGCTTCGCGTCCCGGTCTTTCCCTTCTGCCGCAGGATACTCTCGTCCTGTTTCTCTTCCGTGCTTCTTATTTTATCTGCCTGGTGTTTCCCGCACTCCGCTTCTCACTCCCTTCCTCTTAACAGGGCTTTGCTGTTTATTTGCTTATTTTATTCTGTTTTGTTTAGCTGAGTCCTCCAGTCTTCCTGCGGCAGGGTTGACCTTCTTGATTTTCCTTTATCCCTTCTTCCGCTGACGAGCTTCCGCTTTCTGCTTTCATCCGGGTCTTTGAGGCTTTCAGTGACGCTCGCTATCTGTAGACTAAACACCAAGCTCTCAAGGTCGGTATTTAACCCTTCACAGTCCTGTGAATATGGCTTTTAGGGCGATTTAAAGGCGATTTAAAGGCAACTCCTTTGGGTATAGTTCTGTTTGCCTTTCAACCCTTGCGTTAACATTCACTTGTTTGGGTTTATTTAGAATAAATATTTAGATACCCTTCTGTTTTTTCCCATCCAAAATTCTAAGGGGGGTTTACCTTAGGCGTTCTTCGCTTCTTTCTTCTTTCTTCTTTCTTCTTTTGCCTTCAGATTTTCAGTCTTTCTGACTGCACTTTTGTTTATCTGTGTATCGATCCACTCTTACACTCCTTTACAGTTCATCTTATATCATTTTGGTTTTGGGAGTATGGCTAGGCTTCTGTTTTGGACCCTCTTGTCCTCAGCCTCTTCAGACCCGCTGCCACCGCCCGTTCTCTGATCTTTCCGCTAATCTCCTTGAGGGGGATCAGCCATAAGATCTGCGATAGGGGTCTCGGTGGGTTCGCAGTCTCCCAGGGACTCGATCCGCCCAGGAGAGGGGGCGAAAAAACTACCCTGCCTGGTCTGTTCAGAGGTCGGTGCTCATGAGCTTCACGAGCACCCATCCAGTCGCCATGCTGCCATACCCGGAAGTCCCAGCATTATTATTTTCTTCAGTGTTTTCAAAAGAAAGAAAAAAGTTAGACTCAAATATCAAATGACCCCTTTCAGGGAGTTCTCTGATTCATGATTTTCACAGTGGTAAAATTTAATTTATCAAATTTTCCCTTAAAAAACACACAAAGAAATCAGTTTTCAGCAACCTCTTGAACCTTGCAGTAATTTAATTTCTATTTTTGATATCTAAGGCCTAGCAATTACTGAAGATAGTCATGGAAGAAAGTGAAAAACCAGATTTACAGCTAAATAAGAAAAGAAAAATAGGCCCACAGGTTAATTACATAACTTTAAAATAGACAATGAAAATTTTGAAAGAGTTCAAGATTTCTCATACCTTGCCTTGGTCATTAATCAGAATGGAGACTACAGTCAAGAAATCAGAAGACACACCTGTACTGACCACTTAAGATGATGATGATGATATTTCTTCCTGCCTCTGCTTGTGACTTGAAGTCAAATCACACAAACATTGCAAAAATTCTATAAATATTCTATATTAAAATCTAGTTCTATAAAAGATACATATTAAAATGTATTTCTATAAAATACATATTAAATAGATAAGACAGATTAAAACACAGGACACAAATTTAAAATTCATGCTTAAAACTGGCTGCCGAGAGATATGTTTTTAAATGGGTTTTAAATTCTGACAGCTCAGTTAGCTGTTGGATCTGTTCTGGCAGGTTGTTCCACAGTGTTGGGACGGCCAAGGAAAAGGTTCTCTGGTCATCAATACAGTTCAGGATCTGTAGTACATCAGCAGTACATACAATGGAAAGGGCCAGGCAGTTACCAGGGGAATGTGAACAAAAGAGATGTCAACATTTTTGGAGTTTTCCACTGCCTTCTGATGCATCTACACTGTAGAATTAATGAACTTCAACAACACTTTACCTGTCATGGCTCAATGTTATGAAATCTTGGGAGTTGAAGTTTGGTGATGCACTAGCAGTCTTTGACAGATAAGGCTAAATAACACATAACATTATAACTCCCATGTTTCCATAGCATTGCAATGTAGCAATTAAAGTGGTGTCAAACTGCACTAACTCTATAATGTTAGTGTGGTTAGGGACTGAAGAAAAACTTCACTGGGGGGGGGGGGAGAGCAGAATTTGATCTTGTTTCTGCATCCTTTTCTTGCTTTGATATTTTAATATTTTCTCTATCTCTCTTTCCATTTTTCTTCTTTCTTTCTTTCTTTCTTTCTTTCTTTCTGTAAAAAACTTTCTCTCCTGGAACCCTGGCTTGAGTCCAACTAAAAGATAAAACTGTGTTTTTGAAGTATATTAGAAAGATAATTTCTCTTTTGATCTAACCCATGATCCCACCTCTCCTAGACTAACTGCAGGGCAGGTCCAGTTGGCTGGAGGCTGGTCCCAAAACACGATGATGTGATTGTTATAGCAAAACTACTGCTGGTCCAGGTGGGTGCCCACTCTTTTTCCTCTTGATCCCTGAGTACTTCATACAATCCCCTACAGAGGCTGGAAGTGTTTCATACAATACAGAGGCTGCCCCAATAATAACCTGGCTTCTCAAATTGCAGCTGCAGGCTGAGGACCCAACAGCCAGAGTATTTGTCCATCTTATTTCCTGACAGTATCATCCTTCAGGCTTATTTCATTAAAATCAATCAAATGGGGAAGAACACATTAAAATAAACACCAAAACAATCAGTTTTCCCTTGTTTTGTTTAATAGGAAGTCAGCAGTCTGCCTGTGCTTTGATGTAGGGATGCACATTTGAGATCAGGATTACTGACAGACCTTCTAAACAAAAGCTCTAAGGTTGAGCTTATTTTTACCAGATGACACACATGGATTGAAAGAAGATTCCCACCTGCTATACCATGTGAATTTGCAAAACAGCCTTTCAGGTCTTAAGAGGAAGAACCATGGTTGTATACAACATCTTTGGGTTTAATATCAAACCAATTTAAGAAACGGTGGCAGTTTGCTTCTTGCTATTGAGAAGTAGAAGCGTAGGTAATCAGATAGTATTGGAGGCTCTATTTCAGAGGAAGGAACTGGTAAAATCACCTCTGAGTACTCTCTGCCAAAGAAAATCCTATGAAATTTGTGGGATCACCACAAGTTAACAGGCAACTTGAACACACACACACACACACACACACACACATCTATAGAATGCTGGTGATAAACACACACATGTTCACATGCTCCTCTATGAAGGTATTCTCCATTCATTTTGATGAAATGATTAGATTGCTGAGAAGATAGGAAGCTGACCTGCTCCAGATCAGATCCTTCTACTCCTCCCAAATATCTTAGCAGGAATGTTGTAGTAATGATTCATTGTGGTATAGAATGAATTTTGCTTTAAGATCCTTGGTTCCTGAAATCTCTAAGGACCTCATCACATGGGGAAAATTCCCTGTCCTAGAACACTTCACCCACGCAGCCAGCACAGAACCTGCCAGATCTCATCACCTGATGCACATCTATCTCTAGCAGAGCTCTGTGCCAGCTGTCTTGGTGAAGTGTGGTAAGAAGGAGAGTTCTGAACACGGGAGAAATAATGGGGATTGTGTGGGCGTATGTTCAAAAGGCACACCTTCCAGTGTGTGATGGGCAAGCAGGCGATGTGGGGTGTTGAGCAAATGATTCACTCCACTACCTGCTCTCCCCCACATCAATGACATCAATGTGATGAGGTCCAAAGAAGGAACCCCTATCCTCACCAAAGAAAATCCTGTCTGAAAATTTTGAGAGCTGCTAATACACTGAGTGATAAGTCTAATACTCTCACTACATCAAAGTGCACTGATGCTAGTTGTAAATCACACTAGAGAAAATTGTTTTGTTTTACAAACTATGGCAAAAAGGTTTGATCAACTCACTAAACCAGCAGTTCCCAAACTGTGTTCCACAGAACTCTCAGGTTTCACAACATCATTGTGGGTGGTTCTGCAAAAAGTATTTTAAATCTTTTAAAAATATTTTGTAAACCTTTCAGAGTATGACAACTTTATAAAAATTCAATGTGTCTCTGCTTTCAAAACAAAAATTGAATCTATGCCACTGAATGACTATTGGGTAAGACTGATAGACCTTTAGCTGTCAGTAGCCCAAAAGGCTATCTGAGCAATGTCCAGCTATCAATGCTAATCAGGCTTTTCAGCTTATGTTTACACCAAAAAAAAATGTAAGAGAAAGTTGGATGCTGCCCCAGATTTACATATTCACAGCTGTCAGACCTAAAATCCAATTGCAAAACTATTTTAAGTAAAAAAGTGAAACAAATTCATTTATCACTTAAGGTGTGAATTTTCCTGTACCAAAATAACTTTGTGGTTATATATAAAAATGTTTTTATTTTATTTCCAAACCTACTATATTCTACAAAGATCTAGGCAATAGGAGTAGAGGAAGCAAGAAAGAACCTTGTGGGTCCAGAATGCTTAGGGACAGGATTAGGTTTCACGGGAAAATCAGAGACAGATTTAGGCTTCTGCAAGGAAAAAAAAGTCTTCTGAAAGGTTCAATGATTGAAAAGGTTTGGGAACTGCTACACTAAACCACCAGCTCTAGGATTCCACTAACTAATGCTGTTCCAGTGTTTTCAAAGAGCTGTAACTGATAGTATAGGTGTACATTATAGCTCTGCTATATATTTCTAGGTGGAGAGTAAGGCAAGGATGGAGGTTTGACAAGGAAAAGTTAAAATAGATGCTAATTTTTCCTTCATTTGTTTGTTTTCATAAATTCCAAGTCCTATGACAAAGTATCAGTACAGAACGTCATTGACTGGAAAACTTCCCAAAATTCATTTCCAATAAAAGGTAAGGTTAGATGGCAAAACTTCACAAGGAATACCATTCAAGTGCTCCCTTGTCTCTATTGCCCATTTAAGGTATACAAGACAATGCTTGAATGGACAATGTTGTCTTGAATATCTATTTTAAAAAGAGAATTTGGTTTTATTAAGTGTGATTCAGTTTAACACATGGGGAAAACACTTGCAAGAATCATACCTCTTTGTAAATTTCAGCTTACATGACACAGCTGCAACTCCCAATGAAAGAGATATTTAGCTGATGGATAGTTGAGTGCCCAAAGGTGCTAAAGTTCAGTTTTGACTCCTTCTTATTCAATAGTTTGTAGTTGCACAGGCACTGCAGAATGAGGGCTTTGTGATGGTTACGTTTGAATTATAGAATTAATGTACTCTTCTAAGATATTTAGCCTTACATCCTAAATAGTGCTAGTACTTTATAAAATTAAAAATCCTATGATTTCATAGTCTTGATCCATGATAGTTTAGGTGATATGAAACTGCATTTATTCTACAGTGTAGATGCACCCTAAGATGTATATTGAAATAATGAATACACATTTGCTTCAGGAGAATCTGGTGAGAGTTAAGTTATCTAGGACTGCAATTCTCGGGTTTTTTTTTTAAAAGAGTATGACCAGGGCCATATATTTAAATAGAAAGAGGTTAATATTTAGAAGCCTCAGAAATAGAGCAAAAACACAAAAGGCAACTTCCTATGAACCTATCAAGGACCTCATTGCATGTGGAATTTTTAGAGTCCTAGGATGCTTCTGCCCCAGTTGAGGGATGAATGGGCCCCAGTCCATCACACGACATCCCTCAACTTCTGGCAGAGTTCCTGCCCCCTGTTATGAATGCCAGGGCTTTGCTGGTACACAGCCAGAGGTGAACCAAACAAACACCCGGCTTGTGTCAAAGTGTTTAATTAAAGCAGCACTTATTGTCTGGCTGTTTTCAAAGTCTCAATGTAAGACATAAAGATAGCACTCAGCCACAGAATCAAAACAAAATTGATAGCAAACACCAATGCAGGTTCGAGACAACACTGTAGTCAAAAAGTCCAGTCCAATAGTCAAATGCCGAGAGTTCAATGAGTAAAGTCCAAGGATCAAGAGTCTATACCATATGGCCAGTCTGGAAGCTCATGGTTCCAGGATTCAGGAAACAGGTCAGGATACCGAAAATCCACAAACCTTGGGGAAAAACCAGTAGCATCCAGTCAAATAAGAGAAATACTTTTCTCTCAAAGATCATTCTCCAGGCTAGCTCCTTATATCTGGTACAGCCCAGCTGCAATCTATCTCTTGGATGCCTCCACCCTTACTTGCTTTCACCTGTAACTCCTACTTAAGGATTACTCAGCCCTGTAGAACTAAGACTTACATTAACTGAAATGAGTGTGACAGGTACTCACTGCACTGCTGCTGCTGCAAAATTCCCATTCTACCAATGAGGCTGGCTAGCCGGTCTCCTGCTTTTTTTTTCTCTCCCCATTAAAAATCCACTATCATTTCCTTAAACTGCCTCTCAAATCTGACAAGTACCACCTAAACTACCTCTTAACTGTGACGGACCACTGAGCCCCCTGCTCTGATCATGTTGTCCCACTGTGCCACAATTTAAGGGAATAGCACTTGTATTCTTAAAATAATTTTAATTAAAAACTTATTAAAAATTATAAAAATCAGTAGATGAATGGATCTTTCTGAAACTTTACAGCAGGGGTCCCCAAACTAAGGCCCGGGGGCCGGATGCGGCCCATCGAAGACATTTATCCGGCCCCCACAGCACAAGGGCAGAAGGGGGTTGGGCTAAATGACCCAAGGGGTATTATTATTATTATTATTATTATTATTATTATTATTATTATTATTGTTATTATTATTAACATTGAGGCTGGGTGGCCATCTGTCAGGGGTGCTTTGCTTGTGCCTTTTGGTGCAGAAAGGCAGAAGAGGGTTGGACTAAAAGGCCCAAGGGGTCTCTTCCAACCCTCTTTATTATTATTATTATTTTATTTTATGACACAGCAAACAAGATAGACATGCTGGATTTCATATCACAAAATCACAAGTCGAACACTTCCCAAGTGTCTAGGACTGTGTGATGTATTTTTGGATGATGTGCGCAGATCACAGTAGGACTAAATAGACTAAATGGCCCAAGGGGGTCTCTTCCAATCCTCTTTGTTGTTGTTGTTGTTGTTGCTGTTGTTGTTGTTGTTGTTATTATTAACATTGAGGCTGAGTGGCCATCTGTCAGGGGTGCTTTGCTTGTGCTTTTGGTGCAGAAAGGCAGAAGAGGGTTGGACTAAAAGGCCCAAGGGGTCTCTTCCAACCCTCTTTTATTATTATTATTATTATTATTATTATTATTATTATTATTATTATTATTATTATTATTAACATTGAGGCTGGGTGGCCATCAGGGGTGCTTTGCTTGTGCTTTTGGTGCAGAAAGGCAGAAGAGGGTTGGACTAAAAGGCCCAAGGGGTCTCTTCCAACCCACTTTTTCATTATTATTATTATTATTATTATTATTATTATTATTAATAATAATTATTATTGCTCGGTAGCCAACTATAGTCCGGCCCTCCAACGTTCTGAAGGATCATGAACTGGCCCCCTGTTTAAAAAGTTTGGGGACCCCTGCTTTACAGGATTGATACCCTGCTTATATTGTTTCATTGTGCAGAAATTCAAGTGGATACCTCTTGTAGTTAAAAAAAAATCATTTGTAAAATGTTTAAAAATTTCCTAAAAATCAGTGGATGACCAAAGAGTTCTGAAACTTGGCAGGCTTAAAGTCATAAATGTTGCCTACAAGTGTGCCAAGTTTTATCCATTTTTAGCTGTAAAAATGATGGAGAAACAAGCTTAGAAAACTTCCCCATTGCCTCTAATAGAACAAATCTTAAAGAAATTATGAAGCTTCGGAGATTTGGATTACAAATCATAACGGGCCTCCTCTGAATCTTTATGAATTGAAGTGGGGGCTATCCAAATCTCCAAAATAAATTACTAATTGGAATTTAGCCATTTTGAACATCTCTAGTCTATACCATGTATAGAACAAGGTAAAGAACAGGTCCAAAGGCATAATATGGGATGTTAAATATTAGCATATTTTAGTCCAAAGGCCTTACTGTCAGTAAGGCCTCATCAGACAGAGGACCATAAGCCAAGGGACAGTGGGGGAATCCATGGGGCAATGAGATGATTTTGTGGGGCAGCAGGGGAAACTTTTGAGCAGCACCCACATTGCTCCCTTACCATCACACATCATTTCCCACCTGCCCTCCACTTTGTCCCATGGTGTCCCTGGCTTCTTGAATGAAAACACAGTCAATTGTGTTCTCAGGGCAGCCAATGAACACACTAACAAGAGGCAGCCAGGACTGGAAGTAGGCCTACGTCATGTTATAGACTCCAACAGGCTCCATCTTGGCTGCATCTCAACAGCATCCTATGACAGGGGAAAAGCCTTGTGTGATGAGATTGTAAGTAAGCATGGGGAAAGAAATGTAATCTTTTGAATGCAGGGAGAAAATCCTTCACTTCTTCCATACTCAGAGAACTCCATCAGGCCACATTGGGCCATGTTCAGTTCCAGTTTCTGAGGTTTCCCAACCCTGCCCTTACAGCTTCCTTAACCTTGGGTTTTCTCCCAGATGAAGTAACTATGAAATGTTCAATCTTTTATATATTTATATATAATATTTTAAATATTTATTGCCAGGATAGTAAGCATACCATTGACTGATGTGTGAGATGAAATGCTCCTCTCATTCCGATTGTGGTTTCCCAAATAACTACATTTCTGTTTTGGATCCAGCACTTCTAGAGAAGTTGCCATATTTTCACATTTCAAGATGTTAGAAATGGTCCAATTTGAAATTCAAGAATCATTTTGGGACAAAATTATACAGATAGACAAAAAATTAATAAAAAATATTATACAGACAATTACTTATTTGGGCAACAGAAGAAGAGCAAGTAAATGACATGATGGTAAAATGGGCCAGAATAGTTGGACACACTAACAGCATGAGTCAATGGGAGGAGTTATGGATAAAGAAATTAGGGTATGCATATTCAGTGGAGATCAAGGAGAATTGGTACAAAATGTTCTACATGTGGTACTTGACTCCGAAGAAATTGGCATTATATAATAAAGGAAAAATGGATGAGAAGTGTTGGAAATGTGGAAAGAAGACTGGCACTTTCATCCACATGTGGTGGGAATGCAAAAGGGTAAAAAAATTCTGGTACGAAGTGTACAAAAAATGATGAAAATTCTACAAAAACAATTTGAATTCAAACCTGAAATTTTCTTATTGGAAATTACAGATCCACACGTAGCTAAAAACACAGATAAACTTATATTTTATTTTATGACTGCGGCTAGAATTATATTGGCACAGAGATGGAAAATTGAGGAAACTCCCAATACTGAACAATGGATCTCTAAAATATTGGACATTATTAACCTGGACATTCTTACAAAAAAAATGGCCCAGGTATGATGCCCCATGGGCCTCTGAGTCCTGACTCTAGCGCCATTATGGATCATGGTGATGAAGACATGGGATTTCTGCCGTCTCAGCAAGAGTCTGTGCCATTCCAGATGCCTTTTGTTGACAATTCTTGTCAAGAACTCATTAAAACGGACCTTGAACAAGCTGTTCCCAGCGCTTCTCCCCCTTTCGCGAGAAGGGAGTTTTTTGAGACTAGTAGCTCAGAGAAAGCGCAAACAAGGAAAAGCGCCAGATTAGCATCCAGACAGAGTGCTAATTAGCTTGTTTCTCCTGAGAGTTTTCAGGGAGGAACGCATCTGGATGAAGATGTGTTTCAGTTCTTTTCCCTTGGGAAAAGAAGCACTGGACACCTGTTTGTAGAAAGATTTGAAGTTCTTTAAAAGCTTCCCGCACGGGCTAGCCCGCGCGGGGTCAACAAGTCAGCTCAAGGATTAACTTCGGTCCCAGCCAAGTGTGGACTGCATTTTGAGTCCGCTAACTCCAGTTTCATCGTGCCTTGCCTTGTCGTGTTCTTGACCCGTCTCATCGTGTTTCCAGCCTTGTATCTTGTGCCAAGTATCCAGTCTTGTCTTCAGTTTCCTGCCTTGGACTTACTCTGAACTCTAGTAAAGTCTTGGACGTTTCCCCACTCAAACTGCTTGGAAGTTGAGTGTGTTTCGGTTTTGGATTATAACTTTGAACTCTAATATTATATACTGGACAATATATTTCTGGACTATATTTGACCTTCCCTGAAAAGTCTATTGATGAACTTTATTTTCTATCTGTTTTTATCCTATTTACTCATTTCTTTAATAAAGATATTAGACTGCTATTGGTCTCCGTGTGTTGGTTCTAGTGCTCTGCGGCCAGGGCGTGACAGCAGGACAGAATATCAATTAATGGAATGGATTGGAAACCACTCATAGATGATTTACAAAAAGAAAAAATAAATATGTATATAAAGTTGGATTATTGAGAACCCCAGGGCAATTCTAAAAGGCAAATGTATAGTTATCTATACAACTATAAAAGAGAATGTAAAAAGGAAAAAAAAATGCCACGGTACAGACTCTGGAAGTAGTAGGAAAATTATAGCAACTGTGTTGTTGAACGCTTTCATGGCCGGGATCACAGGGTTATTGTAGGTCTTTCAGGCTGTGTGGCCATGTTCCAGAAATATTTTCTCCTGACGTTTCGCCAACATCTATGGCAGGCATCCTCAGAGGCTGTGAGGCATGGATAAACTAGGCAAGGAAAGGAAAAAATATATAGCTGTGCCTAGTTTATCCATGCCTCACAGCCTCTAAGGATGCCTGCCATAGATGTGGGCGGAACGTCAGGAGAGAATACTTCTGGAACATGGCCACACAGCCCGAAAGACATACAACAACTCTATAGCAACTGTGTTTATAGTTTTTTTTCCAGTTTTTTTGTTTTTTGTTTTGTTTTGTTTTTTATTAAACATTTTTCTCCCTTTCTCCCTTTCCCCCCTTTTTTCTCCTCCTGCTCCTTCCCCTCCCCTCGTATTCCTCGCCTGACCCCCCCTCCTCCCCTTCCCTAACCATCCTTAGCAGTCAATTTGGTTTTTATTGTATCAAGAAAAATGATATATACATGTTAAAGAAAATGTAACACTGTTGCTTACAAATCATGCAATAAAAATGATTTAAAAAAAAGAAATGGTCCAATTAGAAAGCCTATTTTCCTGAATGCTTAACAAATATCTGCTCTTCTCCTATTGTAGGTGTTCCAGAGAAAATCAACTAGAACAGAGTCTGAAGTCTATTTTCCCCCTCATTGGTAAATTCTTGTAATGTAAAAACTTGACAGGCAAAGATACTTCTCCCTGGCCCACCTGCAAATGATGTCATGGAATGTCTCATTTGCCTGAGCTGAGCTTCATACCATCAAAAAGTTTCAATTAAAAAGAAAGAAAGTCCCGGTTTGTTGTGAAATAACAAAGGAGAGTAGTTAATGGGTCAGGCTTGTGAAAACATCGCCAGACAATTTATGCCAGTTGGGGTCAGTTAAGCCTCTCTTGACATAGGACATTAGCAACATTTTCCATGGGCTAAACACAACAAAGAAAACTTCATCTGGTTGCACCTCCAATACCTTCGCAGATTGTAATAATACATTTTTTCCAAATCTTGATATGAAACAGCATCATGGCACTGAGTGCTGGATTCCTAGTCAGCAAAGGAACATGTTCATGTGCCAAGGCGGTGAAAGCTTCATTCTTCTCAATTTGTTTCATTACTTCATCCTGGTCCAATAGCTATTTGTCTGCCCTAATCTTCTTATTGCTATGCCCCATTGGGAATCTGTGCTAAATATGGCCAACAAATGCAGATGAATTACACAGTTGGAGAAACACTTTATCTTTTTGAAAAATTCCCCAAGCGAATATCAGCACAGTCTTCAGGATACTTTTTATTGTTCCCAACCCTATTTTTATAATGATGTTAGCAACTGTCTATTGACACATGTGTTTAGAGTTCAGTTGCGTACCTTAGTGCTTTGGCGTTACAAATGTTGTTGATAGAAGGCAGGTGCCAGGTCTTTAATGTATTAAGAAGTCACTCTTCATCTTTGTTTTATCTTTCTCAGGGCCATGTGTCTGGCTCTGTAACAGTAAGAACATATATAATCTCTTCCCCCATAGGATACATATGGGCCCTTCCACACAACACATACAGTGCTTTAGTTCCATTTAACCGACATAATTGCATTCTATGGAATCTTTGGGTTTGTTGTTTGGCAGGGCCGGCCCCACCATAGAGGCCACGTGACTCCGCCGCCTCGGGCGCAGGTCCCGGGGGGCGCCGTCAGGCTGGGCGGGAGGCAGGGCACCGCTCTGACGGTGCCCCGCCGCCCGACCAGTGCGCCCTGGCGTTGTGGCTCCCTCTTTCGCCGCCCGGGGAGGGGAGGAGGGATCCCATCCTCCCCTCCCCGGGCGGCGAAGCCTCTCTCCTTCGCCGCCTGGGGAGGGGAGGAGGGATCCCCTCCTCCCCTCCCCGGGCGACGAAGCCTCCCTCTTTCCAACCCTGGCCGCGCCTCCCATACTGCGTGGGAGGCGGGGCCAGGGCGAATAGCATGGGAGGTGGGGGCAACCCTGGCCCCGCCTCCCACCCAGCGTGCCCTGGCCCCGCCTCCCACACAGCGTGGGAGGCGGGGCCAGGGCACGCTGGGTGGGAGGCGGGGCCAGGGCGCAGGAGGCGGGGCCGGCGGGGGGCGCTTTTCAGCACCCCGCTTAATATTTAAATTTATCTCCGACCGGCCCTGTTGTTTGGTCAGAGGCTCCTTTGTCTAGGAAATCTAAATGTTCCTCCGTCAACTACAAATCCCAGGATTCCAAGGAATGGATTCATAGTGCTTTAAATCTGTAACATGAAAAAGCTCCTTGCATCTGTATATGCACCCTGAATTGTTTGTAAACCATACTGCCATACACAAATTGTCTTCAAATATATGTTACCAGAATAATTCTATTTTATGTTGTAGAATTAGTTATAATAATAATAATAATAATAATAATAATAATAATAATAATAATAATAAAAACTTTATTTATATACCGCCCTATCTCCCGGATGGGACTCAGGGCGGTTTACAGTCATAAAAGCAAACACAAACATTACATAACAACATAATACACATTATTAATCAAAGTAAAACAATACAATTATAACAATAAACCACACTTACATGACCAGATCATGCCTTTGGATCAGAAAAAGTCACTTGAAGTCAAAAAGATGCTGAAATGACTAGAAATTATGTGCAAATGTCCTTTACATAATTTTACTATCACTAAAGCACATGTAAATCCCGAAAAATTCAATGGGTCTTATGCATGAGTAATTAGGGGTAGGACCTGAAGTTTTATATCTTGTGTGCTACTTAGGGCTTCCATTCAGCCCCTATATCCCAGGAACTGATTCCAGATTTTCTGCTTTAAACTGGATTATATGGGTCCGCACTGCCAGATAATCTGGGATAAACAGAAAACTTGGGATGAGCTCCTGAGGTGTAGGCCCTGTCTGGAAGGGCCCTTAGTCACTTATCTATGTGTCCAGGCAATCTCTGCTTCTTGTTATCTCCCATACAAATGGATTGTAAAGGCAGAATTAAAAGGAGAAAAAAATACACCGTGCATTCTAGCTTGCTGAACAATTAGGTGTGGTGGAAACTCCCGATCTAGTCACCACCCCATTAAAAGGACAATGTCATGACCAGAGGGTCAGTCACTATTAATGTTCTACATTATTAAATTCTGACCGGTGGTGCTTTGGCAAATGCCATCCAGCCTGCCTGCATGCTTTTACGCTGGATTCTTCTCTCTCTCTTTCATATTGAATGGCTATTTTAGAGTATCTAATCCATCAGCTCCCAGTGAAGAGAACAACTTGTTCCAGTTTCAGACTAATTTGAAATCTTCCTCTACTTTTTTTTACCATCCACTTGATTTTTCAGCAAGTGTTCACAAAAGCATGGAATCCATAGGCATGACTGAGACTTGTCTGATCTTGTTTGATATCTACTTGAAATCACAATCCAATCATGAAGGTTTTGTGTGGGGCACAGATAAAAGGCATATTTTATAGAAATGTCAGAGCCTGGAAAGATTAATTTTTGGATGACACTCCCAACAATCATAAGGATAAACCTATCCTGGGAGTTATAGTAAGAAAGGGAAACTTTTTTTTAGCTCTGGAGAATGAACTAGATCTCTTCTCATGTATTTGATATGATAACTCATTTGGAAATGTCTCAGGAAGAAAACTTGGACTGAAGGAAAAGAAACAAGTGTGATTCAATTTAGAATAGTTCCTCACTAATGGTCTACGTAGTTCCAAGATTATCCTGGCTATAGAATAAGGACTAAGAATTAATTTTTTTTTTAAACTTTCCAAAATCAACGTATTTCACCATAAATGTGACAGAAAGAATGTGAGTTCTAAAAGCTGAATATGGAAGAAAGCAAAACTGATATATTTAATCATTCAGGCGTATAGCTTTAACAATTCTAAGTTCAAATCCCATATTTCACTATCAGAACAATATTTGAGGTTTTGATAGTGAAGGGCACTAGAAAAATTGTTTCCCAGCAACTTCTCTTTCTTTTATATTTTCATTGCCCCTTTAAAAACACTCAAGTGCTTTACTTATGGTTGTATAACTGATGGTTATGAGGAGAGCATAAATAAAGAGGGGGAGTGAACAGTTGAACCCATAGAGTTTTAATGAATATTCAAAAACATAAAAATAAGAAAGTAAAGGGAAAATCGAATATCAAATTTTAAATTTAGCATTTGAAGCTGAATTTTGAAGGTGAAATTATCCTCTCATGGATTGAAGTGCACTCTAGATGAACTAGCATCTTTTGACAACCTACATGATGTCTTTAAAAAAAAAATCAAAACATACTCCAAAACCCACCCTCTTTCACCAAATGTACTAATGTTATATGTCTGATCCTCTGAAAGCCAACATGGACTGCTGTGGCTTTGGATTCGGCTAATATTTTTAACTAAAGGATGGAATCTTAAATTTTGGTGCCTTTATATTTCTAAGCGCGAAGATCACTGCAGATGCAGACTGCAGCCAGGAAATCAGAAGACGTCTACTTCTTGGAAGGAGAGCAATGGCCAACCTTGACAAAATAGTGAAAAGTAGAGACATCACACTGGCCACGAAGGTCCGCATAGTCAAAGCAATGGTATTCCCTGTAGTAACCTATGGATGCGAGAGCTGGGCCATAAGGAAGGCTGAGCAAAGGAATATAGATGCTTTTGAACTCTGGTGCTGGAGGAAAATCCTGAGAGTGCCTTGGACTGCAAGAAGATCCAACCAGTCCATCCTCCAGGAAATAATGCTCGGCTGCTCACTGGAGGGAAGGATATTAGAGGCAAAGTTGAAGTATTTTGGCCACATCATGAGAAGACAGGAAAGCTTGGAAAAGAACGTGATGCTGAGGAAAGTGGAAGGAAAAGGGAAGAGAGGCCGACCAAGGGCAAGATGGATGGACGGTATCCTTGAAGTGACTGGCTTGACCTTGAAGGAACTGGGGGCAGCGACGGCCGACAGGGAGCTCTGGCATGGACTGGTCCATGAGGTCCCGCAGAGTTGGAATCGACTAAACGGCTGAGCAGCAGCAAAATATTGCATTCTGCGATTATCAGTAGAGATGAAAACAATATTAAAAATAGTCAAAAATGGTTGAAAATGTATTTCCTGTGTCTTGCCCCTGACTCATAGAACTGCTCTTGTCTCATGGAAATCTTCATAGCTTGGGACTTACTCTTTTTTTTTTTGTAAATTTGTTTTGTAAATTTTGTAAATTCACGCAATTTGGGACATTCTATATAGTTATTTTGCACAGAAAATTTTCTGCATAACGGAGAATATATTCGGTGATAAAGAAATTAACCTGTTGTGTGTTAACTTCAAGATTTAATTCAACTCTAATTCAAGTGGGGAAATGATACTCATATTTTCAGACCCCATTATGACTGTGTGCCCAGATATCAAAATGATTGATTTCAACCTGAAGCAGCTATGTTTTTCATCTTCCTCCCTTGGCTATATTGACCAGCATGAGGGGCTGGGAATCAAAGCTAACTAGAAACTAGACAGAACAAATCTTGAAGAAATCATTACCATTCTATATTTTGGGAAACAGTCAAATCTTACCAATGACATCATGGAAACAAAGGAAAGAGAAATAGTCTCCAGAAGACAACAGTAACCCTGAAACTTTAATCTCCTTTTCCTTATACAGAACAGATGTAAACTTGGGCAAAATGATAGCTTCTACAACTGCTGAAAGAAAACCAGGTGAGTGCATTCCTTTTACTTGGGAACACTGTGAAATTTTGTTTTCTGTGCCAAAAACACACATGGTTCAAACCTTTAGAACTGTGTATTGGTTTAGAAAGAATAGTGGAGGAAGAAGGGAGGAGTTAGTGAGTGAGTGAGTGAGAAAGTGTGAAACAATGGAGAGTTTAAGATAATATAACCAAACGAAAACAATATTAACCAATCCTAATATGGAATTGAAAAAGTGTGATTGCCTTAGTAGATGATCTATGCCGGGAATTGGACAGGGGAGTGTGTCCCTGTTGGTTCTTCTGGACCTTTCAGCGGCCTTCGATACCATTGACAACAGTATCCTTCTGGGAAGCCTTGCATGTATGGGGCTCAGAGGTACTGTTTTGCAGTGGCTCTGGTCCTTCCTAGAGGGTCGTTCCCAGAAGTTGTTGTTAGAGGAGACCTGCTCAGCCCTGCAACCATTGTCTTGTGGGGTCCCGCCAAGCTCAGAACTGTCCCCCATGTTGTTTAACATCTACATGAAGCCACTGGGAGAGATCATCCAGAATTTCAGAGTACAATGTCATCTGTATAGAGATTATGTCCAGCTGGCAGCTGTGTCAGACTGGATGAGGGTGAACAAATTTATTTATTATTTATTTATTTACAGCATTTATATTCTGCCCTTCTCACCCCGAAGGGGACTCAGGGTGGATCACATTACACATATAGGCAAACATTCAATGCCTTTTAACATAGAACAAAGACAAGACAAACATAGGCTCCGAGCGGGCCTCGAACTCATGACCTCCTGGTCAGAGTGATTCATTGCAGTGATTCATTGCAGCTGCTCTCCAGCCTGTGCCACAGCCCGAGCTAAATCCAAACAAAACAAAACAAATTGCACACTGAAACCACTTTCTTCAATACCAGTCTGAAAATGACTTAAGTAGCTAATATAGATGGACTCCTAGAGATACCTAGAAAGGGATTCTCTCTGATAAATGTGAGGTCCTCCAGTGTGCCTATGCAGTCAATGCCCCATGCAAATTGGCCATAGAATTGCACTGGGGGATCTTGGGATTCCTAGAGAAAGCATTTTAATTAATTCCACAAAAAAAACAGCAAAAGTTAAATGTGCAAATGTGGAAGGCCAACTGTATATGTTTCTAACAGTAGCAATCATAATGCATGCAGTTTGGTGATAGGACCCCCTGTGGGTAACAACATCTGTGGATGGTGAAATCAAAATTTGCTTGTTGGTTTTTTTCTGAATATTTTTGTGTTTGAGCTGCAATTTGTTGGAGCCATGGCTGCAGAGGGCCTACTGTATACACATTGGCCCAAAGCCTGACAGTTTTAAAAAGTGGGAAAATACTTTTTTGATTATAGTTAAATTAGCATAGAAGATTCTGGAAATTGTGGTCAAAAAAGAAATCTTTTCTGTCAAAAAGAAAACACATTAACAGATACTTCAGGTAATAAATGGTACTTCGTTGTTCCTGTATGTATGCACTACAGACAGAATTGTTTGGTGGGGGGGGGGGGGGGGGAGGTGTTCCATATCTTTAAGGTTCAGACACTCTGGATGAGAACTTGATTGTTGTAATTTGTTTTTTTAAGCAAGGGTCTTTTGTCTATAGAAAGTTGCCATGTGTGGCCCATGAACTGCCAATTGTTCATCTTTGGTTAATAATGTTCATGCAGGGTCATTTTACTTGTAGCAGAAGCACATTTGATATTTGAGAAAAGTGAGAGAGCACGTGGTGTCTCTGTTGAATACTGAACACTGTTAATTATTTCAGTTATAATGGCAAGAGACAGGCTGGAAAGATACTTGTACAGCAATAGGTTCAGCTTGACACTTTGGCTTATCAATAATTTACTGGGCTGTTTCATAATTTTCTGTTGTTCTGCATGACCCTGTGAGCCAAGAGCAGTTCAAAGTAGTTAAGAGCGGGTTATTAACTTGTTTTTGCTATCTCATCTACAATTTCTTTCCATGTGTCGTGAGTTCTAGGTGACTGTTGTTAGATACTAATTGAAGTGGATTATATTGTCAATGGCTGAGCCATTTTAGATGCCTATCCTGATTCTGGTTGGTGGACCTCCCAGTCATGGTAATTCTAGAAGGAGAGAAGATCTCCTGGTTTTATCAAGCCAGCTCAAGGATTATTAGGAATCTAAGGAAAGGACAATGAGTTCAATCAGCATGCCATAGTTGTATTAACTGAATGAGCTTTGTATGGGGAGCAGGCAAAATATCAGCAGTTCAGAAGCTGTTGAGACTCAGCTGGACCATCCATTGTCACTTGGATCATTGTTGGCAGTGGGGAAATGTTGCTGCAGTTTTAATCTTCCATAAACACTTTGTTTGGGAACGGTTAAAAAATCATCAACAGTTGCTGCATTTGTTTCCAAAGAATAGTAAACAACAGCTAGTCAATATAGGTATGAAGAATCCAATGGGCATAGTTGTTTCAATATCTTTAAGCAAAGGTTGGACCTTGATCTATTAAGGAAATTCTAACTCTTGATTCCTGAGCAGATGATCAGGCTAGATGGATCATGAGGACACATTCTAACATTTGGATTGTGTTTAGTTCACTTTCTTTAAAAAAAAGTTCTTGCATGTTGAAAAAATATCTTAGGAAGATTGATGTTAAACTTTCCACTAGTTGGGTATGTAGCATGTAGCAGGAGGGAAACAATCTTCCCATATAGACCCACTTGTTGTGACTAAGTAAAATCGCAGTTTTTACATCTCAATATTAATTATCAGATTTGCGACCACATCATACAGGGCTAGATTCTAACCCTGGTTATCCACAGAGCCAACCGGCTTCAATCAAATGATGTCGTGCCAGCTGCATGGGTGCGGAGGGGTGGAAGTGGTATATCACCGCCACCCTGGCAACACAGGAGGTTTCCCATGTTGTACAAGGGAAGCCACATGCACCACGTGTGCTCCAAGCTTCCCCCATATGATCGTCCTCCCAGAGAAGCGGGCGATGCGTGGTGTGGGTAATGCACAGATATCTATAACAACAAAAAACAACAATGTATGTGCATATACACTCTTATATTACTTGCAAGAAGTGCAACAAGAATATACTTTCTACAACTCTGTCTGAGAGTAAGTTACTTCAAACTATATTATTTATAATGAAATTACTTCCAATTACTTTGGAATTAATTTTATTATACTGTAAATAATATAGTTTGAAATAACTTACTCTCAGGCAGAGTTGTAGAAAGTATATTCTTGTTACACTTCTTGCAAGTAATATAAGAGTGCATACGCACATACATTGATGCGTGGTGTGGGGCACTGGATTCCCCATGTCTTGCAGCAAAGCGGACTGCCACCTCCTTCTGCTGCCAACCATCTGATGAGGAAGTAAATGCTGTCTGCCCTTGCCTACTGCAAGCATTGGTTAGTGCTTGTTTTGAGCCCAGCTTTTGAGTTTACCTCTTGAATTAGCAGCCATATGGAGATGACATGTCAGGATAATTGATACTGTACACTAGTTTGTTCAAATGCCAGTTTGATGTCTAAACTTCTCATTGCAAAAGATTGCCCTTAATGGTTGCTAAAACAAACCAAAATGACAGCCAAATAGTAACTCTCAGGGATGTTTGCCATTAATTTAATCTTACTACTTTTTGTATTTAAAGATAGACCTTTAGACATCTACAAAAACAGGAATCGACGTGTAGGAGAAACAGCAGCATGGAAAAGCCATCTTGCCTGAAACACATGTGATGAAAATACACTTGTGTATATTGTGCTTAGAGCCAAACAAGTTTTTCTTAGCAGAGACAGAAGAGTATCTGGTAACTTGGCTCATTTAGCTGTAATAAGTAGCCTAGCAACCATTTTTTTTCAGATGCCATTTTATTTAATGCCACAAACATGATCTGATTCCTATGGAAATATAAAAAAGGGAAATGTCCTCAGGAAAGATAAGATCGGCTAGTTATATATTATCAAAATATGATTTCTTCATAGCTGCTGTATGAGAAATAACTGAGTTCAGGTCATTGGAAAGAAACTTCCATAGTGAACAATTCTATACTTGGGCAAGTGTTTATTTCTTAATATGTTTACTTACATGAGACAAGTGCAGGAATATGCTAGCTGGTTCTGCTCTTTCTGTTGTGCTCATTTCTTTAGCACAACTATCTCTGTATTTATTATTTATTTATTTACTGTATTTATATACAGTGTCCCCTCACTACTTCGCAGTTCACTTTTTGCAGATTTGCTGTTTTGCGGCTTTTCAATAACCTCTAAAAAACTATTATAAATCATAAAAATTACAATGTACAGCCTAAGGAAAGGAGGAAGGAGAAGCCAAAGGGAGAAAAAAAAGAGCCCAAGTGGCAACAGTAGGAGAATGAGGCACACGATTGGTTGATAAAGACTTAAAATAGACTATAACTACTAAAATAATGTATAAATATTAAAATAAATATAGTGTCCCTACTTTGCGGATTTTCACTTATTGCGGGTGTTCCTGGAACCTAACCCCAGCGATAAGTGAGGGAACACTGTACCATTTTTCTCACTCCTGGGGAGAATCAAAGTGATTTACAACATAAGGGTGGCAAAATTCAATGTCAAACATGTAAAATGAAGTAGCATACATCTGTATACGAGGTAGCATATGTCTGAATATGGCTATTGGATAGTCCCAATGACCCTGCATCCCTGAAGTGCTGATTGGTCACACACATTGTTGTGTACCTTCGAGCCATTTCCAACTCATAGTAATCCTAAAACAAACCTTTCTTGGGGTTTCCTCAGCAAAGGTTCTTCAGAGAGTTTTACCTTTGCCTTTCTCTGAGGTTGAAAGTGTATTGACTTTCCCATGGCTAAGCAGGGTTTCAATTCATGTTCAACAGAGCTGTAGTATAATGCTCAAATCACATTGGTCATATTCATGTGAGGAGGGGCTAATACTTTAATGTGGAACTGGACAATTTGGACAGAAAAACAAGAAAACTCATGACCATTCATCATTCACTGCACCCTCGCAATGATGTTGACCGGCTATATCTGCCTAGAAGATCAGGGGGCAGAGGACTCTTACAAGTAAAACAAGCAGTCAAAGAAGAAGAACATGCCCTGGCAGAATATGTCAAGCAAAGTGAAGAACCTGCTTTGATTGAAGTCAAAAATCAGAAACTCCTCAAAACACAGCAGACAAAAAACCAGTACAAGAAAACCGCACTACAAACTAGAGCTGACAGCTGGCACAACAAAACACTGCATGGAAAGTTCCTTGACAAAATTGAAGGAAAAGCTGATAAGGAGAAGACCTGGCTCTGGCTCACGAATGGGACCCTGAAGAAGGAGACAGAAGGCCTGATACTTGCAGCCCAGGAGCAAGCCATCAGGACAAAGGCAATTCAGGCCAAGATTGAAAAATCAGCTGATGACCCAAAATGCAGACTGTGCAAGGAAACCGACGAAACCATTGATCATATCCTCAGCTGCTGTAAGAAAATCGCACAGACAGACTACAAACAGAGGCACAACTATGTGGCCCAAATGATTCATTGGAACTTATGCCTCAAGTACCACCTCCCAGCAGCAAAGAACTGGTGGGATCACAAACCTGCAAAAGTATTGGAAAATGAGCACGCAAAGATACTGTGGGACTTCCGAATCCAGACTGACAAAGTTCTGGAACACAACACACCAGACATCACAGTTGTGGAAAACAAAAAGGTTTGGATCATTGATGTTGCCATCCCAGGTGACAGTCGCATAGATGAAAAACAACAGGAAAAACTCAGCCGCTATCAGGACCTCAAGATTGAACTTCAAAGACTCTGGCAGAAACCAGTACAGGTGGTCCCGGTGGTGATGGGCACACTGGGTGCTGTGCCAAAAGATCTCAGCCGGCATTTGGAAACAATAGACATTGACAAAATCACCATCTGCCAACTGCAAAAGGCCACCCTACTGGGATCTGCACACATCATCAGAAAATACATCACACAGTCCTAGACACTTGGGAAGTGTTCGACTTGTGGTTTTGCGAAACGAAATCCAGCATATCTATCTTGTTTGCTGTGCCATACAACGTCGTTGTGTTGATAATAATAATAATAATAATAATAATAATAATAATAATAATAATAATCTTATACCCTGCCACCATTTCCCAAATGGAACTCGGGGCACCTTACATATGGGACAAAGTACCCATAGACACAAATACAAACAATCCATCAAGCAATTTTTTTAAAAAAAATAACAAAACAGTTAAAAACAAAAATTCAATAAAACATAAGAATATAAAACAGCCATGTAACTCAGCGAAACCAGTTACTGTAGTACAATGGATGTGATCAGGAAATACAAGGGCTGAGCATGGGACAGTGCAAGTAGCATAGATAGGGCTGAGTATTGGATTAAGCGAAGAGAGTAGCATATTTTGTGGAACCTAGGGACTGAGCATTTCTGACTAGGGACTAGGCATTGTCAAAAGTTTTCAGGTCCCTATGAGAATTGGACAATGTTGGGTCTTGTCTTATTTTTCTTGGAAGGGAGCCCCAAAGCTGGGGGGGCTTCACCAAGAAGACCCACTCTCTTGTCCTCACCAACCATGCTTGTGACGGTGGTGGGAGTGAGAGGAGGGCCTCCTCGGCAGGTCTTAAAGCCCATGCCAGTTCATAGGGGGAGATGCAGTCTTGAAGATCAGCAAGACCTGAACTGTTTAAGGCTTCACTTCCCTGCACTTTGAATTGGGACCGGAAACTTATTGGCATCCAGTGGAGCTCCTTATTAGGGGCGTTGTGAGCTCCCTATATTAAGCTCCAGTTAGCAACCTGGCTGCTGATGTTTGTACCAGTTGCAATTTTTGGGGTGTCTTCAAAAGCAGGCACACATAAAGTGCATCACAGTAATCCAATCTGAATGTAACTATGGCATGGACCACCATGGCAAAATCAGGCTTCTTGAGGTACGGTTGCAGCTGGTGCACAAGTTTTAACTGTGCGAAAGCCCTCCCGGCCACCACCAACACCTGAGCAAAATGTGCTAGCGTTGAATCCAGAAGGACCCCCAGACTGTGGACCTGTGTCCTCAGGGGGAGTGTAACCCTGTTGAGCACAGGCTGCTACCCTGTATCCCAATTGACCCTGTGAGTGACTAGGAGGGCCTCTGTCTTGTCTGGATTTAGCTTAAGCTTGCTGGCATTCATCTAGTTTAAAAAAAGAAGTCAATTGTTAGGATGCCAGAGCTCTACAAATTGGTCCTTTTGGGGGAAATAAGAAATATTGTAGAACCAAGAGAACTCACATTAAAAAGAGCAGAGAACTCTTGTACCATTCCTTGTAGTGTGGAAGCAGTTGAAGACTGTGCCAGAAATTCATTTGCTAAAATCCCTTCTTTGGCAGATCACTTATTTATTTATTTGTTTATTAGTGTTTATTTTTCCTTGAGAAAAATGTAGAGCTGAGAAGTCCAATGAAGGATATCAACAGTTTCATCTCCTTAGATCACACTTCCCCAACCTGTTACGCTCCAAGTGTACTGGACTGCAACTCCAATTGATCATACTAATTGCGAGTTATGGTGTTACTATCAATACCTTTGGAAGTGATCTTTTTGTGAAATACTGGGTTAATGCTAAATTTGGAAATAAAAAAAAGGAATGCTATCCTTTTCATGCCCTGCTTTTTAGCTTTGGTAGCTATGCAATAGAACTGCTATGACTGATTATCAGATTGAATACAGCTTGTGGATTGCTGGATATTCTTAAATGTATCCTCTTGGTGAGCACTAAGACATTAGAAAAATATGCAAGTTTATGCACATTGTGGCATGTTCCTCATTCTAACAGCTTCTGCAGGTATGGAGTAGCAGCAGCAGCAGCATCTGGAACTAAGATACATATCTGGTGGCACTGAACAATATAAATTGCCTTTAATACATTGATTATTATCACACACAAAAAAAAGAATGTCAAACTATTTAAAAAGTTGTGATAAGAGAGTTGTTGGGAGAGATAAATTCAAATCAGAGGCGCAAACTGGTTGCTGCCTTAGCAATACAAGCAGCCTCATTGTTTGCTTCAGCCTTTTTAAACGACTCATAAAAATAGAGATTTATGCTAGGAAATTACTTAACCTTATTTCTGGGGCTTAGTCAGAGGCCGTGATTAACAACTTCCCTTTGCAATAAGCTCATTGGCTGTAATGTGCTCTCGTATGAGTATGGCATATAAAATGTATTCAGAAAGGAACCAGTGAGAACAAAGACTACATCTAGCTCACCTAGGTCCTGTATTAATGTGTTGAGGGCTTTTAGGGGAGAGGTTGTAGTGACAAAGCTAAAATGATCTCTCAGAGGGCACATCCCACCACTTTCAAAGAGGAAATGGTTGTATTGAAGGAAAGGAGTTAGCCAACTAATAGTACACAGATTAGGGGAAAAAGGCTAGGCTTCTGTACTCAGATGCTGGCTGAATTTGGGAGTGCATTATTAGTCTTATGGCTGCCTCATATAGGAAATGCCCCTAATATCAAATTGTGATAATTTCCTGAAGTCATTTGCTTTTGAAGTTGGGTGTTTGTAGGTATGTAATTTCCTAAATCTATTTCAACTTCTGGCCTTGCCCTGTGAGTCTATTACACAATGAATGTGATTGGCAAGGAAAGTGTAGATTGTGGTGGAGGTAGTAGTAGAGCTGGCTGTTAAATGTGTGTGTGTGAATCTCTCTCTCAATTACCTCCTCCCTTTCTCTCTATCTATTATATAAAAATGTAATGTGCGTTTTCCCCATGGAATAAACAACAAAACCACTGAACCAAATCACACCAAATTCGGCCACAAAAGACATAGTCATCCAATCTATGTCTTTCAATAAAAAACCTAGAAAAATAATCCAAATTACAGAGGATGAGGAAGAGCCGTTTTCCCTCTGGCTGCCAATCAGAAAGGTAGGCCCCACTGCTTTTAGGCCCTGCCCACTTTGTGTCCTAGCAACCGCCTCAACCACAGTGACTGAGGGTTCACTTAGGCCTCTTCCACACTGCCTATAAAATACAGATTATCTGATTTGAACTGGAAAGGACCAGACGCAGAGCTTTTTCTCTTTCTGCCCCTGCCTTATGGAATGCCTTGCCGCCCTATATGAGAGCCATGCGTGAGTTGGGGCCTTTTACCGTAGCACTCAAGACATGGCTCTTTACTAGAGCTTTTAATCTATTTTAATATTTTTAAATCAATATTTGTATGTATGTATTTTTATCCTTTACAATTTTTATCTTGTAAATCGCCTAGAGCATCGTGGATGGAGGGCGATTAATAAGTAATTAAATGATAATGATGATGATTATATGGCAGTGTAAACTCAAGGCCCTTACACACAGCTATATAATCCAGAATGCCAAGGCAGATAATCCACAGTATCTGCTTTGAACTGGATTATATTGAGTCCACACTGCCATATAATCCAGTTCAGTGTGGATTTTATACAGTTGTGTAGAAGAAGGCTCAGATAATCCAATTCAAAGTAAATAATATAAGATTATAAATATATAAAAATTACTGTGCTATAATAAAACATGTTGGGTTATCTAAGCAATCATGCATGCATTTTCAATGTGGGATGGTTTATGTAGTTAGTTATGTCTGTTGCTTAGTAACCTGAGCCAAGCTGCATTCCAGAGTTGATGACACCATTTAGGGGGTTTTGCATATGAAATGGGAAATGGGAGTATCCTTTCTGGGGACACACAGGAAGTGATGTACAGATGCCTCTTCCTGTCTCTTCCTCTTTGCTCCTGACCATGCCATGCTGATGTTCCTGTCTGTTAAGAGATATGTAGTTTCCTGAACTGTTTTTCTTTGGAACTAAGATGTTTTTGCCTGTATGACCATCATCATACAAGATTGTGAGTAAACATATTTTTGCTATTTTATTTGATGTCTCTGATGCTTATTTTATGCGCATGACTTTTTAAAGGGAAAGGGAGGCTGGATATTTTGTCTTATTGTTTAATTTCTTTTACCTCTGCTCACATAAACCCCTAGTCTTCTGCGTTTTTACTGCTCTGCACTAATATTTAACCATATTGGGATCATAATCTTAACAGGTTATGAAAATATATTCCTATTAAAACAGAACAATATAATCTCTAAAATCAAGACAGTAAATAAAGAACAACACTCTGAAAACAGGGGAATTCCAGACAGGAAACAATCAGGGCCAGCTAACACCTCCCAACAAAGGATTCCCCCAGGGAGGAAGCTGAGGAGGGAAAAAAGTAGTGTGTATTATCAGAGTCATCATCATCATCATCATCACCATCATCATCATCATCATCATCATCATCATCATCATCATCATCACTGTGTTGCTGTGAACCATGAAAATGAACATAATCTGATTCCAAGTATTAAAAAACTCTAAAATCAGAACAGTAAATAAAAAACAACACTCTGAAAACAGGGGGATTCCAGACATGAAATAATCAGGGCCAGCTAACACCTTCCAACAAAAAAATCCCCCAGGGAGGAAGCAGCCAGGCTTTGAAGCTGAAAGGCCATTACATGCTAATCATTCTGGCTAATTGCAGCATTCATACTTGCCTCCAACCGACAAAAAAGGAACAACCAGAAATATTGTATATTCACAAGCTTTAGGAAATAATATATACTAACTACCACCAATTCCTAAACACTATATTTCCCATACCACCACACTTCACCATAGCAACGCATGGCTGGGCACAGCTAGTATATATATAAATGGGTAAAGGGAAAAACACAACTTTGGTTGAGCTCTCAACACCATCTTGTAGGCTTGCCTCTCCAGGAAGGAACAGAGCCACTGTAGAACAGGGCCTCAAATTCCCATAAAAGTAAGGCTCAATTCTTATCCCAGTAGTATATTATGGTTGATTGTATCAAAACTCCCTGATAGGTCCAGTAGAAGCAATAGGACTATACTTCTCCTGTCCAGTGTCCTGTATAAATTGTCCATCAAGGCCACCATAGCTGTCTCCATCCCATACCTAGCTTGAAACTGGAATGAAATTCATCTGGAAAATTTTATCTAGAAACCCTTGAAGCTGAGAGGCCACCACATACTCCAATATTCTGCCCCCAAGTTATATATTGGACAATGATTAATAATTATCATATCCATTATAGGCAGGTTAAGGGATGTTTGGTAAACCATGAATGACAAGGACTTAGCAAACACGTTGAGATCATCAGGCTACACAAATGGATCCTGTCCACATTCAATAACATTGGTCAGGCAGAAGCCAAATTACATCCACCAGAATTGTATCAACTAGAGCATCCATGTTAGAGGATCTCAATGATTTCATATGTGAAGTGCTGTTCAAATTCAAATTAGCAGACTATAGAGTGGACACAATTTTCTATTTGAGTACCAGTGTGTAATAGACCTCCGATCACTTCAAACAGGTCAGCTGGTATCTTGCAGATACAAAGGAACAACAACAAAAAGTTGATTTTCTGCTCACACTACCACAGAGTAAGCTTTCCCATAAACACTAGACCATGTTTAGTCAGAATTGCTCCAAGTCTTCTGCCAATGTCTTTCTGGTCTCTGTTTCAATCACTTCACACCACCAAGTCCCTGGAAAACAAGGGGCCTGTTTTGGCCCCACTCCATAAGAAAGGAGACTTGGGAGCAGGGCCGGCCCAACGCGGAGGCCACTGAAGCGCCCGCTTCGGGCGCACGGTCCTGGCGGCGCCGTGGAGGCCAGCCGGGCAAGGGCGCGCGGGGCGGGAGGCGGGCTCCACCCAGATGGGGCCCGCCTCCCGCCCCGCGCGCCCTTGCCCGGCTGGCCTCCACGGCGCCGCCAGGACCGTGCGCCCGAAGCGGGCGCTTCAGTGGCCTCCGCGTTGGGCCGGCCCTGCTCCCAAGTCTCCTTTCAGGCCTCCCGCCCTGTGCGCCCTGGCCCCGCCTCTCACGCTGTGTGAGAGGCGGGGTCAGGGTGAGCAGCACGGGAGGCAGAGCCAGGGTTGGCCCCGCCTCCCGCGCTGCTCACCCTCGCCCGTCTGGCCTTTTCCAGCTGGCCAGATTGCAGGGGAGGTCCCTGGAGGGGACCTGGAGGGACCTCCGCTGCAGTCTGGCCAGCTGGCCTGGGCCAGGGCGCGGGGGGTGGGAGGCAGGGCCCCGCCTCCCGCCCCGTGTACCCTGGCCCTGCCTCTCATGCTGCATGAGAGGCGGCGTCAGGCTGAGCTGCGCGGGAGGCAGGGTAAGGGTTGGCCCCGCCTGCTCGCCCTCGCCCGGCTGGCCTTTCCCAGCTGGCCAGACTGCAGCGGAGGTCCCTCCAGGCCACGATCGCCGAGGTCTGGAGATACTCCTGTTGCTTCCTGGCCGGCTGGCCTGGGCCAGGGCGCGCGGGGCTGGAGGCGGGGCCCCGTCTGGGCAGAGCCCCGCCTCCCGCCCCACACACCCTGGCCCCGCCTTCCACACAGCGGAAGAGGCGGGATCAGGGCGAGCAGCGCAGGAGGCCGGGCCAGGGCGCGGGAGGCGGGGCCAGGTCATGGCCACACCTCCCGCAGCACGGGGGGGGGGGGCGCAATTTCCCCCCCCCCTGCTTAATGTTTAAAATTTTCTCAGGCCAGCCCTGCTTGGGAGCAATTGTGTCCACCTCCCAGGCCATTTCTCCATTCAACAGAAGTTTAAGTTCTTTTACAACTTTAATTAAAATACAAAAAAGCAAACAGGTTGACTTTCCCTTTTGCTAAAATCTGCAATGCTCCAAAATCCAAAAAAACAGTCCACATGGGTGGCTGAGATAGACTTTGTTTTATGCATGTAATTATTTCAAATAATGTATAAAATTACCTCCAGGCTGTTTACATAAGGTTTATATGAAGCATAACTGAATGTTGTTTTTAGAATTGGGTCCCACCTAAAAGAGATCTTGTTCGGAACATAGATGAAAAATGCAGGTATTCCAAAAGTACTAATTAATTAATAAATATCCAAAACCTTTCTGGCCCCAGGAATACTCAACTTATGTTATGATAACATTTATTGTAACTTTTGGCCAAGATACCCCTCTCCCAGCCTCACAGCTCCAAGAGTCCCGCTCAAAACCTGGTTGTGTAGAAATACACAACAACCTGGATAAATGATCCCTCCTTCTTAGCCTCTGTGCTTTACCATTCATATTTGCCATTATGGCTGCTTGCACATGGAAGTCTTGAACAGCTCCTTTTTTAAAGCAACAGCACGTTAACCTGTGGCACGTGGTTGCACCAGCATTTATAAGCTCCAGACCATAATGCTCCCATTAACATTTCTGTGGTAGGAATGCATGCTTCTTTTTAATGACTGATGACCTCATCACATTGATGAGGTCCCCATGGTGAATCGGTGGAGTAGCGGGGCAATCTCAGTGTCCTGCACCTCTTCCAGCCAGCAGCTACACTTCCCCATCAAATGTGGGGAAGTGTAGCTGTGTGGCTTGTCCCTGTAGTAGCCCCGTTGTTCCAAATGAAACATGGGAAGGCTCCTTTGTTGGAGACACAATGTCCTAGGACACTGCCGGCCTAGTTGAGTAATGGAGCCCTGCCAGAAGTCAGGCTACATCATGTGATGGGCAACATGAAGAACCATTGCTCAACTGGGGCGGCAGTATACTAGGACACTAAAGATTCCTGATGGGATGAGGCCCTGAGAGTCTCTCTAATCAACTGAATATGTAAACCCTCTTCTAGTTCATTGAAAATGAGACTGAAGACTTTGGACCCTTTCAAGGCAAATTATTTGATGTATCTGAAATTAATAAAACACATGGACAACCTTTTAGCAAAGTACATTGGAGAAGAGAATTCCACAGCAAGAAAGATGTCAACCCTGCTTATTTTTTAAACAGACTTTTATTCTCCATTGATTTATTTTATTAGAACTGCTGGAGTTAGCATACATTTCTAATCTACGAGCTTTCTATAATTTCCACATACATCTTTATAGTGGAACACATTAGAGTTAAGCAAACATCGACTATGGAAAATATTTTGGTAGATCGGTGTCATATCCAGTGGCAGAATGTGGTGGTTACCCTTGCAGTCCTTGATCAGTTTGCATACTATCTGAAATGTCTCCTCCATGCAACCAGAGTTTTCCACTACCGAGAAATATCTTCATTCTAATGGTTTGTTTACAAGGAGTTGATGTTTCCACTTACTCGAGCATTAAAGCAGTTGTTTTTTCCAACCACTAAGTAGATCTAAACATTAAGCATTTCTTGAGTTGGTTTTCCAGCTCTAGAGCTGCTATAAACATTAACTTCTTTTTGGTTTCTTTTTTGGAGAGGGAGAATACAAATAAGAGACAGAAGAAAAGAAGGTTGCTCTTTTAATTAGCCACATGGTATATAAAAGACAATATTTGTAATACTTTTCTTAACCTTCTAAAAATACCTTGTGCAATGTTTATTTTTCATTCATAGAAATCAGTCAAGCGCTCTGCTAAGAAAGGAGATGGTTATTTTTATTGGCTTCTATTGCTGGGCTTGTATACCATTAAAAGACTTCTATTCCTGCTGCCTGAAGTGATAACATGTTGATCCTGAGGGGCAAATAAACTCATGTAGCACTGCTGATTTGGATGAATGGAATTATGAATCACTGCAGATACATCAGGTCTAAGTCTACTGTTGCATTAATGCCCATCTGCTAGAACTCTTTACTTCAATACTATGATCACATTTATTTTACAAACTGTTATGCATCACCAGTTTCAGAACAAAGTGATAGCTTCCATTCATTTCCCTTAGAAAGATCTCAACTCAAAGAACAGAGCTAAGAGAAAGGGAAATACAGAACAATGGTATGCAGAGCTGTAGAATTTCATTGTCCTTCTTCTGTGGTCCAACTTCTCTTTTACCTTACAATTTTAGTAGTCTGATCTTATGATGCATCAGAATATGAATAGACATTTGTCTAGGCTAAAGGGTATGGCAGAAGTATGGTCCATGGGCTCCACTCAATATCCATGGTCATTTGTATGAACACCCAAGCCAACCGTCAGTCAATTTTTTCAATTTGTTTCCCTCCAAAATATCTAGGACATTGTAAATGTTATTTTCCTGTGTCTGATTGGTATAAGACTCATATATCAGCAAGATCATTCGAGGTAATCATACATGAACATCAAACTTAGCAAGAGGTGTTTTTTAAAAAAATATGTACACCCATACAATGCACACAGAGAGATTTACTTGTGTACTTATTTTAATTCATATCCCAGGCCTCTCACGTTATGGAGTCCAAAGCAGCTCACAAAAATGTCAACTACAAATGCAGCTGAAATCTAATTTTACAAAAGTTAAGAAATAATTAAACAACAATTATAAGCACACAACAACCTCCATTAAAAAATCTCTGCCACGTGTTTTAGGAATCTAAGGACCTCATCATAAAGATCTCCACTGGTGCACATTGGGGGAAGTGGGAGATCCGTTGCCTCGCATCGCTCCACTCACCCAGCTGAGCATTCCACTGGGGGAAGCATTGACCGCCTGGCTTCCCTCCATCAGACTGGGGAAGAATCGAAAGCATGCTCCACTTTCCATGGAGCCCTGCCAGAAGTAGTCGTGAATCTTGTAATGGGAGCCAGTGGGTTCTGTTTTTAAAGGGGTGGAGAAGTGGAGCATGCTACTGATTCTTCACCCATCTGATGAGCTCAAAAGACTTACTAAAGTAAAAAGGTATTGCCCTGGAATTGGTTTGAAACCAATCTCTCTGTGTGTGATCACCATAAAAGTCATGAGCCAGTTTCACAGAGGTCAAGCTAATCATCAAAACTGAAATTGGTTTCTGCTATTCTACTGCAGACCCAATGTAAATAATCTGTGTAGCTGTACCCAGGTGTGACAGGTTGCAGTTCAGAAGAAGATATTGACAAAACTAGCTCTGAGTATGCCTTGCCTAAGAAATTCCTATGAAAAATCCATGGGGTCAACAGGCAACAGGAAGGTAAATATATAGACACACACACTTTAAATACTAATAAATTAGTCAAGGAAATGCGATGTACATTTTAAGTTGCTGAACCAGATCTGGACAGTGTATCTAAACACATGACGTACAGTTTGGCCCTTGCATCTTAGGGGGATACATTACTGAAGGTACTATAAAAACATGAAATTGTGGATTATGGTGGACCCTATTAAAACGAATGGCCTCTGTTGGAAGTTACACTTGAGTTGTCCTGGAGGGCCTAGAATATTCCTTGAGAGGAATCCAGAGTGACTCTATGGTAACGTCCAGTAGAAGCATACCACAGCTTTCCTGGAGGATCTACAAAATTCCTAGAGAGGACCTATTTTGTTAGATATGGGTAGATTAAAATGTGGATACTGATTCTGCAGATACAGCTATGCATGGTGTGTGTGTGTGTGCGTGTGTGTGCGCGTGTGTGCGTGTGTGCATGTGTGAAAGGGAGAGAAACAGAGGCAGAGTGAGAAAATGGAAGGATATTGATCTTTAATTACGTGAGATACAAATATCACCTAAAACATATTACAATGTATTTTGAGCTGCTTGATGCACATAAGAGATTTTAGGGGATATTTTATGAAGATGATGAGGATGGAATTGGAAGATGAACAAACCAAAATTGTTTATCTTCAAGAACCGTGGTTGATTGTAGTTGGCTATTATCAAAAAGATTCTGAAATGGAAAGAATGAAAAAAATACAGAGCTTGCATATTCATGTTTTATGTTAACTTTTTAAAAAGTATATTATGGTAGTGGATCTATATTGTAGAAATTGAAAAGCACAGAATGTTTCTTCAAAATTTGGAAACATGCAGATGTGTGTTTGTGTTTGTGTGTGTTGACAAAGTGGGCACTTCCCAAGGGCTCAGGAATTGTTTTCTGAATTCCTTGGCATTGTTTTGTCCTAGGAAAACCAAGACTTCCTCATTTCATTTCTTTTCTGAGGACCTGGATTGACTAGCTGGAAATATTACTTGGTTTCTGTATTTGTATTGGATCGTGGATCAGAAGGAAGTTACAGTATGTACTGGCTCCTGAACTGAGCTTTCTACTTTGTGGTTCAGAAGTGAAGACTGAGCAAAGTAAACTAGAGCTGTTTATACAGTTTCGTTGACTCTACTAAAAGAAAGAAAGAGAGAGAAAAGAGAAAATGTTTACATGCACTGAGGATGTTTTCTTGGGGTTAGTGCTTAGATTTCTGAATATATCTCCTGTGGTAATTTCCCCTAGTTGTGGTCTATGAATCTTGGATGAGAGATCAGGTATTCCTGTGGCAAAGTGCTGGTCTACTTGCACTTACGATGATACTCATTCACATATTTGGTATTCAGAAACCTGTTACTGAAAACACGCTATCTTGAAAAGCTCACCTGGAGCAGACCCTTCAGGAAGGGGCAGTTTTTACAGTGATATTATTTATTTAGGGCTGTGTCTCCACTGGCCAATAAATCCAGGGCTTGTTTGGAACAGAAATGGGAACGATTCCCGCAAACGTAAATGATCTGAACTGGCCACACACCTTTCAAAAAAGCAGCGGTGGCAGGTTGAACTCTACATGTTCCAACTGGATCTTCTCTTCATTGTCTGTATTATCACTACCCCCAACCTGGCACAGAATCTTGTTTGAGCTCCTAGCCATTGTGGGCATCCTATGCTGACATCAGCAGAAGTGCCCACAAGACCAGGAAGAAGGAAGGGGCTCATCTCCCCAACCTCTTACTGGTCATGATATAGAATCTAGATGGCAAAACCTTTGAGAATTTTGCCTGGCCAAAAAGGCTAACAATTAAACCCAATGTTCCAGATTAAAACTCACCAAAGGCCGGCAAAGACAAGAACAGAGGCATTTTATTGTTTATCCTGTGGAGATGCAGACTTGTGCCTCTTGCCCAAAGGACAAGTCTGCCCAACATGTGTTCCCGCAAGGAGCTAAATAGTGTGTTTCTTTGTTACAGTTTGAATTGCCCTCCTTCTGCTTCTGGTTGGCCAGGGAAAGAGACTGGCCAGGATCCATGCTAGGATTGATCCAGAGTGGAGGCTTTGGACCACCCCATGGGAGGGGCTCAGCTTGGAAAGTGTGGTTTAATTCAGTTTTCTATTAAACAGATGTAGGATTTGAAAAACAACAAAATAGGTACATAACAGGCCTTTGTTTCTGACAAGCAGGCCTTTTCTGGTAGACAAAGGCCATTAGGGTTTTTTCCATTGCCTGTCGAGTATAGAAATGTAAATGTCTTCTTTCCTCACAGCTATACAAAATACAAAAGGCCACAAATTCCTTTGTTTGTGAGTAATTACCTGAAGCTGGTTCGTTTAGCTGCTAGCCCAGGCTAATCAAAGGTCAGTGTCCATTGTAATATGGATTCCAGTACCTTTACTAAATGTTCATTTCATATACTAGCTTTGCCCGGCCACGTGTTGCTGTGGCTCATGGGAATCATTTGTTGGCCAGGTGGAATAGCAGTGAATAGCCTTGCATCGTGAAAGCCTGGCCGTTTTCTTGTTATGGGAGTGATCTGGATTGCAATGAATAGTGTTGTTACGGCAGGTATGAATGGTGTTATTATTCATCTTGATTAGCATTTAATAGTGTGGTAATGTGAAAGCCTGGCTGCTTCCTGCCTGGGAAAATCATGTGTTTGGAAGTTTTAGCTGGCCCTGATTGTTTCCTGCCTTGTAGCTCCAACCCGTGGTTGATTCCTGCCTGGTGGAATCCTTTGTTGGGCGGTGTTAGGTGGTACTGATTGTTTCCTTCTTTGTATGTTTGAAGCCTGGCTGATTCCTGCCTGGGGTTATCCTTTGTTGGGAGGTGTTAACTGGGAGTGATTGTTTTCTGTCTGCAGTAGACCTGTTTTCAGAGTGTTGTTCTTTAGCACCAAAACATTGCAACATTTACTTCAACTACATTGACTACTAAAAGGCAGACTGCTTTGGATAATAGAGAACATTGGATAAGTGAAGCTTGGATAAGTGAGACTCTACTGTATTGTCTGTTTGGAGGCCAAGTGTGAATGTTGTCATTGGTGTGCTTGGTTAGCACTGAATGGCCTTGCAGCTTCAGTGCCTGGCTGCTTCTTGCCTGTGAAGCTGTTTATTATTATGGTTGCTGTTGTTATTATTCTTATTATAATTGAGGGGTAAATTGAGGGAAAGAGGAGGAGAAACTAAAAGTAATTGAAGGAGAACTCTTCTCGCCCCCCCCCCTTCCCATACCTTTGTGGCATCAGTGTGCCTTTGTTTCATGGGGCAATGTGGGCCAGGCCCCTCCCTTCCTCCCTCCTCACTCTGTTTCCCTCACGACAATGAGGAGAAGGAGGTGGCCCCGGAGGAGGGTGGGTGGGGAGGAGGCCTGCCCACTTGGCCCTCTCCTCACCGCCTCCCCCAGCCCCACTCAAGCAACCTTTGTGGAAGGAGGTAAGGAAGTTGGGGACAAACGGTGAGGGCCGCTAGGCGAGTTTTTGTTGGCACGCGCTGCTTCAGGGATGGTCGGCAAGATGGCGTCGGCATCGGGAAAAGGGGTGTGTGCAGGTGCGCCTGTTGAGGGGAGAGGTGGGGGTTGTTCTGTCTGTGCATGGGCTGGCTTTTGCCGCAGGCGCAGATGGTTTGTTGCGGTTTTTTGGGTTTTGTAGCCCCCTTTTGGGTTCCTGCTGTGTTGTTTTGTTGTACAAGCCTAGGGGCAAGGTTTTTGGATGGCGCTGTCAAGTTTCGTGTTTCTGGAATTTATAGTTTTGTTGTTTATCTCACGGTCCTGATTTCATAATCTCTCTCTCTCTCTCTCTATATATATATATATATATATATATCCTGATAATGTGTGTGTGTCTGTGTGTGTGTGTGTATATATATATATATATCCTGATAATATGTGTATAGATATAGCCAGAGAGAAAGGGCAGTCCATGCTGCTGCTAGTCCTGTCATAGCATTTCAGCCTGAATCCTTTTAGCAAACTATAGATCCATAAACTATATATCCTTTTTATTGGGGTGGGTAGTGGTGTTGGATATCAGTCAGCAGTGGTACCCCATGTGGTAAGCAGACCTTTTCTAATATGACCCTATCCAGCTGTTCACACTGCACTGGTCACAGATAATATTATGGGGTTTCAAGAAAATTCCAAACCATCCTCTAACTTTTACTAATTAAATTGGATTAATCCAATTTAACCAAAAATACTTACCAGAAGTGTAGAAACATTGCGGGGATAGCAAGGAACCAATTCAGGGCAAGTCTGTGTTTTAGTGGCCGTATAGAGCCCTTGGAGTTAGGGGAAGGGCCTTGCTTCTCTCAGGCTGCTTTCCTCTGTCACATAGGAGCAAATCAGGAAGTAGAGAGCACGGAAATCTGGAAAGTTGTGATTTTCTGTGTTTTGGAGAGAACCGGGGTGCTTGGGGACAGTGATTGTCTGGTGAGCTCTGTACCACAATTGCATCAGAATGAGTAATGGTTGATGTATTGGTGTGTGGTGGGTAGATTTTATTCTATGTTAATATTTTGTCAAAGTACAACTTTTTGGCGCTCTCATTCTCAAAGCCAGTGGAAAAGGAGGTACTAAAATAACATACTGAAAGGTAATTAAAAGCTCACAGTATATTTAAAAGAGCTTGGAATAACAATAGGTGTGTCTTCTAATTTCATAAATTGCATACTTTCATGGTGAAATCAAATATTCCCTGGAGGAAGCACTGCATATCTATTTTTGCCAAAAAAGACTGATTATATTGTAACAGCTGGAATTTATTCAGACCTTTTACAAAATATTAGACCTGCCAATCTGCCATCTCTTTCATCTAGAAATATGGAAGTACTAAAGGGCGGGTTTCAGCAGACTTCCAAGGATGGTGAGGAGAACCACAGCCCGGGAATCCAGGAAACTTTAAAAGACAAGCCAAGGATGGTCTAAAACAGTGCTTCTCAACCTTCCTAATACCATGACCCCTTAATACAGTTCCTCATGTTGTGGTGACCTCCAACCATAAAATTTTGTTGCTACTTTATAACTGTAATTTTGCAGGTCCAGTAAGGCTAAACCCAGCCTTGTGAGGATGCAGGTCCTTATGCCCATGGAGGGAAGAGCAGAAGGAAGGGCCCTGCTCTGGCGGCGCCCCCTGTCATGGGGCTCTGCCAGAATTTCAGCCAAGGAGGTGGGAGAAGGAGGCAAATAGCTGGCAGAGCTTTGTTTCTCTGTTTCACTGGAGAGGCAGTGAGGGTAGGATGTGAGAGCAGCTCCGGGGCACAAAGGTAGAGGCAGCCCCGTGAGGCAGCTTGCAGACAGCCTCCTCAGCCCCAGGCCAGCAATTGCGGCATAGGCAGGAGTGGCAGCTCCATGGAAACTGGCCCAAAGGCACTGACCATTTCCTCTCAGTCCACAGTTGGGCACTGAATGACCGCCACTGTCCCTTTCCTCTCCATGACTGCCACCTAGTATGAGTCTGATGGCAGAGCAACCAACAGCAACCTGCAGGTTAGCTCTTGCGCCCAGTGCCCCGAGCCCTCCACTTCAGGAAGCCCCATATCCTGGGAGGGCTCCAGCAGCCTCTCAAGGACACTTCTTCTTCATGCCCCCCTCCCTCTCTCCCATCTTCCCTCAACCGTCTCCACCGTGAGAAGGAGGGCAAGCACCTACTTCACGCACCGGCCAACTGACTTCAGTGGCTGCCCCTCCACAGCCGCATCCTGATCTGGAGGAGGAAAGATGGGGAAGGAGGCAAAGCAGAGTGGGTGTGGGTGCTGTCTGGCTGTCTGGCTGGCAGTGGGGGCCTGGCAGCCATGCTGGTAAGGTGGAGGAGGTGGGGCCAAAGGAGGCAGTGGTGCAACCTCTCTCAGATTGCCAATCAACCCCTCTAGGGGTCGTGACCCCTATGTTGAGAACCATTGCTCTAACAGAAAGTGCATTTTTATATAGAGAAATGGATAGCTGAATACAGATATGTTTCCCAAGGATGGCTAAAAGAATTCTGACACAGAGTTAGTGTTATACTTTATGAAGGAAGCAATAAACCAATAAGTAGGATATAGTTAAATATCAATGCTTGCAATAATTGATTCACAATACTGAAGGATTGCCTCATCGGTTAATGCTATGTGATTTTTCTGTCCATGATACACTAGTCCTTCTGTGGTATTTCTGTGCAAAGAAACATGCTTATCACAAGATATGTAAAATAAATGCTGCCTCAAAGTAATGGAAGTGAAAGTCCTTATTGGTCTAGGGACAACTGCCATCATGACTGGAGGAGCTAGGCAAAATATGCCTTTGGTATTTGTGTGAACATTTCCCCATATGTCTTAAGGCAGGGGTGAGCAAGCGTGGTATATGAGGGACCCAAGTGGTTGTACCATGCCATTTTAAACTGAGGACTGAAATTGCAAACAGGAGTAATTTCCATTGGGTGGGATTATATTTAGCCTGCCATTGTCGGAATTTTCCTAGCGTGGCAGTTTGAGCATTTGGTGAAAGGGTGGAGGGTAAAGTTCACTGAATATTTTCAGGTAGTGGATGGAGTCAAAGACTGTTTGCGGAGTTTGGGAAAGCCCGGGGGGGGGGCTTTAAAAAGCCACCTGTGGGCTGGTGCAGTCTTCAAAATCTATGCTCAGCTCTCTGTTTGCTTATATCCCCTTGGGTCGATTGGAGAGCTGGAATGGCTTATCTCCTGGAGGAAAAGTGGAAGGAATCAGGGATGTCAGTCTGAAAAGGACAAGTCCAAGAGGCAATTGGATAGCTGTCTTTAAAAATCTGAAGGGCTGTCATATACATGAAAGAGCAGGCTTGTTTTTTGTTGCTGTAAAGAGTTGGACCAAAACCAGTGGGTTTGAATTTCACAAAATGCTAGTTCAACTAAATAGGAGGAAAAATGGCAGGAAATGCAAAGGACCAGCCTCCAAGTTGAAAGCACAGTGTGTTAGCTTTTAAATTGCTCCATAGGCTTTGCTGTTGTCTTGTGGCAAGTGACTGCAACACAGCTTGCCTCCTCACTTTCCAAAAGCTAGTTCAGGTTCCAGGACAGCCTGAAAATAATAAATATGTGTCAAAATAAAAATAAAAAGGAGGAAATCCTGGAACTTTCTTTCTTTTATTTTTTAAGAGTTCTTCTCAAAAATACTATTAAATTGCCTGGCTCATCCCAACATCAGAGCATTCAGCACCCACCCAAACTTAGTAATTCACTGTGATCCTTATCGGGTTTTACTCTCCAGCTTCAAGCTCAGATCTTTCCCCATGATTTAATATTTGTTGTGTTTCCAGGAACAGAAAATGGGCTGCAAGGTGCTTTGTTGCTAGCCCGTTGAATGCAGACAGCATCCGCTCTCATACAGCCTCTGAAGTTCAAACTGGTGCAGCTGGCAAGAGATCATGGCATGTGCTTAAAGGAGTTTACTATTCTGTGCTTTTATTTTCCATGGATCTTGCCAAAGAACAACTAAGTTTGTCTCAGAGACCTTCCCTCTTCCATTGACTTCTGTGGTTGATTATTACTTTTATTGTGTGCTGTATTAGAATCTAACAACACATCAAAGGATGGTGAAGGTGTCTATTACATAGGATTTTATCAGAGACTGAGATTGATTTCTTGGGTAACTTGGAATGATTGTTGAAAACACAATATCCTTACACTGATGACAACAAGGAAGAAAATGTGGGAAAAGACACTTAGAAACTTCTTTCCTGTTCATATCTGTATAGGCATTCAGGGCACACTAGATGATTATGTACACTGTCATGACATGCAGCTTTGCTTCTCAATTTTTAAAATAATAATAATAATAAAAATCCTAGACACTTGGGAAGTGTTCGACTTGTGGTTTTGTGAGACGAAATCCAGCATGTCTGTCTTGTTTGCTGTGTCATACAACGTCGTTGTGTCAATAATAACTTTATTTATACCCTGCCACCATCTCCCCGCAGGGACTCGGGGAGGCTCACATGGGGCAAGGCCCGAACAGTACATCTGAGTAAAAAAACACAGCATAAATGCAAATAACAATATACAAAAGATAAAACAGTAATACAATAAGAACAAGAGTTTAAACAATAATATCCACCAACCAGGTACAGTTCTGTCGTCTACATAGGTGGAGAAACTGTATCAGCTAAGTAGGAATAACCTAATAATACATAAGTGATGAGGACCTAATAAAATTCAGGATAGGATTAAAATGCCATCTGAGACTGATCATCCAGTGACTGTCTAACCGAAGGCCAACCGAAACATCCAAGTATTCAGTTGTTTTCTGAAAGGATAGAGAGGGAGCTAACCTAATCTCCCTGGGGAGGGAGTTCCAGAGCCGGAGGGCCACAGCCAAGAAGGCCCCCTCTCTTGTCCCTACCAGATGTAATTGTGAAGAAGGCGGAAATGAAAGGAGGGCCTCCCCGAAGGATCTTAGAGATCACGCAGGTTCATAGGGGATGACGCGGTCACGAAGATAGGCAGATCCCGAACCGTTTAGAGCTTTATAGGTAATAACCTGCACCTTGAATTGGGCCCAGAATACTATCGGCAGCCAATGGAGCTGCCTAAACAGGGGGGTTGACCACTCCCTGTAAGCAGCTCCAGTTAGTAGCCTAGCTGCCGACCGTTTTACTAACTGCAGTTTCCGGACCATCTTCAAGGGCAGCCCCCCTACTTCTGGACTAGGTTGACATTAAATATTTTGATACCTGAATCTAAGAAAAAAAAATATGTTCCTTTCCATTCCACATATAATTAAAGAAAGAAGTGGGGGCAGGAGATTGGCAGGTGAATCTTCCTTCGACAATAGTGAAAGAACAGCACCCCCCCTCTGTGGGCAGCAAGCTAATTTAAGGAATACAAATCATGCCACATGACCCAGAGTCCTTCAAAATTTGGCTAATGCCAATGCTACCAGCTTTCTCCCAGCATGTCCTTCCTGGAACAGTTGCCTTACTGATGTTTTTATTGGTATAATGTGTTATTGAAGATCCGATAAGCAACGTGGAAAACTGGCTAAAAAGAATAAGGGAATTTGGTGACATGACAGGACTGAAATTAAATCTAGAAAAAACGCAGGCCATAACAAAAAATATCTCTAAAGAAAGACAAAAGTTACTTACAGATAGAACAGGTCTAAACATTACCTCAAAATGAAATATCTGGGCATTTACATTTCAAACAAAAACAACAATCTACAACAGAACAACTATGATCCAATGTGGAAAGAAATTAAGAAAGATTTAGAAAACTGGAACAACCTAGAATTATCACTGCTAGGAAGAATAGCATCAATTAAGACATTCGTTTTACCCAAACTTCTCTACCACTTTCAAAACCTTCCAATTCTCCGTTCACAGAAACCCTTCCTAGAATGGCAAAGGGACATCTCCAAATTTATATGGAAAGGTCAGAAACCGAGAATAAAATACATACACCTGACTGATGATAAAACAAGAGGGGGGATGAGCCTCCCCGACCTTCGTCTATACTACGAATCTTGTGCCCTAACTTGGATCAAAGATTGGCTATTTCTAAAGAACAAGAAAATCTTGAATCTAGAAGGTTTTGACCTAAAAGCCGACTGGCATTTATATATATGGCACAAAGCAGACAAAAATGATAAGAAAATATTCAGAAACCATAGAATAAGAACTTCACTAAACAAGATATGGGAGAAATATAAAATAAGAATGTTCACCAAGACTCCAATGTGGCTATCACCACTAGCAATAACTCAGAAGAGTATCCAAAGCAACATAAACTGGCCCACATACAGAGATGTCCTCACAAGTCAAGAAAATGAATATGTACTAAAATCACAAGAAGAAATATTGAAATCATTTGGTCACTTATCATGGATCCACTACAGGCAAATAAAGGAAGAATACATTAAGGATAAACAAGATGGCTTCATGAAGAAAGACTCAGAATGGGACAAAATTCTAGAGTCCGAGAACAAATTAATTACAAAGATATATAAGAAACTCTTGGAGTGGAATACTGAGGAAGAACAAATTAAGGGAAGCATGGTGCAATGGTCCAAAGACATAGGAAGGCCCATAAGATATGAGGAATGGGAATCAATCTGGAAGAAAAATATAAAACACACATATGCAACTGACTTAAAAGAAAATCAATACAAAATGATCTACAGATGGTACATCACTCCAAAAAAAATAAAATAAGCCATTACAACAAAAATATTCAAATAAAATGCTGGAAATGCCAGGTGAATGAGGGCAGTTTCTACCACATGTGGTGGTCCTGTCCCGAAACAAAGAGGTACTGGGAAAAAATCCACGAAGAATGTCAAAAAATAATGGGAAAGAAACTACATATGAGACCAGAACTATATCTATTGGGCCTTAAAAATTTGAAATTGAACACAAATGAGGAAAAAATTCTAAACTATTTGGTTATAGGAGCCAGGATTGCCTTCGCCAAACTATGGAGAACAAACCAGATCCCTTCAATCAATCAATGGCTATTAAAAGTATGGGAAATAAAGACCATGGACAGACTAACCTTCCTGATGAAGAAACACCATGGACAACCAATAAAAGAAACCGACTGGTCAACATTTGAAGAATACATAAGGAAAAGACGGTCATACTTCAAAGAAATTCCATAAGAACAAACAGAAATATACAAATCTAGCAATACAATAAGTCGCTTCAGGAGACAAACGGACCCCCCCATCCAAAGGGACAGTTACCCATGGAATAGCCGACACCACAACGGGACTACTCTCTGACATCCAAAGACTCAAACGACTTTCCCGAACCTCTCTGTAGCCCCCTTCCCCTCCCCCCTCCTAAAACCCACCCCCTCTGTTTTTGTTTCTCTTCCTTTCCCCTTTTTCCTCCCCCCTCTTCTATATCCTCGCACCCAGCCCCACCCCCTCATCCCTACCCCCCTACTCCCCTCTCCCATTTTTGAACCCCACTATTTTAAACCTGTATGCAAAAATACTTAATAAAAATTATTTTTAAAAAATTGTTTTATTGCTGTGTTATTGATATTTGATTGTTTTATCGGGCTAGGTCCCATGTAAGCTGCCCCGAGTCCCTTCGGGGAGATGGGGTGGGGTATAAAAATAAAGTTATTATTATTATTATTATTATTATTATTATTATTATTATTATTATTATTATTACTCTGTCTTATGGTAGGGCTGACTCTGTTTATGAATACTTGTGATAATGGCTAGGAATATCTTTTAAACTGGGGATGATACATTATGGAGGTGACTCATGAAAAGTAGAGACTCAGGGTTTGGTAACCTTGGATTTGTTGTGAAGCTTACAGTAGATAAATAAAATATAGATTTGTTTGTGAAGTATTTTAATTTTTTTTTGAAAGACAAGAACTTCTTACCAGTGCCTTAAAGTTTGTAAAAGGCCAATTGATTTTTATATGTTTCAGTCATAACTTAGACCTGAAGAAGCAAGTGACTTTAGAGCAGTAGTTATCAACCTGTGGGCCGTGGGCTGCGAGAATGAAAATCCGGTCAGTGAACCTCCTTCCACTTTATTTATTTTATTTATTTTATTTCCACTCCTTTCCACAGAGCTGACCATTGCATTGGATAGACCACATCAGCTGTAGATTATTAAATATGGTTGTCTGTGGACGAGCAGATGGCTACTACTGGATGGCATATGTTCTGTATCAGAAACTGGAGCTGATGTGGTCTATCCAATGCAATTTTCTGAATCAGCACCCCAAACAACCAAATCGAATCTAAAGTTGACCAAAAACTGATTCATAACCCGTTTGGTACTAATGTTGGAGAGTGGTCCCTGGTCAAGTGGGCCCTGGTCCAAAAAAAGTTGGGAACCACTGCTTTAGCGATATGCCAGATGCATGTTTCAATATTCAAAAGTCCAGAGCTCACTGTTCCCTGCTTGAACAAAAGTTTCAAGAAACCCAAAACCTTTGTGACATGACTGTAATCAGGACTTACTGTATATACCCAATAAAAGTCTCAATATTCTACCCAAAAATCCAAACCCCAAAACCTAGGTCAATTTATCCATGAGTCAATGTAAATCATGTTTCTTTTGAAAAAGGAAACATTTCCTTCAGTTAATAGAGTGACAAAAGGTGAGCGCTGAGTCAGTCCCGGGAGAACGTAAAAGAAGCACTGGCATCATCTGCTTTCTCAACCACTGTACTATTTCTAATTTTGAATGCTGGTGCAGAAAAGTGGCAGTAGCAGCAGTCAGGGATGGCTGGCTTTCTGAGTCAAAACTGGCTCTTTTCCCTCTCTGCAAGATGACTTTTGACTTATCAACATCCATAGTTTTGATCCCAAAACCTGACCCTGCTTTATACATGAGCCTATCTTATACATGAGCATATAGGGTAGCATAATTTTTCTGATGCACAAATCAGATTTAATCTTAGATGAATTTTCCCTTTCCCAAATTCATGTAAGTTGGATGCAGAATAATTGGCTGGACTTCAAATATATCTCATAGTTTATTTTAAACTGGATGAAGAAAGAGGTGGTTAACTTCAGGGCAATTCTAGAGTAAAGACACAAAGGTTTGAATAAGAAGATCTCATCCAAGTGTGGGACATTTTGGAACAGCACAGCAACATGGGATATACAAAGCAAACCAACTGTCATGGCCAGCAGCTTCCAACAATCCGCCTGGTTTAGCTCAGCCAGGCAGACTGGCTTCAGCAGAAGCCGACACACCCCAGCATTTTGAGAACGCAGAAATGCTGGACCACTCTGACAACCATCATGTCAGACTACACAGAGAAGCCATTGGAAGCCACAAACATGTGGACAATTTCAACAGAAAGGAGAAAACCATGAACATGAACAAAATCTGGTTATCAATATTAAAAACAAACAAACATCAGAATCAAGATAGTAAATAAAGAACACCACTCAGAAACCCAAAATCTCACAATATAACCATCCCTCAATGTTTTTAGGGTTTGGTAATGCAACACCTTCTGGCAACCCATATTAGGGAATTTCTGCTCCCCAAAAAGAAGGGAGGGGGAGAAGCCAACTGAAGTCAACAGAAAGAACTATTATGCAAACAACAGCCTGTTCAATATGTAGGGTAGAGAGTGTGCAGCTTGTGCAGTAAAATTAAGATTTGTAACTTGAGAGAAAGACATTTATATTTGCCTATCTCTCAACAACTATTAGTAATACAATTCCTTATGCAGAGAGAATAGGGAAGGATAGTTAATTAGTTATGTGTTGTCAAAGGCTTTCATGGCCAGAATCACTGGGTTGCTGTGAGTATTTCAGGCTGTATGGCCATGTTCTACCCCATTTCCCCTAAAATAAGACATCTCCAGAAAATAAGACCTAGTAGAGGTTTTGCTGAATTGCTAAATATAAGGCCTCCCCTGAAAGTAAGACCTAGCAAAGTTTTTTGTTTGGAAGCATTGCCCGCCAAACAGAACACCACAGCATGCAGGATCGGTAAATGTATGTACCATAGAGTGTTGTACATGGAAATATTGGTAGTAACAAGAAATTCTTGATAGGATTCACAGTTTGTCTGGTTATGCTGGTTTGTGATGACAACTACTGTACAGTATATAATAAATGTTCATTTTTTTTGTTCAACGATAAATGTGAATTTTTCTTCATGGAAAAATAAGACATCCCCTGAAAATAAGACCTAGCACATCTTTGGGAGCAAAAATTAATATAAGACACTATCTTATTTTCAGGGAAACACGGTAGTAGTATTCTCTCCTGACATTTTGCTTGCATCTATGGCAGGCGTCCTCAGAGATTTGTTCAGAGGTCTGTTGGAAATGAGGCAAGTGAGGGGTATGTGTGTATATCTATATCTATATCTATATGTGTGTGTGGTGTCCAGGATGAGAGAAAGAATTCTTCCCTTTGAAGCAAGTGTAAATGTTGCAGTTAGTAAGCTTGATGTCATTATTTACTAGTTGCATAAATGCTACCATTAGCAGGCAGGAGATGCATGTCTTCCCAGTATTATTAGCTTTTAAGGGGAAAGTGTAAGGGAAGCTTGTTGGGGTCAGTCTGAAAGGTACCAGCTAGCACAGTGGTTCTTAACTTGTGTGTCCCCAGATGTTTTTGGCCTTCAACGACCAGAAATCATAACTGGCTGGGATTTTTGGGAGTTTTAGGTCCAAAACACCCAGGGACCCAAGGTTGAAAACCACTGAACTAGCATAACCCAGCTTGAGGGGAGGAATCCTTCAGAAAACTTGAATGCTGTTGCTAACACTGCAATCAAAACTCACAAAAAGAAATGAATTACTGAAACAGGAGGCACACTTGTTCCCTTGTTGTTGGAAATAAAATAGAGATAATTAGTAAAGTTGTTCTTGAGTGGAAGATAAAGTTTGCAATCTTAAAAAACAAAAACAAACCCTGACTCTTCTCTGCTATATACAGGGGAGCTCAGATACCTTTAGTGGGATCACAATCACACAATGACAGCAGCCGTGCCAAGCTGCCTATCATTGTGACAGTCAATTGCAGCTATCCCATGTCATGGGAACAGTGCAGGATAGCAGGAAGTGTATAGTAATATTGTTTGTCCAGCAAAAGTAAAAACAAAAAATGTTATTCCAAATGTTTCTCTCACTTCATATTTGGTGGTAATCTCCAACTTTCCAAAGCAGAATGCGTTGTTCTGAGTATTTGCTCTGTCCAGGACTATTTCACCCATTATCCAACAGTAACTACAAGACTCATCTTATTTTCTGACATAATTGGATCCAAGACTGAAGCCTTCAACAGGTTTGCAATTCTAGGACCCAGTTCTGAGGGATTTGTTGTAAGTGTGAGAGGAGAGGGAGCTTCTCGGCCTTTACAGAAAATCTTCTTTAATCGCAGGCCAAATCAAACACAGATGAGAGTGGGATTAAGTTCTAATCACAGTCTATAGATGCATCTGAGCATTCAAACATCACACTGGCATCATCTACATTGTCATATAATGCAATTTGAAACTGCATTATATGGTCCATACAGTTTAACTGCACTGAAATACATTATATAAGTCTTCAATGATGGTATGATGCATTTTCAAAGTGTATTATATGGAAGTGTAAATGGGGCCATTGCTGAAATTCAGCACTTCCAGGTGAGATTCGGGTCAATGAATATGATACTATGCATACATTTATGTAAGTGTGTATAAATACCATGTGTCCATGCTAGTTATGCATAGACACATACTACACTTTGACACACAAACATACAGTATATGTGCATAAACAGTTTATGCATGTGTGTGTGTGTGTGTGTGCAGTTTCCAACCACTGAACTGTTAAAATCTTTTTATTATAAGTTTCATTTCCAGCCACTGAATAGTTGTAAATGTTAAGTGTTTTTACAGCTATTTCTTCCCCAGATGCTAAGCAGCTTTAAATACTATCAAAAATCCTGCTTTTCCAGCTGTTGAGTCATTTTTGAGCAATTTAATGGAATTTCTTTTCTTTTTTACTCACAAACCAAGTGCAAAAATTACCTTGGCACCACCGAGTTCTTGTTTTTATGCTCTCTGTCTCCTCTCTCTCAATTTTTCACACTCACACATGCACACAGCACACAGTCTACACTGAATGAAAAATATGTTTTCATCAGACATTTTGAAAAATAAACAACACAGTTCTAAATATAATGAATCCAAGATGAGCGTTATGAGTTCATCTTAGCATTTTGATACCTCTTGTGGTATATTCAATGGAAAGACTGTTGTTGTGGCATGTTCAATGGAAAATGTATCCTTGTGGTCTTCCCACTGGGAATTTTGTATTTATGGGTGCCTCCTCCAAGGAAACGAGAAAAGTATTTTGGCAGGAAAACCTGGTGGATCTTTAAAACCAGGCGGTGGGGCAAGAGATGCAGGATCAGTATTATTTCAAGAGCATCAACTATGTAACAAAACTAGTGGTCAGTTTGTATGAACAGTTAAAATGTTAGGTCAAGAAAATGGAAAATTCTTGCAGCTTTCAAGGAACTGAAGAGAGAAGGGAAAGATCTAAGTCAAAGTGGATGGAAAAAGTGGGACAAAACCAAGTTGCAGATGCATTATGTCTGTGTTGTCTGCCAGTAAACTGATTAGAATAAGTATATGTCCAGATGGACCTTGTTTTAGATGCCAGAAGTGCTGTTTCGATTCCTCCTGAACTTTGCAGTCAAGATATGTCATGTCAATTGGGACCGTTACTGCTCTCACCAATATACACACATTACTATTCTCACAAGTACTGGTATGGTCACATTGATAATTCAGATTTGCATAGTTGTCAATGTCTTCCTATTCCTTGGGATTTTCTGATTTTCCATTCTTAGCTGATTACTTTTTTTGCAATAGCTGAGGAGTAAGATAGAGCTGGAGTAAGTTAGGCTGCCAATGGTTATGAATCAGAGACTAGGTTGCACTGAACTTTGCCTATCAGCAATTCAATGATAGATTAGATAGCTTTCTCACCTGAAACTTTGTAGAAACTTGTAGATACCCTGTTTCCCCTAAAATAAGACATCCCCAAAAAATAAGACTCAGTAGAGGTTTTACTGAATGGCTAAATATAAGGCCTCCCCTGAAAGTAAGACCTAGCAAAGTTTTTGTTTGGAAGCATGCCCGCCAAACAGAACACCAGATCAGTAAGTGTATGTACCATAGATTGTAGTACATGGAAATATTAGTAGTTACAACAAATTCTTGATAAGATTCACAGTTTGTCTGGTTATGCTGGTTTATGATGACAACTACTGTACAGTATATAATAAATGTTCATTTTTTTGTCCAACAATAAATGTTCATTTTTCTTCATGGAAAAATAAGACATACCCTGAAAATAAGACCTATAGCATCTTTGGGAGCAAAAATTAATATAAGACACTGTCTTATTTTTGGGGAAACACGGTAGCTAAATGGAGTTTGATACAATTAACAACATTTCTCAGCACCTTCCCACCCACATCTTTTGAAGTCTGAAGGAATTTCTGCTGGAAACTATGGTGCCTTTATGATGAAGGTGGGAATAATAGTGTAGACCAGTGGTTCTCAACCTATGGGTCCACAGTTATTTTGGCCTTCAACTCCCAGAAATATTAACAGCTGGTAAACTGGCTGGGATTTCTGGGAGTTGTAAGCCAAAACACATGGGGACTCACAGGTTGAGAACCACTGGTGTAGACAATGCTATTGGATTATGTCAAGAAGTTACAGGTCATAGTTTTCATTTAAAAATGTTTGCAAATATGAGTTAAGATATCTGGCTGCCTAGGGCTGGATCTACACTGCTCTATATTTCAGGATCTGGTCTCAGATTATCTGTTTATCCCAAATTATCTGGCAGCATAGATTCATATCATCCAGTCCAAAGCAGATAATCTGGAATCAGATCTTAGGATACAAGACAGTGTAAGATCCAGCCTAAGAGCCTTTCCAGATTGTAAAAGTATATATTATTAACATTCCTAAAATGCAGTAGAACCAGCAAATAAGCCAGATAACAATAAAAATGCAGAGCAGTACAGTAGGTGGTTTTTAGAGTCACCTGAAAGGCTTGAAGAGTGGGGGCTAATTTAATTTCTTTATCACCTTCTGTAGCTACTATTTGCAAGAATAACGAAAGATAAGCTTGTCCAACTAAGTTATCAATTTCAGAAAAGACAGAATTTCACCACTCTAGCAGGGAAGAATTTTCCATATGCGGACAGTCTCAAGTTTTGAAGTGTTCCCTCATATTCCATTTAATTTTCCTTTCTCTTTTGCCTTTGTGGCTTGTTCCCACTACCCCTTTCTGTATCCTAAACAATATAATTCCTTGATGTTTACAATCCACAAGATTTCTTCTTTTCACGAAGAAGTTTCCAATAAGTATTTATAAAGTGGAAAAATAAATGGCAAACAGAAGGTAGAGCAAAGAAAAAACTTCTATGCCATGAGCATTGCAAATGTAGATGACGGCTGTATATGTCTGTATATATTTAAGTTCTGTAGGATAGATTCTGCTAGACCACGAATATGAAGACACTTGGGTAGCCAAAACAAAGATCTAAGAACTAAATATTTTGAATGTCAAAGCAAAACAAAAACAACCAAACCTCGTGGCTCTCCAACCCCTTGTTACTATTTTTATTTTTGACTAACACATTGGATGGGTAAGTTTACGTGGTCATGTGGAACTGTTTCTGGAAGGGTAACATTGTGTAATTCGGGCACCGTGTCTATATAAACAGTTAACCTCCCAAGACGTGAGAGATCTTTGTTGTGTCTGATGAAGGCAGACATTCATTAGGATATTTTTCTTCTCTTTTCTTTTTCTTTTTCTTGCAAATTTTACCACCAGCTCTTGGAAATGTTCCACTTCATGCAAGTAGGAAACCACAAGTATTCCTCTACTTATATCAGTACCAGAAGCTGAAAATGCAGAATGCCTTCAAAATGCTTTGAACCCTTTAATTGTGTCTCTTGTATTAATGCTTTATTTATTCATTTCAGCTTGTAGCTTATCAAGGCTAACAGACATGACTTTATTAAATGTAGACAATTAAAATTATGACAGCAGAGAGAAGGTGAGATTGAGAGGGGGGGGGGATTTTACTGCTGCTAAGTGAAAGTGTCCACAGGAAACAATGAATCAGGATGGATGATATATCCTGTCTCTGTCAATGTTGTTACACATTGAGACTTGCCAGCAAACAAGCCTGTGGTAAGTGGTGAAATCCATGGATGATCCCTAAATTTATTTAATTTAATTGTTGTGTTATCTTCCCACCAAAAATAAGAGAAACATAAAAACCTAGCAAACCCCAGATTAATGACAACAGCTTGTTATGGTAATATTTTCACCTCCCCCATGTTATTTCTTTGTTGTTGGGGCAGGGCTGACCCTATCATTAGACAGGAAGATGCAGCTGCCCCAAGTGGCAGATGTGAATGGGCAGGGTGGCAGGAAAAAGCAACCATAAGATTTTGGAGGAAAGAACTTCACATGTCAGAGCGACTATTTTCCATCCCCTAAGTTAGCCTGCTATTGTCAACAACCGTGGAAGAGTCTGATCCCTCTTATCAGTGCTGGATAAGGCTCACTATGCAGGCCTGCGTACATCTTCTGCATCCTGAGTACTGCAGATGAAGAATACAGCTGACACACATAGGTCAGCCCTACACATTTGCAGATCTAATCTTTGTGGATTTGGTTGATGTTTTCTTTCTAAGCAACTCGACGTCCTTCGGTTCAACTCTATGTTCACCTTCTGCCAGTAGCTGACCATAGAGTCATGCTGAGGACCTTTCTGGGAATCCTTAGGTTCTCCAGTGTGATTCTATGGTTCAGCAGAAAGATTGATAAAGAATTGTGTTGAAAGATATAGGGATTTGTAGAGAGGTGTTCTTTCAGATCAGTTCCACAGTCTGAAGCAGTCCAGAAATCAAGGTTTCTACACTTCCATTGTGCACTGCAACATGATCCAGCCAGAAACAGCATTTAAAAAAAAAACTCCTGGAAATTCCAGAATAAGCTATAAAATAAATTGCCTGGTCACTGTACAAGGTATAGCTGATAAGGACCTAGAACCCAATAAACAAAACATATTTGTGGGGACAGGATGATTGTTGAAGCATTTAGGAGAAAAAGTGAAAACATAGCTCTTTGGAAAATAAACACTTTTCACTTGGAAAGAAAACTACAGCAATCCCATGGTAAAGCTTGTTTTCCCTTCATTGCTATACCCTGCCTTGTTCTAGCGTTGATCCTTATCAGACAGTTTGTTGCCCATCAATGTATCCCACCAGTCAAGGTGAGAAAAAAAGCTTTTTTTTTCTTTTCATGGGTTTTTTCTGCTCGTAAACACAGTGAATGTGGAGGGCTGACTTTATTTCAGCTTAGAATATTGCTAGAACATGGGTATTAGGATTTTCAGGTAGCCTGATTGGCTTTTGTACAGGAATTAGAAAGGAGCACCATCTTGTCCTTCATTTCATGCAGCTGAAGACACTTGTGTTCCCCATTGAAAATGTGTTCAGAGTGTCTAAGAGAATGTTCTAGCCCAGGGGTCCCCAAACTTTTTAAACAGGGGGCCAGTTCACAATCATTTAGACCATTGGAGGGCCAGACTTCAAGATACCTTGAAGATAAGGAGCAACTAGAGATGTGCGGAACAGCTGAAATCCAATTAGTCATTTGTTCCGGAGATTTGGATGGCCCCGCTTCATTTCGTAAAGATCAGAGGGATCCCATTCCGATTTTTAATTTGAATCTCCAAACCTTCGTAATTGCTTTGTTAAGATTTGTTTTGTTAGCTGCAATGGGAAAAATTTAGAGGCTAATTTCTCTGTCATTTGTATGGCGCTGGCCATTTGTGAGAAGATGGAAGCTGAAAGCTGACACATTATTGCCATTAACAAAATCCAAACTTAAAATTTACTATGCACAAGACACTTGTTTTACTTACCCCTGTCCTCGTTCAAACCTTACCTCAAGAAATTACTAATTTTAACCTTTTTACTCTGTATTTGTATACTTATCTAGGAGTGGGTTATTAGGCCGCAGGTTGGGATGTTTTGTATCTTTACATGGTTTTATTGTATGTATGCGTAAGTGTGTACATATTGTATGTTTTACATGTTTTGATATGGTCAAAAGTGACTAATCAATAAAGAATTGTTGTTGTTGTTGTTGTTGTTGTTTGTATGGCTATTGGGATGAATCTTGGTACACTTGTAGGCAACATTTACGACTTTAAGCCTGCCAAATTTCAGAATGATTCAGTCATCTACTATTTTTAGGAATTTTTTAAAGGTTTTGCATATATATATATATATATATATATATATATATATATATATATACACACACACACACACACACACACACACACACACACACACACATACATACATACATACATACACACATACTACAAGAGATATCCCCTTGAATTTCTGCCCAATGATACAATATAAGAAGGGCATCAATTTTGCAAACAGTCTACTGATTTTTAGGATTTTTTAAAAAATCAATTAAAATTAGTTTTTAAAAAACTGCTTGAGGTATCCCCTCAAGTTGTGGCACAGTGAGACAACATAAGCAGGGCAGCAAGCCTGCCAAATTTCAGAACAATTGGTGTATCACCTGATTTTAAAGAATTTTTCCTAGTTATTCACACATGTTAACCTAAATCTCTTTCATATCAATTAGACATATAAGCAATAAGCAGAATTATAAAGTGTAATGTTGGTCCTGTCAGAGGAAGTATGCAGGTAAGTAAAATCTTACTGATCTAGCTTGCTGGTGTGGGGGCAGAGGGTTCACATATTGTAACTGGATTTTATTTTTTGTGATTGTTTTGAATTGTATGTTCTTGTTTTATGTTTCTTGTTTTAGTATCTTTAATTTGTTGTGTTTTGCCATGTTGGAAACCGCCGTAAATCCTCTCGGGGAGATAGGGTGGTACATAAATAAACTAAAGGGTAGTGGATTTTTTTAAAAAGGGGGTGGGGGAGACATAAAAGAGGAGGATGGCCAGCCATTGGTGGAGTGGGAGTTTGTACAAAGTGGCCTGCAAAATTGCCAGGCAAATGCAAAAGCAGCCTTCCTTTTCCTCTTCAGCAATATCATTTCAGACTGGGGCTAAATGACTATGTAATGCCTTAGCATGGGCATATGTTCGTTTCTGCTTTATGGATATAAAACAAACCATACATACCGTCTTTATTTCTGGATGTGAGGTCTGTAGGATTGAGGCGCTGCACATTTTCTTGTATAGACAGTCTGCATGGTGTAATAATTTGAATGTTACATTTAGTTTCTGGAGACCAGGGTTCAAATCCCCGCTCAGATACGGAACCTCACTGGGCAGGTCACACTCTCTAGCCTCCAATTAAATTGTGCCTAGAAAACCCTGTAATATGTTCACCTGAGATCTTAAAGAATTTTAAGCATCTCTAAAAAAACACTTGCTCAAGTGTTTTCTGACAGAGTGTTCTGCCAATAAAAGGGACTATAGTGAGGTTAAACAACTCAGAGCTGCCTTGACACAGAATACAATTTTGAGAATTTATGGCAAATTGATAAGATGAAAATGGACCTTACACTGGTACAGTGGAAGTTTTGCAGCAGCAGTACAGCCAGTGAGTACCTGCCGCTGATAAAGTTTTTCTGACAGAGTGTTCAATGGGGGTCCAGGAGGAGGAGGCAGGCCTTGAGGAACAGCAGCTGGCACCATCCAGCAACTTCTCTGAAACAGGGATAGCACCACCATCCTTGAAAAGGTGATATGCAGAGGACCTTGTTGTGGAGAGCCTCCAATCACACATCTCTATCTTTGTTCTGCAAATGCCACAAAGACACACACCATCCACCCCATTCCATCATCCATGCTTAACATGACTCAAATACATAACCTGTCACGACCCAGGCTGCAGAGCACCAATAACCATACACAGAGGCCAGAATCTATCTAATATCTTTATTGAAGGAATATATAAAGTTAATAAAAACAAGTGTAGAAAATAGTCCAGAATTAGACCTTTCAGGAAAGGTCAGAATTAGTCCAAAAAAGCAATGTCCAATAAGAAATATTAAGGTCCAAAGTTGTAATCCAATAACCGAAACACTCACTTTGCCAAGCAAAGTGAGGGGAGATGACAAGGTCCTTTAGTCCATGAAACTTGAGCGAGGCTAGGAAATAACTTGATACTTGAAACAAGGCTTGAACGTGGAACAAGGTAACTAAGAACAAGAGCAAGGTCCGTGGAATAACTTGATAAAATCCGTGGAACAAGGCAAGGATTGATCCTGGGAAACAAGGCAAAGTCCGTAGATAAACAAAGGCTGGGAAGCAAGGCGAAGGCTGGATAGCAAGGCAAGGCTTGAGCAGGAGCGAGGCTTGAATCGGAGCGCGCTGTCCAGACACAACTCGCTCCGTAGGCTGACGAATTGACTCCGCGAAGTTACTACGCGGGTAAAACACCTAAATAGAGTCTAACTTTCCCGCCGAAGCAGTTCTCTGGGAATCAGAACCGAAAGCTAAACTCTGAGACCAGATGTGAGACTCCCCAAAGATTCTCACGAGAAGCAGTCTTAATTGGCCACATTCTTAGCTGCAATCCTCGCACTCCTGCGCGAAGCTGATTCCAAACTTCTCTGTTGTTTACAAAACTCCCGGCGCAAGAACACGGGAGAAGTAGGCTCTGGGCTTGTTTGACATACTTCTGGGAGACAACTTTCTTGCAGGTGCAAGGTTCCCAGATCTGCCTGGGAAAGATCTGGCTGAGAAGAATCCAGTTCAGACTGGGAAGGTAAAAAACCCAAGTTTTCATCTTCATCAGGAATTACAATGTCCTGAGCAGGACTACAAGGCCCATGGGTCATCACACTATCCCCCTCCTCAAGGCCCCTCCCAAACTGGGGCCCTCTCCCCGAGGCGCGAGGTCGCGGTTTGGTGGGATAGGTCTGATGAAAGCGACGGGTTAGATCAGGAGCATGGACTGTGGAGGCGTCTTCCCAAGAGCGTTCCTCAGGGCCAAAACCCACCCAGTCAATGAGATATTGTAGGCGGCGGCGGTGAAAGCGAGAATCCAAAATGTCCTCAACCTCGAACTCCTCCTCCCCATTCATCAAAACAGGAGGGGGGGCCGGTTGGTCTGTATCAGGTCGCACACCATCCGCCGGAAGGAGCAGGGAACGGTGAAACACTGGGTGAATGCGCATTGAACGCGGAAGTTGGAGTTTGAAAGTCACGGGGTTAAGTTGCGCCACCACTGGATAGGGGCCAATGAAACGGGCATCTAACTTCCGGCAAGGGCGGTGGGAGGGCAGGAAGCGAGTGGACAGAAAAACCCGATCTCCTACCTTGATTTCGGGGCCCGGCTGGCGATGTTTGTCAGCGTGGCGTTTATAGTCCTCCTTGGCTTGGTCCAGTTGCTGGAGCAAAAGTTGTTGCACCGCTGTGAGTTCCTGCAGCCAATCCTCTGCTGCGGGAACTTCTGAAGTTTCAATGACAGGGGGGAAGAAACGTGGATGGAAGCCGTAGTTTGCAAAGAATGGCGTTTCTTTTGTAGAAGCTTGAACTCCATTGTTGTAGGCAAACTCAGACAGTGGTAACAGAGAAGCCCAATTGTCCTGTTGGTAGTTTACATAACAGCGAAGATACTGCTCCAAAGTGGCATTGGTGCGCTCCGTTTGCCCATCTGTTTGGGGATGATGAGCTGAAGATAAGCGAGAGTCTATGCCCAATAGTTTTTGTAGTGCCTTCCAAAAACGAGAGGTGAATTGAGATCCACGGTCTGTGACTAAACTCTTGGGCAATCCATGTAGTCTGAAAACATGTTGAAGAAATAGTTCCGCAGTTTCTTTGGCCGTGGGGAGGCCTTCACAGGGAATGAAATGGGCTAACTTGGTGAAAAGGTCCACCACCACCAAGATCGTGGTGAATCCACAGGAAGGTGGTAGGTCAGTGATGAAATCCGCGGAAATTATTTCCCATGGGCGAGATGGGGTAGGAAGGGGGTGTAAAAGCCCTGAGGGCTTCTCCCTTCGTATCTTGGAGCGCTGGCATACTGGGCAGGTGTTGACATATTTTTCCACATCCTTGCGGATCTTGGGCCACCAAAAATCCCTTAGGATCAAATGCATGGTTTTAAATAGTCCGAAGTGTCCTGCTGGTTTGCAGTCATGACACAGACGAAGCGCTTTTTCCCTGCCCGGTCCGGGTGGGATATAAACATGATTTCTATAGCAGAGCAGCCCATCTTTAAGCGAAAAGGGAAAGTGCAGACCTTGGCGAAGTTGGTCCTGCGCCCAGGCATCTGCTTGCTGACTAGCCCTGATTTCTTGAGCACAGATGGGTCCTGGAGTAGGGGAAGTTGAACCAATGGGAATGGATTTGGTGTTCCCCACCGTGAGCGTGGCAAAGTTCTCGGGTTGTAGCAGTTGGGATTCAAAGGTCTCCTTGCGTCCTGCAGCGTATTCCGGTTTACGTGACAGGGCGTCTGCTTGCTTGGTTTGGGCTGGGGTCACATAATGGATCTGGAAGTTGAAACGTTCAAAGAATAAAGCCCAACGTTGCTGCCTCTGATTTAGTTTGCGGGCAGTTCTTAGATGTTCTAGATTACGATGATCAGTGTGGACTTCAATGGGAAATTTGGCCCCTTCTAGCCAATGTCTCCAAGTTTCAAAGGCTGCCTTTATGGCCAGTAGTTCTTTTTCCCAAATGGTGTAATTCCTCTCTGGTGTGGTTAGTTGACGAGAATAAAAGGCACAGGGATGGAGGTGATCTCCCACCGGTTGTAAGAGTACAGCCCCAATTGCCACATCAGAGGCGTCCGCTTGCACCACAAAAGGGGTTCCAGGATTTGGGTGCTGTAGAATTGGCTGGGAGGTGAATAGTTTCTTTAGTTGTTGGAACCCTTTCTCTGCTTGATCAGTCCAGCGGAAAGGCTGCTTTCCACGGATGCAGCTAGTGATGGGGTCGGACCAGCGGGCAAAATCTGGAATGAACTTGCGGTAATAGTTCGCGAACCCCAAGAAACGCTGCACCTCTTTCTTGTTAGTTGGCGCCCGCCATTCCAATACTGCTGAAACCTTGGCTGGATCCATGGAAAGCCCTAGAGGCGAGATGCGGTAACCAAGGAAATCTACCTCTTGTAGATCAAAGGCGCATTTTTCCAGCTTGGCATAAAGTCCATGATCCCGCAATCGTTGTAACACCATTTTGACGTGGTTCTCATGTTCTGATTGTGATCTAGAAAACACCAAAAAATCGTCCAGGTAGATTATCAAGAACCTGTCTAGATAGTCCTGAAAAATGTCATTGACAAAATGCTGGAACGTTGCGGGGGCTCCGCATAAACCGAAATTCATAACTCGGGACTCAAATAATCCGAATTTGGTCTGGAAGGCGGTCTTCCACTCGTCCCCTTCCCTGATGCGAACTAAGTTGTAAGCCCCCCGAAGATCCAGCTTGGTGTAAACCTTGGCTCCTCGAAGCCGATCCAGTAGATCCGAGATTAAGGGCAGGGGATAGCTGTTCCGCTTGGTGATATTGTTCAATGCTCTGTAGTCCACCACCAAGCGTAGTTCCCCTGACTTCTTCTTCACAAACATCACTGGGGAGGCGGCTGGGGATTGAGAGGGTCTGATGAATCCCTTGCGAAGGTTTGTCTCTAGGAATTCCCTGAGAGCTTCTTGCTCTGGTTCAGTCAGGGAGTAGAGATGCCCTCGCGGGATCGGGGCCCCCTCCACCAAGTCAATGGCACAGTCATAAGGTCTATGTGGGGGTAATTTTTCGGCTTCTTTCTCATTGAATACATCCCAATACTCGGAGTACTTCTTTGGCAAGGTGATGATGGGCTCGGTGTCTGTGGCGTGGCATACCTTGGCTACGAGGCAATGGTTTTGGCAGTATGGTGAAGCAAACTGCAGTTCTCTGTTGGACCAGGAGATGTTAGGGTCGTGGAGAGTCAGCCATGGAATTCCCAAAATCACAGGGAAATGGGGGACCTCGGTAACAAAGAAGGAAATCTCTTCCATATGTTCCCTTATCCACATCCTGGTGGGTTCCGACCACTGACTTACGGGGCCCGTCTTGAGGGGGCGGCCGTCTATGGCTTGCACCACACGGGCATTCTTGAAATCATGATATTGTAATCCCAGAGAGTCGGCATACTCTCTATCGATGAAATTGTTGGTAGCTCCAGAGTCTATCATGGCGTGGATCATGACGGGTCCCCTTTTTGCTGACCATAATGTGACCACGAGAAGGAACAGGACCCCGGTTGGCGGCTCTTGGATGGATTTTTTGACCGGGTTGGCGAGCCTCTCTACACCCGGTCGTTGGCTTCCCCCGCCGGCTGTGTGCCAGTCGGCTCAGACGCCTTCGTCTCCGTGGAGGACGCCGCCGCAAGACGGGCGGCAGGCTTCCCTTTGGCTGGGCACTCTCTGGCGAAGTGGCCCCCGTTCCCGCAGTACCAACAGAGGTTTAAGCGTTGACGACGGGCCTTCTCGGCGGCATCTAGTCTGGGACGCACATTGCCCAACTGCATCGGCACCTCCTCGCCTCCTCTGGGGTATGGGGTTGGCGGTGGGGGTCTCCACACTGGACGTGGCTGAACGCTGGCGGGAGCGGGGGGTTTTGCCCCGGCTCTACTGCCCTGGCCTCGAACCCACTGTTTCCTGTTGGCAATCATGACTTCAGCCCGTAAACATTGATCAATGAGTGCCTCGAGGGTCTGGGGAGGATCCACCTTGGAGATTTCTTCCAGCATTTCAATGTTGAGACCCTCCCGGAATTGTCCCCTGAGGGCTACATCGTTCCAGCCGGTGTTGTGGGCCAGCACTCGGAACTCGGCTATATACTGAGACATAGGTCTGTCTCCTTGGAAAAGGCGACGGAGTTTGTGACCGGCTGCCTCCAAATTGTCCTCGATTCCCCAAGTCTCCTTGAGGTGGTCCAAGAAGTGTTGCGCTGATCTTAGGTGTGGAGAGGCTTGGTCGTACAGTGCCGTCGCCCAGCTGGCCGCTGGCCCGTCTAGAAGACTGTAAACCCATGCCACTTTGATGTCTTCTTGGGGAAACTCGGCAGCACGGGCCTCTAGATAAGCTTGACATTGGCGACGGAAGACATGAACCTTAGAAGCTTCTCCAGTAAACTTGGTTGGCAACGCCATGGCCGGAAGACGAATTCCGCGTTCCTTCAAACCCCTTATTTCTCCATCCTGTGCATTGAGCTTATCACGGATTCGGTCCACCTCATCCTTGTCGATGGTGTAGGTAATCGGCTGGCCGCTCGGCCCAGGTACGACTCCGGTAGACATTCTGGCCGAGGTTAATTGGTGCTTAGGGTGGCGGAGTCAAACTGTCACGACCCAGGCTGCAGAGCACCAATAACCATACACAGAGGCCAGAATCTATCTAATATCTTTATTGAAGGAATATATAAAGTTAATAAAAACAAGTGTAGAAAATAGTCCAGAATTAGACCTTTCAGGAAAGGTCAGAATTAGTCCAAAAAAGCAATGTCCAATAAGAAATATTAAGGTCCAAAGTTGTAATCCAATAACCGAAACACTCACTTTGCCAAGCAAAGTGAGGGGAGATGACAAGGTCCTTTAGTCCATGAAACTTGAGCGAGGCTAGGAAATAACTTGATACTTGAAACAAGGCTTGAACGTGGAACAAGGTAACTAAGAACAAGAGCAAGGTCCGTGGAATAACTTGATAAAATCCGTGGAACAAGGCAAGGATTGATCCTGGGAAACAAGGCAAAGTCCGTAGATAAACAAAGGCTGGGAAGCAAGGCGAAGGCTGGATAGCAAGGCAAGGCTTGAGCAGGAGCGAGGCTTGAATCGGAGCGCGCTGTCCAGACACAACTCGCTCCGTAGGCTGACGAATTGACTCCGCGAAGTTACTACGCGGGTAAAACACCTAAATAGAGTCTAACTTTCCCGCCGAAGCAGTTCTCTGGGAATCAGAACCGAAAGCTAAACTCTGAGACCAGATGTGAGACTCCCCAAAGATTCTCACGAGAAGCAGTCTTAATTGGCCACATTCTTAGCTGCAATCCTCGCACTCCTGCGCGAAGCTGATTCCAAACTTCTCTGTTGTTTACAAAACTCCCGGCGCAAGAACACGGGAGAAGTAGGCTCTGGGCTTGTTTGACATACTTCTGGGAGACAACTTTCTTGCAGGTGCAAGGTTCCCAGATCTGCCTGGGAAAGATCTGGCTGAGAAGAATCCAGTTCAGACTGGGAAGGTAAAAAACCCAAGTTTTCATCTTCATCAGGAATTACAATGTCCTGAGCAGGACTACAAGGCCCATGGGTCATCACATAACCAGAGGAAAACATGGCACACACTTTAATGACATTGCATGTAGCATAACTCCCTGGCCCCATCAATGAGTCATTTCACAGGTCAGGCAATAATAATAATAATAATAATAATAATAATAATAATAATAATAATAACAATAATAATAATAATAATTTATTATTATGCATGCTGGGATCTGCACGCATCATCCGAAAATACATCACACAGTCCTAGACACTTGGGAAGTGTTCGACTTGTGATTTTGTGATATGAAATCCAGCATATATATCTTGTTTGCTGTGTCATAATAAAATAATAATAATAAAAACAATAACAAATATTGTTTGTATTATTTATTTGTATCCCACTTTTCTCACTCACATGACCCAAAGCAGCTTACAACATATTAAATAATCTAAACAACAATCAAAATACATAAATAATAAATATAAACATAAAATAAGCAAATTCAAGAAAACAGCCATGTGGCATCATGTCGGGATATATTGCACTTTGCTCCAATGCGTAACATGTGGTGTCACTCCAGATTAATTACCTTCACTAAAGGCCTGTCTAAACAGGAAAGTTTTAAATTAGTTCTTAAAAGAAGAAAGGGAGTTTTTAAAAAATTTTTTGAAGGGTGCTCCACAGGGTTGGGGCAGCCACCGTGGTATTGAAACAAGCCTCTCTGAAGATTCCAGTCATAATCAAGTGTGCCAAAATCCATTATTATCTCAAGCTTTATTAAGTATGGAATTTCCAGAATAATGGTTATAGAAACATAAGCAGAACTTCTGGCAATACAAGCATGGCCTGTATGGTAAGACTAGAGAGAGATATAAACCACCTCCAGTTCCTAGAAATTGTTTTATTTTGTCAACCTATGACCAAAATAGTTTTAATTAGGGTGGCTGGTATCACTTCCATAACTTCTCAGAATTCTCTCAATTCGCTAAGTGACATCCTCTCAAAGTTTCTCCTTGAAGGAAGAAAAGACATTTTGATTTTATTCCAAAATTGGGCTCAGGTAGAATTCCCAGCCTGTTTGGCTTGTTTACTAAACTAGGATTTCAGTTATCATTTCATTCAGTGTATCACTCTTTAAAAAATTAGCATTCTCACTTAAACAAGAAAGATCACATGCCAGGAAAAGCAAGCTCATTAATTAATCTGATATTTCAGAAGAGTCTGAATTGACGTACAGGCAGCTGCCAAACTAGGCTGCCAAAAGATTAACTGGATCTACTCTAGTTGATGGCTAACAACTGGATTTAGCTTATTGATTTGGGGCAAGCTATAGGTTAGTGACAGAACACAGGCTTTGCATGCAAAATGTTTCACGATTAAAATATGTCTCTCCAAACATAGGAGGTCTGATAGGAAAGTCTGGGAGTCCTTTTTGATAATCACATTTAACAACTTAGGCTACAGGAGCTTAATGTATTCATAACTTGAGTTTGCAATAGAGACGAGAGTTTTCACTTAGTTTCTTCTCTAATGTAGAGACCAGTATTTTCAACAATTTTCTTCCTACTATGAAAAACCTGCAATTTTCAACGGCTATTTACAATTGAGGTTTTATTATATGCAACATTTGCATGTGATTGTTTTTCACAGGAAACAACAATCTCTGCTTGAGAAAAAAATAAAATGCATTAATGTCAATTTCTGCATAGTAAAGTATACCTTTTGTACTATGCATCAGCTGTACATGAATCTTATATAGAATAAACCCAAAATTACAACATTTCATGTGCAGAAAATAGTATGTTATACATAGAAACTAATATTTCAATACAGTAGTATTAATTCAAGCACAGAAATACTATGCAGACAATAGGAGTGTGCAATTCCGGTAAACCCTGTGCCATTTTTGTTATCCAGTTTTCAGGTGCCCCCATTTTATTTTTGCAGGAGCTGCCCAAATTCAGGAAAACAAAATGCCATTTTTTGATCCTGCAGCTGGGAGTTTCTGCTTTGTGAAGATCTGGCCCATTAGCAGCAATGGGGGAACTTCTGATGCTCCTCCTTTCCATAATTTTTGGGGCTATTGGGACAAAAATGGCTACATTCAGAGGACACATTTACCATGTTTCAGAACATTTGGGTCATCCACTGATTTTTATGAAATTCTTAATGTTTCTAGAAAAAAAACCTTTACAAAAAACCCCAAAAGATATCCTTTGGAATATATTGGACAGTATAGGAGCAGCAGCAGGGCATCATTCCTGCCAACTGTCATAAAGATCCACACACCCCACAATTTATAGGATTTTTAAAAGGTATTTTACTAATAAAAATAAATACTTTTGTTTTCGCACTTCTACATAGTTGTCAAGCCAGGTTAACTGAGGCAGGAGTACACAGAAGCCGGAAGGTTGGCAGGGGAGGGGAATACATGATTCAGTCTAAGAGGTGAACATGAAGAAGAAAGGGCCTTTTTTGTAAATACATAAATAAATAAATAATTGGGAGGTGGAGTGTGATGACCCATGGGCCTTGTAGTCCTGCTCAGGACATTGTAATCCCTGATGAAGATGAAAACTTGGGTTTTTTACCTTCCCAGTCTGAACTGGATTCCTCTCAGCCAGATCTTTCCCAGGCAGATCTGGGAACCTTGCACCTGCAAGAAAGTTGTCTCCCAGAAGTATGTCAAACAAGCCCAGAGCCTACTTCTCCCGTATTCTTGCGCCGGGAGTTTTGTAAACAACAGAGAAGTTTGGATTCAGCTTCGCGCAGGAGTGCGAGGATTGCAGCTAAGAATGTGGCCAATTAAGACTGTTTCTCGTGAGAATCTTTGGGGAGTCTCACATCTGGTCTCAGAGTTAGCTTTCGGTTCTGATTCCCAGAGAACTGCTTCGGCGGGAAAGCTAGACTCTATTTAGGTGTTTTACCCGCGTAGTAACTTCGCGGAGTCAATTCGTCAGCCTTCGGAGCGAGTTGTGTCTGGACAGCGCGCTCCGATTCAAGCCTCGCTCCTGCTCAAGCCTTGCCTTGCTATCCAGCCTTCGCCTTGCTTCCCAGCCTTTGTTTATCTACGGACTTTGCCTTGTTTCCCAGGATCAACCCTTGCCTTGTTCCACGGATTTATCAAGTTATTCCACGGACCTTGTTCTTGTTCTTAGTTACCTTGTTCCACGTTCAAGCCTTGTTTCAAGTATCAAGTTATTTCCTAGCCTCGCTCAAGTTTCATGGACTAAAGGACCTTGTCATCTCCCCTCACTTTGCTTGGCAAAGTGAGTGTTTCGGTTATTGGATTACAACTTTGGACCTTAATATTTCTCATTGGACATTGCTTTTTTGGACTAATTCTGACCTTTCCTGAAAGGTCTAATTCTGGACTATTTTCTACACTTGTTTTTATTAACCTTATATATTCCTACAATAAAGATATTAGATAGATTCTGGCCTCTGTGTATGGTTATTGGTGCTCTGCAGCCTGGGTCTTGACAGTTTGACTCCGCCACCCTAAGCACCAATTAACCTCGGCCAGAATGTCTACCGGAGCCGTACCTGGGCCGAGCGGCCAGCCGATTACCTACACCATCGACAAGGAAGAGGTGGACCGAATCCGTGATAAGCTCAATGCACAGGATGGAGAAATAAGGGGTTTGAAGGAACGCGGAGTTCGTCTTCCGGCCATGGCGTTGCCAACCAAGTTTACTGGAGAAGCTTCTAAGGTTCATGTCTTCCGTCGCCAATGTCAAGCTTATCTGGAGGCCCGTGCTGCCGAGTTTCCCCAAGAAGACATCAAAGTGGCATGGGTTTACAGTCTTCTAGACGGGCCAGCGGCCAGCTGGGCGACGGCACTGTTCGACCAAGTCTCTCCACACCTAAGATCAGCGCAACACTTCTTGGACCACCTCAAGGAGACTTGGGGAATCGAGGACAATTTGGAGGCAGCCGGTCACAAACTCCGTCGCCTTTTCCAAGGAGACAGACCTATGTCTCAGTATATAGCCGAGTTCCGAGTGCTGGCCCACAACACCGGCTGGAACGATGTAGCCCTCAGAGGACAATTCCGGGAGGGTCTCAACATTGAAATGCTGGAAGAAATCTCCAAGGTGGATCCTCCCCAGACCCTCGAGGCACTCATTGATCAATGTTTACGGGCTGAAGTCATGATTGCCAGCAGGAAACAGTGGGTTCGAGGCCAGGGCAGTAGAGCCGGGGCAAAACCCCCCGCTCCCGCCAGCGTTCAGCCACGTCCGGTGTGGAGACCCCCACCGCCAACCCCATACCCCAGAGGAGGCGAGGAGGTGCCGATGCAGTTGGGCAATGTGCGTCCCAGACTAGATGCCGCCGAGAAGGCCCGTCGTCAACGCTTAAACCTCTGCTGGTACTGCGGGAACGGGGGCCACTTCGCCAGAGAGTGCCCAGCCAAAGGGAAGCCTGCCGCCCGTCTTGCGGTGGCGTCCTCCACGGAGACGAAGGCGTCTGAGCCGACTGGCACACAGCCGGCGGGGGAAGCCAACGACCGGGTGTAGAGAGGCTCGCCAACCCGGTCAAAAAATCCATCCAAGAGCCGCCAACCGGGGTCCTGTTCCTTCTCGTGGTCACATTATGGTCAGCAAAAAGGGGACCCGTCATGATCCACGCCATGATAGACTCTGGAGCTACCAACAATTTCATCGATAGAGAGTATGCCGACTCTCTGGGATTACAATATCATGATTTCAAGAATGCCCGTGTGGTGCAAGCCGTAGACGGCCGTCCCCTCAAGACGGGCCCCGTAAGTCAGTGGTCGGAACCCACCAGGATGTGGATAAGGGAACATATGGAAGAGATTTCCTTCTTTGTTACCGAGGTCCCCCATTTCCCTGTGATTTTGGGAATTCCATGGCTGACTCTCCACGACCCTAACATCTCCTGGTCCAACAGAGAACTGCAGTTTGCTTCACCGTATTGCCAAAACCATTGCCTCGTAGCCAAGGTATGCCATGCCACAGACACCGAGCCCATCATCACCTTGCCAAAGAAGTACTCCGAGTATTGGGATGTATTCAATGAGAAAGAAGCCGAAAAATTACCCCCACATAGACCTTATGACTGTGCCATTGACTTGGTGGAGGGGGCCCCGATCCCGCGAGGGCATCTCTACTCCCTGACTGAACCAGAGCAAGAAGCTCTCAGGGAATTCCTAGAGACAAACCTTCGCAAGGGATTCATCAGACCCTCTCAATCCCCAGCCGCCTCCCCAGTGATGTTTGTGAAGAAGAAGTCAGGGGAACTACGCTTGGTGGTGGACTACAGAGCATTGAACAATATCACCAAGCGGAACAGCTATCCCCTGCCCTTAATCTCGGATCTACTGGATCGGCTTCGAGGAGCCAAGGTTTACACCAAGTTGGATCTTCGGGGGGCTTACAACTTAATTCGCATCAGGGAAGGGGACGAGTGGAAGACCGCCTTCCAGACCAAATTCGGATTATTTGAGTCCCGAGTTATGAATTTCGGTTTATGCGGAGCCCCCGCAACGTTCCAGCATTTTGTCAATGACATTTTTCAGGACTATCTAGACAGGTTCTTGATAATCTACCTGGACGATTTTTTGGTGTTTTCCAGATCACAATCAGAACATGAGAACCACGTCAAAATGGTGTTACAACGATTGCGGGATCATGGACTTTATGCCAAGCTGGAAAAATGCGCTTTTGATCTACAAGAGGTAGATTTCCTTGGTTACCGCATCTCGCCTCTAGGGCTTTCCATGGATCCAGCCAAAGTTTCAGCAGTATTGGAATGGCGGGCGCCAACTAACAAGAAAGAGGTGCAGCGTTTCTTGGGGTTCGCGAACTACTACCGCAAGTTCATTCCAGATTTTGCCTGCTGGTCCGACCCCATCACTAGCTGCATCCGTGGAAAGCAGCCTTTCCGCTGGACTGATCAAGCAGAGAAAGGGTTCCAGCAACTAAAGAAACTATTCACCTCCCAGCCAATTCTACAGCACCCAAATCCTGGAACCCCTTTTGTGGTGCAAGCGGACGCCTCTGATGTGGCAATTGGGGCTGTACTCTTACAACCGGTGGGAGATCACCTCCATCCCTGTGCCTTTTACTCTCGTCAACTAACCACACCAGAGAGGAATTACACCATTTGGGAAAAAGAACTACTGGCCATAAAGGCAGCCTTTGAAACTTGGAGACATTGGCTAGAAGGGGCCAAGTTTCCCATTGAAGTCCACACTGATCATCGTAATCTAGAACATCTAAGAACTGCCCGCAAACTAAATCAGAGGCAGCAACGTTGGGCTTTATTCTTCGAACGTTTCAACTTCCAGATTCATTATGTGACCCCAGCCCAAACCAAGCAAGCAGACGCCCTGTCACGTAAACCGGAATACGCTGCAGGACGCAAGGAGACCTTTGAATCCCAACTGCTACAACCTGAGAACTTTGCCACGCTCACGGTGGGGAACACCAAATCCATTCTCATTGGTTCAACTTCCCCTACTCCAGGACCCATCTGTGCTCAAGAAATCAGGGCTAGTCAGCAAGCAGATGCCTGGGCGCAGGATCAACTTCGCCAAGGTCTGCATTTCCCCTTTTCGCTTAAAGATGGGCTGCTCTGCTATAGAAATCATGTTTATATCCCACCCGGACCGGGCAGGGAAAAAGCGCTTCGTCTGTGTCATGACTGCAAACCAGCAGGACACTTCGGACTATTTAAAACTATGCATTTGATCCTAAGGGATTTTTGGTGGCCCAAGATCCGCAAGGATGTGGAAAAATATGTCAACACCTGCCCAGTATGCCAGCGCTCCAAGATACGAAGGGAGAAGCCCTCAGGGCTTTTACACCCCCTTCCTACCCCATCTCGCCCATGGGAAATAATTTCCGCGGATTTCATCACTGACCTACCACCTTCCTGTGGATTCACCACGATCTTAGTGGTGGTGGACCTATTCACCAAGTTAGCCCATTTCATTCCCTGCGAAGGCCTCCCCACGGCCAAGGAAACTGCGGATCTATTTCTTCAACATGTTTTCAGACTACATGGATTGCCCAAGAGTTTAGTCACAGACCGTGGATCTCAATTCACCTCTCGATTTTGGAAGGCACTACAAAAACTATTGGGCATAGACTCTCGCTTATCTTCAGCTCATCATCCCCAAACAGATGGGCAAACGGAGCGCACCAATGCCACTTTGGAGCAGTATCTTCGCTGTTATGTAAACTATCAACAGGACAATTGGGCTTCTCTGTTACCACTGTCTGAGTTTGCCTACAACAATGGAGTTCAAGCTTCTACAAAAGAAACGCCGTTCTTTGCAAACTACGGCTTCCATCCACGTTTCTTCCCCCCTGTCATTGAAACTTCAGAGGTTCCCGCAGCAGAGGATTGGCTGCAGGAACTCACAGCGGTGCAACAACTTTTGCTCCAGCAACTGGATCAAGCCAAGGAGGACTATAAACGCCACGCTGACAAACATCGCCAGCCGGGCCCCGAAATCAAGGTAGGAGATCGGGTTTTCCTGTCCACTCGCTTTCTGCCCTCCCACCGCCCTTGCCGGAAGTTAGATGCCCGTTTCATTGGTCCCTATCCAGTGGTGGCGCAATTAAACCCCGTGACTTTCAAACTCCAACTTCCGCGTTCAATGCGCATTCACCCAGTGTTTCACCGTTCCCTGCTCCTTCCGGCGGATGGTGTGCGACCTGATACAGACCAACCGGCCCCCCCTCCTGTTTTGATGAATGGGGAGGAGGAGTTCGAGGTTGAGGACATTTTGGATTCTCGCTTTCACCGCCGCCGCCTACAATATCTCATTGACTGGGTGGGTTTTGGCCCTGAGGAACGCTCTTGGGAAGACGCCTCCACAGTCCATGCTCCTGATCTAACCCGTCGCTTTCATCAGACCTATCCCACCAAACCACGACCTCGCGCCTCGGGGAGAGGGCCCCAGTTTGGGAGGGGCCTTGAGGAGGGGGATAGTGTGATGACCCATGGGCCTTGTAGTCCTGCTCAGGACATTGTAATCCCTGATGAAGATGAAAACTTGGGTTTTTTACCTTCCCAGTCTGAACTGGATTCCTCTCAGCCAGATCTTTCCCAGGCAGATCTGGGAACCTTGCACCTGCAAGAAAGTTGTCTCCCAGAAGTATGTCAAACAAGCCCAGAGCCTACTTCTCCCGTATTCTTGCGCCGGGAGTTTTGTAAACAACAGAGAAGTTTGGATTCAGCTTCGCGCAGGAGTGCGAGGATTGCAGCTAAGAATGTGGCCAATTAAGACTGTTTCTCGTGAGAATCTTTGGGGAGTCTCACATCTGGTCTCAGAGTTAGCTTTCGGTTCTGATTCCCAGAGAACTGCTTCGGCGGGAAAGCTAGACTCTATTTAGGTGTTTTACCCGCGTAGTAACTTCGCGGAGTCAATTCGTCAGCCTTCGGAGCGAGTTGTGTCTGGACAGCGCGCTCCGATTCAAGCCTCGCTCCTGCTCAAGCCTTGCCTTGCTATCCAGCCTTCGCCTTGCTTCCCAGCCTTTGTTTATCTACGGACTTTGCCTTGTTTCCCAGGATCAACCCTTGCCTTGTTCCACGGATTTATCAAGTTATTCCACGGACCTTGTTCTTGTTCTTAGTTACCTTGTTCCACGTTCAAGCCTTGTTTCAAGTATCAAGTTATTTCCTAGCCTCGCTCAAGTTTCATGGACTAAAGGACCTTGTCATCTCCCCTCACTTTGCTTGGCAAAGTGAGTGTTTCGGTTATTGGATTACAACTTTGGACCTTAATATTTCTCATTGGACATTGCTTTTTTGGACTAATTCTGACCTTTCCTGAAAGGTCTAATTCTGGACTATTTTCTACACTTGTTTTTATTAACCTTATATATTCCTACAATAAAGATATTAGATAGATTCTGGCCTCTGTGTATGGTTATTGGTGCTCTGCAGCCTGGGTCTTGACATGGAGTGGGGTGGAAAGAAGGTGCAGAACACAGTACCAAAGCAAGAAGATAGGGCTAGGGAGGGATTGAATTCTTCCCATGGGGACTCAAGGGAGTCAGGCTACCTTTCCATTCACTAAACCACCTCCCCCACAAAGATAAAAAATATTTAAACGCCACACCAAATGCCCTTTCACAGCCCCCATGCACGTCCACCCTAATTTTCCAAGTGAAATAGTAAAAAGAAGGACTGAAAAATATTAAACTAATAAGATTTAACAAAATTGCCAAAGGAAAGGATTGGAATTGAGTCCTAAAGCAATCCTAAGCAGTGACAGCACTGAGATAGAACACGGAGCTAGCACACAATCTGCCTCTCGCTCAGAAGCCAGGACTCCACAGAAAACCAGCGAAGCGAAAAGACACATGATCCGTTTTCCTGCTCTGATTGGCTCAGGTAAGGCTAAGGGGGAGAACCCCCCCCCCCCCCACACACACACACACAGCTGCTGCCACATGGTGTTCCTGAAGGCAACTGAAGGTGCCGGGCTGTGGCGCAGGCTGGTGAGCAGCTGCTGCAATAAATCACTCTGACCATGAGGTCATGAGTTCAAGGCCAGCCCGTGGCGGGGTGAGCACCCGTCAATTAAAAATAAAATATAGCCCCTGCTCGTTGATGACCTAGCAACCCGAAAGATAGTTGCATCTATCAAGTAGGAAATAAGGTACCACTTATAAAAGTGGGGAGGCAAGTTTAACTAATTTACAACATTGGAATGAGGAAGTGAGGAAGTGCCATCAGAGGGGATGATGAAGCAGCTGCTCCCCCCGGTGGCCAGAATCGAACATCCCCTCAGGAGAAGGTTAACTTGCCTCTGCATGTGTCTGTCTGTCTGTCTCTGTTTCGGTTTGATGTGTTTATGGGCATTGAATGTTTGCCCTGTTTGAATGATACGCCCTGAGTCCCCTACGGGGTGAGAAGGGCGGAATATAAATACTGTAAATAAATAAATAAATAAACTGAAAGCAGCCTATATTAGCAGCCACATGGTTTGTTTTGTCAAATCAAGCTCCACCACCCGTTCTGCTTCTGGGTGTTGAGTTCCCAAAACTGCCAGATATCCCGGATCCCATTTTGAAAAACAGTACCATGCACACCCCAGCAGATAATCCCGTTTTCTATATAAATCAGCCATTTTTTAACTGTATGCAGAATAAATTTCAAATTTCAATGTTATCTGCACAGAAAACAGCGTTTTCTTTTTGTGTGAATTTTGTGCTGATACAGCATGAACTATAAAGGTTCTTTTCAGTCCATGGTCCTTTTTCTTAGAGGTTTTTCAACACTGAAAACATGTTATTGATCTTTTTTTTTTTTTTTGAATATTTTCAAATATTCTCTCCATCGCTGGTTTGTAAGGGCAAGTTGTGAAACCTGCACAAAATCCTTGGTATGAAAAATAATTCTAATAAAGGCCAAAGTATAAGCTATTTAGCTACACTTTCAGTAGAATATAAATTAATTAAATAAGAATGAGGTCTGAGATCACAACAAACACCTCTGTGTCATGAAGTCTTTAGAGAGACACAGCAGATGATACTAAGGACTTCATCATACTAGCCAGATGAAGTGTCCTGTTTCACCTGGCTTAGCCATGGAAATGGAGAGCAGCTGGGGCGAATCCGTCACCTTACATGCTCCTCCTTCGCAACAATGCTTCCCCCACCACATGGGGAGAGCATCACTTGGGCAGTGCAAAGGTGTGACATGACATGGGAAGCCTCCCGTGTTGAGACTCAAGACATGAATAACACTTTCAGTCCTAGAAGCTTCTCTGCATTAATGGGTGGTGTGCCAATCCAACTTGCAGCTGGAGTGGAAGTAAGTATGGTGAGGTGGAGAGTGAGATAAATCAACAGCCTGATGTGTTATAAAGCAACTTTCTAGGTTCTTTGCTAATTTCATTTTCCATCATTTAGGTTAACTCTCAATTTTTAGGAGGTAGAGGTAAACTTATCTCAGCTTTTTTTTTTTGAAGCCGAAAGTGTTTTATTGGCTCAAGGTCACCCATTGGGTTTTCATAGCTGAAAAGAGAATCAAATCCTAGTCTCCAAAATTGTAGTCAAACCACTGGCTACACAAAAAAAATATTATATTAGAACGAATAGCTCAGCAACGAGAGACTCTTTATACTCATTCAGTCCTGAAAAGCTCAGTTGATTAAAATGGTCCTTACCTCCCGGTAGAAAGACAGCTATGAACTTGAGAACAATGTACAATTTCTTCTTGCCTAACTGAAAATATAAACTTAAGCTCTAATAATCACATCAGCATACACAGGCATTGTTGTATTTACTTCTTGATAAACCATGTCTGCCAACACTTAGGTTGTTACAAATATGAGCACCACCCTTTTGCTAGGATGGGTTTTCCTGCCTCTTGATTGAACACTGTCATTTGGTCTCTCAGTGGCAAAAGATCAAAGCTGGAGTTCAGACTTTGACTGATAAAACCTCTCAGGAAAAAAGATTAATGGGTATTAGAATTCCATTTTGCTACAAGAGCCTGCTTTTTATCAGGCAAAGGGAGTCCAGAAATGAAGAGAAAGTGACAATTTTTAATATTTTTTTGTCATCTCTTCCCTTTTTTGTGGGAAAAATAACTCAGAGCTCCTTGCTATCAGTTGCAATTTGTCATCTTTGAAGGGAAAATGTGGTGTCCAGATAGACATAAAGGAAGTAAAAGAAACAGAAAGAAGATTAAGAACTGAAATTTAACCATGCTGAAGTGCTACAGATTTACCCCTAACGAAATGCTTATACAGACTTTTCACATACTCTACTGCCTGAACAATTTTCACCTAGCTTCATTTCTAAATGAGTCTAGAATATGGCGGGATGTATTCTCATGTATACTCTAAGCTAAAGTTGGGCTATCAGGATCAAGTTTTTCAAGACTCATGTTCCAAGAGCACACACAAAAAGATAATTTACTCCTTGGTGGTACATCTAGTTAGATGCTTTTGGACTGCATGCACACCAGGAGGGTATTTTAGGATATTTCTGTCCTGGACTGTCCTGGATTCAGCATGTATCTGGTGAACATGTGTCCATTTCTGACCTGGACCATTCCCTTCTCCCCATCACCTCTCTATTCCTTTTCAGCCATGATGCTACCTGTGAACCCCTGAGCATCCCCTGTAACATCTGCTCACATAAGAATGAGGCGACAAATCAGTAAGAAGAAGATGATTGATGATTGTACAGGTGCTCCATTTTGATATTGTAAGGAGCTTCATGGTGGGCAAGGAGCAGTTACAGTGATATGATGGTGAGTCACCCCCTTCCCCTGATCAGCAGAGGGAAAGGGTGATGGTGTCCATCTGGAGAGTGGATGCCCACGAATCCTCAGGATACTCCAAATTCTGCAGAGAAGTTGGGTTAAGGACAAAAAATCCAAGACACTTACCCGATGTCCCCACACATTGTGTAGACAGGCAGCACTGGATTTAAAGTGAGTCCAAATGGTTTATTCAAGTAGACACGCCCAGAGTCCAACCACTCAAATTTGATTGTGTAGTTATTCCATCTTTCCTTCCTTAATGGATTTTCTTTTGCAATTAAAACGAAAGCAGTGGTGGGAACACATTGAAAAAATGCTGAGGTCCTCTGGACACCTACCACCTCTCTAAATAAAACTTCATACTTGAAACAGGGCAATTACATAATAACAACCTTTTCTGGAATCACTCCAAAACATCTCAATCCTATAAAAGAGAGAAGTACTTTAGGGTTAAGTAGACTTTAGGGTTAAGTAGACAAAGAGCAAAAGGTAGCCTCCAGTCAACCAGGATTCAGCATCATTTTACTGACCTTCATCCAGTTTATTAAGACATCAAGTCACTAACCCATCTGTGGTGTCAAAGTGCTGTAGAGTTGAATGCTATCAGCATACTGATATTTAAAATGCATAAACATGAAATAGTGACCAGTGTGTGCCAACTTCTTTTGCCAATGTGTCAGGCCATGCAATATTGTTATATGCTTTAGAAAACTGCAACCCAATAAACACACCCTTCCACATAGCACAAAAGCAATGAACTTTCAAGTATGGTCAATTGATCACCCACTGCCTTTGATTTAGTTCTATTTATTCCAGGCAGATTTGAAGGCATCAACTGCTATGAATGCAAATTAGTTTGTTTCTGAGTTTTCATTCCTGAAAGGGATGGCCCAAACATTTATGGATAGTGGAGGTTCCCTCCCTTGCCACCACTTTTGGCTTCTTTCACAATAGGCTTGGGAACTCAAACAAACCCTTATTTCCTTTCTTGTTATTTGTAAATGACTTTCCCTTAGGAATGTTATTTAATAGACTGGATATGATGTCAATGCCTTTAATAAACATGGTACTTTTTCCTCAACAACTTTGTTTTCATTTTAAACCCAGATGTACTTCTTTTTCCCTAAACAGATATAATGGTACGGACAATTTAAAAAATGCAAATATGACTAAAATGAGCCCTTTAATGTTCTGGAAATATTAAAACATGAAATTTCTCTCTGTTCCTTTCCCTTCCTGTTGTTGGTAGAGAGAAAGAATTTACAATGGTATTTCATGGTCAGCCCAACTTGTATGCCAAGACTCAGAAAGGTTTTTTTTTTTTTTTTGAGAAGTGGGGGACAGGGAGTGGTTTCTGGGCTGAGTCTGAAAGGAACCTGAGCAAGCATTGGAAAAAGTAGGAAATGTCTTCACACTTTCACCATCTTTTCAGCCCATGAAACTGCAGGACTATCAGTCACCAGATCATGAACTAACCACATGAGATAATAAGTGTTCATGACAAATGTCGGTAATAAAATTTCACATATGCTTGACAATTTTTCAGAAATAGAAATTTCAGATTTCTATCTTGCAGATTTGACTTTGAACCCTTCTTTGAACCCACTGACTATATAATGAAGTTTAAAGTTGACTCAAGACCATAATACCCACAAAATGCACACTGTCAATGCACCCTGAAGCATACATCTAAGGGTATACCCATGCATTTTGAAAAATCCCAAGAATGTTTGATTTCTGTCAAAACATGTGCCACAGCAGATGCCAGTATCGGATCTGTAAAATGTGGAGCACATTTTAGACACCCACCCCTGCTGAAGTGCAGTAAAGGATCCCGAATAAGGGCTTCCAAAAAACACCCCAGGGAGCTAGTTGACCCCGGGAAGGGGTAGTTTATTACCCTCCATCTTAACAGCCACTTCCTCCCTTTTTCACACAAATATCTCTGGTGAACTGGTGCACCAAAAATGGGAACGGGACAGATCTTCAAAGTAGTTTGAGGGCAGATTCTATGTTCAATGTAATCACCTTCCTGGCTTTATTAAAGCAGTTCCAGGCATGGAATTCTGACTACCCACACAGCACACTCCTCCCAAACTGGTTCCTAACTGAATTATAGTGTCAGTGTAGAAGTGCCCATTAAGGGCTAATGACTTGGAACCTTGACTTCTGGGAAACTGTCTCTCCCCACATGTGCTTGCTGAGAACTGAGAGACCCTTCTCTGTTTCTCACTGGTGGAGGTGACACATTGTGGGAAGACATAGAGGGGGCCTTTTTTGCCATGGCATCATGATTATGAAAGACCGTCCACACAAAAGCCCAGTTGGTATCAATGCTAATATCATTCTGGTATCACCAAGTCAAAAGATGGATTTTTATTAAATCCTGCGGGATCCAACTGATTTTATCCTATTTGTATATGCACTGTGGTTGGTTTTTTAATATGTTTCAGCTGGTTTTTAATTGCCTGGGTGCTTGCTTGTTTTTTTTTTTTTGTTTTTTTTTAAAAAACCCTGTTTTATTCTTTTCTGAAGAAGAAAGGAGAGATAAAAATTAAATACAACATCACATATAAATTCAACAGCTATCATTAACTCACATAATTCCCCATAAATTTAAATTCCCCATACTTATCTCTTTTTATCTTTCTTAAACCCTCTCCACACTTCCTCTATGGAAACAGCCTAGCTGTTTATTTTAACAGCTATCACCTTTCATGTGGGAGATCATTTTAATTTTATCTTTCGTTTCCTTGCTCTCATTTATCCCGTTCACATAGGCCCCATCTACACTGACATATTGTGTAGTTTCACAATGCAGTTTAACTGTATTGAACTGCATTATATGACAGAGTAGACTTGTATAATGCAGTTCAATGCAGATAAACTAAGCATTATATGTCAGCATAGAAGGGGCCACAGCCAACCAATTTTCCCTATTTTTATGTTGTCTAGTTTTAAGAGATAAATTATTTCACATGCTTGTAGTTTAAAAATATTGTTGACATGATATATTGTCCTAAGATATTTGGATTATATGCTGCTTTTAAAATCTTGAATGCAGTGTGGTATATAAATATTTTAATTTTAATAAATAAAATAAATTAGAAATTTCTGAACATTAACTCCTGTAATTTGCTGTTAGCTGGTGATAAATACCAGATTCTTTAAACAGTACTGTTGGAGCCCAGAATTCCTTTCTCATTTCAAATAGGTAATGGAATAGTATGAGGAGTCTTTTTTATTTCAAGGGTGATCAAAGCAAGTTCATGGGAGTTCATGCAGCTCCCACTGTTGTTTTTCAAACTCCTCCCCCCCCCCCTTCCCTGGATTGAACTTTTTTGGCACAAAGGGGTAACTTTACTCTTCTGGGAGCTCCCATAATTGGAAGTTCTCCTTATAAATTGAAAGTATCCTCCCCACGCCCCATTTAATTTATTAACCCCCCCCCCCCCAAGCTGAAAGTGAACTCTTCCTTGGTTTTCAATATTTTGGCAGAAAAAGCCCCCTTCCATGTCCACCAAAATTGCAACCCCTGACTTTCATTATGGGAAATGAACCATGCATATATTATGAGTGGATAATGACTATGGAGCTAAGATAGACATGCTGACTACATTTGTTGTGATCCAGCTACTCTGTGCTAGGATTTGGTGAGCCCAATCCACTGCCAATGTTTCAGAAGATGCTTTCCTTGGCTCAGCAACTGTTATTTGGATGCTTGGCTCTTGTTTGCTCCTTATTTTGAGGTAGTCCAAGTGACTCATATCCTCTTTGATGGATTCGCTGGACAATAGAGCAGGAAATGGTGCCCATCAAGTCATGATATTCAAGAGCAGGCAAATTATGTTGACATCTGAGGTAGATAAATTCCTTTGTAGATATTAAAAAACACCCAACTATAATAACCCTCCAAATCAACATCCACCTAAGGAAATCAGCTCAGTTGGCCAGCCCTACAGAGCATACCCATCTACAGTAGTTCTTTGGGCAACAGTAAAAAAAAATAGCCCATGTTCCCAAAATATGTTTCCATTCCATGGTCAGGTATGGAAAAGGTTTTGTAGTCTGCAGTGTCACATCATGTATTCTTTATTATCTATTGTTGTTGTTATTATTATTATTATTATTATTATTATTATTATTATTATTATTATTACTATTCCTATTGCTACTACTATTATTCGCTTCCATTCAACAGCATTACCCAATACCCTTAAAATGCGGCAATGGGAACACTTAATTTTAATTTCATTCAGTGTAGGAACACAGTTCCCTAAACTCAGATGCTAGTCCCAATTAGAATGGAGACATTAAAACAATTATTAAATAAATTCACACCTTTATGAATCCCATGGGTTGAATGGGTCTATACTAATTGGGAGTAGTAACCAAATTTTGGGCATTAATTTCAATCATTTTCATAAAAGACATTCAGACTATTTGTAGTGTCCATCAAATTTTACATGCAATTAATTCTCTAGCACACTATTTCTCCATATTTCAAGAATTTCAGAACTGAGCTAGTTACAAAGTGGGGGCAGGGAGGCAATAAGAAAACACACACAATTGTTTTACTCCTGTGGCTCAGCAGAGAAGCTCCATTATATGATCAGCTGATGAGCAAAGTTGGCCCAAGATTATGGCTTTGCTGATTGGCAGTCTGTTTGAAACATTACCACAGAAAGCATTAAGGGAAAGTTGTATGGAGCCCTTCCTATGCTTCTCTAAGTGTAAATAACAATATTTACAGATAATTTCAGAACAGAGAGGACACTAAATACTGAAATCTCCAACTCATCATGGAAAATATTAATAAATGCATACAGGCCATCAGGAGGGTGAAAATAATTAAATTAAATTGCTATAGGTTCTTTCATTCTTTGTGAGCATTCCAATGTCCTTATTTTCTTTCCCTCTGTCTTCACATATGTGCTGAATCTGTGCTGCTTTTCTCCATGGTTCAGGACTCAGTGAATTTGGGGAATGAGCGCTGGTTGGTTTCCACTTCATGTGCCAAATGTTTTCAAGCTCTCCTCCTCCTCCCAGAATGAGAACAACTCAGCAGTCCAGAAGGCGACGGACTGGAGCTCTGAAAGCTCTCTTTTCCACTCACCCGCACTCCAATGTGATAATACTGAGAGGAAACAATTAAAAATAATGTCCCTTTTATTATAACTGAGTCTACAGCCTTTCAGCACATTGACTCCAGCAAGACTTGGAGAGACATCCTACAGACTAATAAAAAATCCTTAAATATCAGTTCTGAAAGTTAATTCATGTGGAGCCACTCTTTTCTGCCAAAAATGAAACTTTTCTTTTTCTCTGCTGCAATTGCTTACTGAGTCCTTCAGACAATATGAGTAATGTCACAACTCTAGCTTCTTCTGGAAATTATCAGGCCAGTTAAGAGTCTATTGAGTCCAATAATAGACTGCGCTACTGGGCCCATTTTGTCTAGGGAACAGCAAAGCTTCCATGCAACCACTGAATTGGTTCATTAGTAGGTCCAAATGCCTGCAGATGGTTGCAAAAGACACGTAATACTTGAAGAGGAAGGCTGATGGATGTGGTAACTAGTGTCTCCTATGTCAGTGGGATGATGAAATCACTCTTGGATTTAGTCCAAGGTATTGAACCTATTATTTTAGGAATTGAGTTCAGTACATAGAATAGCCCTTTTACAGTTTACATTAAAATTTAGAGCAGATCCATTGCTTTACTAATTTCAGAGGCATCACTTACAATTCCCTGATTGCACCTTGTTGACAATGTCATGCCCTTTTTCCTGCAGCCCCTTCAGCTATATAGAAGCCAGATCCCAGTACAGCAAAAGCAGATAATGGACATTGACAAATAAGTATTAGACATGTGTGATCGATAAAAAATGTTTCAAAAGTCATTGCAAAATTAGAGGGTGCTGGCTTTTGTTTCTAAAGTATAGTTAGTGAAAATGTTGTTACTATAACTAGAGTAATGAGATTTTGTTACTTTTTCATTATAGTAATTGCCCAAGTGGGGAAATTTCAGGGGCTCCTTTCTCCCTCATTTTTAGAGCTATTGGGGTGAAACCTACTACAATGGTAGAATACATTTACCTCTGTTAGCCCATCAAGTTTCAGAATGTTTCACTTATCCACAGAAGTTTGGGGGAATTTCTGGGGACCAGATAAAATTCATGCAAAATTCTGAGGGCTGGATGAACTACATCTAAGCATTGAAGAAACTGTAGCAGAAGTAATTTCAGAACCACTGTCAATATCCTTTGAAAATTCTTGAGGAACAGAAGAAGTGCCATCAAACTGGAGGAGGGCAAATGTTTTCCCTAACTTTAAGAAGGAAAAAAGAGAACCTGAGCAATTATTATCCAGTCAGCCTGACCTCAATACCAGGAAAGATTCTGGAGCACATAATTAAAGAGACAGTCGGCAATCACTTAGAAAGGAATGCTATAATCACTAAAAGTCAATATGGGTTTCTCAAAATCAAGTCATGCCACAGTTACAAGCTTGGTAGATGCAGGACATGTTGTGGATGTTGCATATCTTGATTTCAATAAGGCCATTGACAAGGTCCCTCATGATCTTCTTGGAAACAGACTTGTAAAATGTGGGCTAGATAATACTACTGTTAATTGGATTTGTAATTGGTTGAGCAACCAAACCTAACGGATGCTCACCAATGGTCCCTCTTCATTTGATGACTAGCATTACTGGTACATTTCAGGAGGCCTGCAAAGAGGCCTAATGGTGACCCAGTAAGTTTTACTTTATTTTTAATGCTTTGGGGAAGGGCAGTGCCCTCCTTGATTCTCAGGGCTTTTGGAAGCCTGAAGAACTGAGGTTGGCTGTGAGGACAGACCCCTTGGTAGTCCCAGAGCTACCCAGAAGTGAGTCCTCATAGGGCCCATATCACATTAGAACCGGGCCTTTTGGGAAGGCCCGGATCTAATGGGTTTTCTAAATAATTCAGGACAACGCAGGGTTTATTGGTTTTGTCTCTAATAACTTCACTTTTACCTGAGGCATCGTTTGGATGCCTCAGGTAAAAATCCAACAGGGCCCGGGATATGCCCCCTGTCTGGAAGGGCCCTAGGACTCATAGCACCAGAAACTCAGACTGGACTGACAGTGTCCTGTATCCCAGGATCTAATTCCAGGTTATCTGTTTTGAACTGGATTATATGAGTATACACTGTCAGATAATCTAAAATAGGAAGATAATCTGGGATCAGATCCTGGGACATAAGACAGTGTGGAAAGACGTCCAGTCATAGGGTCACCTTAAGGTCAGTGTAAGTTGGAAATAAATTGAAATCACATAAAACATGTCACCAGCAAGTTTCTAGCTTTCAAAAGCAAATTTCCCAAGACCTGGTTTTATTATAACATTAGTTTTCAGGGATGATATCCCATCTCCTGAAGCAGCTACCACATTCTATACATGCTTAAAGGACATTATATTTGGGAGATAATTCAGTCGTCATATAGTCGGATATACACATGTTGCCATTTAATCTGCTCTATCCTAAAGTTGAAGAAAATATATTTTACCTGTAGCTAATTATAAATTTTCCATAGCATTATTTAATAACTTATTCAGCTGCAGGAAGGAAAGCTAAATAGAAGGGAGTTCTTCAGGGAGTAATTCCATTCAGATGTGCTGCTGATTTTCCATGCAACTAATTGTACGAGGAGCTACGTGTGTGGCTCCAGTGTCCTTGTGAAACAACCAAGTGGTTCTCAAATAAAAACCAAGCACTGGTTTGTCTTTTGTTTGTCTCTGCTCTCTCTTTTAGTATGATACCTTGCTCCAACACCCTTTTAGGATTAAGGTGTATTGGAAATTGTAGAACAAATTTGGCTAGCCTGTTCTCATAAATTTGATCTTATGTAACCAGCACCGTCCTGGGCGCTGAAGGAGAATTAAGGAAGCAGCTAAGAGATGGAACTAAGTATGGGTGGAACTGGAGATTCAGTCATTCATTTATTCAGGTATTCATATATTGGCTGGGATCCTACATCATCTTAATGTAGTGTAAGTAACTCCTGGCAGAATTATTCCATACTAATATTATTCACCCTTCCAATAGTATAGCAACATGTTCAATATATGCAAAAATGTGCATGTCTAGATACTCATAGTGCATTCATACCTGTGCTATTTCCCTTTTGAACACCTACATGCATAAAGTCCTTCTACTTCTGCTACTGTACTACCCTAACTAGCACAATGTGAAATGCTCCCTTTGCAGAGTGAAACTTGTGCCTGCACTAGATCACCAATAGGAAGCTATGAGATGACTATGGAGTTATCTCATGGTGGTTTGCAGTAAAAGATTGAAACAAATAAGTAAAAAAAGAAAAAGGTACTGTTCCATTATCCAAAAGGGGCAGGGGGGAGGGGAGAGAAGTTGAAGGAAGAAGACAATTTTCCCCGTTTTCACTGGTTATTCCCTCTCCCCATGTTCGATTTCATAAACAAGGGTTGTTTCCATGACTGTGACATGTGTGTGGGGGGGATAACAGGAAAACAGGGGGAAATTGTTTTACTCTTTCAAACCCCCTCTCCCCGTAAAATTGACTATCTTTCTCTGTCTAGTGCCCCCTTTTGACCTCTGCCTGGATAATGGAACAGTTCCAAGAAAAGTGCACAATAATAGCAATTCAACCATACAAACAGTGGTTACATCTTAAGCCTTTAAAATTTGTCCAGACTCCTTGGGAAACCTATCTTTCCAGCAAAAGGATTGCCATCATTACACACTTTTACCAGAGAAACATCTTCACTTCTGTCCCAGGATCAATGCCTCCTTGCAATGTGGTTTGAATCAGCAGCTTTTTCATCAAAATAATAAAATAAAATATTTTAAATTAAAATATCAAGTAAATGTCCTTTTTTATGACATGCTACCATCACTCAAATTTACTTACTAGGATGGGTGCCATTTTCAGCTTCTTTTCACCCATCCTGGGCATCACCATAGCCTAGAAGGAAGAAATGGAAGCGAAAGAGAACAGTTGCAACCTTACATTATGGGTTCTCCGGGGGCACATTTACACAGACCTATTCTCCTGAATGGGGGGCGGGGGGCATACCCATTCTATGGTGGCTCCAGCATGGTTTGTGTTAATGCAGGTCAAGACCACCAACCGCCACTATGATTAGAATGGGAGAGGGACATTAAGGGTAGCCATTTGGATGATCAGAACCTCTTCTCTCTCTGTAGTGCCCAGGGTCCTGGCAGTCAAAACTATCCCGTGGTCAATTTAGAATTTGACATTGGCTTCATCATAGTGTGATGCATTCAGCATAGCAATTACACTCAGATTATTCCCAGTTCAAAGATCTACCTGAATTGTGATTGAGCACCTCCCAATGAAACACTGTTCACTCTAACAGTTTTTAATATTTTTCCATATCAAGACACTGAACAAGGGCCAAAGAAGCAGGGACATTAACTACACTTTTCTATTTTGAGCCCTCCTGAAACCCCTGTTTTGGTATTCCAGAATGAGCATTACAGGAGGACTCAAACCATGATTAGATTCAAGCTTGTTGGGACTGAACTTTCTTGAAATGATTCAACAAACTGGATCACCTAGACCTCCAAGTAGTTGAGATTCCCAGAAATGATCAGTCAAAGTTGTAGTAACTGATCATTATGTTTCTGTTGTTTCATGGTAGTTAGTAGGCTTGATCGATCCACGAAAAATTTGATTCTAAACTCGTTTCAAAACTAGAGGGGGGCAGCTTTTCATTTCTGATGGTATTTCCGAATTTGGCCCCCCAAAAAATTCGAAATTAACGAAAATTCGTTATTTTCTAAATTAATTCGTTAATGGCGGACGCGCATGCGCAAATCCCAAAAACAGCACAGAGGGAGAGGACTTTACAGGACTCTCCCACCCTCATTTTTTGAGTGATCTTCTTCCAACTTGGTACAGTGGTAGAACACATTTAACACTGATAGCTCACCAAAATTTGGAACGTTTCCCTTATCCTCTGATTTTTGGCGAATTTTCATAGCTTTTATAATAAACCATTTTTTAATAATTGCAGAAATCTGTTCCTGGTTTGAAAGTCTTATTTCCTGTTAAATTGGGTTGTCTTTACTGTGAAAGTCATTGTTCTACTTCAGAAACTTTGTTTTTGTGGCTGAAACTTTGTTAAATTGGTGTGTGTGTGATATATACTGTGTATACTGTGTATATAGTCCCTGCATAATGTGTGTGTGTGTGTGTGTGTGTGTGTGTGTATAGGTAAAGGTAAAGGTATCCCTTGACGTTAAGTTCAGTCATGTCTGACTCTGGGGGTTGGTGCTCATCTCCATTTCTAAGCCCAAGAGCCAGTGTTGTCCATAGACACCTCCAAGGTCATGTGGCCGGCATGACTACATGGAGTGCCATTACCTTCCCGCCAGAGCGGTACCTATTGATCTACTCACATTGGCATGTTTTCAAGCTGCTAGGTTGGCAGAAGCTGGAGCTAACAGCGGGCACTCACTCTGCTCCCGGGATTTGAACCTGGGACCTTTCGGTCTGCAAGTTCAGCAGCTCAGTGCTTTAACACACTTCGCCATCGGGGCTCATGTATATATAATATACATACACATACACACAATGTGGAGAATATGTGGAAAGGTAGATAGATAGATAAGTTGGGAGCCACAGCGAAGGCACCTTCCTGGGAGCAAGGTCTAATAATAATAATAATAATAATAATAATAATAATAATAATAATAAATCCCTTACAATATCCAAGATGGGTACCATTATTGGCAGAGAAAGCCAAGCTGTAGGAGTTGAAATCCAATCATTTATCCTCCCTATAGAATCAATTTTATATGCATTTTTAGCTACAGAAAAGCTAAAATCAGGACAGTAAAAGAACAACACCCAGAAAATGGGAATTCCAGACAGGAAACAATCAGGGCCAGCTAATACCTCCCAACAAAGGATTCCCCCAGCTGCAAGGCTATTCAATGCTAATCAAGGTGACCAATTGCAACATTCACACTTGCCTCCCACAGACAAGAGTTCTTTCTCCCACCCTGGACCTTCCCCAGATATATAAACCCCACTTGCCTAGCTTCGCACAGACGTCAAAACCTCACCGCCGGGCCCCTCTCTGTCTCTCTCGGTCTCTCCATTCCCGGCTCCATCCGCCGCCTTCCCGCCTCACAGAGAGACACCAGGCCTGAGCTGAGGCGAGGCGGCGGCGGCGGCCATTTTCCCCCTCCGTCTTCCTCCTCCTCCTCGGCCTCCTTCCCCCTCGCCCCCTCCCATTGGCTGAGCCCGTGACGCCCCTTTTGCTGAGGGGCAAAAGGAAAGGGCCTGAATGGTGGGAGTTTGGGTGATTTGCAAAAGCTTTTTTTTCCTAACGAAAAAAACAACGACATAACGAAAAACGGCCTCTCGCGATTCGAAACCGCGATATCCAGACGTGTGGACAACCAATGCTTCAAAATTGCTTCAAAACAAACGAAAATAACGAATTAATAACGGTTAACGGGGAAAACGAATTATTTGAGCAAGCCTAGTAGTTAGACTATTATTACCTTCACTCTATTGTGTCATCATTATTTCCCAAAAACATGAATATAACCAAAATTAATGATGATCTGCTAATCCATTTTGAATACTTCATCTTAAAAACATGTCCAGGAACCCTGGACTTTGGGTGAATTGGTTGGGTGGTCATAGCTGGCAGGTTTACCATTTAAATATTTCCTTCTTTTCTGCAAACCTGATGAAAAATATCTCATAAATGGGGGAGGATTTTTTTTTCAAATAAAAGGATACTTGTATCCTTATTACCCATGTCCTAGGCCCCATTTGACCGTTGAATAGAGTTCAAAGCTAGCTTCAAACTGTGGACGTCAGACAACAAACTCCTACAAAAGTGAATGAAAGAAAGGCATTTATGTGCGTTAGTGCTCTGTGGTTTGTATAAACCTTTTTTTTTCAATAACAGTTTGAAATTGCATTAAATGCAGTGTAGATGGCTCCCTAGAACAAAAGCAGGTTTAATTATCACAGTTCACCAATGACACAGATGGGGAGGAATTTTCTTATATTACTAGGTTGTTGCTTCTATCAGACCCAGCCCACATGGCCAATGATGGGATAGAAAGTGAGAGCTGTGTGTCTGAAGCTCAGATTCCAGTAATGACCAAATAATCCACAATCTGATTGAGTCCTAGCAATCAAAACATCCTCCATCCGTATTATCTCAGTATTCTGGCCTGGAATGTTTCCTCTGGATATGACTGTATTATAGCTATTGATCTCTACTTAGGACAGTGGTTCTCAACCTGTGGGGTCCCCAAATGTTTTGGCCTTCAACTCCCAGAAATGCAACCGCTGGTAAACTGCCTGGGATTTCTGGGAGTTGTAGGCCAAAATACCTAGGTACCCACAGATTGAGAACCACTGACTTAGGACCAAATCTGCTATTGGATATGGTGAGTTCACTGCCTCAAACAGCTGCTATGGAGTTGAGGGGAAGTGGTAGCAAGAGTTGTCCCAGCTCCCAAATGCTTGCTTTAGGGGTGTGTGTATATATCATATGTCTTGTTCCTTACCCCCATATTAGCATGCTGTTTAGGGTTGGGCAAAAAATTCGAATCCTTCTGATGTCGTATCCAATTCGTATGTTTTGTCACTTTTGAACCGTGTTTTGAAAAAGGTTATCCTGTCGTATGTATCCCACGATATCGAACCCTTGATTGCCAATTTTTCGAATGGTGTCGAATGTTTCGGAGGGAGCAAGCATTTGCAAAGGGCTCCTGGACTACTTGACTGCTTATGGGGCACTTTAATCCGGTTTTCAGAACGAGCAGAGAGAGGTCTGGGCGTCCTGGAGTGCTTGGCTGTTTGCAATGGGGCGCTTTAATCCGCTTTGCAGAACGAGCGGAGAGAGGTCTGGGTGTCCTGGAGTGCTTGGCTGTTTGCAATGGGGTGCTTTAATCCGCTTTGCAGAACAAGCGGAGAGAGGTCTGGGCGTCCTGGAGTGCTTGGCTGTTTGCAATGGGGTGCTTTAATCCGCTTTGCAGAACGAGCGGAGAGAGGTCTGGGCGTCCTGGAGTGCTTGGCTGTTTGCAATGGGGCGCTTTAATCCGCTTTGCAGAACAAGCGGAGAGAGGTCTGGGCGTCCTGGAGTGCTTGGCTGTTTGCAATGGGGTGCTTTAATCCGCTTTGCAGAAGGAGCGGAGAGAGGCCTGGGCGTCCTGGAGTGCTTGGCTGTTTGCAATGGGGCGTTTTAATCCGCTTTGCAGAACGAGCGGAGAGAGGTCTGGGCGTCCTGGAGTGCTTGACTGTTTGCAATGGGGCGCTTTAATCCGCTTTGCAGAACAAGCAGAGAGAGGTCTGGGCGTCCTGGAGTGCTTGGCTGTTTGCAATGGGGTGCTTTAATCCGCTTTGCAGAATGAGCGGAGAGAGGTCTGGGCGTCCTGGAGTGCTTGGCTGTTTGCAATGGGGTGCTTTAATCCGCTTTGCAGAAGGAGCGGAGAGAGGTCTGGGCGTCCTGGAGTGCTTGGCTGTTTGCAATGGGGCGCTTTAATCCGCTTTGCAGAATGAGCGGAGAGAGGGCTGGGCGTCCTGGAGTGCTTGGCTGTTTGCAATGGGGTGCTTTAATCCGCTTTGCAGAATGAGCGGAGAGAGGTCTGGGCGTCCTGGAGTGCTTGGCTGTTTGCAATGGGGCGCTTTAATCCGCTTTGCAGAACGAGCGGAGAGAGGTCTGGGCGTCCTGGAGTGCTTGGCTGTTTGCAATGGGGCGCTTTAATCCGCTTTGCAGAACAAGCAGAGAGAGGTCTGGGCGTCCTGGAGTGCTTGGCTGTTTGCAATGGGGTGCTTTAATCCGCTTTGCAGAATGAGCGGAGAGAGGTCTGGGCGTCCTGGAGTGCTTGGCTGTTTGCAATGGGGCGTTTTAATCTGCTTTGCAGAACGAGCGGAGAGAGGTCTGGGCGTCCTGGAGTGCTTGGCTGTTTGCAATGGGGCGCTTTAATCCGCTTTGCAGAACGAGCGGAGAGAGGTCTGGGCGTCCTGGAGTGCTTGGCTGTTTGCAATGGGGTGCTTTAATCCGCTTTGCAGAACAAGCGGAGAGAGGTCTGGGCGTCCTGGAGTGGTTGACTGTTTGCAATGGGGCGCTTTAATCCGCTTTGCAGAATGAGCGGAGAGAGGTCTGGGTGTCCTGGAGTGCTTGGCTGTTTGCAATGGGGCGCTTTAATCTGCTTTGCAGAACGAGCGGAGAGAGGTCTGGGCGTCCTGGAGTGCTTGGCTGTTTGCAATGGGGCGTTTTAATCTGCTTTGCAGAACGAGCGGAGAGAGGTCTGGGCGTCCTGGAGTGCTTGGCTGTTTGCAATGGGGCGCTTTAATCCGCTTTGCAGAACGAGCGGAGAGAGGTCTGGGCGTCCTGGAGTGCTTGGCTGTTTGCAATGGGGTGCTTTAATCCGCTTTGCAGAACAAGCGGAGAGAGGTCTGGGCGTCCTGGAGTGGTTGACTGTTTGCAATGGGGCGCTTTAATCCGCTTTGCAGAATGAGCGGAGAGAGGTCTGGGCGTCCTGGAGTGGTTGACTGTTTGCAATGGGGCGCTTTAATCCGCTTTGCAGAACAAGCGGAGAGAGGTCTGGGCGTCCTGGAGTGGTTGACTGTTTGCAATGGGGCGCTTTAATCCGCTTTGCAGAATGAGCGGAGAGAGGTCTGGGCGTCCTGGAGTGGTTGACTGTTTGCAATGGGGCGCTTTAATCCGCTTTGCAGAACAAGCGGAGAGAGGTCTGGGCGTCCTGGAGTGGTTGACTGTTTGCAATGGGGCGCTTTAATCCGCTTTGCAGAATGAGCGGAGAGAGGTCTGGGCGTCCTGGAGTGGTTGACTGTTTGCAATGGGGCGCTTTAATCCGCTTTGCAGAACAAGCGGAGAGAGGTCTGGGCGTCCTGGAGTGGTTGACTGTTTGCAATGGGGCGCTTTAATCCGCTTTGCAGAACGAGCGGAGAGAGGTCTGGGCGTCCTGGAGTGCTTGGCTGTTTGCAATGGGGCGCTTTAATCCGCTTTGCAGAACAAGCAGAGAGAGGTCTGGGCGTCCTGGAGTGCTTGGCTGTTTGCAATGGGGTGCTTTAATCCGCTTTGCAGAATGAGCGGAGAGAGGTCTGGGCGTCCTGGAGTGCTTGGCTGTTTGCAATGGGGCGTTTTAATCTGCTTTGCAGAACGAGCGGAGAGAGGTCTGGGCGTCCTGGAGTGCTTGGCTGTTTGCAATGGGGCGCTTTAATCCGCTTTGCAGAACGAGCGGAGAGAGGTCTGGGCGTCCTGGAGTGCTTGGCTGTTTGCAATGGGGTGCTTTAATCCGCTTTGCAGAACAAGCGGAGAGAGGTCTGGGCGTCCTGGAGTGGTTGACTGTTTGCAATGGGGCGCTTTAATCCGCTTTGCAGAATGAGCGGAGAGAGGTCTGGGTGTCCTGGAGTGCTTGGCTGTTTGCAATGGGGCGCTTTAATCTGCTTTGCAGAACGAGCGGAGAGAGGTCTGGGCGTCCTGGAGTGCTTGGCTGTTTGCAATGGGGCGTTTTAATCTGCTTTGCAGAACGAGCGGAGAGAGGTCTGGGCGTCCTGGAGTGCTTGGCTGTTTGCAATGGGGCGCTTTAATCCGCTTTGCAGAACGAGCGGAGAGAGGTCTGGGCGTCCTGGAGTGCTTGGCTGTTTGCAATGGGGTGCTTTAATCCGCTTTGCAGAACAAGCGGAGAGAGGTCTGGGCGTCCTGGAGTGGTTGACTGTTTGCAATGGGGCGCTTTAATCCGCTTTGCAGAATGAGCGGAGAGAGGTCTGGGTGTCCTGGAGTGCTTGGCTGTTTGCAATGGGGCGCTTTAATCTGCTTTGCAGAACGAGCGGAGAGAGGTCTGGGCATCCTGTAGTGCTTGGCTGTTTGCTATTGGGGAGCTTTAAACCTATATCCCATGATCTTGTTTCAAATTATCTGATTTAAACTGGATTATATGAGTTCTCTCTGCAGATAATCTGGGATAAGAAGAAAAGTGATGGATCTGGACCAAGCTTGGCACACACCAGCTGTGAATCCTAGGGGGGGGGGGGGTTGGATGGTTGACCCAAGACTTTTGGGAATTGTAGTTCATCCATACATTTTCTCATGGAAGCATTCATAAAAGAGAGAGAGAGAGAGAGAGAGAGAGAGAGAGAGACCATGGTGTAATGTAGTGCAGGGGTTCATAGTCCCTCAGACTGTTGAGGGGCCAGACTGTGATGAAATACTTAAGTCAACCCTAAGTGTAAAGTTTAGGACAGAGGCCAGGTCAATGGCATTGGAGGGCCGCATCTGGCCAACGGCGCTTAGTTTGGGAACTCCTGGTGTAGTGCATTATGGTTTCCTGAGTCCACCAATTTAACAAAGTTTCAGCCACAAAAACAAAGTTTCTGAAGTAGAACAATGACTTTCAAAGTAAAGACAACCCAATGAAACAGGAAATAAGACTTCCAAACCAGGAACAGATTTCTGCAATTATTATAAAATGGTTTATTATAAAAGCTATAAAAATTCGCCAAACATCAGAGGATAAGGGAAATGTTCTGAATTTTGGTGAGCTATCAGTGTTAAATGTGTTCTACCACTGTACCAAGTTTGAAGAAGATAGCTCAAAAAATGAGGGCGGGAGAGACCTGTAAAGTCTCCCCCCGTGCTGTTTTTTTTGCCACTGCGCATGCGCGTCCGCCATTAACGAATTACTTTTGAAATTAACGAATTTTCATTAAATTTCGAAATTTTTGAGGGGCAAAATTCGGAAATGACATCAGAAACGAAACGCTAGCGCCCCCTATTTTTGAAGCGAGTTTAGAATCAATTTTTTCATAGATCGCTCAAGCCTAATGCTGTTCTCAAATTCAACCTTCTTAATGTGGACTGATGGATTCTCAATCTTGTGCTTGCCTTAGGCAACAAATGTCTTGTACTAGTCCTCTCCATAATATATTTAATATTTAATTGTTCCTATGTTTAAAGAAGACCACCTTAATACCAGGATGACAGGAAATTGTGAGGACTCTTAATTGACTAGTTTTTCCATATGGAATGGTTTCCTGTGGAAACACTCTGAATATTGGCAGTGGTATCTGCTATTCCTCCAATGTGGACCATTTTCAGATGAGAACATTCATAAGAGAATGCCTTAAGTCACTAATGGGACTTTATTTGTTTAGGGGAAAGAGGGAAATGGTTGGATAAACACAAACAAAACCCTGCCATTATCCCATTTTGGTGTTTCCTTACATTTTTCCTAAACAAATCCTATGGAAAAAATGTAACGCATTACCACTGATTTTATCTCCTTTTAAAAAAAAGATGAATACTATATAATAGTATAAAATTACTTTTAAAGTCAAACATTTGGCATGAAAAAGTGCATGTAATTAAATTATTTTATTTTATTTTATTTAAAAAACTAGTCAAGCTATTCACATATCCAAGTTGCTACCAACAATTTAGTGGGTGATGAAACCTGAACTCAACCTTCACCCAAAAACTAACATATTTTGAATTTCAGAAACTTCTGAGGTTATTCCAGAATTAGACTAGTATTTAACTTTGTGCATAACATAAAGTAATAAAATACAACAGGATTTTTCCAGCTACATGTCTAGCCATTAATTAATCTGCTCACTTCTTCCCTCAACACCAATAATTTTTTTTAAATTATATATAATTTTGACTACATTTTAATGACTTTTTGATTGACATAAAATGGTCTTACTAGAGATAACAGCTTATAAAAACATAATGAGTTCTCTGTGGACGCATTATGGTTGGAAAGGGGGGGGGCAACATTTAGCTTTACCTAGGTCACTGTTTGGTTCATGTGAAGAATGGGAATAAGAATCACAGTGTGACGTATAAAGGATCTGGACACATTGTTTTCTAAGGACTTCTGGAATTTGTAGTTTGGTGAGGCACTAGCACTCTTTGGCAGAGAAGGCTCAAGTCCTTCTAAAACTACAACTCCCGTGATTCCATAGCATTGAGCCAGGGCAGTTAAAGTGGTGTCAACCTGCATTACTGTCATGTATAGCTTGGAAAAAAAAGATAAGGAGATGCTGATGGAAAGCCCAGCAGTTGAGCTGGAGCCCAGTAGCGCCCAACAGCAACAGCTCTGAGGCAACATCCATGGAAGGAGCTACTACTTCTCAGTCTGCAGAACAAGTGCACGTGGGTTCTCCTGAGCAGGCTGAGGAAGAATTAACTGTTCCAGCTTTTGTGGACCTGTCACCAGAGAGATTTTAGTTGTACAGGTAACACCTGTGGATAGAGGATTTAAGGAACACAAGAGTGGCACCTTGCTGTTGGCTGCAATGTCAGTTCTAGAAGCTACTACTCTTGCTATCTTTTATTCCTCAACTCTGGACTTACTTTAAACCTTGGCTACAGATTCAGATTTAGTCTTGTACGCTGGACACTCTGGTATCGATTCAACCCTGGACTATAAGTTTGACCTCGGATTGTTGATTAATGCTCTGCCATTATTTGGGATTGGGGCTTCTGACAACGAATGGTGTCAAACTGTAAAGTGGTGTCAAACTGTTTTCGTGTAGCTGCACGCATAGTCTTACTGAATATGGGTCAGTTACAGATCTATTACTCAAGACAACAGAATTGTTAATAGTAGATCACTCTAAATGAAGAAAATATTATATTTCTGATTATATGGAATAGTAATATGAAGAATAACAGTACCAGCAATCTTTGAGTCTTTTTGTTATATTCATCATATAAAAATGACACGTTAAAGAGCATGCTTGCTTTAAAAAATAGGACAAAAATATTCTTTTGCAACATCCCACTCTATTCTGATTGACCCAGCACATTGGGTACTACAGTGATTCAGAGCTCTACTTATTCCTTCAAGAAAATAGAAAGTGTGTTTATGTATCTGATGCATCAATATTTCATTTTTTTACTGAGCCCCACTTTAAGCTTTGCTTATGTGATCTTTTGAGTGGGATGATATTTCCAAAGTCAGATGATGCAGATTCTGCCATATTAGTATCAACTGGCTATTGTTCAGTTCATCATGCCAACTATACCATGGTCTCAGGAGACAAGGACAAAATGCTCATTAGTGAGTCAGACGTCATGCTTCATCTTGTCCCACTGACCTACATAAGGTGACATCTTATTTTCCACAGAAAGTATTGATTCACTATATGCTTTGTGGAGCTCAAATGAACCAGATGAAATGAAAAGCAAGGGAAGTAAGATTAGAACTGGGCCAAGTTTTTCAGAGAAAAGGGGACCAGCCTTGCTTTCCACAGAAGGGAATTCCACACTATTGTGGCAGCCACAGAAACCCCTCTCCTGGATATTAACCAAATTTCCCTCCAAAATCTTAAAATAAGTCATGTTCCAACCAGGCTATAGCATAATACAACTAAAAACCTGAGAATAAGACAAGTTAAGCAAGATCTTGTCTTTGTCCAGACTGAGAATGTATGCAAGATACCATCTTGAAACACTTTCACTGGCTATTGATCCATTTCTGGGCAAAATTCAAAGTGCTGCATATAACCATTCAAGATTTATATGTTTTGGATCCACACTGTCTGAAAGATCATCTCTCTCTGTGTGTGCCTACTCAAATTTTATGATTTATGATGCTTCAATTCCCACTCCTTACAAGTGCAGGAACCTTTGGGCCTCCCAAATAAGGAAAAAAAGAGAAAACAAACTATGCCAACATTGTCAAAAATAAGCCCCATGAACTGAAAAGATTTTGGCTAAGTTACTCTCCTCCAGAGGTATTAGTAATAACTCCCCTGTCCCCATTTCTTTTGCTCATAAATAGAATGGAGATTTTTGAGAAGCTGTTTCAACACAGTTTATAGTAAGGTTCACTTTGTAAGCAATGTGGTGTGGCTAACTGAGCTTTTAATGGAGGGCTTCTAATTTTTGACCTGTGTTTTTAATTTAATTATATTTTAAGTTATGTACTGTAAGCTTTCCAATTGCGTTTTGAGAAAAATATGAGGTTTAAATTAATACACCGATAAGCATAATATTGCACTTAAGTGGTAAAATGTTCCAAATGGTGGAAATATCGAGTTAACTCCGAAATAAGCCACGCTATTTTCCATTTTGTTTGAGTAGTAGCTTGACTGATTTCCATGTGAAATTACTATGACTGTTCTCACTCCCTTTTGAGATCACCAGCAGTAATGGTGGCAATGGTAGTTGGTAGCTGTTCAAGGGAGAAAGATGACAAAGCACAAGCAATGACATGTTCTGGATGGACAATGTGGTCCATCTGGTAGTAAGCCATTTAGCAGTTCCTAGTTTTGTGCAGTATTTATGTTGCCAATTCATAACAAACAAGATACTGTAAGATAGAGAAATTTTTGCACAGACAACTGCACTTTCTGTGCAGGAAACAGCATGATTTCTGCAGGAAATAATATTGTTTTACTTTTAATACAGAACATGCTGTTTCATGCATAGAAAAGGCTGTTTTCTAGTGCAAGTGTTGAGCAGAATAAGTTCAAATATGCAATAAATTTAACAGAAAAGGATTTGTCCCATCATGTTTTTACTATTTTTCAAGTATTTTAAAATATTTTTTTCAACCTTAGAACATATTTTAAATATTCCTCTCATCTCCCAAACATAACCCTAATGCCTATTTTTAAAGTAAAGTGAGTGCATGATGAATTTTGTTAATTTGGTTGTTGAGTATTATTATGCATACTGTGTTTTCTTTGTTGTAAGCTGTCCCGAGTCCCTTTGGGGATAGGGAGCAGGATATAAATAAAGCTCCCTCCTCCCTCCTCCTTCTTCTGTAGAAGAAAACTCCCATAGGAGTAACTGTAATGTCTTATATATCCAGGTAAATCTTGGGAATAGTATCAGTGGTGAAGAAAACAAAAGACAGAGCTCTTCCAAAACTGGTCCATAAATTCAGGACCCTTTGATTGAATGGCTTTGATTGCATTAAATCCAGGTTCAAAAGTTTTGTTTCTCTGAATGCCATTGCTTGGTAATGAGAGATGGCTATCATTGCCATTATATCCTGCTTGTGGGATGCTGAGAGACACCATGGTTGACCATGCTGAAAAAAGAATGCTGGGCTAGATATGTCTTTGGCTCTTTTTATGTTCTTAAGCATTGAGCTGGAATGTTACAAAGGAAGTCAAAGAGAAATAAAAGTAATAAAGCATAACTTCTCATTTTAAACTTTAATTGAGTCATAAAGCAGACTGGATGGTCTTGGATTTGTTACCTGTTCTTAGACAAACGATCTGCCAAGGGTTGTTGTGAAGATAATCCCTTGAGTTCCTCAGAGGAAGGGTGAGAATACAGTGCATATTAATAAATAGAACACCTTGTAGGCTTACCACTACATTTTCCCAGCAGCCCATGTTCTTCTTCATTAAAGTCTTTGAGACATTTTTAGCCATCAGTTCCTAAAAACATGTCATTTCAATCTTTTAATCAGTCCTCCTCCATTAGGACAAGGGAGAACTGTAATCAAGGCACACTGCTAAAGGTCACTCCCTTCACTTTGGTTTTCTGTGTTTAGAATCTATGATCTTAAACAGATTTTTTAATCTCCACCTCTCTGATATTCCCAAGCAGTTTATAAAGCAGCTTTGAGGGCATGACGCAAAACAGCAGTTCTAAAGCCATAGATCGTTCTAGCAAATCTGTAAGATTAAGCACCTCACACCCACAAGAGTGTGTTCCTTGGCATGACAGAATTATGGGCCTTGGATAAATCTGATTTTATAATCCTGCTTAGCCTACATTGATCTGGATAAACAGCAACCCATCATCAGTGGAGAGGCTAGCATGACTTAGGGAAAAGGGAGTTAACAGTGAATGCACTTTCACAAGGGGGATGGAAAAGTGGCAAAGGATATTAACTAAAATGTTAGTAAACTGTCACTCATAATAGATTCTTCTTGGTGTTTAAATTAACAGAAAGAACTTTATATCTGTACAGAATCTCTCTTTTTCTCTCTATTTTATAATAAAACCATAGAAAATGGACACGTGTGCAAGGGATTCCAAAGAAAGAGAGCAGAGCTGATGATTGGCAATGCACTCATAAACTCAGACAGCTGTTCCCAGATTAGCCATCATGGCAAGGCGCTGAAACTGCTCTGCTTTGTAATAAAGCTCTGAAATATAGGAATTATAGAGCTTGGAGTTTTGTTTTGTTGTTTTTTTAACAAAAAGGTTGCAGAACCTCCAGTCAAATTTAGCTAGTGGCTAACCTGGCTGGACAAATCTGAAAACTGCAAATTGTGCAAGTCTTATTTACAAATACAAATGCAAATGATATAGGATTTACCAAATTTTTGCCTTCTGCCTATCTATCATTCACTCCTTCAGATGCTGTTAATTTGCAATTCTCAGATTGCCCCATTCATAGCTCTGCTGGCTAAGGGCTGCTGGGAATTGGGTTTCCATTTGGCCCCTACACTTAAACAAAACCCTGATTGTTTAAGACATGGGTTGGGAAAGTAGTTGATTCTTCAAAAGTTGCTAGAAAGCAACTTTCATCATCCCTGTCCATAAGCAGGCAATGGTAAGAATTGAGGTGATTTACAATCTGACAAGTTTGAAGGACAACACATTACCTACATCTGAATTAAAAGGATTCAGTGAAACTGTTTTAGAAATCACAATATAGTAAGCTCTCCACATTAACTGGGGTTAGGGGAACAGGATCCTTGCAAAAGTGAAAAATTGCAAAATTGTAATTGGTAAAATTGTTCTTTTTTATCTGAAAGAACACCTCTCTTGGAAACCTAGTTTATCTGGTCTGACGCTTTAATGCACATCTGCTGATTGTACTGAAGAATCTACAGATTTCTAGAGGCATACTATCTAGGTCCTCCAGCATAATTCTTATGATCAACATCTGGTAATAGCTGTCCATACAATCATTCTAGAGGATGTAAAGAATTCTAGGGAGAACATTTTAATCAAATTTGTGAACAATCAAATCTATTAAAGTCAAATTCACTAACGTGGAGTGTCAACTGTACATATAAAGTCAGAAAGCAGATGTCTTGTAACCTATACAATAGCAGATCCAATATTATTAATTGAAAAAAATACATTACAGTAAAAGTGTTAAATCTGATTCATTTCAACTGAGGGCCCTTCTACACAGATACAGAAGAAACTGGGATAAAAGGGGGAGTGACTAAATTATGTTTGCTGAAAATGCATTCTGGATCTCATTATTGGCTGAAAAACATGTGTTAAAATCCATTTTCAACCAAAATGCATGACTGCATATCCTTGTACTCAAGGGAAACACATGACTTTGTTGTGATATGCTGGTGTAGGCTGCTTTGGTGCCTGTCCACATTTTAAAATCCCAAAACAGCTAATGAGGGCTGTAAACAAATGGAGCCACAGACACACATGTGGCTAAATGGATTAAAGGAATATCAAACTGCAATAATTCTACAGTGTAGATGTACCCTTGATCTTTGCAAATGACCACTCTAATACTAGATCTAGATGGCCTGAATCACTGTTAGTTTCCTTTTCCCATAAATCACTTCTCCCAACATTTCCTGGTGGCCACATGAAAGTAGCAGAAGTCCTGTAGTTCTATTACCCAGCCAGGTGATTTTTATGGCTCCAACTGAGAAACATGGCTGCTGTTAGCCTTAGGGCTGTGTGATAGATGAAAAAAATGTTTTCAAAACTCATTACATAGTTAGGGGGCACCAGCATTTCATTTCTAAAGTATTTCTAAAGTATCATTGGTGAAAATTTCATTACTATAACTAGAGTAGCGAATTTTTATTACTTTTTCGTTATAGTAATTGCACAAGTGGTTAAACTTTAGGGGCTTCTTTCTTCCTCATATTTGCAACTATTGGTGCAACAATGGCAGAACACATTTACCACTGTTAGCCCATCCAGTTTCAGAATGTTTCACTTATCCAGGGATTTTTGGGGAATTTTTAGTTTTATATCTCTCCCCTATCCTGATTAGCGTTTTCTGATGCTGAGCAGATTTCTGGGAAATGTAGTTTAGGGCAGGGACTTTTGAATTTTCTGGCATAGGGCTCCTTGCCTTCTCAAACTACATTTCCCAGAATTCTGTGTTTCCTCAGTCTCTTTCTCAGCAAACTCTGGTTTCTCCCTGCTGCTTCCCTCTCCTAATGATGAGAGGCCATTAATTTAAAGAGCGATGGCAGCCTTTTTGGCTTTGCTTTGCTTACTTATGCTGAAAATGAAACTGATTTTGAGAGGCTTCAGAGGTTTACAAAATTCAAATGCAAAAGTATTGGATAAGTTTTGATTCCACATGTCGGATATAGTGTCATAAGTATGAATTTCATGAATTTGATATGACTTATGGCAATTAATGAAATTTTTTCACAGCTGTAGTGACAATAATTCTGTGTAAACCACACATTTTGCAAATTCAATATATTATGGCTTCATGTAAGGTTTCTTGTGATTCAGGAGAAAGGCTAATGAGGTATCATTAATTAAATTTATTGAGTGTGAGGCAGAATACAAAGCTGAGTGCCAAGGGAAAGGAATAGAAACATGTATATTTTATCAGTACAGGGAGTGGAGTCTATTTCTGAGAATAGGGATATCAAAGCACAAAGCTATTGATTAGATAGTTAATAATTAGTCTACAGAAGCAGAAGAGGACTTAATTTAGTATGAAATTCTATCAATAATGAAATATAGCTAAACATTAAAAAACAATATTAGTCCAGACATTTAAAAGAACAAAAAGAGAATTGTATTGTCGGAGGCTTTCGTGGCTGGAATCACTGGGTTGCTTTGAGTCTTTCAGGCTGTATGGCCATGTTCCAGAAGTTTTCTCTCCCAATTCACCATGGAAAAAGAAAATGAAGGAAAACTGCCTTTTCTAGATGTCCTAGTCATCTGCAAACCCAGTCAACAATTAGGCCACACAGTTTACAGAAAAGCTACACACATGGATAGATACCTAAATAAAAACTCCAACTGTCACCCAGGTCAAAAAGAAGCACAATTAAAGCCCTGGCAGACTGTGCAAAAACAATCTGTGAACCCCACTTCCTCCAAAGTGAACTAAACCACCTAAACTGGGCTCTACTGGCCAATGGATACTCCACCACAGACATCAGAAGAACTGCAAAGCCAAAACAAGCCAGAAAAGACAAAGATGCAGAGGAAAAGTGTTCTTACCATACATCAAGGGAACCACTGACTGCATAGGCAAACTGATGAAGAAACACAGTCTACAAACTATCTACAGACCCACTAAAAACACCCAACAAATGCTACGATCAGCAAAGGACAAGAGGGATCCTCCCACCTCTGCATGGAGGTGTCTACCGTATACTATGCAGCTGTGGACAAGTCTACATAGGGACCACCAAACACGAATCAAGGAACATGAAAAGCACTACAAACAAACTCAACCAGAGAAGTCAGCTATCGCAGACTCCTTGATGAACCAATCTGGACCCAGGATATTATTTGAGAACACAGAAATGCTGGACCACTCTAACAACTACCATGTCAGACTACACAGAGAAGCCATTGAAATCCACAAGCATGTGGACAATTTCAACAAAAAGGAGGTAACCATGAAAATGAAAAAAAATCTGGCTACCAGTATTTTAAAAACTCTAAAATTAGAACAGTAAATAAAGAACAACATTCTGAAAACAGAAATTCCAGACATAAAACAATCAGGGACAGCTAACACCTCCAAACAAAAGATTCTCCCAGATAGGAAGAAGCCAGACCTTAAGGCCACAGGGCCATCAAATGCTAATCAAGGTGATTAATGACAATATCCAAACCTGCCTCCAAGAGACAAGAGTTCTATCTCCCATCCTGGATCTTACACAGATATATAAACTTCCCTTGCCTAGTTTCCACCATACCTCACAACCTTTGAGGATGCCTGCCACAAATGTGAGTGGAACGTCAGGAGAGAAAACTTCTGGAACATGGCCATACAGCCAGACAGACTCACAATAACACAAAGAGAATTGTTACAAAAAAGGGTATCCTCTTTCTGCACATTTTTTCCACTGAAAAGGTTTCAGGTTCTTCACCTATGTGCCAAAATGTTAAACTTAATCCAAGGTTACGAACTATAGGAGTTACTAATTTTAGCAATGCTCTTTTTTCTTTAAGGAAGTCTTTGAAAATGGTAAACAATGGTATGTGCACAGAAAACAGCATTTTCTGAGTAGAAATATTGAGTGAGATGCTGTATAAGGAGACATATTTCTCACATAATTAGGTCACCATAGTTACATCTCTCAAAGCCAGCTCACTAAACCCACCTTGAAAGATGAGCAGCTGTGGATGCACTGCAAGGATGCCAAGGCAGATGGTTATTTTGAAGTTGTGAAAGAGAAAGGAGATCAGCAGCAATGCATCCAGCCTTTTCCATGGAGCTAAATGCACTGCAAGGATATCATCTGAATAGGCATTCCAGCCCCCCTCCCCATAGATCCCTGCTGGTGCTGACTGCAGTGCATCAACCTAAAAGAAAATAGTTGGATGTGTTTCTACCAGTCCCCTTGCTGTTTCATAGCATGACATTGGCTGTGTTATGAAGGGATGTAGTCAGTTTACCAGGTGGTTTTTGGGGGGAGGGGGAAGCTTTTGGTCACTGTCACATTGAAAGAAAACTCTGACCCATGAAATGAGTGAAAAGGTGAGTTGCAAGGTAGACATAGGACATTCCCACCTACTAATGAGCCAGTTCCCATTTTGTGTACAGAAAATACTTTTTTGCAGAAAAGATTCCAGCAGATTTTTTTTCTCCACAGAAAATGAGATTTCCAGCACAGACAAAAAAAATAAATAAATGGCTCGAGAGGTCTATGTCTGAAGGTAAACAGGCACTCAGATGTACCCAGAAATGATGTTCATGGGGCATGTTGAGAAACCCTTTGGTTAGGGCAATGCCTACCTAAAGGGGTTGTTTCTTCAGATCACTTTGGTTTGTTAACAACCATAAATCTGAATCCCATACATTATGATATCATAAGTCTGAATGACAATCTTGTTAATGAGCAGAATGCTTCCCAATATTTATGTGAAAAAACATTCTTTGCAGAAAATTCTGTTTTATTCACAAATCTATGTGTGCATTTTGTGTAGAATAAGTTCTGAACTGTTAAGATGCTTGTCAGTCTAGGATTATTTTTCTTGGGTTTTCTTACCACTTGGGAAATATTTTATCACTATTTAATCAAATATTGATTCAAAATGATTTTAAAAAAAAATCAAATATTCTTCCCATCTGCAATGAATCATGGCAAAGAAAGTGCTAGAGTTCATCATGTCATATGTGAGTTTAGAAAACGTAGATGGCTACAAATCAAGATAGAGGAAGTTACTGTTCTCATTATATTCTTTTAAAAGTAACTGTTGCTTTTTATTCAAAATGAAGTGAAATGGTTACTTGACATCTGAATGCTGTGAGTTTTGGCACAAAGTAGTATCTATGGATGAGGAAACCTATACATTGTATCATTACAAAAGTAATTAAAAGGTGTCTCACTTGCCTCACAATAGTAATAAAGCTACCCTTTATTATATTACAATTATAATACAAATTTGTATTATAAACTATCAAAACTCTTTGCTGCACAATAAACTGAACCAAACTCTGTTAGATGGCACTACTCTGTGTGTGTGAATGTGGACATTATTGCCTGCATGGTGCAGCATGACTTTCCAATGTACTGGTCCCATTAGGATGTGGTGACTAAGGGTCAATAGCCCAATTTGGGACTGACTTCAAGAGAAGAAAACATGTCGTCAGTTGGACATTCCAGAGCTGGGTCCCTGGGCTGAAATGCGTCAATGGGCTCACTAGCATTCCTGGAGGTTAACATATTGGAATTTTGATCTATGTAGAGCCACCTTGAGACAGATGTTGAAAAAAGCATTTGACAACCATACAGAGTTAAGGTCAGACTCCTCATTCTTATCTAGATGAACTCACCTGGGCCAGACTCCCTTTTGCAAGAATTTGTTATAGAGATGGTGAAAGATGATTTCCTGTCATCTTAAAACATGTTCCTTTTCCTGTTCTGCCAAAGAAGAAAAATGTATTTCATTAAAATGGAAAATAGCCTTGCACTTGATCAAGATTTATTTTTTGGAAAAAGCATTAATAGTTGTGTTTTTCCTCAACATGCAGACTTCTTGCATGAGGAGGAAGAGACTGTGATAAAGAAATCCCCGCCTATTCTCTCTCAAAGTCAGAATTAAACATAAATTGAAAGCTTTGTACCCAGAACTGAATAGCATACGAAGAAGGTGATTGGACTAAAATAACAATAGGCTTCCTGTCAAGACTGGCCAAAGTTTTTAGACAAAGTAATGTGGAAAATACTGTGAGGATGGTGGGGATGGGGGGGGGGGGGGGAATGACACTAGTTTGCCAGTTCCGGTAACATTAAAAAATCATTGAAGGCCCAGAAGTTGGTTGGCCCACAGCTGAGACCTAGGGTCAGTTTTTCAGGTGGAGTATAACCCCATCCAGAACTTGTTGACACATCTCCAACCCCAGATTAGGGCCCTCGATTGCAAGCATCTCTGTTTTATGTGAATTCAGTTTCAATTTGTTTTTCCTTATCCAGTCTATTACCTACTCCAGGCATTCATTCAGAGGAAACACACTATGCTTATTTGAAGCTATTTTTGTGGGCATGGAGAAATATATTTGGGTATCATCAGCATACTGATAGCACCTTGCCCTATGCTTTCGGATGATCTCTCCCAGAGGTTTAATGTAAATGTTAAAAAGCATTAGGGTAGAATGGCCCCTTGTGAGATGGCATATAACCACTCCTTTTTTGAGGAGCAGGACCACCATCTAGAACCTGCCTGAGTGGTATGAAGGGAACCACTGCAGCAAAGGGCCTCTGATTCCAAGTCCCTTTAGGCATTCCACTAGGATACTGTGGTCGATTTCATCAAATGCTGCTGAGGGATCCAGAAGTACCAACAATTCCTCCATTTGTGTGTAATATGGAGATCATTCATTAAGGTGGCCACAGCTGTCTCAACTATATATCCTGCTCTGAAGCTGGTTTGAGTCAGGGAAGTGTATATCATCCAAGATTACCTGGAGTTGGAAGGCAACTTCTTTCTCTATCACCCTGCCCAAAAATAAAAGGTTGGAGACTAGTCTGTAGCTATTGAGATCAAGGATATTCTGGGAGTGCTTTTTCAGCAGTGGTCTAATTACTGCTTCTTTTAAACAGGATAGAAAATTCCCTTTTCTGAGAGATGCATTAATAATTTTTTGTATTTGAAATCTAATTGCATCGCCTCCCTGTAAGACTCCAGGACCAGGCCTGAAAACCAAGATACTAAGAACAAAATTGTGTTATTCAAAATCTTAGCTAAGGGAATCTTCTCAAATCACATTGAAATGGGGGATTAATCTTTCTACGGACCCTTCTACACATAGCTAAAAACTCAGTGGAAACCAGTATAAAGGGGGGTGGGGCACGACTAAATGACATTTGAGGAAAGTGCAGATGGAATCCAGTAAACAGCTGAAAAGCATGCATTTAAAAGGTGCACTTAAAACCCAATTCTGCCCCAAAAATGTGCATCTTCGCATGGCTGTATATCCCTGCAGTCGTGGAAAATAGATGTCTTCCTTCCAAGTCCCCTGTGTGAACTTCTCCAGTACACGTGAACTTTTTTAAAGCCTGTAACAGCTGATCCGGCTGTCAGGAAATCAAGCCATGGATACACTGGTGGCTCAGTTTAAGCACAGTTGGAAAGCAATTAGAATTCTCTGCAACCATTCCTTTGTTCTAATGTTTATAATATTAAACAGAGCTTGAATTTAGAATTGGGTGAAGAGAGAGAAAAAGAAATTTGTTTGTGTGTATGTTAGGATCTCCACATGAGCGCAAATGAGGTCCAGTGCATCTCAGGGAGAATTTTTTTAAAGCCTTCTGCCGGATGTTCCTTCTCCATCTTGCGGACTTGTAAAATACACTTCAAAGGAAGATGTGAGGGCAGTGGGGGAGCATTTCCTGGGACTGACAGGTCTGTGTGTGGACTTGCTGTCAGGTCCCAGGATGTTTTGTCCCACTTTTTAAACTTGCATTTTGACGCTGTCTGGAAGCGCCCTTACTTTCAAATAGAAGCATGATAAGGACCATTGAATCTAACCTGCTTATTTCTACCCAGAAGGTGGTTACTGAGCAGAGCAGAAGGCAAGCTCTGACACTGCAATCACTGCAGGAAATACAGAAAGGAAATAAATAAATATATAGATACTTTGGTGAGTTTTGCAGGTGTTTGACAATGGATCATTTAAGCTTTGCTGATTGTAAGTAGCTGCTTCTGTACTTGATGACTGGAGATTTTCACACAACACTTTCCTCTTGTCAGGATCCCAACAATAATGGAGAATGTGTGCCCTTGTCTCCTGCATGGAGATGGCCCATGAAAAATAGAAACTAGGCTTATGAGGTTTGGGCACTCTTCCCATGCCATTGCCCATACAGACACCACACTTAAGGGCAGTAGACCAATTAAAGGCTCAAAGGCAGGCTATGTCACAGGTATCTGCTTTTGTTGAAAGAGTGTCTTGGAGTGAAAAAAAATTAAGTTAACAGGTTGGTAAATATACAGTGTTGTCTCTCTCTCTCTGCATATGTGTGTGTGTGTGTATAGTCAGCAAGCATGTGTAAAATAAATACTGTACCATGTGATTGGCCTTTCAAGCTGATAATTTTTGCCACAATTATTAATGGTTTTCAGTCTGCTAACAATGTGAGAAATACCCACAATATGTGTGAAAGTTTCATTTTCCTGTGCAGATTGTACTTGGGAAGGATTATTCAGTAACAATGCTTTCACTCATGGCAGTTCTTAGATAAACTGAGACCATAACATTGCTGTCTCTGAAATGTGCACAAAGTTAAAGGGGATTTCAATTTGCACTCAGACTTGTTGCTTATATTCTGAATTTAAGACTTTGGCTCAATAGTCCATGTTTCTCCAGTATGTGTTACATACTTTTAGATTATAAGTTTGATTATGGCCACTGTGAATGCTTTTTGCATGGCACGGAGTTGGACTAGATGGCCCATGTGGTCTCTTCCAATAATAATAATAATAATAATAATAATAATAATAATAATAATAATAATAATAATACCGTTATTTATATCTCACTACTATCTCCCAGAAGGGACTGGGGACAGCTTACAATTCTATGATTCTTTGATTCTCTATCTCTAAAGTTTCTAGTTCAGAATGCAAAAGATTTCAGACTTTCCAAATTTACTTTTTGGATGGCATAATGCTAGTGGTGTATGAGGGCTGAAGTCCAACTTACGTCTCTGTGTGTTTATGGTCATTGCAGATGGAAGAAGGCACTACTTCCCTTGGGCAACAACCATGACTACTGGAGAACGATGGGCATCTGGAAAGTGCCAAATTATGTTCTAATAGCTGGACACACAACAAAGAAGTTATCCTCTGAAATCTCTGGAGAGTGATTTGTAAGGCTGCAGGTGAAGGGAAACATTTTTTTGTTGGAGAGTTACTTCCAGAGAGAAAACAATGCACGGTAAGATAGTTTTTGCCCACACACCAACAAATTAGTGACAATTGAATAGCAAAGACAGAGGTACTTTCTTTTTCCAGTCAAAGAAGTACTTTAGCAGGTAGACTTTCCTATCCACCACAGTATCCCATGGCCCTTTGAAACATCATTTCAAGGCCTTAGGATTACATGCTTCCTTAATATCTTTTAATAGCCACAGATCTATCAAAATGAAAAAAAAATACTCCTTTAAGTGACATTGTGAACTGGTCCAAGCACTTGGGACAGGAGATGAAAAAGTAAAATATTTTGAAGGCATGCTGGCAACCAGCTGTCTATACATACATTAAAGGGGGGGGGGGGGAGATATTTCTATGTCCCTTTTTTTTTCTAATCCCTTCCCTGACCCTCCCTTCTGCTTTAATGATTAACATTTTTAATTTTTTTCCACATAAAGTGAAAGCTTGACCGTCAATAAAGGGACAATGAATGTGGGGCTGAAGTACAACTTTAACTGCCTTGTTAAAATTAAATGATGCATTACTTGCAGTTTGTTACTGAACTGGCACAGTGCAGTTTTGCATATTATACATGCCTTCCACTTTATTCAATGCTTTCCAGTCAAGAAGTGGCTTTCGTTACTTTCAGAAGTTTCCAGCACAGTTTTAGATTATTTTCTCTCTCTCTCAGGTATATCTTAGTCTTTTGCGAGTACTAACTATAGCCAATCTGTTCATAACAGGATAGAGTAAGAGCAGAATATCAGAGCAGGGATTATTTGAGAATCTTGACAAGCCCAAATAGATTGAGGCATCAGGAAGATATAATGATGTTTAGCTGAAACATGACTGGGAAGAAAAGTAAAGGATTAGTTCATTGTGGCAAAGAATATGATGAACATGCCAAGTGATTAGAGGGATCCTCTAACCATTGTAGGAATCTACCATATACCATGTACCTGTGGACAAGTTTACATAGGAACCACCAAACACAACGCCCAAACACGAATCAAAGAACATGAAAAGCACAACAGACTAATCCAAGCAGAAAAATCAGCCATAGAAGAGCACTTGATGAACCAACCTGGGCACAGCGTATTATTTGAGAACATGGAAATGCTGCACCATGACAACTACCATGTCAGACTACACAGAGAAGCCATTGAAACCCACAATCACGTGAACAGGAGAAAATAATGAAAATGAACAAAATCAGTATTAAAAAACACTAAAATCAAGACAATAAATAAAGGACACCACTCAGAAACAGGGGAATTCCTGACAGCAAACAATCAAGTCCCAAACAGAGGATGCCTTCAGGCAACATTTACACTTGCTTTAAACAGACAAGGGTTCTTTTTCTCACCCTGGACATTCCACAGATATATATATATATATACACACACACACGCACACATACACACACTCCACTTGCCTCACTTCCAACAGACCTCTGAAGATGCCAGGCGCAGATGCAGGTGAAACATCAGGAGAGAATGCTATTGGAACATGGCCATACAGCCCGAAAAACTCACAGCAACCCAATGTGCCTAGTTGTTTTATTCCTTGAGGGGGAGGGGGGAGGAATGAAAAATCAAAACAAAAATCAGAATTGATATCTAAATTGTTTGTTTTTGTTTGCTGCTCTTTATACCCAAAGGTGTTACCTTCCAATGCTCCAAAAAGGTGGAGATTTAGCTGAAGATACAGATAGGCAAGTGTCATCCAGTCTGGTCAAAAGTCCATTATTCAGAGTATACAGATACATGAGTACTCATGGTTGCCAATAAACTGGGCCATGGGCAAGGAAATCAGGTACTTTTTATAGCCTAGTCTTACATGTACAACATGAGGAGAGATGTACGTTTGCCAGTCCTAGATAGCCACTCAGGTGAATGAGCACAAGCCCCTTGCATGTAACCCATCAGCAGTTGTGTTACATAATATTGTAGCAGCAGGAACTAGGGGGAGCATGGTTTCCCAACAGCCCATTCCATTGAGAACTGGCATGGCAGTCTTGCTTAGGTGAAGTGGCTGCTAAACTCCATTTTACTCTCTTGCTCTCACTGGAGTGTTTTTTTTTTAAAGACAGTTTTTTAAAATGATCTTGATCTATTTTGTAGCTGCTACACTGATGTCACCTTTCCATATAGGCAAATTTAGCAAAGTGGTGATATCATAAAGCCAATTCAGAATGAGAGTTGTGCCAAGTGTATTTATTTGGAATGAACAGCATTATTTCAAACTCCTGTTTAGGGCTCCTGGAGATTTCCAAAGGGGATGTATTTTTCATAGGGCACGTATGCATTTTTTAAATGGCTGAATTTTTTTCTGTTTTATCTCAAATCTTAATGTATTATGATTTACATAACACAATGCATAGAAGATTTTAAATATCAATTTAAACATATGACAGGATACGTTTTATTTCCAGGAATAGCTTTTTTGAGCATGAAACTAGCAAAACCACCTCTGAATATTCCTTGCCTAAGAAAAACCTAGGAAATTTATGGGGTCAGCATAAGCTGACAGATAACCTGAAGGCATGCACACATGGAGATACATTTGAACAGCTCAGACAAAGTTAAGTTCAGTTCAACAGCATATGACAAGTGTGTCAATGTTAAATAATTATGAGTGCTGCAGTGTTTTATGTTGTCTTAATATCCAGATTTTTTCATGTAATGTAAACCACCTGGAGCTGAGTGTGTGGGTTAAGACATTGTTATAAAAAGGCACAAGGAAAAAGAGATGGAAAGAGCGTAGGGCGGAAAAGAAAGAGTGCACACACATACATATGCATGAAGCAGGTTGAGGAAAAACAGAAAAGATTTCCTGCCCTAAAAGCCTGGTGGATTTACAGCTGCTAAGGGGATGTTGAGTCTAAGGAGCACATAACAATTTTGTCCCTTGACTATGGCCTATGCGGGAGGGGAGAATACAGTTTCTCAGGAATGTCAGAAAAAGGCTAAAAAGAGAAGTAAATTGAGGCAGAGGGAGTGGAGGCTGGAATAATGGGAGAGAATGTGATTTGATATTTTTTTCCTCACCCAGACCCAAAGAATCTCAGAGATAGCATGGGCGAATCCATCTGTTTTTAGCCCACATTATCTATACTTGTCAGGCTTTGGTCTGCATTTATCCACTCATTTTAAAACAGCAAAATCCTTTCAACCTGAGTATTTATTTAGTTCAAACCTACTTGAAATCCCTATTTAGATAGAATTTATATTATGCAGAGCCATGACACAATGTTTTCAAAAGTGTAAAATTCTGTAGAAGGCTATGTTCTGATCTGAATATTACTTTAAGTTCTCATCTGCATATAGCGCTTCAGTGGAAATACTTCACGTTATGATTATGTTTGTAAGCTTTCTGTTTTACCTCTCCTATAACATATTACTGATTTGTTAGCTATAAGGTAAAGGTAAAGGTTTCCCCTGACTTTAAGTCCAGTCGTGTCCGACTCTGGGGGTTGGTGCTCATCTCCATTTCTAAGCCGAAGAGCCGGCGTTGTCCGTAGATACCTCCAAGGTCAATTGGCCGGCATGACTGCATGGAGCACCATTACCTTCCCGCCAGAGTGGTACCTATTGATCTACTCACATTTGCATGTTTTCAAACTGCTAGGTTGGCAGAAGCTGGAGTTAACAGCAGGCGCTTACTTTGCTCCCCGGATTCAAACCTGCAACTTTTCGGTCTGCAGGAACATATATGGTTATGTACCTTCAAGAGTTTTCTTTGGCTAGGTCTACTCAGAAGTAGTTTAACATTGTTTTCCCCTCAAATTAGCTTACAACAATTCCTGTGATTCCATAGCATTGAGCTATGGCTGTAAGAGTAGTGTCAAACTGTGTTAATTCTACAGTGTAGATACAGTCTTAGTCATAGGCACTTTAACATGCTTTCTGACTGTCAGAAGCAGAGCCAGCCCTAGGTATTTTTCAAGTGTAGGCGAACAGAATTTTGCCCCCCCCCCCCCCCCCCCAAACCAATCACTGAAAAATAAAAGTGTTGGATAAGCGAAAATGTTTGATAATAAGGAGGGATTAAGGAAAAGCCTATTCAACATCAAATTACAATAAGATTTTACAAATTAAGCACTAAAACATCATGTTTTACAACAAATCAACAGAAAAAGCAGTTCAATACCTTGCGGAGGCAGGCTGCAGAAGACAGGAGTTGCCTCGATGGCGCCCCCAATAAGATGGCGCCACAGGCAACTGCCTAGTTGGCCTGGTGGTTGAACCGCCTCTGGTCAGAAGGAACATGCTCAAGTTGATCACTGTAAGAAGGAAAGTTAAAATGATCATCTTTAAGCAGGAAAGGGTACTAGTTTTCTGGACAAAATGGCAACAGTTTCTACCAGCTGTAAAATGTGAATGAGCTATTTCTGACCAGAGGTGCATCTACACTGCAGAATTAATGCAGTTTGACACCACATTAACTACCATGGCTAAATGCTATGGACATAGGTGTTCAGGGGGTTGTAGTTTTACAAGGTCTCTTGTCTTCTCTGCCATAGAGTGCTGGTGCCTTACCAAACTATAACTCCCAGGACTCCATAGCATTGAGCCACAGCAGTTAAAGTGATATCAAATTGCATTAATTTCACAATGCAGATGCACCCCAGGGCAGCTTCATTACCCACATCAGTAACAGTTAAATCATATCTAATCCTCCTATGTACACATGCACATAAGTTCACAGCCTACATCACAATGTTATGAAGAATTAGGAGAAAATCTGGGGGAAGGGAGCAGGGAATCAGCATGACATGGATTTACTTTGTACTGATACATATGATAGGAGCCATAGACATAATTAGTATTTGACAACTGTGCAAATTCTTCAATGAGGAAGATTTTTATTTTAAAGATGTGACTGAAAAAACTCTTTCCATTTGCAGGCTGCTACTAGAATATGTGTCAGCTGTGACTGCTTTTTAGGAGTCATTCATTTCTTCTTGAAATAGAGGTGGCAGCAGAGGAGGGGGAATAGCTGTTTGTGTTATCTGTATTCATTCCTGATGTCAGAGATGAAATAAGAAGGCCCTTGGGAAAAAACACGTTGCTATTCAAATGCCTTCAAGCAGTTTCTGCACTCAGTACTTTGATTGTTTCCATCCACCAAGAATGAACAGCATGCTCCCGTCTGAAATGAAGACTCCATCTTTCCATTTGTCTTCATTTCTCCACTCTCCTTTTTTCCAAAACAGTTTGTGATTCATACTATATATATGTGTGTGAGTGTGTGTGTGTGTGTGTGTTTCTGTGTACACACACACACACACACACACGTGTGTGTGTGTGTGTGTGTGTGTGTGTGTGCCCGGCCATCGTTGCTGTGGCCTAGTCTGCTGGTTTTGAAAAAAAGTAATAAAGAAGTGATGATATTTAATATATGTTATATGCTTGCATATATGTACAGTATGTATAGGATTGTGTGTGAACTGTGACTCACATCATGCCTGGTTAAAGCCTACAACCTCCATCAGTACTTAAAATCTGTTATGTTGAGCAAGTTTGGTCTAGATGGCTGCAGCACTGCTGGGGTTCAGTGTGGTCTCTGGTTGTAGAGTAGACTTGAACTCTCATTATGGTGAGTCAGTCGTCTCAAACTCCTCCAGTAGCGTATTCTCTGTATTCAGAGTGTGTTCTTTATTCACTGTTCTGGTTTTAGAGTTTTGAAATGCTGGGAGCTAGATTTTGTTCATTTTAGGTGGATTTCCCTAGGTAGGAAGCAGCCAGGGAAGTGTGGTTTATATACCTGTAGAATAATGTCCAGTATGGGAGAAAGAACACTTGTATGTTGGAGGAAAGATTGTATGCTACAATTAATCACCTTGATTAGCATTTATTGGCCTTGTAGCTTCATAGCCTGGGTGATTCATCCCTGAGGGAATCCTTTGTTGGGAAGTGTTAGCTGGAGCTATATATTATATTATCTGCTTAGAATTGGATTATATGAGGCCCCTTCTACACAGCTGTATAAAATCCACACTGAACTGGATTATATAGCAGTGTGGACTCAAGATAATCCAGTTCAAAGCAGATACTGTGGATTATCTGCCTTGACATTCTGGGTTATATACTGTGTGAAAGGGCCTTAAATCTACACTCACCATATAATCCAATTCAAATCAGATAATCTGTATTTTATAGGCAGTGTGGAAGAGGCCTAAGTGAACCCTGCCTATCCCCCGGGCACCATTGTGGCTGAGGGAGTACTGACTAGCAGCCAGTGGGAGAACGGCTCTTCCTCATTCTCCCTCCACTTTCTAATTGGAGGTCTATGTGTTCCTGTGTGTGCAAGGAGGGAGGGAAGCCGCTCCAAGAAGAACAGCCCTGGCAACTGGATCTCTCTCTACCTGCTCTTCTCTATGTGTCGGGCTCCCCAGTCAGCTGTAAACACCCCCTCAGGGTAAATGCAGAAGGTGAAGGGAAAAGAGAGGCGCGTACCATTCGTGCGGAAAAGGGAAGGGGGAAATGTGAAAAATAGATATAGGCCAATGAGGGTTTTTTTGGGGCAGGGGAGGGGTTGAGAGAAGGACATACCTTGGATGTGTTGGTGTATTGTGGCAAAATTTGGGGGCATTTGGTCCAGTGGTTTTGTTGTTAACTTGGTCCTACAAGTTGACAGAACACACACACATGCACACACACGCACACACACACACACACACACACACATATCCAATGAAAATTTATACGCATTTCCATTTCTTTACATAGTTAACAATTTTGGTATGCAGTTTCTTTTGCGTTTTTGCAAGTGCATTTCCTTCACATATGAAATTCAGCTATTTCCATTAAAGTTAAATCCTGCTCTTTTTCCCCAAGGAAAGGATATGAGTTTGTGGACATACTAGAGCACATATACATGATTGAGGGAATGTGAGGTAGCAGATAGGTGGTTAATGATGGGGTGTATCTGTGTGATAGATACGCAGTATAAATAATGATATGAAGTGTGAGAAAGATGCTGTGGAGAAGAATGAATTAGCTTCATAGGGAGAGAAAGAAAAAGTGGTTGACTTTTTTTCTCTGAGTACAGAAAACTGGGTCAAAAGGCTGTGTTTTGCATATTGGGTCTCACACCGCCTCTCTATCCTGATCCAAAGTTAATGGGAAGGTTACCTTTTCTTTGTGAATAGTGACACCTCCTTTGGCAGCTATCAGATTGTGGCCAAAACAATGTCAGAAATTGCCAAATGTGTTCAGTGCCATAAAAAGTCTGGAAACCTTTGCAGTTAGTTGGATGGAAGTAGCACTTAACTCAGACCCCATCTATACTGCCATGTAATGCAGTTCCAGAGTGCAGTTTAACTGACAATTTAGTCTCATATAATGCAGTTCAATCCCATTAAACTGCATTATAAAACTGCATTACATGGCAGTGGAACTTTTCTGAGTAAGACTGCTTTATCTGTGAAAGATATATTCCCAGCCAGTCGCAGTTACCTGAAACTATGGATATGACTAAGGTAAAGGTAAACGTTTTCCTCTGACATTAAGTCCAGTCATGTCTGACTCTGGGGGTTGGTGCTCATCTCCATTTCTAAGCCGAAGAGCCGGTGTTGTCCGTAGACACCTCCAAGGTCATCTGGCCGGCATGACTGCATGGAGTGCCGTTACCTTCCCGCGGAGCAGTACCTATTGATCTACTCACATTGGCATGTTTTCGAACTGCTAGGTTGGCAGGAGCTGGAGCTAGCAGCGGCTGCTCACGCGGCTCCCGGGGATTGAACCTGGGACCTTTCAGTCTCCAGCTCAGTGTTTTAACGCACTTCACCACCGGGGCTCCTATGGATATGACTAGACAGCATTAAATTGGCTTCCTTTTAGTCCCAGCAAACCATAGAATTGTGTTGGAGGAGCTAAGGATTCCTTGAGATATATTCCTTCTAGGAGTTTGCTAGATTCTCCAGTTCAGCTCTATGGTAATCACCTGGAGGACCTGGTGCATTTTTAGAGAGACCATTTCCCCCTGGATACAAGTTGGTCCTGCAGTTACTGGGGTCTTATTGGAGATAAACACCTGATTGTCTTTGAAGGTTTCTGTAACAAGGACATTGGCTCAGAAGCAATTCCCATTTAACTTTGTGGGACTTGATCTCCATGGATGGAGCAGATACCATATCACAATGGTAACTGGTGGCTCCCATGCCATTAAATCGCTTTGAATCCACTTTGGCTTTCAATCTGAACTTTAAGGGAGCTGTCCAAAGAGCTGAATGTATTTTGGAGACAAGGTTCAGCATTTTAAATAACTCTATTGACGTTCATACTAACCAAGAAGGGGATTCACAGACCTACATGGGAGCTACCAGTCAACATTGCAAATCCATGCAACTTGGTTGTCTGCACATCTCTGCTTTTTATATACACAGTTCAACAGTATTCACCCAATGTTATGTATAATCCCCAGCCCTCTCATTCTGGTAGTACTTTCCTGAGATATCTGCCTGAGAAAAAAACAAATATAATCAGAAACATTTTATCTTTGTGTACAATGCTCTTTTGAAAGTCCATTACTTGTAAAAAAAGTAGATTAATCCTGTCAGAGCCAGACTCTTAACAGGTGTTTGAATGTTAACTACACTTTCTGTCTGTTCCAGTTGAAGCCAACAGAATGCCGTCACAATAATCCATTAGGTACCAGGGCTGCCTCTTAATGCAGCTGTGGGGCATAACATAGAGGCTAATGTTAGTTTATGTGCAGTAAACTGGGAGGAACAACATTAACAGCGAAGAGCTCCATGTTCTTGAAATACCATTCTCGATAGAAGTAAATGGTTTACTGGAAAAAGGCTTTTTCGAAACACATTGTGAGGTTATGTAATAATGTCCGTTTGGCTAATTCAAAAAAGACAGCAAGCAAGAAAATGTTTTAAATGAAATACAGTGTTTTTCTTTTTCTTCTTTTCCTCTGAGATTTGAGTGAAAAGGGAACCTCACCTTCACTACTTTAGCCTGCTGTAAATATGTCTTGGAGGAGCCCTGGATTTGGCATGCTTATACTGGATTTGGGGCCATTTTTCAAACTGCCCTAGAGTGTATCTGCTCCATCGAGGCACCCTGGCAAATGTTTGTAGTTCGCATCAAGAACTTAGATAGGCAGATAAGATATCTGGCAGGGGAAAGCCTTCCCTTATTGGACTCTCAGTCAGCCTATCTCTCTATTCTTTCTCCATCCCCTGCTGTTTAGACTGATTCTTCTTAGGGACATGCCCATTTCTATACAAAATATCTGAGCACATGGCAAGTCCCCCATTTTGTTCTTCTCCTGTGAGCATGGAAAAACAAGATGTCTACTGTAAGTTAGTTACAGACTCATCACACTAGATAGCTAGTCCACAGGAGTCCCTGGTAGCGCAATGGTTAAACCCTTGTGCGGGCAGGACTCTGACTTGAAGGTTGGGTTGCTGACCTGTAGGTTGCCAGTTCAAATCCAATCTGGGGAGAGCATGAATAAGCTTCCTCTGTCAGCTCCAGCTCCATGCGGAAACATGAGAGAAGCTTCCCACAAGGATGGTAAAACATCAAACATCCAGGCATCCCCTGGGCAACATCCTCGCAGACGGTCAATTCTCTCACACCAGAAGTGTCTTGCAGTTTCTCAAGTCACTCCTGACATGAAAAAAAAGCTAGGCCCCATTAACTTTTCTATCTAGATATTCAGCTCTTTGAATAAACTGTTTTATAATTTTTAAAACTTGGCTGCTCCTGAGTTGCTTAAGCTCACTCGCTCTACTCCTGGCACTAAAAGCTTCTGATCTGCTGAACTGCTGCAACTGCTGCTTTACTATTTTTGAATGCTTTTTTCTTTTTGGAAATTACCCCACAACAACCTTTTCCATGCAGCTGCTGTTGCTCCCAGCTAGAAGTGATGACAACCACAACACAGAGGAGATGTGATGTGATGAGGGCCACCCCAGCAGACAGGACACACTCCCGATTCCAGTGAATAATGGTCCCAGACTTGGCATGAACATGTCAGATTGAGGACCCTCTGGGGGCATATTTAGATAATGATAAATCTTCAAAACATAATTAAAAGTGGCCAGTGATTTTGAAAAAAACAGTGGTAGTCATGAATATATATGCCTTCAAGTCACCTGTTGAGTCATGGTGACCCTGTGGATTTCATAGGGTTTTCTTAAGAGTTAAAGGTTGTTAAATAATTCTGGTAGGGGATGGTGGGGGCTGTGACTTATTTTTAAAGTGCATTCCCATTTCTCGAGGCTTTCAAGAGAGACAATTAAAATTCTTTTTTGATAGAAAAAGGAGGTGTGGAAGAATCTGGTGTGTTCGGTAGAGCTGAGGGAAAAAGCCTTGTGGCACATGTAGACCTATGACCACATGACTTTTCTTCACCTTATTATTCTGAAGGTTTGTGAAGGCTGAATTTAGAAAGGCATTTTGCCTGAAGGGGATCTAAGAGTAGCAAGAGTTCATTTACAAATGTTGCATATGGAAGAGTTCATCAAGGTTCACCAGAAAACTTGCACTTAGCAAATGGTGTTACAGACAATTCTGGTTTCTGCTTCAGTGGCTGTTTCTGGTAATTAAGAACTATACAAAAAACTGAAAAGTTATTATTTATCTTCATCATATTACAGCTATTTTGTAAGATTTATCATGTGATACGTTTCCATTAAAATAAACAGAGCCATACGGATCCATGAGCAAAACAAACAAAATACACACTTGATCAATACCTTCATCAAGACCAACCAAGACACTCCTTAATATCTCATTATATTTCTAAAATGTAACCTATACTAAATTTGCAGGCAGAATGAAGTAGTTGAAAATGCTATGAATTTCACTTTATGCTTAGTGATGGATTCTGTGATGTAAATGGAGAAGGAGGATGGAATGTAAAATCAGTAGTTAAGCAATAGTGTTATTCAGATCAACTTCATCAGCTCCCCATAAGAAATATTAGTTTTTACATGCAGAGAGTGGAAGGTAACAAATAGCTAAAGAGATATGCTCAATGTGGTAATTTTAAGAAGTATGCAATCCTACACCAACATCTGAGAATAACAGTCATTGAACTCAATGGGACCTCTGAGTAGACATTTTGAGTGTTCTACAGACACTTCTCCATATCCATGGATTCTGTTTTCACAAAATCAACCATCCATGTGTTGGTGAAGGCTTTCATGGCCAGGATCACATGAAAGATGAGGATGCCTGCCATAGATCTGGGTGAAATATCAGGAGAGAATACTTCTGGAACATGGCCATACAGCTTGGAAAACATACAACAACCCTCCAAACATCCATGGCATGCATATATATATATATACTAGCTGTGCCCGGCCACGTGTTGCTGTGGCGAAGTATGGTGGTATGGGAAATAAAGTATTGAGGAATTGGTGGTAGTTAAGGTAAAGGGTAAAGGTTTTCCCCTGACATTAAGTCCAGTCGTGTCTGACTCTGGGGGTTGGTGCTCATCTCCATTTCTAAGCCTAAGAGCTGTTGTTGTCCGTAGACTCCTCCAAGGTTATGTGGCATGACTGCATGGAGCGCCGTTACCTTCCCACTGGAGCAGTACGTATTCATCTACTCTCATTTGCATGTTTTTGAACTTTAGGGTTGGCAGAAGCTGGGGCTAACAGTGGGGGCTCTCTCTGCTCCCCCAATTCAAACCTGCGACCTTTCAGTCCAGAAGTTCAGCAGCTCAGCGCTTTAACACGCTGCGCCATCAGGGGATATTATTTCCTAAAACTTGTGAATATACAATATTTCTGATTTTTTTTGTCTGTTGGAGGCAAGTATGAATGCTGCAATTAGGCAAAATGATTTTCAGCTTTTCCTCAATCCCTTCTTATTATCCAACATATTCACTTATCCAACGTTCTGCTGGCCTGTTTATGTTGGATGAGACTCTAGTGTATATTTATAATTTTATATTATCTGCTTAGAACTGGATTATATGTGCCCCCTTCTTCACAGCTGTATAAAAGGCACACTGAAGTGGATTACATGACAGTGTGGAGTCAAGATAATCCAGTTCAAAGCAGATAATATAAGATTATAAATGGGATATTTTGCTGTGTGGAAGGGCCTTGAGTCTACATTGCCATATAATCCAGTTAAAAACTGATCTGTATTTTATAGGGAGTGTGGAAGAGGCCTAAATGAGGCCTAACTCTGCCTGTCCCCTGGGCTGAGTGGGTTGCTAGGAGACCAAGTGGGCGGAGCTTAGCCTTCTAACTGGCAGCAATTGGATAAAAACAATTATCCCTCTCCCTCTAATTAGGACTTCATTTTTCTTTTCTTTTTGTTGTATGAACGTAGAGGCATGGATGAGGGATTGTGCTGCCAAGTTTAGGGTTTCTGGGATGTTGTTTTGTCCTAGGCCGAAATTTCATTACCCTTTTATATATATATATATATATATATATATATATATATATATATATAAAGCAAAGATTGTATTTGCCATTTTATATATCATTTTATTACACCATTGTATATACTGGAACTTAAGCATCCAAGGGTTTTGATATCTTGGTGGTTCCAAAAACCAAAATCCAGCAAATACCTCTGTAATACATGTACTTCATAGGGAGTTAGCCCATTGAATAGTACGGGACTGACTTCTGAGGCCTTATCTACATTGCCCTAAAATGCAGTGTAGTGGTATATTACCTCGAGGCATCCAGACATGACCCAAGGCTATGTGGTTTCACCTGGAAAAAACCTGGAATGCTAAATGACACAATGGAGCTTTGGTGGGGGAATTCCTTGCTTTCTTCTCCAAAGCTCCATCAAATCATTTAGAACAGGCATGGGCAAACTTCGGCTCTCTAGGTGTTTTGGACTCCAACTCCCACAATTCCTAACAGCCTACTGGCTGTCGGGAATTGTGGGAGTTGAAGTCCAAAGCACCTAGAGGACTGAAGTTTGCCCATGCCAGATTTAGACACAACATGGAGCAAGCAGAAGCCTCCAACCTCTGTAAGGAGGCTTTTCATGATTTTTTAATGTTGAAATGGGGGAGATGGAGGGCAGGAGCCTGTGCCAACATTGGTTTGACACTAAAGGATGTCTGGATACCCCCTTGCTGCAAAGGTAGGATTTTGGCCCCCTGTGTGGGCAGGCAATATGCAGAGAACTGGACTCTTAACTTCTGGTTCTCTGAGCATTTTCTGTAGAGTGGAAGGGCGCAGAAGATTTGTCCTCAAAAGCAAGCTTCATAGAGATTTTCTTTCCAAGGATCTCTTCACATGGGGCTAAAATCAGTGGCATGGAGAGTGGAACTGGTGCATGCCACCACCATGGCAAGACAAGAGGCTTCCCATGTTTCATTAGAATCCATGGGGGAAGCAACATGCTCCACGCGTGCTCCACATTTCCCCCCATGTGATTGCCCTCAGCTGGAGACGGGTGATGCGGAGTGTGGGGTGCCGGGTTCCCCATGGCCCCTGACAAACTCTACAAGGTCACAAGTCCACATGGTGGAGTAAATAACAATGTTCTAGTATGAGGGATGCAGACAAAGACAGGACAAAGATAAGATGACATTTTTTTTCAAAAAGAAGGCAAATAATATTTCTGATAAGAGTGGATGAAACAGCCAAGAGTTGAATGTAAACATGGTATTAAAGGTAAAGGTTTTCCCCTGACATTAAGTCCAGTAATGTCTGACTCTGGGGGTTGGTGCTCATCTCCATTTCTAAGCCGAAGAGCCGGGGTTGTCTGTAGACACCTCCAAGGTCATGTGGCTGGCATGACTGCATGGAGCGCCGTTACCTTGTTGTTAGATGCACACAAATACATGACATTCAATTACAGTAGAGTCTCACTTATCCAACATAAACGGGCCGGCAGAACGTTGGATAAGCGAATATGTTGGATAATAAGGAGAGATTAAGGAAAAGCCTATTAAACATCAAATTAGGTTATGATTTTACAAATTAAGCACCAAAACATCATGTTAGACAACAAATTTGACAGAAAAAGTAGTTCAATACGCAGTAATGCTATGTAGTAATTGCTGTATTTACGAATTTAGCACCAAAATATCATGATGTTTTGAAAACATTGACTACAAAAATGCGTTGGATAATCTAGAATGTTGGATAAGTGAGACTCTACTGTAGTTATCTAAAGAGAAAACAAGTCTTTCCTTGCATTAAGCTTATAATATAGACCAAATATGATCATATGCACTTTATACAATCATGATATGTGGGAATAATTAATAAAAGAATTAACACATTCCCAATAGACTTGTTTTATTTCTATATTCCAGTAAAATGAATGTGTCTTCCCTTCAATTAAAATAAAGCCCCTGGAGTCTGCTAAAGCACAACTACTCAGTGGTGGTTTGAACAGAATATAAAAGTTCCAGAGTTACAAGACCAATATGCTTCTAAATATGCTCCTTTCCATTAGGCTCAGCACAAGGGTTTCTGCCACTCTAATGATCTTTAATGGAGATGAGTATAAATGGAAAATGTGTTTTTTATTTCAGTCTCTAAAACACAACATACACTGCAGGGTTGGGGATTAGTGAAGCACTGCTGTAGTGTTAGAAGGCCAAAGGGTGAACAATTTATGCATTCTCTGAAGGGTAATAACCTCTCTTGGAATACAAGGCCTGGTGTGTCCATATGGCAGTTATGGAATGGAAACTGTAATTCAACTCCAATGTGTGTATTATTTACTGTGTGTCGTTAACACAAGTCTGACATAATTGACCAGGACACACAATGCTTCAGTGGTATTCAGAATTAATGAAAAAATAATCTGCCTCAATTATTTCATCTAATTTTCCCTACTCTGTTAGATTGTGCTGTCTCAAGTAGCAGCTTTATACAAATAAAGTGCATCTGTTAAACATATTCCTCTTGCCCTTTGGAAGACCATTTTGAGAAAGCAGGCCAAAAGCTGGATGCCACCAAGCAGTGAGCCATACAAAGAGAATGCTGGCAGCTAATTCAGTGCAAGGGTTTCATACAGTTGGTTGTAATACACATATATGATATTATTTGTATAGCAGGAAGGCTTGCAGAACACTGTTGGGTAGCAGTATGATTGTCATAATTGACTGTCTATTTTTTATAATCCTTTCTGTTGCTTCCTAAAAAGCTAGCTTCAAATTGCAGTAGCCAGACAACAAGCTTCCACAATGATGCACAAAAGAAAGCCCTTAATGTACACCAGTGTTCTGTGGTTTGTATAGTCACCATCCAGCCTCAAACTGGTTCCAAGATTTCCTATGTAATCATCTGCACAACAAAACCACTTTCTTAAATACTGTTTAAAACTACATTAAGTGATCAGTGTAGATGCGGGCTTAGTTTGGATCTACACTGGCCTATATCCCAGGATCTGATCCCAGATTATCTGCCTATCCCAGGTTATCTGGCAGTGTAGACTCATATATTCCAGTTCAAAGCAAATATAATCTGGGATCCGATCCTGGTATATAGGCCAGTGTAGATCCAGCCTTAGGACCTGATTATGTTAGAGAATTTTAGCGTCCTAAGACACTTGTTGGACGCTGGGAGAACAGAGTTTGCTGGAGCTCATCAGATGACATAGGGCTACTTCCGGAGGGGCTCTGTGCTTCCAGCATCCTAGAATGCTGCCCAAAGAACACAGGAGGCTTTCTGTGTTCTCATAGGAAGAACAAGGCGAAGGTAGAGGAAAGCTGGGTGGTGATGCGTCCCCCATGGGATAAGTAAGGGGGCAATGTGGGTGATGCGGGAAGATGGGCAACAGATACAATTGTTGCAGGAAGTCATCAGTTCATATAATACACTTCACTCAACTCACTGAAAGTTAACCTACCTGTCATTCCAAATTAAATTTCTTCATTAAAAGCTTGCTTAAACAGGAAGGTCTTCCACTGTTTTTTAAATGATGTCAGGGAAGGGGTTGTTTTAATTTCCTTGGGGAGGGAGTTCCAAAAGGTCGGGCGGCCACTAAAAAGGCCCTTGCTCTCATCACTGCCAACCACATTGGCAATGGTGATGGCAGAGAAAGAAAGGCCTTTCTGGAAGATCTTGACACTCGGGCAGGTTGGTATGAGGAGATGAAGTCATGATAGGCAAGTTAGACCCAAAACTTTTAGGCCTTAAAAGGCCAAAACCAACACCTTGAATCAGGCCCAGAAACATATGCAAGTGTTGTAGCAGGGGGAAAGTACACTCCCTGTGTCCAGCACCTCTGAATAACTTGGCTGTGCATTTTTGGACTAGTTGAAGTTTCTGGGCACTTTTATTTATTTGTTTTTTAACCATATTTATAGAGGAGACTCAAGGCAGCCTTACAACAGGCAGCAATTTGATGCCATATAAACAATAAACAATAACAATTAAAACCAAACAATTAAAACATGAATTATTAAAAACAACAATTAAAATCATGACAACCAAAAATATAATCCAGGGCTGTTCCATTTGTCAATACATTGTTTCATAATCACATATTGCACTGCTCCAATTACTTGTCAAAAGCTTGGTCCCAAAGCCATGTCTTAAGTTTTTTTCCTCTAGGTCAGGAGAGAAGGGGCTGATCTGATCTCCTTGGGGAGGGAGTTCCATAGTGGAGGGGTTACCACTGAGAAGTCACTGTCTCTCGTCCCCACCAATCGTGACTGCAAAGGAGATGGGACCAAGAACAGGACCTCTCCAAACTATCTTAATTTCTGAGATGGTTTCAAGGGCAGCCCCACATAGATCCTGTTACAGTAGTCTAAATGGGATATAACTAAGGCATGGACCACCATGGTCAAATCCAGCTTCTCAAGGTATGGTTGCAGATGATGCACAAATTTTAGTTGTGCAAAGGCCCTCCTGGCACATGGGCCTCCAGGCTTAGCGATGAATCCAGAAGGACCCTCAAACTATGGACCTGTCTCTTCAGAGGGAGTGTGACCCCATCCAGCCAGGTTGCCATCCTATACCCTGATCTGTCTTACAACTGACCAGAAGGACCTCCGTCTTGTCTGGATTCAATTTCAGTTTGTTTGTCCTCATCCAGTCCACAACAGCTGACAAGCACCAAAAATTTTCGCACACACCCCTAGTAACTAATTACCCATTTCCATTATATCCAATGATGGTCTTTTAAGTAGTGGTTTTACAACTGCCATTTTTAGGCTAGATGGAAATTTGACTTGGTTGAAAGATGCACTAGCCAGCCTCTTCACCCAATCAGCTAACCCCTCCCCCACCCTAGCCTGTTTAATTAGCCAAGAAGGGCAATAGGTCTTTTCTCAAGAATTTTTGATATTAGTTGGTCAGATTCTCTAATTCTGGTAAATTGTTCTACACTTTTTGGACTTTGGAAAAAGGCAATGTATAAGAAAAGAGAAAGAATTTTAGGAAAACACTCAGATTGATACACAAGTTCAGCTACTGGACCTAATATCTGAACTCTTGTTTCAATCTGAGTGTATTTCCAAAACACATAGGCTAATAAATATTAGACTTCAGATTACCAGTAATTAAAGGACAATTAGAAATGTTTATATTATTAGGTTCGTACCTTGCACATTATTCAAGTCTGTGTGTAAATAACACATGGGCAACAATGATGCATTGTTTGGATATTAATTTTCTCAAGAGCCTCCATTAATTTACTGAATACTGTAACCCTAAACAAAAATTGTAGAGAGAGGATTGACTTTATTTTACACAAACAATAATCATTTTGTCATAAAGTGCAAAAGCTTTTCATCACGGTAACAGTGTGCATGTTTATGTAGGCATGGCTTTATGGTTATGTTCTTTGTGTATGTTGGAGAAGATTCTCAGCTGGTGTGTGTTTCTAAGTTGTTTATTGCTTATTTTAACACCAAAGCGACATTATTATGGGGGTTCTTGGCAAGATTTGTTCAAAGGAGGTCTGCTTTTGCCTCCCTTTGAGGCTGGGAAAGTGTGACTTGCCCAAGGTCCCCTAGTAAGTTTCCACAGTTGGGCATGAATTCAAAACATAGTCTTCAGAGTCATGGTTCCTGATTCTGATCCATGGCCCATGCTCAAACCACTATTTCACCTTCCCAGAATTTCCAAATGTGAATTAGAAAAGGACAATCATCTCTATTTTCTTTTCACAGTAATCATGTTTAATTCCAAGCAAATTTGCACTGAAATAAATAAATAACAATTAGGATGCTAGTTGCCAGCTTTTAGGAGAGAATTAGGCTAGCACTGTTGCAGCCTTGTTGCTCCTAGGAGAGTAACCTCACAGAAAAGCAGTGGAAATACTGGAGTGATTTCTAGTACGTTGCTTCCCAAACATTAAATAAGAAGACTGGATTTCATTCTCAGAACTATGCTCTGCTTTTCTCCCTTCAACTTTCTAGATCTTTACTTATGGAGAACTTCAGACTTGCTCAGAAATGTGTCTATTGACCCCCTCCTCCCCCCCCCCCCAAATCAGGATAACTATTCCAAAGTTTCAAGTTAGGTCCAATGTTTGGAGGGATAACCACTGTATTTTAGAGGGATTTAGACAGGTTGGAGAGGCTCTGAATATACAGTAACCAGTGCCACCTCATCACATGGGCCAATTTGCCCGTCATACACTGCTTCCCCTCCACTTTCAGCACAGACCTCATTAGATGATCCACAGGAACTTTTGGCCAGGGTCTGTGTCAAAAATGGAGTGGAACCGGTGCATGCTGCCATAGTGGCAACATGTTCCTGTGTTGACTTATCAGCAATGGAAAGAAGCCAGGTGGTGATGCTTCCCTCCATGGGATGAGGCGTAAGTAAATTCATGTGATGCAGGGCATGGAGTGATGGGATCTCCATGCCCCCTGACGGGAGTCCATGGATTTGCCACAATGCAGGACAAATCCACGGGTTTTTATGATGAGGTCATAACTAATGTATCCATGAGATATACATTCCCATATGGACTGTGCTCACATTAAACTGTGAATATGATCAAAATTCATTGAACTACCTCACTTCCAGTATATTATATATTTGTTTTAAAGACACAGATGTTCCTAGGGAGGTATTTTGTCCAGATATTTGCTAGGTATTCCAATTCAACTCTATGGTAATTTTCAGGAGAAATATATCATATAATCACCTGTAAGATCCACAAAATTACTGGAGAGACTATCCAGTTGTAGTTAGCAATCATTTGTACATGTTGTAGTTAGCAATGACAATTGTAGTTGGCAATCATTTCCACATGTGACCAAGCCATATTAAATTCTTTTATAATGCTGTGGCACCCAGTGTGAACTCTTGCATGCAAGTGTATTAGATTTTAGAATTAGGCTTGAAGAAAATCCCAATAATTTTTCTAAAATTAGATAAAGGTGAACTTTGTTATTTATGTTCCTAGAGTGGAAAGAATAACTAGCATTACTTTTCGGGAAGACTGACTTCATTGTTAAAAGGCATCATAAATATCTGAGTGAACAGTGAGGAACCCTGCCTAGAATTCTTAAGATATTTTCCATTAGCATTCATTCTTGTTTACATATTAGATGTCAGTCTCTAGTTTCTGTGTTCAATACAGAGAACCAAAAATGTTCAAGAGTAATATATCACTTTGTGTAAAACACCCTATACCAATGAATCCAGAGAGACCTGCTGGGCCATCAAACAGAATTCCTAATCCAATCAAAGCTAAACATTTGGGTCAATTTAGAAAGAAATGTATTTATTAAGTGTAAAGGTTACTTCAATTTGAGGATTAGCCCATGCTACATTCCAATTAGATGCTACACTTCCACAGCTTTTTCACACAATTCCTCTGATGTTTTGCTCATTCATTGTAACATCTGTTGTTTAAAAAGATCTAACAAGAAAAATGACTTGTTGCATAAAAACAAGTCATTTTTACATAGCAAATGAGATCTGCAAACTTCTCAAGAATCATTCTGATCTTTTCGTAAGTGTTCAGAGGTGTTTGCTATTGAAGAGCTATAGTCTACATATTTTAACTGTCTTATTTTATACAATACAATTAAGGGTGCGTCTACACATACTGGAAAAAGCTGGTGTAAATGGTTCTGAGGTTCCTCTGATGTGAGCCTGGGGGAGTCCTTAGTCCTTCAGCCATTTATGTGGTTTTCATATATTTTATCATGTATTGTTGTTTAATCTTTGTGTTTTTTATTTTTGTCTATTTTGAGTCAGTATTGTTTTATATTTGAATGGCATCAAATTGTTACTGAGTATTAGCCACTCTGAGTCTCTCAATGAGTGAGAGAGGGTGGGATATAAAACAAAGCACAGTAGAGTCTCACTTATCCAACATTCACTTATCCAATGTTCTGGATTATCCAACACAGTTTGCCCCCCCCCACCCCAATCCACAGCTGTTTCTCTAGGCAGCAAGGACTGAACTTTTTATGCATTTAATTTCCGATAATGTTGTCTGTAAGTTCATTTTCTGCAATTCTATCTTTATTTGTAGTCAATTTATTGGTAGCCAATTTTTTTTAGTCAATGTTTTCAATATATTACAATGTTTTGGTGTTACATTCATAAATACAGTAATTACTACATAATGTTACCTTGTATTGAACTGCTTTTTCTGTCGATTTGTTATAAAACATGATGTTTTTGGTGCTTAATTTGAAAAAATCATAACGTAATTTGATGTTTAATAGGCTTTTCCTTAATCCCTCCTTATTATCCAACATTTTTGCTTATCTAACGTTCTGCTGGCCCGTTTATGTTGGAGAAGTGAGAGTCTACTGTACTTTGTTTCAACTGTGTTATCAGCCGACAGTCATGTTCTGACAAAGGTAAGATATAAATAAAACATAGATGATAGAGAGATATTTTGCTGTATATTGTCTAAGGAGGTAAGTAAGTACTGGAAGTCAACAGATGAGTCTACTCCAAACATTTAGATGGACAGAGTGGGGTCGGTAACTGATAAACTGACGCATCACGTAAGGACAGCTAAAAGGCACAAGGGAAACCAATTCTCTGTGGTTTCTGTTTATTGCATTAATAAACAAGACACATAATCTCATTCGAAAAGCACTTCGGAAAGTTGATATTATTGAGCAATACTGTACTTTTTGCACTGATAAGTCATCATAGAGAGCTTCAGAATCAGTAGCTTGGTGTCTGGTTACTTCCAAAAATTTATGGATAATTGTTAGCTGTTCTTTTGAATTATTTTTAAAAGAAAAAACATTCTGACATGTGATCAATGTGAAAAATTGGTCTGTTTTGATTTAATCATAGTTTTATACTATCATACTGCAATTCTCACCTTCACCTTTGGAAACAGGTGCTACTACAGGAAATGCCAGTTAAAATGAAGTGCTGCTTCTTTGAGTTTCAGATACAATTCTATACCCATATCTGGGTCTAAATGCCACTGAACAGAATGGGATATTCTACTAAGAATATTGGCCCAAAAAGGGATTAAAATGATCTTACAGGTTTTGATGAGCAAAGTTTAAGATTTATTATAGGAATGGTTGCTGTGGGAGGTTGCAATCTTCGGAGTCTCCATTTAGGTTCCGGCAAATTAAGCACCTTCTATGTATAGCAGAGGGGTGGTTAATGTATCCTATGGCAACTAAACAACATCCAACCCCTATTTTGTGACTTTTATAATCCTGCATGCTTTCTTGTGGGGTGCAATATGTATCCAAATGGGATTTTGCTGCTAAATAATCCAATTGCTTATCTGGTGCTGCCCAACATAGATTAGTGAATATCAGAGCCGGCCCTAGGTATTTTTCAAGTGTAGGCGAACAGAATTTTGCCCCCCCCCCAAAAAAAAACAATCACTGAAAAATAAAAGTGTTGGATAAGCGAAAATGTTGGATAATAAGGAGGGATTAAGGAAAAGCCTATTAAACATCAAATTACATTAAGATTTTACAAATTAAGCACCAAAACATCATGTTTTACAACAAATCAACAGAAAAAGCAGTCTCAACTGCGCCCCTGTATGTTTGGCGACCGAAGTGACCGCTTAATTCGCTTCATTGTTGGACCGGCTCTGGTGAATATTCACTGACAAATGAAATGATTGTTGGGTCACTCTGACAAATACTTCTTTTATCAAGGCTTAAAGATTGGTAGAAGGAAGAGAAAACGATGGGGTGAAAGAAGTTTCAAATAATTCAAATTGTTCAGCTGAGTTCTGATATGACCCCACAATTTCTATTAATAAGTATCTTGCTTTATATTTCTTGCATAGGTTTCCACTCAAAATGCAGACCATAGTTATGAGACTGCTAGAAAGTTGAACAAACTGTAAGAGAGGGCCAGTATGTAAATTGGGTTCTTGATGGTGCCACCGTATTGTTCCTGCTAATGTTGAATTCTATGTTACAATTTCTGCCAAAAGACTAATGTCTGAGTACATGTGTGGCGGATAGGGGTGGGAGGGGTGTCAGCACTGGAAAGCTGTCCTTTAAGTCTAGTGGCACTCCAAACCCTAATCAATACCTACCTCATGATGACCTCCCAAGTTATCTTTCATCTCCAGTTATAAATTAGGGCTACACAATATACACCCACTCATCCTGTTATCTTTGTTTCACCTATGTTCTGGTGCCTTATCCAGTTTTCTTGGAAAAGGTATAATTATCAACATCTTTTTTAAAAAGATAGAGAACCACTACATTTGTAATGACACCATTTAGGTCTAGCCATCCACTCTTAGGCACTCAAATTATAAATTCAAACAGAAGCAAAAAGGTGTTACATAAGTTCAGTAAATGGAGCATAATAAATGGATGCTTTCCCATCTTTCTCAAGTCAATAGTCATTCAGATATTCCAATGCTACTTCTGTGTCCATATTTAATCTTCTGTACTTGAATTTAAAGATACCCAGGTGTTTGAAGTATCCTACCTAGGATTTGATTTTTAGAGTGTTCACCGAAGAGTAATGGTTTGTTGTCGAAGGTAATGGTTCTTTGGAGGGAATTTACACTGGGAAAATAGCATGATTGGAGAGCCCTAAATATCTCTATATTATCACATATTCATTTTCAAAGGAGCCCTAGAAATCTTTTAATTAATAAGGAAAGACAATGTATGGGCATCTAATTACAAATCTCGCCTCATAAACAATAGTCTGAGAGACTTTGGAATGAGGCAGCATCATGCGTTTCCTCCTATGTTCTTTATTAAGAGAATGAAATCTACTGGTTTCTAAGCACAAAGGAAAAGAAAGAAGGAAGTAAAAAGAGAGAAAATAAGAGAGAAAGATTATAGAAAATAAAATTGTCAACAAATCACACAGTATATGTTATATTCATGCTGTGAAGCTCCAGCTTGCAAAATGAGAGCATTAATTGTTGCAATATTTTTGCCCCAATTTTCTCTTTTTCAAGATGAGCTTATATTCTTTTTATATCTTGCGTGCATTGTTGTTTGTAGTGGTGTAGCCCTGTCTTTTTTACATGCATGCTGTTGCCAGGGAATGGCACCCGGCATGGCGTGGTAATTAAAGCCTGTGCAGACCATGCATATTTTAATTATGACTTGTTTTAATGTCGAAAGTATTGACTCAGGCTGCCCACATGAGACATGGCCATTGGCCACACATTCCTTGAGGGCCAGCAATGACGGCCAATGCATTCTTTCAGAGTCCCAAATATTAAACAGACATTAACTTGTTTTTGAGCTTTGCATGTGCTACACATACATAAATCTATCTGTATCATGGGCCTGAGATGAGAAGTAGCATCGGAAATATGATGATAGCAGTGGTCATGGGGGAATACCTTGTCTGTTGGAAAATTGAACTTAGGAGGCCTCGGTGGTACAGCAGATTAAACCTCTGAACTGCTAAACTTGCTGACCAAAAGGTGGGCAGTTTGAATCCAGAGAGTGGTGTGAGTTCCTACTGTTAGCCCCAGCTTCTGCCAACCTAGCAGTTTGAAAACTTGCAAATGTGAGATGAATAGGTACCGCTCCAGCAGGAAGGTGATGGCGCTTCATGCAGTCATGCTGGCCACATGACTTTGGAGGTGTCAACAGACAATGCCGGCTCTTCAGCTTAGAAATGGAGATGAGCACCAACCCCCAGAGTCAGACACAACTAGACTTAATGCCAGGGGAAAACCTTTACCTTTACCTACCAGATCTCAGAGGCCAAAAGCAGAGGCTGCAATAAAGGAAGAGACATTCCCACCCCTTCTCCACATAAAAGACTCAAGCCATTGTCCTTACATTTGCAATGAGCACACCTTGTCTTTGTTAAGGGGCAGACTTTCCACTAGCATGGCCTCCAGTTTTCAGCTCTGTTGCCTGCAGGGATTTGAGTGCTCTCAAGTTTCAACCTGCACAAAGGCAACATCCTAAGCTCTCTTGAGTTTTTTTTTTCAATGAAAAGGGTCTTAAATAACACAGAAATGCCCTAGACAAAACAAGACGTGTAGACAGGATGGAAAAGTCTCCGTTTAAAAATTACCTGATAGAGAAGAAATATGTGCCTATCAATATATGTGTATCCAGGAATGGAAAATTCCTGGCTGGTGCCTCTCTCTTTCTTGGTCTCTCTCTTGGTTCTGCTGACCAAGGTAGGAAGGATTAGATTTCGGCTGCCAAGAGCAATATCCCTTCTAGGCTTCTTATTTTTGACTTTTACGTGGAGAGAAAGGAGAAAAGTCATGTAGATCTTTTCCAGTTTCTTTCTTTTTGTATTTAAAATTCACATATTATTTTCTCATGTGTAACCAATCACAGCTGCCAGTAGGCATCAAGGGTGTCAGGAGCTGGCAAGGATCCTATGGCTCAGTTGTGCTCTGGGTTTCAGTACTGTAAGCTACCTGCACTGGGGATGGAAAAAATATTAGAAATCCTTGAAGCATGGCTGAAAAACTTTTTTCTTGAGTGCTGTTATTCTTGAGTGGAGGAGAGAGTCCTAAAATCTTCAGAGTTATGTTCTGTCTTAATACTGCTTTTAATACTGTTTATATTTAATCCTGTTTTAATATTTGCATATTTGCATATTGTATCTTTTAAATTGTATGCTGATGCTTTTATGTTAAGCCGCTTTGAGTTTCCTTCAAGACAGATAAAGCGGGGTGTAAATATTAATAACAACAAAAACAATAATAATAATATTCTGCATGCAAAATGCATGTAGGTGTTTGTTAGCAGATAATAACATTTGTGCACAGAAGTTTTCTGAATAGATAATAAAATTTTTGATAAGAAAAAAGTCTTTCTTTTGAGAAATGTTTTTCCACAGAAAATTATGTTTTCTGCACAAAAAATAGTATATTTGGTCCAGAATACACTCCCCCGTTATTAATAGTCTTTGCTAACAGTTTTCAATGAATTTTCAGCAATGAGGGAGAAAACTGTAACATTATTTATTCTCACCTGTCAAAATGAACTTTATTCTTGCCTGCAAGATTGTCATCTCTAATCTACATATGTGACTTTATTTGTGTCTTGAGAACTGGGTGTGTCATAGTGTTTGTAATATTTCCCTGAGTTTATTTTCTGCAAGGAAATTGGGAAAATGAGACATGTAGGAATAAACGTGGTTTAAGCATCCCTGCCCCATGCTTGTTTTATACATAATTTCTAGGCTTGTGTGATCAATGAAAAAATGTTTCAAAACTCATTACAAAATTAGGGGGCGCTGACGTTTCATTTCTAAAGTGTTTCTAAAGTATCCTCAGTGAAAATGTTGGTACTACAAGAGTAATGCAATTTTGTTACTTTTTTGTTCTAGTAATTGCACACGTGGGGAAACTTCTCCCTCATTTTTACAGCTACTGGGGTGAAACTTGCTACGATGGTAGAACACATTTACCACTTTTAGCCCATCCAGTTTCAGAACATTTCACTTATCCATGTATGTTTGCGGAATGTTCAAAGTGTTTATAAATGACATTAAAAAACCTACAAGAGGTATCTCCTTGAATTTTCTATACAATGGTGCAAGATAACAGAGGATCATTCCCCTCCCAAACTTTAAGAAATATTTGTACATCTACTGATTTTAGGGATTTTTAAAAAACTTTTGACAAAAACCTTTTTTTTTGTAAAATAAAAAAAGCCACAGCAGCTATCTCATTGAATGTCTTTCATATTAACCAATAGAACTTCCATGTAGGGATTTCTTCCCAACCCAGCATAGAGATTTCCTTACTAAAAGTATCAGTCAGTCCTCCTCTTTGTAGGTTAAACAATTTATTGGAACTCTGGCTGGCTGCTGTTTGGAAGGGATAAATCTCTCCACTATCCTGATTGTGGCTTTCTGATGCTAAGCAGAATTCTGGAAAATGTAGTTTAGGCAGGGCCTTTTGAATTCTCTGGCATAGGGCTCCTCACCTTCTCAAACTACGTTTCCCAGAATTCTGTGCTTTCTCAGTCTCTTTCCCAGCAAACTCTGCTTTCTCCCTGTTGCTTGCCTCTCCTAATGGTGAGAAATTAATTTAAAGAAGGAGGGCAGCCTTTTTGGCTTTGCTTTGCTTCCTTGCACTGTAAATAAAACTGACTTTTGGAAGCTTCCAAGATTTACAAAATGCAAATGAAAAAGTATTGGGTAAGTTTTGATTCTTAAGGTTTGGGCATGGGCCACGTGCAGGTGTCAGATATTGTGTTGTATGTACGAATTTGATACAACTTACAATGACTAATGAAAAATTACACACCCCTAAGAATTTCTAAAGGAAGCCAGAGAATGATATGCACTATTATGTCAGAATCATGATCAATAGACTTGGACATAACTGAGATTAGCTGATAATATGTTCTATAGGTTACTCCATTTCCTCCAGATTTGTACATTCAGTCGGCATAAGAACTAATCTCTCTTTCCATTGCAATCAATGAAAGTTTAACCTTCATATGTATGGGACTTAATGGGGTAAACGCTTGGGGAAAGTGATCTCTCTCATATCCACATAGTTCTGTTACAGATTAGTCACATGCATTAATATTTGTAAGAAGTGTTCATCTGCACTCTCTTTTGCATGTGGTTTAGCTCTGAGAGAATGTGTTTTAAAAGTTTGCAAATATTTTAGCTGAACTGTGTTAAGGAATATGTCTCAAGCTTACCCTATAATGAACATTTCAGAGCCACAAAATGTCACAATTAAAGTCTTTTTGTTGTCTGTAGGACACTGTGTTCCTTTTGGAACCTCTTTATTTCTTTACTACCACTGATTAACACTTAGCACCATCCAGCACAATTCTTCTCTTTGATAGAAACAAAGTCCCTTGCTCTCCTTTTCCTTGGAAATTGACACCCAACAAGACAAACAGAGGAACTGGGAGAAAGAACAAAACAAAAACCACATTATTCTGTTTTAGTAACATTTAATTATGTATTATCTAAGCAGCCCTGATTGCAAATATTTGTATTCTTAATGGGATGTTTTGTTTGACCCAGTACATCTTTCTTCTTCTCGCTGTTGTTGAAATGCTGGCTTTGACATGTTTTGATCACTTTTATGAATGTTGCAGGCCATTTGTGATGGGGTAGGCATGGTGACAAACAAACTGACTGCCTGTCACCTGATTCTCAAGGTGCCAATAGCTACCTAAGCAGATTCCTGTAGCTAAATTGCAACTTCAAATGGGAGTAAATGTTTAACCAAGATCTTTGGAGTTTGCAACTTTGGAATCAATGTATTTGTAACCCAGCCTTTGTTTTAGCTTTATGTTTCACTGACGGAAGGCACGAAGGTAGCCGAGAAGCAACAGTAAGTGACTCTATATTCAGTTATATTATATTCAACACCTGGACACTAAGGACAAGTTGGAATGTGCCTAGAGGTGGGTGATCAAAATGGACAAAGATCTGAAAGCCAAGCCTTATGAGATTCAACCTAGGGAGCTGGATATATTTAGCCTAGCGAAGAGAAGGTGACATGATAGCCATGTATAAATATTTGATGGGATGGCATATTGAGGATGGAACAAACTTATTTTCTTTGGCTCTGGATAGTAAAACATGGATTAAAACTATAGAAAAAGAGGTGCCACTCCTTGGTAAGAGTGACTTTACAGTGGAATATGCTACCTTGGAGTATGGTGGAGTCTCCTTTTCTGGAGATTTTTAAATAGAGGGTGGATGGCCATCAATTAGGAGTGCTTTGATGATGTGTTGCTGTGAGGTAGAGGGTTGGATTGGATGACTGCTAGTCTCTTCCAACTCATATGACCACCAGTATTAGTGGCCCATACTGATTTTCTGTACAAGGAAATAGCAGAACACTAAAAATACATTAGGATTGTGTCAGAAATAAGGATCTTTTAGAGCAGTTTCTCAAACCATGCTCCTCCAGATGTTTTGAACTTCAGCTCCCACAGTTCATAATAGCTGGTTGGGATTTCTGGGAGCTGAAATCCAAAACACCTAGAGAAGCACAGTTTGAGAAACACTGTTTTAGAGGATGGGAATAAAGATGTGAGGGACGGCATACAACATGGTTGGCACTAAACGTTTTATGAATATAAATGATTTTCCTAGAATACAAAACAATCTATATCTTTGCCTAAGTTGGTTGGAATTCCTAAGCAAAGTTCATTTGGTTGTGGTGAGGAAATCTTTTGCCTGTGTGTTGACCTTGGTCTTGCCAGGCTTGAAATCTTAATATAGTATAGGGAAAACACAAATGCACTCACAATTCAGCAACAGGGTGGGCTGTGAGCCCCTTTTACGGATATAGGACTGATTCTGGAGGAATGTTCTCTGCGCCATAATATCCTTGGAGTAATTTATTTGAGGACTGTTAGAATATGAAATCCACATGGGTTTTGAAAGATTCATAATCAGGAGTGAGCAGGAAATCTAATCTAATGAAAGGAAAGCAATCACGGTGAATTTGATGTGATGCTAAAACAAGGGCTCCATGCAAAAGAGATCCTAATGGAAATGTAACTTTTTCCATATGTGTTCTTCTGTAGGTATTTTTCCATGGAGGAAAAATGTTCCATTGCAATGCAAGCCTGCCTGCCTTTCTTTCTTTCTTTCTTTCTTTCTTTCTTTCTTTCTTTCTTTCTTTCTTTCTTTCTTTCTTTCTTTCTTTCTTTCTTTCGCCCATTTTTTGTAATTTTGAAACTGGAGGTTAGGGGCTTAATAGGTAACGTTTAAAGGAAAAACTCTCCATGAGGAAAACTTATTTGAAGGAAAATGGGCTTTGTTATCTTGACAAAAAATGGATCTAGATTGTAATTTGCCCTATAAAGTCCAGCCAATGCCTTGTGAAAGAAAAATGTTCTGTTGCAATGAAAGTCTTTCTGTCTGTCTGTCTGTCTGTCCATTCATTTTTGTACTTATTGAGGCTGGAGACTGAGGAATTAATGGTGAATTTCCAAGGAGAAAGTTAATTAGGAAAACTTATTTGGATGAATATGGACTTTTTTTCCTTGAGAAAAAATGGACCTAGGTGGTAAATTTGACCTATGAGGTCCAACCAATGTTTCATGAAAATCAGAAGGCCAAAGGAGAACTCTGGTGTTGATAAAGGGTAAAAGACACTGAGGACCAGTGTGTATTGGCATGGGATATTTGACTGGAAGTGCTTATATGCATCCCTGGTGTGGTCCACTTTGGGTTTTTTGGCTTGCTCTTTGGATGGTGATAGAGAGCTTCTTTCTCTATTTCAGAAGGTTGACCATCATCTCTTTTCTAGTTCTGTGACTTGCTTTTCTATTCCTTTGTTTGTAAGCATACGCTGAATCTTTATTGGCATATGCATGCATTCATTCCATGCATGTGTGCATGTACAACCCATTTTTAATTGTGTGCTATTGCTGGTTAGATTTTCTAAAACCGATATTGTTTATGTACAACCCTAGCAATGTATTACATAAAATACTCTCTTAAACCATGATACCTCTTTTCTTGAATGCAACACTGGGCATGTCCCCCACTTCAACATGCAGGAGTCTCTTCACAGGCAAGTTGATATAGGTAGGATTTAAAAACAGTTGGCTTAATAAAATTACAGTTCTTGAGTTTGAGAGAAAAATTCCTTTGTCAAGACCTCTGGGTTTGAAGGAAGGATCACAGTTGCCCCTTGTATCCATGGAATCTGTTATTTCCAATGACTACATATTCTCAAGCCCTATATTACTAAATGTCAGTAATATGAGCACACACACACTGAAGAGTGTGCATCCACATCACTACCATTTACCAGTTTGGGTGTAACTGCCCACATTCTTTTCATACCCTGGAACTGAACCTTTGTAGATAAGACAGATCAACTTTATTATTAAGTTTGAAAAGCTACTGTAGTTAAGATGCAAGAAAGGTTCTTGATGATTCCTCACGTTCCATTATGGTTTGTTCCCCCCTGGATAATTATTATTGCTGGGGGTAAGGAAAGTTCTTCGTGACTTGTGACTTCATGTTCACAGGAGTTAAAGAGATCAAGCACAATTCGAGAGGAGAATTTCAGGTGGGAGGGGAGTGAAGGAAAGAGGGCGGAATGGTCTTTGCCGACATAGGTTTTTCCATGAGTTTGCCTGACTCAGAAGCTGTATGCTTCTGATAAGGAGTTACCTGCTGTGATAACCAAGACAGAAGTTTTTAGTCACAATGGATTTGTATAGACCAGCTATTACATGCACAATAGCATTTCATAAAACCTACAAGGGAATTGTTCTTTCGAAATCTGAAGCAGACATTTACTAATCTGTGTTTTTAATCTCTAGAACTTTTCTTTGAAAAGATTGCCAATCTAGTTCAAATATCAGTCTGTGTCCTGGGCAAGAGACTGAAAAGAGTGAATGTGACTGGTGATCATGATGGCTTTATTCTTGTCTTAGCACAGATGACTTAAGATAAGGCTGCTGAGCAGAGATGCCCCATGGATTTATTGCTGTAGGACATTTCATTTCCATGTCTCAGTTTTAGGAGCATTCCTCCTCAAACTGCTCCAGTTTATACAGGAGCAATCCTGCTGTCAAACTTCTATGGGAAATAATAAAGCCCAGCACCTACAGGGCCCCTGTAAAACAGAGAGTGGATTCAGTGCCTTTTTGGCAACAAATTTTGAGTCCTTGTGCCATTTTTTCACAGGTAATCTCATTTCTATCTGTTATCACAAGCTCACTTAGCATTGTGGCAAGGAGTTCTTGGATTTATTTATTCTGAAGTAAGTCCAATTGAGTTTGCTGCTATTTACTTGAAACAAATGAATATTTGTAATTATAGTCACAAAACCTGATCTGCCACATACCTGTATTTACTTGAGTATAATGTGCCATCAAATGTAATTTTGAATGGATTTGCCCTTGAATGTAATGCACCCAATATCACTCACATAACATGTCAGGGAGGCAGGTAGCATGAATAGGCCATTTGGGAAGTCACATCCCTTTGTCAGGCAAATTCACCAGCCTCAAACAATTCTCAGCTGGTATCATTCACATGGCCTTCAAAATTGAGGTGTTAGAGTTTGAAGGCCTTGTGAATGAGGCCAGTGGGAACCTCATGGGATTGAGTCTGGGTAAGGGGGGTGAGAGATTCCAAGGGCTGTCCAGGAGGCAAGTTTTTGGCTGAGCATCCAGATTGACTGGGTCGTCCTGCTTTTAAGTGGTCTTATCAGTTTATGAATCTGTTGTGTATTTTTACTGCTGAACAAATTGAGTCTTTCGACTGTAATAAAGTTTGACTGATTGAATGACTGGATCACCAGCTGGGCATTCTCCCTCCTACTCCAAGTGCCACGGAGCCCTGAGGTTGGCAACACCACTGGAAATAGCTTCATCACATGCTCCAAATCCCTGTCCAGCCTCCAGGGTTCCTGGTTCCTCTGGGCCTTTTCATTCAGGTGGATTTATTTATTTGATTCTAATACATCATTGAATTGAATGTGCACCTAAATTTTGGCAATGTAATTTTGGTCTTCTTCACATGGGCATGGCGTTGATGTGGTCTGCCATGCACCATCACACAACCCACAGCAAGCCCCACCTATTTTCCTCCCAAAGTGGGAGGCAAAGAGCCTTCCACTACAGGGAGGAAAGTGTTGTGTGGGTAAATCTGATGAAGTTACTCATGCTTTTGGCCCCAAAAGCCCATGTGATGGCAGAAAGGGTGGCAGGGCAATGCGCGTTGCCATGCATTGTCACCTTTTCTGACATGTGATGAGGAAAGGAGGGAAGGCGTGTGGGGCACCATGAGTCACTCTGCACACCTTCTCTTTTGCCAGAGAAAGCTGGCAAGATGGAACAACCCAACTGGGCCATGTGACAAGGTCCTAAGTCAAATAATAGCGAACATTAGACTCAAGTAAATATGGTATCAACTGAGAAGTTAGTCACAGTGAGTTCATTGAGTCTTCTGGGCAAATGGATATAGGTATTGCATTCTGACTGCTTCTGTAGGCTCTTTTCATTCGTGTGTGTGTATATATATATATATATATATATACACACACACACACACACACACACACACACACACACAGTAGAGTCTCACTTATCCAACATAAACAGGCCGGCAGAACGTTGGATAAGCGAATATGTTGGATAATAAGGAGGCATTAAGGAAAAGCTTATTAAACATCAAATTAGGTTATGATTTTACAAATTAAGCACCAAAACATCATGTTATACAACAAATTTGACAGAAAAGGTAGTTCAATACACAGTAATGCTATGTAGTAATTACTGTATTTACGAATTTAGCACCAAAATATCATGATATATTGAAAACGTTGACTCAAAAATGCATTGGATAATCCAGAACGTTGGATAAGTGAGTGTTGGATAAGTGAGACTCTACTGTATATATATATACACATACACACACACACACACACACACACACACACACACACACAATCGTAGAATGTGGGGCTAATTAAACATCTGGAAAATCTCAATGTGCACAATTAACTGTGCACAAGGAGATCACATTTTTAACAATTCTCATATTTAAAAAAATCAATTTTAAATAGCAGGAAATTGGCAAGATAGAACCCCACTCCCTTTAGTGCTATGTTAATCTTTATTAGTTTTAATAGAGCTTTAGCCTTCTCCACTAAAGAGTGTTGGTGCCTCATCAAACTACAGCACCCAGGGTTCTATAGTATTGAGCGATGGCAGTTAAAATGCAGTCAAACTGCATTTATTCTTTGGAGTAGGTGCACCCTTAATGAAGGAAACTGAAATAAAAATGTGGGGGTTGCAATAAAAGTGGATTCTCCCGCCTGCCTCCTGAAATGGTCCAGAATCTCAGAATTCTAGTGTTTCATTTTGCCACATGTATAGAGCAGACCAATGTTAAAGTATAAAAGCTTTGGGTGGATTTAGACAGAAATTGTCCCCTATTCAGGTACTGAGAATGAGAATGATCATGATGACCTCTCTGTTGCTGTTCTCATTTCCCTCTTGTGCTCTGAAATATGCAGGGAGGTTGTCTGTTCTCTATCCATGGAGGCTCGTTATATAACCAGGGGATAACAATGGTTGACTATGCTGTATCACTTTTGTTTACTAGCATACTTTTTGATGGCAATTTATTTGTTTAAAAGGAGCAATAACAATTAACTGAACATAAGAATTTAATTGCTCAGTAGACCAACATCTTCTCTCATGCTTCCTTCTAGATGTTCTTACACCATTTGTCAGTGACCCTATTTGCCAGTGAAGCCACTGGCAGCCAGTTCTTTGAGTGGGGAGACCCACTTCATTGTGGTAATATGGGACACACATACTGCTTAGACCACAGTCTACTTGTGTTAGTGGCTGACTTGGGGACCTGGCAGCCAATAATAATTTTGTAATGTAGTAGATCAAGTCTTCCCCACCAATAACAAAAATTGTGTTGAGCAACATTAGGGAAATGAGGTCCCTTTCTTTCAAATTCTGTATTTAATAATATTGTTTCACTTAAAGGAGTCTATGGTAAAATTATTTGTTAAGAAAATTTTCTTGGAATTGTTATGAAACACAAGGAAGCATGGGAAAGTCTATGGGACATCCTCCATGCCCCAGATTCTGTAAACAGACTGAGGTTTAGTGCTCATAATAAGTCAGAGGTGGTTTTGAAACAGAATTCATAACACCAACATGTGCAGAACACTTAATTGCAAAGATGCATAAAATTACATTGAAAATTTAAGTGGAAATTGAGCAAGTGAAAGACTGTATGATAAATTGGCATCAAAATGTAGGTCATGGCATTCAATTGAAACAATGGGGAAAATGTAGGTCAAGGCCTGAAATTTACTTTGAGTTATGACCTGAAAGAGAAACTACAAAATAATGTACAGATGGTATGTAACACCCAAGAAAATGTCAAGAGTTCAAAATGTTAGGATAGAGATAAAATGGGCACCTTTTCCTGTATGCAGTGGACTTGTAGTAAAGCGAAATAGTTTGGAATAAAACTATATTGTGTGATTTTTTTAAAAAATGAATATACAGTTGCAGATAAACCAGCATTATATTTGCTGAGATTATTGAAAGATCAACATGAAAAGGGTTCTACAGTATATGATAATGTCAGCCAGACTTTATATGCACAAAAATGGAAAATTGAGAAGATCCTATCAACAAAAACGTATGACTTAAATGAAATGGACAGACTGACAATTTTAATCCAGGATGTTATCAACCAACATTTGCCCAGCTGTAACAAGATCAAATGAAATATGAATATATGATATGTTGGTATGAATGGAAGAATGAATGTGAGCTAGTAAATTTGAAGTCACCAGTCTGTAGACTAAGGCCTGCAAACCATTAACTACCTGCAGAGGAATTGTAAATTAAAACCTATTAAGGAGACCTGAAATAGTTGACCTATCTGGTAAATTGTGATAAGAACTTTGACAGTGATAAGAGAAATGTTTACGACTGTTAACAAGGAAGTCAATGCAGAGCTGCTTGTGTTTGCTAACTAACACCAATCAAGAGGAATCAACATCTGGTCCACGAAACTGAAGGTATTCCAGGATAGAAGACGTCTATCATTCATTTACAACTTTGGGACAACATCAGCAAAATGTTGCTATATAAGTTACTTCATGACAGACCAGAAAATGTGATAGACAGCGACGCTGTTCAACCGCCATGCTCAGTAGAGATGGTGTTCTTGGGAGTGGCAGATCTGCTATGGGAAAGCAGGATTATGCTCACTTTTTGGGGCTTCCTTTTATCATGGGAAGAGAAAGGAGTGCATTTTGTTCATGGTCTTTTTGGAGTTTTGATGTTTTGGCATTTTGGAACTATGTGTTGGCAGGCTGCAGTGGAAGCTGGGTCTGGCCTAAGCAGGTGCTTCTCCAAGGAGGGAGAAAGAATATGGTATGCATGAAGATGGATGCATGTTGTGTGTGAATACTGAATGAAAATGTACCCCCCCCTTTGCATCTGTAGGTCATTTGTGAATCCAATGTAGTTGCATAGAATCTGAATGTCTGTATGTCTAATGTCATTCTTTGTTGTTCTGTAAAAGTTCTGCTATACCTCTCCGACTGAAATTGCAATAAAAAGAACCTATGCTTTAAAGTTATTGAAAAGTTATTCATAACACAGCTCTGGCTTGAAGTAAAAGACATGGTTAAGTGCAAGTATCACAATTAGCATTTACTTCTTATCTAAAAACAAGACTTTTCTGCTTCTGCATGAAATTTTTTATACAGTCAATTGCAACAGAGTATTTCATTTCATTTTTAGTGCCTGGACAAGCTGTGACATGGTAGAATTAATGCACTTCAAATGCCATGGCTCAATGGATCATGGGAGTTGTAGTTGTAGAAGGTCTTTAGCCACTCTTCTATGTAGTTTTCTGCTTCACCAAACTACAAAGGATTTAACAGCAGCGAAAGTGGCATCAAACTGCATTAATTCTACAGTGTAGATGCCCCTCTATACTTCTAAATATGGCATTTTACTTTATGGAAAACTCTTGCAGGCATTAACTATTTTGATGGAAAATCTTGACACACAGAGATATTTTTCTAATAAAAGACAGTAATATTTTTGAATATTCCTTACATTCCTAGTGAGCTGTAGTCAGATGAGTCAATGCTGAAGAAACAGGATTTCACATTAGCCAGTTTTCCTGAGATATATTTAGCAGTTTGGAATGCTCATAATTTGATGAACAGTTGCTGCCTCATGTGACAGATGGCTGTAAAACGATCTGTCTAGTAAGGCTATATAAGGTCAGATGCCACATGTCCTTTTGCACATTAACAACACTGGTGTACATGCTATGTTGGGGAGATATTGCAGTGTGAAAACTTTCTAGATTTTCTGCAGAATGTCATCCTTGTGGACTCTTTGGGGGCAGATAAATGTGGTTGATATGCAGGGGCTGGTTTATAGGTGGCTATTCCCAATATGGAAGTCAATCTACGGTATATGCACAGTTCCCTTTTTGTGGTATATTATCCACCCCACCCCTGCCCCCACAAAAAGCAATAAGAACTAGCCACATATCTTCTTGTTCTCATGGACAACAGAATCTTCTGCATGCTTTGGCCAACATTAGGCAACAAAACCAAGTAGTCGTTCATCTACTGCTGCATATCAAATAAAACTTTCCTGAAAAAAGCGCCATCTTGATACAGTCAACTTGACACAATCACAAGGATCCTTTCATCCAGACAAAAAACTGGGTTTTGGTACAGAATGCCATTGCCTCACAAGTCAGGCTCCAGCACTAAATGGAGAAGAGTTGTTTGATGCTTGATAGGAACAGACAGTTATAACTACAAACAAAATTACTGTCAGTAAAATTGTTTTGCAATATTCTCAACACAAAATGGTGGTGGTGGTGTTTCTGTGTTTAATTTTTCTCATCACTAAATATGTTGTTTTTCCTTGTAAAATTTCACTACAATGAAAATTCAGTAGCTGTCACTATTTGTAGAGGTATTTCCAACGCACATTAAAATACAAAACATCCAGCAATATAAAACTTCATTTCTGGTTCTAAATGGTTGCAAGCCTGACGTGTGGAATTTCAAGATCCCAGATCTGTGTCCTAGTTCTGGGGCCAGCTCATTTGGTGGGAACAAGAGAGAGGGCCTTTTCGATAGCTGATCCTAGATCTGGAACTCCCTCTTTAGAGAGACCAGGATGGTCCCATTCCTGCTTCGCGTTTGCAAACAGGTGAAGACACACCTCTACTATCAGCCGCTTATGGAATGATGAGAGGTTTGCAGCTGAGGATGGTGTGATTGGGATTTGGGGGGGGGTGTAGTTTTTAAATAAAGTTTTAAGTGCATTTTAATATTTTTGTGTTACATGACACTCAAGATTTGATTGTTTTTATTTGTTTATATTCATATTTCAATGTATTTGTTCTGTTTTACATGTATGGTATCAAATTTGTTATTAGTCACCTTGAGCCCCTATATCAGGAGAAAAACAGAATAAAATAAAACCAATCAATCAATACATGGAACTCCCTCAATACAGTAAGACTTCATATTCATGGGGGATATGTTCCTGGACAGAGCGCTGTTAACTGAAACCTCATATACAACCACATTTAATTACCTGACTTCTGGCCCCACATACCATAAAGGTGAGTTGGAAGACCTCAGGATTTCTAGAGAGATGTCATCTCTAGGAATTTGTTTGCTCCGCCAATGCAATTATATTGTAACCTCCATGAAACACATGCCATAGAATCATCTGGAGGACCTAGAGAGATCATTTTCTCCAGGGCGTGGATATGGATATGAAGTCCACAGCTATAATTTTTGCTATAATTTGAGTGAATTTAATAGTTCTTGAATTGTATGGAAGTTGTGCAACTCCACTATTTGGTTTCATGTTCGTTGTCAGTGACAGCAGTGTTTTATGCATAATTATGCATGATTATTTATGACCTCACATAAACATGCATTTCTTGGAAACCACCTGTGTTAAAATGAATGGTGTTTCATTCTTTCCTCCCCTTACTGAAGATTATCAGATCTAAAATGGGTTCTTCCAAATCCTACTAATGGGATTAAGAAAGAAAACATTGTGCCCAGTCAAAAACAGATTTCAGGGCTTGAGAAACTGGTGCACAGCTGTTGTAAAAGCGTATGCATGTATCACATACTATTGCCTTATCCATTACAGTTAAGCCGGGAGGGGTAAAATATATTCCTTGTTGCTACTATTTACATAGACAAAAATATTCAGAGCTATATTCCCATTGCTGGGCCCAAGGTGATCAGAAGGGTGGCCATCCTTGCAGGAATCTTCAATGCTGGCAACCTTTATCATCAGTTTCCTTTACTGTTTCTTCCCTAATGACAATATGGAGTGAAATGGACTGGGTCATGGGTAGATTGGGGAAAGTTGTTGCATTTCCTAGGCTATCTGTGCTCATTTATGGGAGGGTTGTATTCTGGATTAAGAATGGATGAATCAGAGACATTTACATAAATGATTAAATGGATCTGCTCTAGTTGGGTCTGAATGGATTCTAACCGGATTTATGCTTATGTCACCACTTCCATCATTCTGTGGCTATGCAGCGCTGACAATTGTAGTTCTAATAACATATGTTAGGAAACAACCACCATTGTCATGCTCATGATGTAATGTGTAGAATGCTTCTTTGACTTACATTTATGCTATCATTGATACATTCACCAGATATTCAGCAAATCTGCGAACAAGTTACACAATATGGGAAACTACAGACAGAAATATTTGAAAAAGTTGAAAAATAAGAATCTTTGTAATTGATGACTTTTTAATGCAAAATTAACATGAGGCTGTTTTGCATTTTTCTGTGCAAAAATAATATTGCAGAAAATGATAGCATGTACAAAATTTTCAACACAAACAAATGCTGTTTCCTCTATGTAAGATAATGTTACCTGCACAAAGTGCAATTTTCAGTGGAAAACAACAATGTATGAATTTTGTATAGAAAAAAACTTTTAAGTATGCATAAGCTACAAAAGTGTTAAAATTACAGATTTCTCACTTTGAGAAGTAAATTAGCAGAACATTACATTCCTTTGGGAAGCCCATAGCCATATCTTTATATAGCCATGAAAAGGAATTGAGAAATCACTATCACTGAGTCTAGTCTACTTCAGAGGGTTGTACTGAGCATAAAATTGAAGATTTTGCCTCTGCAAAAAATGTATGCGTGTGCCTTCACATTGTCTACTGATTAACAGTGAATACAGGGATTTCATAAAATCTCTTTAGACACAGATTATTCAGAGATGGTTTTGATAATTTAATCCTCTGAAATAAACCCTACCTTACCTAACATTCATTGGGGGGGTCTCCAATTCATGTACTAACCAGGGCCAACCCTGTTTAGCTTCAAGGATCTGAGAAGATCCAGTGCCTTTAGAGCAATGTTTCTCAAATATGCATGATTTTCTCCCTACCCTTTTCAAAGAGGCATTAATGTTCTAAAGCAGTGTTTCTCAGACTATGCTCCTCCAGATGTTTTGAACTTCAGCTCCCACAGTTCCTAACAGCTGATAAGATGGCTGGGATATGTGGGAGCTGAAGTCCGAAACACCTGGAGGAGCAAAATTACTGCTTTAGAGCATTTATGGGCCCTTCCAGACAGGCTCATATCCTGGGACCTGTCTCGGTTTTACCTGAGGCATCCAAATGCCTCAGGTAAAACCAAATTAATCGAAATAAAACTGTGATTTCCCAGTTTGCTCCAGATCAATAGAACATCTGGAACGATCTGGGCCTTAAGCTACGGTCCAGATCTTTCCAGGTTAGGGCCCTGTGGGGATTGACTCCTGGGGTTGCTTCTGCATTTAGGTGTCAAACCATGTTTTTGATCTGGTAACAAATACAAATACTTATACGTTATAACAATAATTAATTATACTTGAACACATTATTTCTATCACAACAAAAACATACACATTTGCCCTTAGGAAGCTCCTCTCTTTAAATATTATATTATATTCTACCCAAAAGATTCTGTACCCAGCTCTATAGAATGCCTCATCACTCTAGAGCATGGATCCACGTTAAATTCAGTTTCTCCCTCCTGTAGAATTCTGGGATTTGCAGTTTAGTGAGGCCCGGGACCTGTTTGGCTAAGCAGATTAAAGGCCTCTCCCTAAACTACAAACCCCAGAATTCTACAAGAGGCAGCAACTGGATTTATAGAGGATCCATGCTCTAGTGTGATGAGGTCGGACACTCTGCTGTGGAAACTCAGTGGGTACCTTTAGGCATATCATATGCTCTCAGCCTCAAAGGAAGAGCCCTGAACAAATTTTCCTGAAGAAACCTTGTAGTAGCTTCAACTTAGGGTTGCCATAGGTCAGTAGTGACTTATAGGCACACAACAAGACAACACCATATAACTAAAACAAACCTGTGATGCCTTGTGTCACAAACAATGCTAGTATACAAGGTGAAAGCCTGGAGTTTTATCTGAAGTGAGAAATTATCAATATTGACTAAAGGTCTACAATACAATAACAGTCCAGGCAGACAGATTTTTGGAAACTGCACCCTGTTACTTCACAATAGGAAACAATTTAAAAAGTGGTTTCATATCTGCTTTCAGAAACTACTCATGGCGTTTTCATAGTAATAAAAATCTGTTTGTGTGGGGAATTGGTAGTATACCATTAAAAACTTTAGAATGTAAGCAAAAACGTCTCTTGTCAAAATGTCATGTAGATAAAAAGCAGAACTATCTGATACCAGACATTTCCCCTCACACATTAGTTTATATATCCAGGGCTAGGTATTTTGGACTTGCAGCAAAATACAACAAAATCCAGAATCCACAAAACAGTGATACCTTTATTGGCATAATTAAAAAACACAAAATACATAATGAAAGCTTTCAAAGCTTCATTGCTTTCATCAGGCAAATTTAACAATAAAACAGAAAAATGTGATTATGTTAAGGTTACAGGCTTACATTTTGTCTCAGATGTTACTACTGTTGTCAGTTAAGATGGTCTAGAGTTTAGGGAAAGTAACAGGACTGTCCAGCTCATTACATTTTTTTTCCTGATCAAAAATACTGCAAATAAGACAACCATTTATTAACAATTTCTCAATGAGGTTTTCCAATCACATTTCACACATGGCTTGTTATAAGGCAATGGCATATGGAAAATAGGAAAATTAAACACAGATTAGATCAGTCTTAACTGCTTTGTGTAACCTGGTGTTCATGATTGCACATATTTACCTTTATCATAATAATAATGTAATTAGACTTGCTCATGTGAACATAATTCATATTCTGAATAGGGTAGTGCTTCATATTGGCAAACCACATACTCGTTTTTTCTCATTGCTTCTCATCAGTTTCACCTAATTCCAATGTGCAAAATATTTCTAGCTGTACAACAGAATTATGTTTGACAGATTCCAGGGGATGGGAAGCTTGAGTTAGAGTTATGATGATTACCAACATAGAAATCATGTGATTTCTTTCTATGTTGTTCGGTGAATTGAAGGCTTGGAGAACTGAAGATGTATCTAGTGACATGGAAGTTGTATTCAACCTATCTTGGGACTCATCTACATAAAAATCCAGGACCAGTCCAGAACATAAATGCTCCTGACTGGCTCCAAGTGCTTTGGACCTTTCCAAATGCTCCACTCCTGACCTGTAGCAGCAGTGGCTGAAAAGTCCAGATGGTCCAATCAAGCTGAAACCAATTAGCCTGGCAAGATTGCCACGCCTGTCTCCACTCCCATTGCCATGCCAGTCAAATGGAGAGCTCTGGAGACATTAGCAAAGGCACACACAACTAATTCAGGTTAAAAGGCTGGTGTACACAAATCCTTGGTCAGGGTCATCATTATACTGGAAAAAAGGTGTAAAACATCTAGATATTCATTTTTAATTCACAGAAATAACAGCTCAGATCCATCCTACAGTTTTTCAAAATAGTTTGCAATAATCTAGTCCTATCTTTCATATTCTGAAGCACCTGAGTTTGTTGTATGACAGCAAACTTTTATATAGATCTTAATGTGATTCATTCAAAACTGTTTTTGAAGATTGTTGAGTTAGTATAGAATTGCTGTGTTGTTATGTGCATCTGACTCTGACCTATGACAACCTTATATAGGATTTGTCATTGCTTTCCTAGAGACAGTGTGATTTGCCTAATGTCACTCATAGGGCTAAGTAGGATTCAAATCCTTATGACCCAGATTCTTAGCCCAGAACTCAAGCCCTGCTGGCTCTCACCTAGTCTAGAATACCAAAGGACAAATATTAGCTGGAACTGATCACAGAGAACATATCACATCAGTTTGAAATCATTTCCCTAGTTGCCAATCCATCCCAAGTTATTTGGGACTTTCAAGTCCTAAACAACTTGGGATTGGGGATATCTTCTTTTGCATCAATTGGTTAATTTGTTCTGAGTCTCATCAGGCCTGCTTGATCTCAATCCCAAATTTAAAATTAAGTCAGTTATGTAACTCTGTCTTTGAAATTCCTTTCCCCGAGAAGCTGGTCTGGCACCATCTTGATTTACTGCTGACTAGAGCCTCTGGTGTTAAAGCGCTGAGCTGCTGAACTTGCAGACCAAAAGGTCGCAGGTTCAAATCCGGAGAGCGGAGTGAGCGCCCGCTGTTAGCTCCAGCTTCTGCCAACCTAGCAGTTTGAAAACATGCAAATGTGAGTAGATCAATAGGTACCACTCCGGCGGGAAGGTAACGACGTTCCATGCAGTCATGCCGGCCACATGACCTTGGAGGTGTCTACGGACAACACCGGCTCTTCGGCTTAGAAATGAAGATGAGCACCAACCCTCAAAATTGGACACAACTGGACTAAACGTCAGGGGAAACCCTTACCTTTTTACCTTAGAGACATTGGAAGAAAGCCGTAAAGACAAAATAGAATCACTAAAGAGAAAAAAAATCAAAGGAAGAATGTTGCATCTTGCCTGCCTTTATCTTCTCTCTTGTCAACATGAGCACAACTAGATTTACATTTGGTGGTTGATCCACATTGGGTTTTTTCTTTCCCAGTTTGATAGTATTGGCTTACTTTATTGGTGTTTGATGTTACACCTCACACATCTCTCAATTCTTGATTTGCAAGAAAATACTATGTTACACTTCTTTGAGTAAGTTCAGACTGGGTGAGGATCTACAAGTTTGTGGTCCATAATAAATAGCATGACACATTCCCTACCCACTGTGAAGTTCTGTTAGTTTAGTCTATAATCTAAAGAGGACAAAGACACTATTGCTCTTCCTGGTTCATGCTTAACATATACCGATAGGACTGTCAATGGTTATATTCTCACATAAAATGCTGACATAGTTGCCTTGGTGTAGCATAGAGGGCAGCTGGAGATGTGGAAAAGGATAAATATCTTCCTCTTTCCTTTCTTTCCCCACTCACTGCAGGATTTCCTTCCCTCCTGTTCCATTTCTTTCTAAATCTAAGTTGATATAGAAATTATAAAACTTATTTTAGACTGTCAGAACCTCCAGTCTTTCCAGTTCATTTGCATCAATTGCATCTCCATTTTCTCGCTTCTTCTCCACATCACTAATATAAAACTTGCATTTTAAACCACTGGAAAATATCCTTCTAGGTCCAATCATATATATGCTTGCATCCCACTTTCTGTAATGTTTTAGCAATGTACATGTATATGTCTACACAGATGTGTATTTAAAATATGCACTGCCAAGCATTAAGCAGGTTCAAAATGCAGAGTTGGTTCCCAGTTGTTTTCAGTACTTGATTGTAGCTCCACAAAAGAAATCTGCACATTATAATGTAAGCTCCCATGTTCTGTTTATCCTTATTCATGACTTGCTATTGTGGTGCTGAAAGGATAGCGCCTACTCTTTAAAAAACTACCAGGGCTTTTTATTTTTATTTTTAAAATCTTCATTAGACTCAGAAATAACTGAGCATTGAAATTATGCTTCTGCTGAGTCAAACTGAACCTATGTTACAATTCCAGAGAGCTACCTACATTTCATGTTTTGATGCAAAATGATCCTCGAGTCTAGACCTTTGAGTGTGTGTGTGTGTATGTGTGTGTGTGTGTGTGTTGCAACTTTTTACTGGAGCATGCAGAATCATCTATGCAAGGGAAGAAAATCTGGAGGTTCTTGGCACCTGCTTCTTTAGCAAAACATTAAAACAGCAACAGCAACAACAACAGTGACACAGAGTTGGCTCTAGAAATGAAATCATTTTTGCCTTTCTCCTTTATGGGCTTTGATTTTGTTACGGCAAAATACAAGTTCATAAAAATCAAGGGATAAAAAATAATTGTTATTGAGAATCACAAAATCTCAAGGCAGCAGCTCTTTTCTGATCTTGGAACCTAAGCAGGATCAGGTCTGGTTAGTAATTGGATGGGAGACCATCAGGGAATACTAGGTGCTGTAGAATAAGACAATGGCAGAAAACCTTTGAGTCTTCCTTGCCTAAGAAATCCCAAGTAATTCACAGTGTCTCCATACATTGACAAACAACTTGAAAATACACACATACACACATATTCTTCTCCATTGAAAGCTTACTTCCACCTTCTTGCACTGCTTGCTTTCCATGGGTGTACCTCTTAAATGAATATGTGGTTTGAAAAATAATATATCCCTCTTCTCATATTTTTCTATATATTAGAGGAAGTACATACAAAAATGAGTGTCTATTATTAAGTGTGGAAAACAGCATGGAACAGATGTACGACTGCACAAATATAAAACTAATTTAGACTAACCTCTATGTTGAAAGGTAAATTAAGATAGTGCAATTGTACATATAATTATAACTAGTACTTTAGTCTACATTGCTAGTGATAGTGGTCATATTTCTTTCAAAGTCAAACTCATTGTTCAAGTCAAACTCATTGTTCAAGTCAAGCCAAGTTTATTTGATGCTTAGACCACAGGTCTTTCACATATAAGGCAAACAAATAAATACATGAAAACCAGATTATTAAATACAATATAAAATACCCCATTAAAATCCTATATAAATCATTAAAATACTACATATATCAATGGCAGGATACACCCTTAAAAGATTACATAACATTCTACATAGACTAGCACCTGCATAGTTAAAAATCAGGAAAAACAAAGTAAATACAGTATTATTAAAACTTAAGCAGAAAACACCTTGGATATAAACAGCCAATATTAGTTAGAACAGTCAAAATGCAATTATAAATCCAAATAAGAATATACCATTAAATAATTTTCATTTATTCAAAAGATCTCCTGTATTTGAGACTAACAATTAGTTTTAACACTTTGATTTCAATGGCCTACATTGATTACCACATACAGAAAATAAGGCAAACACTGGTCATAGGAATTAATCCTCTCATTAATCTCAGAACTGACAGTTTAAAAATAATACATCTGAGCTAGAAATAGAAGTACTATAAGATGAAAAGTTATAGCCTAATATCTACAAACCTGCCCACATATATTCATTGTATTATTCATGCTTGTGCTTTTCATTTTTTTTTTGAAGAATTATTGAATAGAAATAGGCCACTGTGGAAAGTATTTCCATTTCAATGAACATGTAGAACAATTGATCCTTTCCCTTCATCTCTATTTGATATTCTACTTGTTGACAACGCTTGCCCAGATTTATCATTATCCTTTGCAGTTTGAGCCACCCACAGGACTGAAATGATAATATTTGTGCATAATATGGCAACTTTTGTTCTTGCTCTCCTGAGTGTTAATCTTTCTTGTAGCCAGTAGACTGCTAAATGGCTTATGCAAGATGAGTGTCAACACCTCTATCGGGTTGACATGAAACCTGGTAAAATTAGATGTTACTGGTAATGTCAATAACATATTTCCACTTCATTTTTCCCAGTCTCTACCCACAATGTTCTGATAGATAAATAAGAAATGGCTATAAAATACAGATACAACAATATGATTAATTAAAAGTGTCATCTGAGCCTTTTCCTTAAAATAATGTGTCAGTATTTGGATAAGGAGGAGGAAAATCAGTGGGCTGTGTATGCACATGATAAAATGTATTTATCCATATGTGTTTCCTGCTCTTTTTGCATTAAGCTCAGAATGGGTCCCTCATTTTATTTTCACAAAAAAGCCATGGAATTGAATACCTTCCAGTGACTTTCATGCCTGAAAAGTTATAGAAGTTATAAAAGCCAAGATTTGTTCCAGCTTCCAATTCAACATGTTGCTTACTTTGCCACACTATCTCTCAACAACCTGATCATTTGGATTAGTTAGAAAATATATCTCCCATTTTCAAATAATCACAAGCTTCAACAATAGGAATCCATAAAACAAGTAGGTGAAATTGGGTTTTCCCGGGTATGGGGTGTTCTTTTAACTTTTGTTGGTGTTGTTGTTATTTAAAATCCCACCACACAATTTGCATAGTTAGGTGGGCAGGAATGGCTCTGGATGCTTCAAAATGCTTGTTTTTCAAGCAAGGCAAAAGCTATAGCTCAGTGTCAGGACCCAGGCTGCAGAGCACCAATAACCTTACACAGAGACCAGAATCTATCTAATATCTTTATTAAAGAAATATATAAAGTCAATAAAAACAAGTGAAGAATATAGTTCAGAAGCAGACCTTTCAGATGAGGTCAAATATAGTCCAGAAATGTATTGTCCAATATAAGATATTAGAGTTCAAAGTTTTAATCCACTTGACCGAAACACACACTTTGCCAAGCAAAAGTGTGGGGAAATGTCAGAGTCTTTAAAGTCCAATGTAGCTTGACAACAAGGCTGGAAAATAAACTTGATTCTTGGCTAGATCAAAGACTTGAAACGAGGCAAACATGAAGCATGAACAAGGTCCGTGGCAAACGTGAAACAAGGCAGGCTTGGAACTTGATCCGGGAAGCAAGGAACTGGGGTTACGAAGTCCACACACGATCTCACTCCTCAAGCTGATCAATTGACTCCGCAAGGTTCCCCTTGCGACAAGCACCTATATTGGGTCTCGTTTTCCCGCCAACAGAACACTTTCCCTGGAGAACGAGAAGCGAAACCCAACTCTGTCCAGATGCATGACTCCTTAGAATTTCCCAAGGGAAGCAGACCTAATCAGCTAGTTGTTTGGCAGCGATTCTCAGGCTCCGGCGATTAGCCTCTCTGACTCCTCTATCTCGATTATAATTGTCCCTCCGAGGAAACGGGGGGGAGTTCTGCCCAAGGCCTGTTTGGCTGAATTCTTGAGGGCAAACATCCTCCAGGTGGAGAGGCTCCGGCTCTGGTTGAACCGGTGGAAATCCCATGTTTTCCTCCTCGTCTGCCACAATAGTACTAGGAACAGGACTACAAGGCCCATGAGTCATCACACTCAGTGGTTCTCAACCTGGGGTCCCCAGATGTTTTTGGCCTCTAGATCCCGGAAATCCTAACAGCTGGCAAACTAGCTGGGATTTCTGAGAGTTGTAGGCCAAAAACATCTAGAGACCCCAGGTTGAGAATCACTGCTATAGACGAACAGTATGTTTCTCTCTTTTTCCCCTCTTACCCCCCCCCCCAAAAAAAAAACAACAACATACTTTCGCTTCCATTATTCAAGGCAGGATGCAAAAATTTATACCAGATCTTTAGCTGTGGATGACAGAGGGTGGACAGGGCTTTGGATACTGTAGCCTTTATTCTAGTCTTATTCCTAACTACAGTATACCTATTGAATTAATTGGATTTGTTATATTTGTTTTGGTTTTACATGTATTTGTTATTCAAATTGCCATTTAGCAATTGAATCAGTAAGGCTACACTAATGTGGACCAACTTACAGGATTCTGTCCAATGTATGTAGAGTCTTCCCTGCTGTGTCCACTAGAGGTGTGCATTTCGGGTAAACCCCATTCCATTTTCAGTTTCCTGTGTTCAGGTGCCCCCTATTTTTTCAGGAGCTGTGCAAATTTGGGAAGGCAAAATGTTATTTTTTGATCCAGCAGCATAAAAATCTGTTTTTGCTCTAGGAAAATCCAGCCTATTGGTAGCAATGGGAGAACTTCCCAGGCTCCCCTTTCCATCAATTTTAGGGATCTTGGAATCAAAATGGCCACAATTGGAGGACACATTTATCACAGCAAGCCCACCAAGTTTGAGAATGTTTGGGTAATCCACTGATTTTAGGAAATTCTTAGGATAAACCAAAAAGGTATCCCCTGGGTGGATCTGATTGAGATTCAATATTACCTCTCCCTCTCCATTTGGCTTTTGCTCCCCTGGCCACTTGACCCAGCAGCACCATGGTCACATATCACCATCACCATCATTATCAGCATCAGAACGAGAAGAACACACACACACACACACACACAAGCCAAAAGAAAAATACAAGAGTCAAAAAGGTGAACAACAAACAACTTACATGAACTCAAGTTAGTCAGGCTATCCCCTTCCTTCACTAAACCACTCAATATTTAAACAAACACCCCCAAAATCCCCTTTCACATCCCCCTGCCCAATGCATGCTCACCCACACTTCACTAGTGAAATATTTTTTTAAAGGACTGAAAGATATTAAACTAAGAAAATTTAATTAAATTGCCAAAGGAAAATAATTGAGACAAAGCAGCAACGGCACTGAGAATTACAACAAACAGAGCTAGCTAGCACACAGTCTCTCTCTCAGAGGAAAATGGAGGTGCTCACCCTGATTTTATAGAGCAGCTTAGCTAAAAGACACATGAGCAGCTTTCTTCTTCTGATTGACTCAGGCAGCAGTGCTCACAGGGAAACCTGTGTGAGTGAGTGGCTGCCACCCCATGGTTCACATGTAGCTGAAAGAAATTGAAAGCAGCCGTTTTCAGCTGCAATGAATTTTGTTGCAGCCAGAAAAGAAAAAAAAAAGACCATGCCACCCATTCTGTTACAGAAGATCCAAAGCCTGAAAATTTGAATCATCCTGAGCTCACTTTGAAAAGCGGAATGGTGCACAACCCTATTGTCCATGCCATACACCACTATCATTCACTGTAGTAAGGGACCTTGCTTTGGGGTAAAAAAAAAGTTCTACTGTCCACTGTAGCTTCAGGATAGTTTATTAAACAAACTTTAAGGGTTAACATTTTCCAGCTACTAGTTCTGGTTACTTGAGCACCCCAGGGCTATGTTCTTCCATTCATTGCACAGCAAGTTATGTGATCAAGCTTTCCAAGATCTTGTAAAATAGGAGGGGGGCATACGTGTGGATGCACAGAATGACACACATCAAGACTAAATCAGTGGCTTATATCCCATGGTACCTGTCAGAAGGAATGGAAACTGCAACTAGAACAGGCTCCCCTCCCTGCAGCCTCCTTAGTACCAGGTCTACTTCTAATCTCCAGATCAGTTTAGCAAAGAAGAGGAAGAGGAGGTCCCATCACATAATCAGAATTCTCCTTTCAAGATGTTGGCTCAAGCCTAATGGCAGAAATCCTGTTGAGGTATTATGCCAATATAAAATCATGTTACAAGATTTTATGTCTTTGCATAGGCCACATAAGAGTTTTAGTGCATTTACAAGCACAAATAAAACATTTTCTCCAATTTTTGACTTGTGTGTGTGAACTCACTGACTGCTGCACAAAGGTTGAGTGTATGATGCCTGCGGTGGGACCAATTGTTTAGTAGTGGAATCCATCATAAAAATGCTGCCATGTATTTCATTAGTAATCGTGTGTAAGAACAGTAGAACCATGTTAGCATATGTAAGTAGAAGTTACATATGTTAACAAATTTGATGGACTCTAATAGGGGAAGATACAATACCTTCAGCTGCAGGATTGGAAGCCAAGCTCTGTGGTCCGTCCATCCCCCACCCCACCCCCACCCCCTTTATAGTATAGGCTAGGTCAACTTGTAGTTTATTAGTATTAAACTATGTATGTGTAAAAATGTTTTGTGGTTGTAGTTGTATATAATAACGATTTTTTTAAAATTAACTATGCTGGTGTATATTTAATGTGTATTTAAAGGACATTGGATATTACATTTTGATTTATCACTGATCACATGATGTACTTGTAGATTTTTACACCACCTATTTTCTCTGACCCTTAATGAAATGAACCAAAGAGCCAGGTGAGGACAATTAATGGCAGCAGTCCTGTGTCTTTTCCTGGAAAAGGGCAAAGAGATTGCTATCAAGAGCAAGGAAGGAAATAGCTCGTTTCCCCCTGACTTAAGACCCTACTTACATTTTTTTACAAGAATGTTACATGATGGAGATTAAAGTAAAACCAGATTGCCATCTGTAATATATTATAGCCATACCTGGCTTTCCATAGTCCTCAAGTTACAACTTGGCTACTTTTAAAAGTGGCTTTCCTAAGGACAAGAGCTTATTAAATAAACCGGCTTGACATCTGTCTCACTGTGAAATATGGAGTGGGTAGAGAGGTTTGCAAAATTGTTCTTTTGATAAGACATGTTGAAGGCAAGCCAAATTTCAGGTTTCTGAATGAATTTACTCTCTTTTCCCTATTTCATTTATTCAGCAGTCAATGCTGAAGGGGATGGGATAAGGCAGGAGGGAGGGAAAAGTAACTTATTTTATTTTTTCTTGTTCTTACTTTCTGCCACAATTATTTGAAGGGGGAACTAGAAATTGAAAATTGAAAAATTGACCCTGTCAATTAATTCAATGAATTTTTTTTAAAAAAATTGCTAATATATTTCTTTTTACCATGCAAAATATGTATTTATTTATTTATTTATTTATTTATTTATTTATTTCATATATTTATATCATATCCTTCTCACACACACACACACACACACACACCCCCCAGGAGTGGGGGGTGGGACTCAGGTCAGCCTCACAACCGGCAACCATTAGATGCCAAACATATATAATTATAATAACAATTACAGTTAAAAGAAATAGTTAAAATATCAATTATAAAAACATCCATTTAAAATTACACAAGTTCAGAGTCATAGCCCAAGGTCTGTCCATTGTCAGTCACATAAATCATATAGCCGAAACTAACTGAGTAAGGACACATCTTACAACAAAGAGCACCTGGGTGACACTGGGCCTGAGCAGTAGTTGGTGTGTATGTGTGAGATTGGTTGTGTAAACCATCATGGGTGGCGATCCAACATACATCACACTGAATAGGCCCAGTGTTAACATATCAGTGTAGCTCCACCCTAACTTTCTTCCTTCCGTTCATTAGTATAGGAAGACAAGTAAGGAGATGGCATTTGTTTCTCCGTTAAATCCAAAGCCTTCGCCATAGCTTCAGTTAAAATATCTAAAGTCTCAGTTACTGGAATACATTCTCCTTCCAAAGTCACCTGGGCCCTGTCCACACTACAGAATTATAGCACATGATTTCACTTTTACTGCCATGGTCAAATTACAAACCCCAGGATTCAATGGGGTGGAGAATAATACAGTACTACTGCAACTCTATATTGTGAAAGGCACCCAGAAAATCAGTTTAGACATTATTCAGTTCTCTTGTTAGTTGACGGAGACAAGGAAGCCATTGGATAATTTAGTTATCAAGATAATGCAAAGGTCATGGAAGTAGTTCAGATTTTGCATATATGGGTTGCTTTTTTAATATTTGACAATGTGCCTTAATGAAACTAGTGAGGGTTTTTAAAGCAGTTTGTTTTGCTGAGATGCAAACTTTTCCCCAGATAATTGCTAGTGAGCACATAAATGGGAGTGATTAGGTACAAAAACCTCTCAGAATTCCTGATTATTAGAAGGTACAAATTGATCTTGTTTTAAATTGCTTAAAATGTAGCCAACATTTTTACTTCATATTTTATTATTGCTAACACCATTAAAATGATCATACTCTCTGAGTCAGAGTTGCTCATATATTCTGCTTTGAGTAAATATTTGAAAAATTATGTTGTATCTTAATATTGTATTTTATTATGCTTACATGTTGATGGCCTGTCATATGCATATGGTGATAAATGTTCAACTTTTACAACTCTATTACATATAAATACTAAAAAGATCTACTTGATATATATCAAATGAACACCCGTGGAAAATCTATATATATAAAAATGTTCTGACCATTTCTAACTTAAAGTAAACAGCAAAACTACACACCCAAAACCCACAAAACTTGGCCACAAAACACATGGTCATCCCAGCTTTGTTTAGACATCAAAAAAACAAGAAAAATAAAGTCCTAATTAGAGGGAGAGGAAGAATTGTTTTTTTCCCATTGCTGCCAGTTAGAAGGCTAAGCTCCACCCACTTTGTCTCCTACCAACCCACTCAGCCATTTAATGGTGCCCAGGCCGCTTCAGTCAGGCCTCTTCCACACTGCCTATAAAATATAGATTATCTGATTTGAACTGGATTATATGGCAGTGTAGACTCAAGGCCCTTCCACACAGCTATATTACCCATTTATAATCTTATATTATCTGCTTTGAACTGGATTATCTTGATTCCACACTGCCATATAATCCACTTCAGTGTGCATTTTATACAGCTGTGTAGAAGGAGCCTCATATAATCCAGTCCTAAAAAGATAACATAAGATTATAAATATACAGTAGAGTCTCACTTATCCAACATAAACACCCCAGCAGAACGTTAGATAAGCCAATATGTTGGATAATAAGAAGGGATTAAGGAAAAGTCTATTAAACGTCAAATTACTTTATGATTTTACAAATTAAGCACCAAAACATCATGTTATACAACAAATTTCACAGAAAAAGTAGTTCAATGTGTGGTAATGCTATGTAGTAATTACTGTATTTATGAATTTAGCACCAAAACAACACAATGTATTGAAAACATTGACTACAAAAACATTGACTACTAAAAGGCTGACTGCGTTGGATAATCCAGAACATTGGATAAGTGAATGCTGGATAAGTGAGACTCTACTGTAATATGAAATAATTACTGTGGTATAATAGTACAGAACAATATAATCTCTGAAACCAGGACAGTAAATAAAGAGCAACATTCTGAAAGCAAGGAAATTGGGAATTCCAGAAAGGAAACAATCTGGGCCAGCTAACACTTCCCAACAAAGGATTTTCCCAGGCAGGAAGCAAACAGGCTTTGAAGCTGCAAGGCCATTAAATGCTAATCAAGGTAGCTAATTGCAGCATTCATACCTGCCACACTGAGACTATTAATTGCTATTCAAGGATTCTGCAAGGTAGAAAGCGGCCATGCTTGCAAGCAGCAAGGCTATTCAGTGCTATTCAACCTGACCAACCATGATTTCACCGAGATAGAAAACCCCCAAGCTCTGAAGTCACAAGGTTACTCCGTCCCATTCAACCTGGCCTAACAAGGATGCTCTATGTAGAAAGCGGCCAGGTTTTTAAGCTGCAAGACTACTCAGTGCAGTTCAAGCTGGCCAAACAAGTATTCCCCTACTAAGGAAGTAGCCAGGCTTCAAAGCGGCTCTTTGATTGAGGGTGCTACTCCAGCTACTCCAGAAAACAACCAGGCTGCAAGGCTATTCACTGCTATTCCACCTGGCCAACAAATGATTCCCATAAGCCACAGCAACGCGTGGCTGGGCAAAGCTAATGTTTGTATAAAACATTGTGCCAGAAAGCAACAGAAATACAATAAAATGGATAAATCTTACTTTCACACTCCTTTATGATCCTGTGTTGTAGGGCAGGACATAAATATTTCAATTAATACATAATCAAACACTGATTAAACTTTAAAACCATAAATCTGAAATGACTCTTTCCCCTTCCCAATGCATGATGCTGTTCTAGACTTTTAATGACCTTGAAATGTTATCTTTTTGCACATCTAAAGAACAGGTTATGGGAGAATGTGAACCTGATAATTACCTTACACTCCTAGGAATGGCTTTCTCACATAATAGTGCCTTCTGGCTAAACACCTAGTCAGTGTATTGAACTCTGAGAACCTTACTCTTAAAAAGTTGAACTCTGCCAAATCTAGTAAATTTTGTATAAGTTTTCTATATTTAAAATTAATGTGAATCAGGAAATGTGAATGAGAGCATGGCCTCTCCAGATTAGAATTCTGTTCGACCTTCCCAAATTTTTATAATTGTAGTAACTTAAAACTTCTGTTAGAGAGGTAGCTTGGGCTTGAGAAAGAGGGCAGATATGCACAATGTACACTTACACAGCCAAATCCAGGGTGGTGATGTTGATGTTGTCGTTAACTGTCATCAAGTCGTCTTTGACTTATGAATGAAAGACCTCCAAGTCACCCGGGTTGTATGAGGGTTGAATGAAAAGTAATGCCTCCACCTTCATAACTCCTCAACAGATGGCAGTACTGGTATGTGGTAGGTACTGGCTTGTACAGTAGACTCTCCTCTACTGTTCCATTTGGCGGGAAGCCTTAGCATTGAATGATTGTGTTGTTAAAATGCAAAGTATGGAAACCTGCGCAGACTCAATGCGACTTAAGCAACGTGCAGTCATTGAATTCTTGACAGCAGAAGGTGTCACCCCAAAGCAGATTCATCAGAGAATTCAAGTTGTTTATGGTGATTGTATTGATGTGAGTACTGTGTGTCATTGGGTGAGTAAGTTTAAAGATGTTGAGGTGGGAACATCTGACTTGTATGACAAACCAAGAGTTGGACATCCTGTAACAGCAACCACTGAGTTTCACAAGCAAAAGCTTGACAGATTGATTCAGGATGATCATCGTTTCACTCCGAGAGAAATTTCAAGCATAATCGGCATTTCACAAGAATGTGTGGGTCACATTATTGCTTTGCTTGGCTATCGGAAGATCTGTACATGATGGGTACTGTGTGACGCTGGTTGCGGAAACAGAGTGTCGACTTCTTCTGTGATGGCTTATGTAGTAAAGTCAACTATCATTCAACTATTTCCTCTTTGAAGGGATAAATTAAGGGGAAGGGATATTGCTTTTCATTCATTTTCCTGCAGAGAAAGGGGTTTTTCAAGTAAGATTTGCAGTGCACGTTCTCCCAATATTCTTGGGTTGTGAAGTGTTCTGGTACATTTACTGCAGTAAGACACATTTTGCACAGAATACATTGATTTATACAGTATCCGGTTCCAACTAGAATATATCCAGTAAGTTAGGGGGATTTACTCAACATTCAGAAATTCATTACATAGGTTCAACTCTATTTAGAACTAATAGAATTTGGCCCACTTTTTCCTGTGCAGAACCTTTACCTTTTGAGCAAAACAAGTGGGATGTTTCAGGGAAAAAATTCTCCAAAACAAAACAGAAACACAGGTATTTCTCTGAAGAAGAATTGCCTGTAATGTTTCTTAAGACAATACGGAGAAGAATTCTGTACAAAGATCTTGATTCCCTGCTACACTAAGAAACTAGAGTTGTCCATGAGTGCAAGGATTATATAAGCAAGATTTACATTTCCCATATAACTTACTTCTTTCCTTGTTCACCTATCCTTCTTGTGAAAGCAGCATAGATTGTTTGCACAGCTCTTTATAAACCTCTCTGTAAACCCAACTAATAAAACATCTTGTCTACATGCAACCCCTGTAAAAATGAGGTTCTCAGAAAATTCCAGGAGAGGAACGATTACACAGAGGGAAGCAAAAAAGATTCAGACATTTTGAAGCAGACTGGAATGGGTAAATGACACTACTTCATGGAGGGTGGAGAAATCACAAGTTAACAGGTATGTGGTGGGAAAAATGTACATCACTTGGTTTCTTAGCATTTGATGACTTAATTCTTGATGACTAACAATTGATGTGTGAAGTGACGGTACTGAAACAATTGTGTCTGAATGACGTAGTTTGCTGGGTCTTGACTGTCTTCCTGCTTTCTGTTCTTTTAACATCAGAAGGAAATGCCATTTCTAAGGCATTTTAATTGTGGTGAGTTTAAGAGGCCAATTTGCTACTGCAAGTAAATTTGCATGAATTATTTATACAGAATTAATTTTTACTAAGGAACCAAGACTGATTGCTTTCATGTCAGTTCACTTTGGCAGCATCTGTGTTATGTAGTTGGTTATAGCTATTCATCAGCTACTACAACAATACAAAGCAGAGCTCTCTCTCTACGCAAAGCAGACCATTTATCCATAATTTTCCCCAAGGACTGAGATTTCAGGTACAAAAGTAAAATGTAGTGATGGCTCCTAATGATGTCCTCCTGATGTCATATGGACCAGGTCCTGGTGATGTTCACCCTCTGCACATAGTATTTTATGTCCAGGTTTTAAAGTAATTGATGTGTTTATGCTGTTTTATATTTATTTTGTTATACTGTTTTAATTCATGGATTGTGTTTTAACCTATGTTTATGCTGAGCTTGTCCCCATGTGAGCTGCCCCGAGTCCCTTCGGGAAGATGGAGGCAAGATATAAATTAAAGTTATTATTATTATATTTTATTTTATGACACAGCAAACAAGATAGATATCATTGCACAAAATCCCAGTAGGGTGGCCTTTTGCAGTTGGCAAATCGTGATTTTGTCAATGTCTATTGTTTCCAAATGCCGGCTGAGATCTTTTGGCACGGCACCCAATGTGCCGATCACCACCGGGACCACCTGCACTGGTTTCTGCGAGAGTCTTTGAAGTTCAATTTTGAGGTCCTGATAGTAGCTGAGTTTTTCCTGTTGTTTTTCATCAATGCGACTGTCACCTGAGATGGCAACATCAATGATCCAAACCTTTTTCTTTTCCACAACTGTGATGTCTGGTGTGTTGTGCTCCAGAACTTTGTCAGTCTGGATTCGGAAGTCCCACAGTATCTTTGCGTGTTCATTTTCCAATACTTTTGCAGGTTTGTGATCCCACCAGTTCTTTACTGCTGGCAGGTGTATCAATGAATCATTTGGGCCACATGGTTGTGCCTCTGTTTGTAGTCTGTCTTTGTGATTTTCTTACAGCAGCTGAGATTTCATCATCTTCCTTGCACAGTCTGCATTTTGGGTCATCAGCTGATTTTTTGATCTTGGCCTTAATTGCATTTGTTCGGATGGCTTGCTCCTGGGCTGCAAGGACCAGGCCTTCTGTCTCCTTCTTCAGGGTCCCATTCATGAGCCATAGCCATAGCCAGGTCTTCTCCTTATCAGCTTTTCCTTCAATAATAATAATAATAATAATAATAATAATAATAATAATAATAATAATAATAATAATTATTATTATTATTATTATTATTATTATTATATGTCACTAGGGTGCTGTTACAAGAAGCAATCCCTAGTAATGTCACTGAGCATATCACTTTCAGTATCACACATAGTTACACAGAATTTGCCATTCAAATACAAAACACTGAAGTGTAATATATTAGAAAAAATATACACACACAAACATTTTGAAGACTTTTATATATGGCAAAATTCTTGTTCTAAATATACTATACTTATTTTCCTTATGAGTTACCTTAAACCTAGTTATGAAAACATACAATGAAATCTTTATGTGCCTTGAACCAGAGGTAGGAATTGTGTGGCCATACAAATCTCACTGTCCTGTAACTCAAGGCAGCCCTGGCTTGTATGGCCAAGGTGGGAAATGGTTGGAATCAGACAGACCAGAAATTTGGGTCTTATCATGCTTTTCGCTGAGGTGCCCAAACGACGCCTCAGGTAAAAGCGAATTAATTCAGAACAAAGCAGAGTTTACCTGCTTTGTTCCAAATTAATTAGATACCTATTAGATCAGGGCCTTCCTGAAAGGCCCAGGTCTAATGGGGTGAGTCCCCATTGTAATCTTACACTTTTTGGGCTCATGTTTTATACATGTGTTTATATTTGTAAGTTGCCCTGCGTCCCCCCTCGGGGGTGTGAAGGGCGGGGTAGAAATGTTGTAATAAATAAATAAATAAATAAATAAATGGCCATGTGACATTTTTGTTTCCTTGAAATCTTGCTCTTACTATTTAAAAATACAAAACAAAAAACTTGCTATGCTATTTCCAATGTATGGAAGGGATAATGAATCTGAGTGTCTAAAACCCACTATTCATCAGGAATTTCAATGTAGGCATAAGTAAGATCAACTTGTATTCTTCAGCTTTGTTGCTTTGAAGAATAATTCATACATGAGTATTTTCTGAGTGCTTCCAGACATGTGATGTTTGTTTTACAACTTAAAAGGGGGAGGGATTACACCTTACAACAAAATGCTAGTAAAAATGGACTTGTGCCTGTTAGACCAGAGAACAGGGTTATGAATCCCTACAGGCTTGCGGCATCAGGTAACACTCAATTCTCTTGCAATAAAACACTTTTCTTATTTCCATGAATTCAACAACTGCTCCTTCAGAACTGTTTGCCTTTGCAATTACTTCACTGTTGTTAAATGTGTTTTCTTTGCGAATGAAAGGGTACTTTGAATGGTAATGTTCTTGTTCTTTCTGAAAAGACTATATGATCTCTGTTGCTTCCCAAAGAGATTGAGCTGGAATGGTCTGCAATTTAGTAAACCACAATGCTGAAAATCATGTAAAATGACTATGAATCTAGCTATATCCTGGCTGCGGACTCCTAAAATCTTGGAAAAATTTGTTTTCTGAGTTATGGAAACCATTTTTTTTGAATACTTATCCAATCACCTAAAGTTTGATTATTGAAAGCTTCTAGTTTATATTAAATTGTATTCAATGTTTCACACTCAAGGAACAGAATTAAAATCTAGAGTTGGGCCATGATATTTTGCTGATGGATGTAAGATATGAGATGGTGTCGGTCATCCGTTTCACCTAAAGAGAATGACTGGGTAGACAGTTGGATTCTAATTAATGTTGCTCATAGAACAACAGAATACTTTATTGCTCCTGAGGACAAAAATACTATTTGGGGTATATAAGAGAGGCTGAATGGAAAATATTATGTAGACTTTTGTGCTCTCCAGCATCTGCAAAGTAGGGCCAATTCATCACTCTTCCCAATGGTTGGGAAGATCCCAATATATTTTCTCCTCTAATGCCAGTAATTTTAAAATATAGTCTTGATTATGTGATATCAAAAAACTGTATACTCTGTAACTACATATCACGAAAATTGTGTTGTGAAAATTTGTGGAGTCATGAATAATTGTGGACAGCCAATTGCTAGGTGAAATTCTTCTCCATCATTCAATGTTTTTCTTGCTCTCTTCTTCACTTTTCTCTGGGATATCTAGTATATGCTTTAACATCCTCATTGGTGGCTTGCTGGGAAATTTCTTAACTGCATATAGATAAATAAGAAAATAAGTACTCACATTTGCATTTTTATAATAGTAAACATTTTAGTAGGCTGTGACAAAACCAAAAAATGGTTACCTTTATTTATTATTTATTTATTACATCACTTCTACCCCACCCTTCTCACCCATCAGGGGACTCAGGACAGCTTACAATATAAACATATACATTAAAAAAAAACAATTTACATCAGATTTAAAAAAACATCGAGATTAAAAATTACAATAAAATTAAGAATATACATTTAAAAACATACAGCTCAGTGTGATGTGGACAAGAGCAAAATCCCATGAGTTAGTTTTAAATCTTAATGCTATTCCATACTTTTTCCTTTATGTGAAAGGATACTAGACAGCCACTCCATATTCCTGTAGCTGCCCCATATTCCTGTTTTCTCTTCTTCCTAGACAACTCATGAATAAATGTATTTTGACTGTAGTATTTAGACTGCCTTTTGTTTTATTTATGTGGGTGCAGGAGGGTTGCATGGTTGCCAAAGCAATAATCCAAAATGAAATCAGAACCTTTGAGCAACCTAGAGAATGCAACTCTACAGGGGTTGCAACAATGTGAAGAATTTTAATTACTATGAAAAAATAGCCAGCATTGCCATCATAGCTGCCTGTGATTTATAGTGTCTCGCTTGACTGGTGTGACACTGTTTTTGAAATGGGCAACTGTAAATAAAGCTTAAATCAAGCATCAGGAGGAATAAGTTATAATAAATTACTAGATATTTATTTGATTTCAAATCTAGCCAAAGAATATATATTAGCTATGGGGTTAGGGAGAACATCAATTAAATCCATCCAATGCATACTGAAGACAAATGAATGGGCTGTGATATTATTATTATTATTATTATTATTATTATTATTATTATTATTATTATTTTCATCATCATCATCATTATTATCACAAAGCAGACAACAAGGACTCAATTCTCATGGCAGTTCTGGATTTTTCCTGAAATCACACTCAAAGCATATCCTGAACCTGTGGCTTTGTGCACTCAAGCATTCCCTGAAAGCCAAGGTAAAGGGGTGTGGAGGGACATGCCAATAGACCAGTTGAAAATACAAGGCCCGCTCAGAATTCAACAGTTCTGGAGGAGTTTAAGATCACTACTTAAATCCTTATGCTGCTAGACTCACCCTGTTCCTCTTCTCCAAATAGGGATGTTATTTCTCATTACAGATATACAGGTTGAGAAACTTTTATTTGGATTTCTGAAATCCCTGATTATCTGCATGGATAGTTGGTTACAATAGGGATTTGATTTCTGATAGTTCCGTTTATGTGAGCTTTGTGTCATGGGCAAAATGATTTTTAAAATTAAGTATAAAAATACTCCCAGGCTTTGTAAGCAAGGTGTATTTGAAATATAAATCAATGTTGTGTTTAGACTAGGATCTCATCTCCACGATATTCCATTATTGTCAAAATTGCTAGTACAGACTTTCAAAAATCTGGGGACAAAAATATGATATCAAAACACTTCAAAAAAGATATAGTTTTGGACTTTGCTCTTTCAACATATCAAAAAGTGAGTATCACAGTGGGATGAATTATTATAGAAATCTAAATTCTAAGATTTACTTCAGTGTTTTTCTATGTGTGTAAGGCTCTAATTTCTGAAATAAACATTTTTAATGGGAAAGGATTATAATCCACCCCTTGAGTCTAGGTGTTCTTTGAACCAATTGGCCATTATATGCCTTCCAGAAACATATTTGTGGTGCATGAGGTGCCAGGCTCTCCTGGATGGGCCACTGTCACTTATGGCTTCTCCCTTCTCCCACACAAAGATTTATTGGATGTTTTGTTTTGTTTATTTAATTGGAACTGCATAAAATCTCTGGCCTACCACTTTTTCCGTACATATACCTGAGTCCAACTGGTGAAAAGCCTCGTACTCCCCAACCCCCACAAATTTATGGATATCTGAGATAGATAGTATTAGAACCCCATCACATTGGTGATTTTCAGTATCCTAAGATACCTGCTGAATGCCATCAGACGATGCACAGCAACTTCCTGTGGGGGTCAATCATTCTAGGGGCTTTCCGCATTCTCATAGAAAAGAACAGGGCTAACATGGGGGGAAGCTGGGCAGCGATGCTTCCCTCCATGGGATAAATAAGTGAGCGATGCAGGCAAACTGGGGTGCAGAGTAATGGTTGCTCTGCTGCCCACCAAATTATCCACAATGCCTGGTAAATCTCCCTGCTATCACCCATAAATTGGACCTCAATGTCATGAGGTCCTATCAGTCCGTGTTATGTTTTCCTTAGATTAATTCTGGCAATGATGAAAAATCAGTAAAGCTAGACAGCAGTACAGAATTTGCTTGTCTTGCTCAATTTGTTCCTGAATGAGAAGAGGATAGTGAAGACTTGGTAAACATTCCAGGGTGTGCATGTGTTCTTTGAATTGAGTTATATCAGTAAGAACAAAGATATCTGCATTTCTTATTTGAAAAACATGTTAAGATTCAATGACTGTCATTGAGTCCCAAGGACCCATAATGTCCTAACATTTGCTTGGACTTGTATGCTGTTCCATTTGAGGTTAGTCTACAAAGAAGGATAGGGAGATCTGTGTTCTTAAGGAATGCTTGCTAACAATGATTTACCATTTGTTGGCAGCAAAAATTCTTCTTTTCTGCTTTCCTCAGGATGTTTTGTGATGTCACTGGCCCTGACTTGTTTTTCACTGCATATAACATTACTGGCTGTCTTCCAAATTGTTGTCTGTTATCTATGCTTCCTGCACAGGGTGTAAACTGCAGTAAACAGCACAGTTGTTCTCCACTGAAGAGATTCAGCATTAGTTATATTCTCCACTTAAGCTTTTCATGGTGATAGATGACTGGATATGACCTGGATATATGTAATGTCTAAAGTACAGAACATTCTTCTGAAATCTGCCAATGGTACTTGATTCAACAGCAACACGCCTGAATTTGGGGTTGTTATGTGTTTTTCGGGCTGTATGGCCATGTTCCAGAAGTATTCTCTCCTGACGTTTCGCCCACATCTATGGCAGGTATCCTCAGAGGTTGTCTAAGGTCACCTCACAACCTCTGAGGATGCCTGCCATAGATGTGGGTGAAACGTCAGAAGAGAATACTTCTGGAACATGGCCATACAGCCCGGAAAACATACAACAAACCTGTGATCCCAGCCATGAAAGCCTTCAACAACATACCTGAATTGTTCATATGCCTAAATTATCATCTATACCTGTTATAATCACAAATCACCCATAAGACAAATTTATGTAAGTCTATAGTTAAGATACTGCATTCTCAAACGGCTCTGTGATGATGGAGCTCCATTGTCCTGAGTACTTCCACTCCAAAAAGTCTACCTCTTAAATCAAGTAGTAGACCAACTTAAGGGTTTCTGAACTACTGAAAATTAGAATGCAGATTAAAATGCTGGAGAATGCCAACTGCAACTGCGCTTACAGTTGTAGGATTCACTGAGTTGAGAAGTTGAAGAGATCCTTCAGAGGTCCTACCACAGCCACATGGCTCAATGCAACCTGAGATAGGGAAAATGCTGTAATAATAATTAGGTTGTTGTATGTCTTTTGGGCTGTGTGGCCATGTTCCAGAATCATTCTCTCCTGACGTTTCGCCCACCTCACAACCTCTGAGGATGCCTGCCATAGATGTGGGTGAAACGTCAGAAGAGAATACTTCTGGAACATGGCCACACAGTCCAAAAGACATACAAAAACCCCGTGATCCTGGCCATGAAAGCCTTAGACAACACATGTAATAATAATTTCTTATTGCTTCTGGTCGGGGCATAAGAGAGTGAGTTTAGGGGATCATGTTGATCGTTAATGACTGTATTTGTACATTGAAAAATGTATGAGATCTAAATTTAAATTATGGCTTACTATCTTGCAAATGCTGAAGAAGATGCCATTGAACTTTTTTTTTCTAGGGGCTTTCTAATTACTGCCACATTATATAAAGTAGATATAACATATAGTCATACTTTCAATTCAAATGGCAAATGTTACAGGAGACAGCTATATAAACCAGAATATCAAGGCAGAAAATCCCACACTATCTGCTTTGAACTGAGTTATTTGAGTCCACACTGCCATAGAAGAAAATGTGGGATTATAGTCAGCTATGTGGAAGGGGCCGAGTTGGAATGGGGAATCATGGCACTGGATCTTATCCATGTGATGAGGTCCCTAGTTCCTCAACTCTTTTATATGCTACATGGAAAGTTAAACTTTAATTGTTGAAGGTATGAATCCCACTCACATGTTTAAACTATTAACCTGCAATAAACTGTACAGACTATGAAGTGTTGTGACTGTAATACATTAACTTCTCAAAGGTCAATTGTATCTATACAGAAGGCCAAGAAAGTTTTGTTTCCTCAAACATTCTTCAAGAGTTGCTTAACAACAATAAAATCATCTCAAGGCCAGTTTAGACTGATTTTTCTTGTACCTGTTGTTATTGCTAATTCTTTATATACATATCTCAGTTAGTGGCTTTATGATAAGGATCTATTCACTCATTTCGTTATGTTTGTCTTTGAGGAATAAAATAAATCTTTGCTTGGCATAATAATATGATTGTATTCCAAGCCAAAATGAATTAAGCGTGGAGCAGCCATCTGAGTAGCAGATTTAGAAACATGTTAACTTGTACTGTAAGTGTACTGTAAGACATTGTAATATTTATAAGTTTTTGACTTTGTTATTTATTTGTATCACTATCTTTCCTTGAGGCACAATATATCATACCCCTTATTGCAATGTAGTGCAGTATAGGTGTACGTCTCTTAACTCATTGGGATTTGATATCCAGAATAGTGTGTACAGTATTAAAGCAGGGTTTTGAATCCAGGTTATTTCAGTCAAGAGCCAAATCTGATGTTGGAACAAGTGAGAGCTACCCAGTCTTAATAGAAAGGTGGATTACAACTAATGCCCTGATTAGGAGCCTGGTGGCGAAGTGTGTTAAAGCGCTGAGCTGCTGAACTTGCAGACCAAATGGTCCCAGGTTCAAATCCCGGGAGCGGAGTGAGCGGCCGCTGTTGCTCCAGCTTCTGCCAACTTGGCAGTTCGAAAACATGCCAATGTGAGTAGATCAATAGGCACCACTCCGGCGGGAAGGTAAGGCACTCCATGCAGTCATGCCGGCCACATGACCTTGGAGGTGTCTACGGACAACGCCTGCTCTTCGGCTTAGAAATGGAGATGAGCACCAACCCCCAGAATCAGTCATGACTGGACTTAACGTCAGGGGAAACCTTTACCTATAATGCCCTGATAGTTATCAGCTCATCTAGTGTATCAAGGTGATTATGTGAAGCTCAGTCATGTAACTATAATCAATACTTTTGTATTTCTTTTGTTTTAATCTACTATCTTAAACTCGTTGTTATTCTCATTAAGTCGCACACTTTATCTGATGTTTCTACACTAACAGATTCAAGACCAGGGTGTTTCAGAGGTGGTTTTTCCTCAACTGATTCTTCTGCTCATAACAAATGGAAGTCCCAGCTGTTTATTAAATTTATAGTAACAGGCATTTCCACTGTTCTGCAGAGGTGGGATTGCACACTCTTAGGGCCCTTCCACACAGCCATATAACCCAGAATATCAAATCTGAAAATTCCCACAGTATCTACTTTGAACTAGGGTATCTGAGTCCAAACTGCCATATATTCCAGTTCAAAGTAGATAATGTGGGATTTTATTCACCATGTGGAAAGGGCATTACCAGTGTTACTGGTAAGGTTTCCCATGCCAAACTTAAATTTGCTGTTGAGTCACATTAAATGTGCCAAACAGCTATTGAGCAGCAACAGTAGTGGGCAGAGCATCTCTCAGGCCCCTTCTACACTGTCCTTATATCTCAGGATCTGATCCCATGTTATCTGCTTTAAATTGGATTATATGAGAGCCCTTCCAGACAGGCCCTATATCCAAGGATCTGATCTCAGGATTTCTGTTTATCCCAGATTATCTGGCAGTGCAGACTCATATAATCCAGATTAAAGCTGATATGGAGCCCCTGGTTGTTCAATGGGATAAAGCCCTTGTGCCAGCAGGACTGCTGACTCAAAGGTTGGGTTGCTGACCTGATGGTTACTGGTTCAAATCCAACCCGGGGAGAGCACAGATGAGCGAGGACATGAGAGAAGCCTCCCACAAGGATGATAAAAACATCAAACATCCAGGAGTCCCCTGGGCAACGTCCTTGCAGGCGGCCAATTCTCTCACACCAGAAGTGACTTGCAGTTTCTCAAGTCATTACTGACATGAAAAAAAATCTATGGAGATAAGTGCCAGTGAGAAGGAAATGATTTATTCAGACTCATAGATACTTCACAAATTTTATCAGTAAATCCTCTCTTCCCCTAATTACAACCACTTACTCTGAGAGATGTTTTAGACAGGGATAACACAGATCTGCCAGGCAGGTTATTCAGTTTCCTTGTTTTTGAGTCTCAGGGCAGGGGTTCTCTGCCATGTAACCCTTTTTGAAACAAAAGTTTCTCGTGGAAATATAGAACACACACACACATATCTATCAGGCATGGAGAGTATTTGTGTGAACTAATTCATATAATGCAAAAAAGAAAGAAAGAGCAATGGAATATTTAAAATGAAGAATAGTTTTAACCAACATAAACTTAACAGTATTTTAGTGGAAGACCCCCAGGGCCATCCAGTCCAACCCCCTTCTGCAGGAAAAGCACAATCAATACACCCCTAACAGATGGCCAACGGGTCTTTGTAATAATAATAATAATAATAATAATAATAATAATAATAATAATAATAATAATAATAAGGTAAAGGTTTCCCCCTGACGTTAAGTCCAGTCCTGTCTGACTATGGGGGTTGGTACTCATCTCCATTTCTAAGCTGAAGAGCCAGCGTTGTCCGTAGACACGTCCAAGGTAATGTGGCCGGCATGATTGCATGGAGCGCCGTTACCTTCCCGCCGGAGCGGTACCAATTGATCTACTCACATTGGCATGTTTTCGAACTGCTAGGTTGGCAGGAGGTGGAGCTAACAGCGGGTGCTCATGCCGCTCCCGGGGTTTGAACCTGGGACCTTTCTGTCTCCAGCCCAGTGCTTTAACGCACTTCGCCACCGGGGCTCCTTTTAATAATAATAATAATAATAATAATAATAATAATAATAATAATAATAATAATAGCAGAAACCCCAGAGGCCATTCAACCTAACTCTTTTCTGTCATATTGGAAAAATACAATCACACAATCAAAGACCCATCTGAGAGGTGGGAGGAAAATAGGGTTTTCGAAGGAAAGAAAGCTGGATGGGGGGGATGTGTCTGGGTGGCAAGAGAAAGAATCTGGGCAGCGAGGGAGGTGAGGGAGAAAGGGTCTTTGCCCAGCAGCTCCAAACATTAATTTTTTTGCACTTCTCAGGAGGAGGGAAAAGGATGTGGGAAGCAGTATGGAGCCAGCACAGATCCTCACTGCAAGGGTGGCAGATTCATTCCCCTGATTCTCTAGATCAGGGGTCCCCAAACTAAGGCCCGGGGGCCGGATGCGGCCCTCCGAGGTCATTTACCTGGCCCCCGCCCTCAGTTTTATAATATAATATATTGTATATACATATAATATTGATAATCATATTATAATGTAATACAATATAACACTAATAATAATACCATAAAATAATATTAATTACATACTCTATATTACATATAATATTACTAATAATATTACAGTATAGTGGTATAGTTCAATAAAGTAATATATAGATGCTAATATTGTGCTATGCTAATAATATAATATATTGTATGTACATATAATTTGTAAGCCACCCTGAGTCCCCTTTGGGGTGAGAAGGGTGCGATACAAATGTAGTAAATAAATGCAGTAAATAAATAAATAATAATTAAATACATTTTAGGCTCGCCCAAAGTCTGAAATGACTTGAAGGCACACAACAACAACAACAACAACAACAACAACAACAACAACAACAACAACAGCAACCCTAATTAACTTGACTATCTCATTGGCCAGAAGCAGAAGCACACTTCCCATTGAAATCCTGATAAATGTATGTTGGTTAAAATTATTTTTATTTTCAAATATTGTATTGTTCTTTCGTTGTTGTTGTTGCTGTTGTTGTTGTTTTTGTATTACAAATAAGACATGTGCAGTGTGCATCAGAATTTGTTTGTATTTTTTTTTTCAAATGATAATCCGGCCCCACAACAGTCTGAAGGATAGTGGACCGGCCCTTGGCTTAAAAAGTTTGAGGACCTCTGCTCTAGATCATCGGTGAAGCCAGGTGAAGTTGGACGCTTCACCTGGCCGGTGTGATAATATTTATTTATTTATTTATTTTATTACAATATTTATATCCCACCCTTCTCACCCAATAGGGAACTCAGGGCGGCTTACAATGAAACACATATATAAAATTGTACTTACTTACTTAGGTGATCCCTCATAGTTTGAGTAGGATTGTCTTCCATCTTTGGTGTCTTGGGGGTGGGTTCTTAGGTGGTTGAAGAGACCTATTCTTGATATGCATGTTCTCCTGCAGTGAGGACATCGGTTTCCAGGTGGAAGACGGTCCCGGTTAGGGTTGGCTTGATGGGCCTTCTTCTTGACACGTTTCTCCCTTAAGCCCTCCATTCATGCCTCTTCGAACTCCGCATTACTGCTGGTCACAGCTGACCTCCAATTAGAGCGCTCAAGGGCCAGGGCTTCCCAGTTCTCAGTGTCTATGCCACAGTTTTTAAGGTTGGCTTTAAGCCCATCTTTAAATCTCTTTTCTTGCCCACCAACACTACGTTTCCCATTCTTGAGTTGGGAGTAGAGTAACTTCTTTGGGAGATGGTGATTGGGCATTCGGACAACGTGGCCAGTCCAGCGGACTTGATGGCGTAGGAGCATCACTTCAATGCTGGTGGTCTTTGCTTCCTCAAGCACGCTGACATTTGTCCGCCTGTCTTCCCAAGAGATTTGCAGGATTTTTCTGAGGCAACGCTGATGGAAACGCTCCAGGAGTTGAGTGTGACCTCTATAGACCGTCCACGTTTCGCAGGCGTACAGCAGGGTTGGGAGGACAATGGCTTTGTAAACAAGCACCTTGGTATCTCTACAGATGTTCCGGTCATCAAACACTCTCTGCTTCATTCTGAAAAATGCTGCACTCGGAGAGCTCAGGCAGTGTTGTATTTCAGTGTCAATGTTGACTTTTGTGGAGAGGTGGCTGCCAAGGTAACGGAAATGGTCAACATTTTCTAATGTTACACCATTAAGTTGGTGTAAAAAATTATTCTTCCTTTGAAATTAAGAGGTAAATCTTGAAGCAAACTTAATTTTAGTAAAAAAAAACTGAGCAATATTTATACATGATTTAAGAAATATAAACAGCTTTGGTTTAGCTGTGGCAGATGCACTGCAACATAATATTTGCTATATCTTGAACTTGAAAAAGTTAGGCTCTGTAAATTTTACTTGACAAAAAGAGGTTTGTCATTTCTTCTGTCTTAGGCCCCTTCTACACTGTCATATAATCCAGATTATCAAAGCAGATAATCCACATTATCTGCTTTGAACTGGATTATATCAGTTTACACTGCCATATAATCCAGGTCAAAGCAGATAATCTGGATTTTATATGGAAATATAGATAGGGCCTTAGACCAAGAGTGTGACCTGACCTGAGTAATGCAGTGAATTTCAAAAATTGACTAGGGATTCATGCCCTGGTGTCCCAGAGTTCTAAACCAATATACAAGCCACCACTATACCACCATGGCTCCTGATAAGGGAGGTTGCCATCGGCCACAAATCCTGTGACCCAAGGCCCTCCAAAATATTTTTTAAAGTTCTGGGGTAATCATAACCGCTAGATTTTTTTTTAAAAAAATCTATATTTCTAGTCTAGTAGGGTGCAGCTATGCTGTGTTTTTAGCACATATCTGTTGCCAAAGTAGGTTTCTCTGGTCTCTAGAACTACAGTCTACTACATTTTTAAAAGATTTCTGATCATCTTCCCTAAACGTCATCTTGAAAAACATGCACAATGTTTCCAGTAGAAAAACTGAAAATCTTGTGGTTATTTTGAACATGCATTCAAAAATATTGAAATGACACATGAATGAAAAAAAAAAGTCAGATAGGGACAAGATGTTTCATCATCAAATGAGGGCAAATTGTTGTGGCTTTCCTCACTGTGAGAGTGTTTCCTTACATTTATTTCCTGACTAGAAAGCCGAGTTCTCTGTTTTGGAAGAATGTGAGTTGCATGCACAGTATTAAAAGAAGCAAAGCGAAACACTGCACTCATTGTGACTATTTGGGGGCAAGGAGAATGGCAACAAGACACTCGAAATGCCTGTCAGAAAGGAAGAACAAGGTAGGATGGAAGGCAGCAAATCACCAGAATACAGATGGGATAAGTTGGACAGAACCTTTGTGTCAAGATGTTCCAGCACTTGGAATGAATGAAATGGCCTGTTTGGAAGCTACCCAAAGGGAAGATCACTGAGTAGACAGGATTTCTTCTTCTTGTGTTCTCATCAGTCCAGTACCAAACAGGGTAAGAAAGATATATTCTTAATACCACTATTTAACACAGGAGCTCCATGAGTTAGTGTGTTCTGTGAATAGTAGTCAACACTATTATAAATGACTTTGATGATGGAATAAGGGCAACATATCAAATTTACAGATAAATTAGATATACAGAAGAAGTGCAGCTAGATATAAATTAGATATAAAGAAGTGCAGCTAACACCCCAAAGGACAGGATCAAATTTCAAAATGGCCTTAACAAGTTAGAAAGCTTGGCCAAAAATGAACAACATGAATTTCAACAGGGAGAAAGGCACAGAAGTAGGATGACTGACACCTGGCATGAAAAAAACACAGTGAATTTGACTAGACCACAAGTTGAATACAAGTCTAGAGTGTGATGCAGCAGAAAAAAGACAATTCAGTTCTAAGCTGCATTAATAGGAGTATAGTGTCTAGAAAGATCAAGAGAAGAAATTCAAGAAACTCTAGAAATGTTGAGTTCAAGAAAATGTTTAAATAACTACGTTGAGAAATCAAGGACATTACAGCTGTTGCCAAGTAATGCCATCTTGCATTTCCTGGTGCAATCTGAGAAGAAAATAATTTAAGAGAGGGGAAATGGCATTTCTCACAGAGAAGGGAAGGAAAAGCTCTGTAAATAAAGTATAAAAGTAAAAACCCTTCCCAAAATAAAAGGCCCTTGCTTCACAATGATCCTGAGCAGTACTTTGCTCAAGGAATCTTTAGCATGATAAAGAACCAATAGGCTACTGAGAAGGACACTTTCCCCTTCTGTACTTATGATGTTGTGATCATTGTACTAGCACTTGGTCCTAATGCTAATGCATATTGCTGTGGCAGAACATTATTGGTGGGATAAAGGCAGTTTAATGACCTCCAATGTTCCCTAGTAAACAAATTTAGATTCAGAATTATAAGTTTGTTTTACAAAGTTTTGATCTATACATTCAATGTTCACATTTATTGTACATTGCCTTGGGGGACCTAGAAGGCAAGTGGTAATACATACACCACAATAAATGATTGATTGATTCAATGAATAAATGAATGAATGAATGACTAAAATGATGAAGGGACGGAATCTGTAAGTCAGCAAAATTTCCTGTTTCATACTGCCATGGGCTCCACATTTAGAGAACTTCTATGCATTGGTTCTGAAATATCCTGCTAATAATTTAATAGCCTATGTTATATAACATTTATTATCTCAGGAAAATGGAGAGGAGGGGAGAGAGATTTCCCCTCAATGAGAAGGCTGCTCTCTCCTTTCACCACTCTTATCAGAGATGGTTACTTTTAAAAAGAATTAAGGGACAGAACTTACATTGATCTATGAATAAATTGACTTTTTGGTTTTGGGATGATGGTATTTTTAACTGAAATTTTAGACACTTGAATAAGTTTACACAGTAGATCTTAGGTTCCTGTCCTCCTACTGAAAGGAATACATTGATGTCCACCTCTGGTTGCTCTCATCAAATTAATCCAGAAGCAGGACAAACGTCATCTTTTACCCCCCCCCCCCCTCACAATTCAATACATCATCAATTTAAGCTCAACCTTGATCCGGTCCTCTCCTGTCTCCTTCAGTGTTGAATAATCTTTTTTCTGCAGCTTGAGAGACTTTTTTAATCAGAAGCAGTAGAAACATGGAAACTTTTCACTGGGATAGTGTCATGTAGCAGCAAAGCGTCACAAAAAAATCATACACAGATTATTTTAATTGTCTGCCTCCTAAAAGGCTGGCCGTCTGTATATTTTTAGAACAACCAATTTATTTATTTATTTATTTCAAACACTTGTAAGTCACATCCTCTGTCAAACTGACTCTTGAAGTGTTGCTCAAACTATACAACAAAACTCAATGCATTGTGATTTTGTTTAGTTAAAAAATAATAAAAACCATTGTATAAAATATACAAAATTTGAAAAACTAGTGCTAAAACATTAACAGAAGTTGAAAGAAACACCATTAAGCAGAACATCAGAAGCAAGTGTAAACAGAAGAGCCAATTAAAATAAAAAATGGAGAATTTAGCAAAGCCGCAACAATGATTCTGAGCCTAGCTGACTTTTACACACAACTTCTCTCCCCTCCCAATCTCGTTCTCTATCCTCTTGGTTTTGCTTAACTTTTTTTGGAAGTATCTAATACTTAATGCGGAAGCACAAGTTTGAATGGCTGCCAAGGCCATTGTGAAGTGCCCGTTTGTCCTAAATGCTCAATGAACTGTTGGAGCCAAGGTTGCTTAGCACCCCATAGAATGAAGACCTCAAGACAGAAAAGGCTAGCTAAGCAAGGTTGCCTTATGGGGTGGAGTGGGAAGTTAAATGAGAAAATTAAGAAGCATAGTTTTGTTCCGCTTCAGTAATTGCTGTGGTTCTAGCTAGGTAGCAATCTACCCTGGTGCTGATGGTAGTAGCTGCCCTCTTGGTGAACAAACTGGTGAGTGGATTTGGGGACCCTGGGTATATCATAGAATGCTTTTAAAATATTGTCTTCGTGGCTAGGTAATAATAGAATTTTGATACTTTTGTGTTGATGAAACAAGGCAAATGGTTTGTTGAACAGCTAATAACTCTTCTCTGCATAATTGAGCAACTAGGAGCTGATAAAGAATTTTAAAAAATAGAACTGGTTGATTGATTTAAATAAGGTCACACTGTCCAGATTGATAATTGCTGTGGCAAGCTTTCATTTCTAACGATGATACTGAGAGGTTCTGAGTGTGAGGATCTGACTCCATGTGCAAAGGATGATAAATTCTGTTTGCATATTGTAATGATCAAATGATAAGAATGCTAGTAGTACTAGGCTTCCTTTCGGAACAAGGCAACCTGATTGGAAACCACATGCTGTTCTACAGCAAATGAAGGGGCTGCCCTTGGGCTGAAAAGCAAGCAACACTAGACACTCAATTTCTCTGGCTTTGGTGCTTCAGAGGAGAAAGTGGATATGGGTAAGAGCTTGATCTGTAAAGACACAAAATAAGGGCTTCTTATTGAGTATCACAGGGTTGAGAACAGGGATGAATCTGGGACTGGCAGCAAGGAGAAAGGAACATGTGACTAGAACTGTGAGTGGGAAGAAAGATACGGTATTAAAGGTTACACAAAAGAAGAATAGGTAAGGGCAAGGGATGCTGGAAGAGAAGCAAGTCAGTAAAGGGGTCAGGGTCATTTGGTTCTATGAATTCCTCATCATTCAACAGCTGTCCTGCTTGATATCTCCTCTGCTCCTAATCTTCTGGATCCTCTAAAACTTTCAGAAGCTGGTCTCTCAGTTCTTCTGCTGCACATCTCCCACCACAGCCATTTAGGATGTTACCACACACACCCCACCCATTTCTAAAAACAAAAAGTTGTAATCCATTTTTGAAATGAAGTACAATGAAGCCCATCACATGAAGAAAGAAGACTTCCTGTCTCCATTCATAATGCTTCATTAAAGAAATGGGTTGAAAATGTTAAGAAATTGTGTGGGGAAATAGGATAAAACTGTGAAAATATTGGGTTGGTATCTGTCAGAGTTGTCCACGTTGAATTGTTTCAGTGGCATTGGTGAAGGGGCGTTCCTATGGATGGTCTCATACAAAGCAGCGATGTCCCTGTAACTTGTCTGATCCTTACACAGTATTTTTTTTAATTAAACGTATTCAGTCAAAATTGCCCAACTTCAGGAGATTGCTACTTTGCTTTCACTTATTAAGATGCTTTAAGTCTCCTTGTGGAGAGAAAAAGCGGGTTATAAATAAACAGAAGAAGAAGAAGAAGAAGAAGAAGAAGAAGAAGAAGAAGAAGAATGGTTTCTAATCTTTCAAGATTGTGTTTTTTCTGCCTTCTATCTCCTTTTTTTAAAACTTGAGTTAGCAATCCATAAAAAACCAATTCAGAGGCAGAGCAGAAGAGCCCATGGAGAGAAATGTATTTATTTACAGTATTTATATTCCGCCCTTCTCACCCCGAAGGGGACTCAGGGCGGATCACATTATACACACATAGGGCAAACAATCAATGCCCATAGACACATCAAACAGAGACTGAGATAGACAGACGCAGAGGCAATTTGACCTTCTCCTGAGGGGATGTTCGATTCTGGCCACAGGGGGGAGCAGCTGCTTCATCATCCACACTGACGGCACTTCCTCATTCCAGGTCGTAAATTAGTTAAATCTGCCTCCCCACTTTTATAAATGGTACCTTATTTCCTACTTGATAGATGCAACTATCTTTCGGGTTGCTAGGTCAGCAATGAGCAGGGGCTATTTTTTATTTTTAATTGACGGGTGCTCACCCCTCCACGGGCTGGCCTCGAACTCATGACATCATGGTCAGAGTGATTTATTGCAGCTGCTCAACAGCCTGCGCCACAGCCTGGCCCCTGGGAAATGGGATTAGAACTATGTCCCCTGTCTCCTTGGGAGTGGAGGGATTGGGAGGAAGATCCCATGGAGACTGGGTTAGAAAGGTGTCTCCTGTCTTCTTGGGAATAGAGTGGGAACTGCACTTGCTCGTGTAATAAATCTAAAAACAGCTTATTTTGGGAGAAAAGGCAGGACATAACATGTGATAGGATCTGAGAAATGATACGATTTGCTTTCTAACACAATTGGACAAAAGGCCGTGGTAATATGACACTTTCTTACCCTTATCAGCATCCCTCCATTGGACTCTGATTACAGCCTGCCAGTTGGTCTGAGATACTCATTTCACTCTGTCAGTCCAAATACCTCAGCTCCCCTCCACATACCAGAAAGGGACTCATCCCCTCCTCCAGTTACGTGACACTGTGTCTCTTAGTCTGATGAACACTGCAGCTCCTAGGCTCCAAGTACATCTCTATTGACTAATTTTTCCATAACTGGTTCCAGTAAATACTGTGGGTAGCTTGCATAACAAACATACCTCGTTATTTCTTTTCTCTGAAGTTATTTTGTGCTAATGTTGCTATTTCCTAAAATAGGAATTAAAATGTATTAAGGAAAGGTATTAAGGACAATATCCCTTAGCACTTTCTGTGATACTTTGTTTCTCTCCTCCACCCAGCTCACGCTGCTTGCAGATTTCACATGTGCATAGCCTGCAGCTACAAACACACATTTCTCAGTTGTGGCCCCATGCATACAATTTTGACAGTGAAAAATGGGCAAATTGAAGGAAGGGAAAAAATTCTAATGGACTTACTGCCACTGGAATTTCCAAAATATGTAACTTATGACTATTGGCATTTTAGTAGCAAGACATGGAAAATAGCTTCCACATTAATTCCAGCTTTGGATTCTATGCTTTTACATGTCTCAGAGAAATTATGTTGTGTGTGTGTGGACAATTTGTATAAACATGATGTATACAGAAAAAATGCCCCCAGATACATTGTGTGCATAATTTTAGAATGGTTGCAGTGAACCAGAGTTTCAGCTATAATAACTGTGAAAAGTTTGGGAATTATTTTGACAGGTTATCTAGGCCATCCTTCTTAAAACAAGAAGCACTGTAACCAAAGACCCTTGCTATTATAATTTGTATCAATTGGGGGTATATGCAAACATAAGTTAACAACTCTTAAACTGAATCTGAAGCTCTGGGAAAATCTCTGACTACTATTATAGACAAAGTCATGCTCATTTAGTGGTACCCCAATGGATCAAAAGTGAGCCACTTTTGTGTTGTCGAAGGCTTTCATGGCCGGGATCACAGGATTGTTGTATGTTTTCTGGGCTGTATGGCCATGTTCCAGAATTATTCTCTCCTGACATTTCGCTGACATCTCTGGCAGGCATCCTCAGAGGATGCTAATGACTCTGAACAAAGGATTCCCCCAGGCCAGGATGAGAGGCTGGGAAGGCAATTTAATGCTAACAAAGGTGTTTAATTACAACATTCACACTGGCCTCCAACAGACAAGAGTTCTTCCCCCCACCCAGAACTTCCACAGATATATAAACCTTCCTTGCTTAGTTTCTCCATACCTCACAACCTCTGAGGATGCCTGCCACAGATGTGGGTGAAACATCAGGGGAGAATACTTCTGGAACATGGCCATACAACCCAGAAAACATACAACAACCCTGAGCCACTTTTGCTTGATCTGAAGCAAAAATACACCTTTGAACACACAAACAGGATCCCGTGGCAAAAGTAGTGGTGTAAATGATGTACAGACAGTCCTGAGTTGCAAATATCTGACTTACAACTGACTCATAGTTAAGAACACAGCTGAAATCTATCACTAGATTGATAAAGGTAAAAGTTTCCCCCTGACATTAAGTCTAGTTGTGTCCAACTCTGGGGGTTGGTGCTCATCTCCATTTCTAAGCGGAAGAGTCGGCGTTGTTCATAGACACCTCCAAGATTATGTGGCCATCATGAGTGTATGGAGTACTGTTACCTTCCCACCAGAACAGTACCTATTGATCTACTCACATTTGCATGTTTTTGAATTGCTAGGTTGGCAGAAGCTGGGGCTAACAATGGGAGCTCACTTCACTTTCCAGAGTTGAACCGCTGACCTTACAGTCAGGAAGTACAACTGATCCGCTGCAGCACCAAAGGCTCCTAATCTACCTCTAGGATGGGAAATTCATTCCTGAAAGAGTTATCATTGGGAAACTAGTTTCCAGTTTGCTTCTGAGCTCAGTTGAAGATGTTGGTGTTGATCTCAAAGCTTTAAACAACTTAGCTATGATATTGGAAAAACTGCTTCCTCCCATATGAGCCTGCCAGAAATTTGAGATCTTCAGAGGAGACCTTGTTGAGTTTCCCAACACCTCATGAAGTTAAGCTGGTGCATGCACAGAAAAGGGCTTTTGCTGTAGTACTGCTTCAACTATGGATCTCCCTATGCAAAAAATTAGGCGTCCTAGATGTTGCCAACATAGAGCAAAAAAACACCTAAACTTTTGTGCTGTTCTGATTAAGATGCCTTCATTTCATACATTTCTTACCAAAATCCTTTCTGATACCACACACATATCCATACTTGGGCTAAAACATTATTTTTGGAACTATTTAGCATAATTTCAGAATGCATATACAATATATTTTCTTATAGCTTTTTTATACCTTTTCTAAATCTGTTAGCTCAAAGAGGCATCACAAGACCGGCTGGAGTATTGACCTGAAGCACCCTTACTAAGGAGACATTTTGTTGTGATGATGACTTATATTTCTACCCTGAACAGCTGTGTGGTGGGCACATTATATGCATGTTATGTATAAATCTACCAAGTTTGCATTTTCTAACTTATGTTATACAATCCTGTTACAAAACCAATGCCCACCAGTAGTTATTCCCACATACTGTTGGTAGCTAAGCATTGTTGTGTGCAGTGGAAAAATAAACCCATTCTGTTAATTAAAAATAGTAGAGAGTTTGGGTTGTGTTGCCAGAAAGTAGTCTAACCTGATCCTGCCATTGTTAGTGAACCGCCTTTTACACCTATTGTTGAATGTATTATTGGATTACATCATGTCTTATTTAGAGCCTCTGTTGTGCTCTGCCAGCAAGATCTGGGAGTGAGGATTTGAGTTCTCTATTTTTCAGAAGCTGGAACATAAGCTCCTTGGGAGTAGAAATTTGAAAGAAAAAAAAAACCCTCCAAATCTCAAACTTGCAAATTGAATCGCATGTGAATTAATTGACTAAGAACTAGAGATGGGTGTTTCTTCAAAATGTTTTGGCTCAGAGAGTGAAATAGTTCAACTCTTCCAAAACTCAGAATGGACTCAGGCAGCCAGAAACAGATATGTGATTAGATTTAGACAGATTCTGAACTGAATGAGGCTGATTAGGAAAGGTCTGAGAGCTGCCAAACTGAAGCAAGGCTTCTGGGAAGTGGAACAAATCTGAATATGCATATTCCCTAAAATTTTGTTAGAAATCTGGATTTCGTTGTATACAGTGGCAAAGACAGTATGTCTGCAAAACAAAGCAAAACAACATGACATAACACCCCCTCCCCCCAAGACTTCTCATGGTTTCATAAAGGGAAAATAACATGCTGACCGAGGGTTATGTAACTGAATGCTCTCATTTTTCATGACAGATAATGCTTGCAATAGTGTTCTATACATACACTGATTTGGGGTAGTGCAAACTGCAATCATTGATGGGAGGAAATATCTGTCTATAGAGAATGCTTGTAGAAGAAATGATGAACATTTGAAATGGATATGCAAGCAGCAGAAAAGTTACCTGGATCAAATTGTTTCTATGTCTGTCTCTGCCTGTCTCTTGAACATACATGTTCACATCATAACATTCCCAGCTATGAAGACCTAGACATTTTCTCAAATTCTTAGGGCAAGCAGGGGGTATTTGATGTAAGAGCGTGGCCTTAAAAAAAAAAAGGAGATGTGGATTGATATGTATGAGTCTGGATGTATACTTCTCCTTACTTAGATTAAGGACCTTATTACACACATCACAGAAAATGTCTTATAAGTAGGCAACCCATGGTTTAAGAAGGCTAGATGAGGACTGGATATATCCTGTATGCATAACCACTTGATCACATTGGATCTCTTCTTTCTGCATCAAATAAAATAATGCATTTTTTGGCTTATCACATAGTGGGTGGATGATTCCTCCTAATCTGTCAGATGTTCCAACACACCTACCCATTTAATTCACTGTTGGCAATGCAAACCCCACAATCTGTTAAGTCACTTCTGGCAATGCAAACCTTACAATCTGTTAAACCACTTCTGGCAATGTAAACCCTACAATCTGTTAAACCACTTCTTTCAGTGGGAAACCCAACAATCTGTTGCTTTTTCAATGGGAAACTCCATGATTTGTTAAACCGCTTATAACAATGCATTCCCCACGATCTATTAAGCCATTCTTTTCAATGAGAAATCCAATGTTCTTATTAAAGCACTTCTGGCAATACAAACCCCACAATCTATTAACAGAGGGTGAGTTTCAGATGACTTGCAGACATATGTACTATCGCACTTCAAAAACTACACCTCTGATATGTGCAGAGAAATAAAGGACAAGTGAAGTTAAGAGCTTCCTGTTTCACAAAAGGTATTGTCAGCAGATCCTTTGCCCATGAGTGCCTATGGATTAACTACAAAATGCATCATTTATTTATTTATTTATTTATTTATTTATTTTTCAAACTTATATGCCGCCACTCCCCTAGGGCTCGGGGCGGCTTACAAGAACCGGCTAAAATCAACAATTTAAAAACATCTTAAAAACATCTTTAAAAAACATCTTTAAAAAGATACGACTTGTGATATGACTTGTAGAAATCAGTATGAAAAGGGAGTCAGAGTTGGGATATATGCCTGTGTTATAAAGCCCTTAGTATTTTTTAATCTGAGAGACATATGCCACGCTGTTGTGTTTAATGCTGAAGACACTGTGCTTAATGACATCATCAGGATATTACAAGAGGTGTGTGTCTCATCCTTAGTTCATCAGGTTTTCCCTGAATTCTGGGGCCCAGGACTAGTCCTGACCTAGCAACCTTATATTTACCATGCAGGATGATCTTGATGATGTAGATAACAATTGTTTAGATATTTTAATGTGTATAAGGAATTTTATAAGCTGGGAACATGTCTTTTTCCAAAAATAAGGCTCACACATAGATGAGAGTCAGGTTGGAGTAAAGAGGAAGAAAATGGTTAATGCTGAATTTAAAAAATCTGCTGTTGCTTGGAAGAAGAATGGGAATCAAGGTGTAGTAATGACACTTTTTAGCACGGAGATCTAATGCATCTGCACTGCCAGCCATGCCCCCATTGTTGGAAACGGAGGAGAGAGGCGGCAAATTTACTGGTGCAGTACTATTCAAACTCATTTATCTATAAAAAACGTGGCTACATTTAAATGGGGATTACATGAGATTGTAGTTTTGGGATGTGTCTTTCAGCTGCATATGGTAAATGATTTATCCTATACTTGGCCCTTTTTAAAATCCAAAATGTAACCTATTTTCTGGATAGCCCTCGTACTTAGCCAACTGTGGCAGTGCATGTTGCCCACCACCCTTTCTGCCATCACATGGCAAAAAGAGGAGGAAATGCGAGTAGCTGCATTGGAGCTACCCAAACGACACTTTCCAAGTAGTGGAGGAGAAAGCACTTTTCTGCACTTCTCCACCATTTTGGGAGGAATGTGGGCAGGAGCTGCCATGAGTCATGTGATGGCACAGGGCAGGCCCCATCCTTGCAGCACATAAAATCAGCAAAATGGGACAAAAATGTCTCATGTGAAGAGGTCATATGTCTAAATGGTTTTACTCCCTCTTATTCACACTATCTCCTCTTAAAGAGGAAGAAGTAACTAAAGGTTTGTGTTCTTTCTCAAATCAGGAGTTGAAATCAGGTGAGAAGAATTGTCCCTTTGAACTTTGGAAACCGTGAGTCTGTGCTTGAAGGAGTTAGCTTTAGTTTTCTGTCCTGCTGTCAACTCTGAATGGCTAAGAACCTCCTCTCCTTTTTATTATAGGATCTGGTTTCAGTTAGATGAATGAAATGTCACTGTTAGCTGTTTCAGTTGTATGACAGCACAATTGCATGACATTGAAGTCTGCATAACAGGCTCCTGCTCTGTGCTATTTATGTCTGTCTTCCAAATGTTTAATAAACACTTTTATATTGGCATATTAAGGCAGCTCTCTTTATTGAGACAGTGATCTGGATAGTATTTTGCCCCACCAAACACAGATTTCAGTCCAATCAAAGCAAATATATTTCCAACTTTACATTGTTGTGTCCCCCTAGTTTCCATTGGAGTTTGATTCCAGGGTTCTATATAGATACTAAAAAATCACAGATAAAATGGCAAAGTCAAGGTTTGTTTTTCATTTTTTTTTTAAAAAAAATTCAGTGGTTGAATTTGTAGATGCAGAATCTGTAGATATAAAGGGTCAAGTGTATTGCGTTTTACTTTGATAATTACTTTTAAAATGAACTTCCAAACTGAAAAGAAATTTTCATTTCCTAACCCACTTCTGCAGATTGCTGACCTGTTGTTTGAATTGCCTTGACTCTCCACAGGGAGAAAGGTGGGGTACAAATAAAGATAAATAATAATAATAATACTAACAACAACAACAAAAACAACAACAACAACAACAGCAGTTGCTACATACTATGGACATTATGAGGTAGAAGACTGCTAGAGACAATCACTAATTGTACAAGGTTTCCTTCTCTGTAAACAAGTTGCAAACACTGGCATTAACTTGCATAAAAGATTTGAAAATTCGTTATTATGCTTACAAGGAGAAAATCTTCCATTTGGTGTCATGGCAGAATGTTATAGAAAATTAGACCCCAAAAATATGAGTTATGAGACATGACTCCATTAGGAAATATAGCTAGCCATTGCCAAATAGTTATTTCTGATTGCCCTACAGTAGCTTTTCTATCAAATTACCTTGAATTTCTCCAGATTGGTACTTCACCTCGCCTTCACCCAGAGGAAATTATCCTAATCCTCACACAATGAACTGGGAAGAATGGGAGGGAGACACACAATTAATTTGCATCCAAACCTTTAGGTCTTCTTTGTCTGTTTTACCTGATATCATCTGGGCAAGCCTGGGAACACTCCCTTTCCCAGGTCTCTGTATCTGAACCCAATAGAGAGACCAATTGATTTGCTCAACACCTGAAGCACACTATTGCTTATCAAGCCTAACACCATTCTTCATACCAGAGCTGAAGATATGGGGACTCATCCAACACCAGACACACCACACCTTCTCCACTGAGCTCCTCTTCTGGGTGGATAGATAAACAGACATTTCAAAATAACCCAAAAACAGTTTTTTTGAGTTCCCTGCCACAGCAAAGATCAACCAGTGATGATGTCAGAGGAAATCCCCGGCCAACTAGGGAGAACACTTTCTGGACCGATCATGAGCTAGTACAGGCATCTTGAACAGCTTTAAAATGTAAAATATGCACTGTGTTCATAATTGCAGTATGTCAGTATTTTGGAGTGCTTTCTCTGCTGACATCCTCTCTGACAATTGAGAATAAACCTCTGATTTTACCTTCCACTTCTCTGTGTATGATTCGGCCTTCTAGAAAACTTAATATGCCAGGTCCCCAAGCCTGCAGTTCTTGCAGATGCTGAAATCACATAACAAGAATACATTGCCTGTACAGAGTACTAGGCATCCAGCGATACATCTACAGCATAGTATTAATGCAGGTTGACACCATTTAACTGCTATGGCTCAATTCTATGGAATCATGGGAGTTGTAGCTTTACAAGGTCTTTATCCTTTTCTACTATATTGGTGCAAATCCCAGGATTTCATAGCACTGAGCCATAGCAGTTAAAATGCTGTCAAAACTGCATTAATTCTGCAGTGTAGAGTCAGCCTAAGACATACAGAACTTTTCTATCCTTTTTGAACAAGATCTAGGTTTGGTTCGCCTTTGGGTAAAAGTTTAATGCTCTTTGAATGCTCTGTGTGCATCACCAATGAAAATAGTAAATATTCCGGTTTTTGAATGATACTGAAAGGAACTGGGTGGCATTGGTGATTGGATCACTGATAGATGGAGAGTTCAATCCACCCTATTTCAAATAAGACACCATCAAGTTGGGAAAGGTGCCATTCTCCTACAGTTTCTGAAAGTGGTGCAAAACTTAGAACATAGATCCCTTCCAGACATGGCAGAAATCCAGGAGGAAGAGGGCTAAAATAATCTGCTTCCAGGTTTCTGTTCCCACTCCCATCCCAAGCTCTGGGCTTTCTGGGATGGCTGTGGGCAATGAGGTCTGGATGGCTGTGGGGATTGATGTTCAGATCTTTCCAGGTGTTAAATTAAGGTGAAGCAAACTGGGAAAACTCAATTTTCTCTGCATTAATTTGCTTTTACCTAAGGTACCATTTAGACACCTCAGGTAAAAGCGTGACAGGTCCTGCATTTTGACCCTGTCTGGAAGAGCACTTAGTTTTTTAAAAAAGGCCTTGTAATCAGAATCATGCCACAAGCTTTGATATTTTTGAAATCAGTGTGTACAAATCTGTGTAGATAGAGGCACGAATTTCTCTCATACATATAACAGCAGAATTTGGAGCCATCCAGCAAAAATCCTTAGCATGAGGATCAAAGTTGTATGCAGGCGCCAGTGGTATCTGAAGCAAGGGTTATTGCAAAAAAGAAAAAAGCAGTGTTGAAATGTTTTTCTTTCTTTCTTTCTTTCTTTTTTCTTTTTTAACAATCATGTGGTTGTGGCTGGCCACATGGTTAGAATCACCATGCTTTTGAGTGGTGACAGTGCTATTAATGGCAGATTGTTTCCATTCACAGTCTCTCTACTGAATAAATGGTAGGCAGTCCAAGTTGTTATTTCTTCATTTACAGGAAGCTGTGGTACTAGTTTTGTTAGATATGAGGATCTCCGTCTGTAGCAACAATATAAAATAGCTGCAGAGTAATGTGTCTTCTATTGTGAGGCGACCAGTTTGTACAGCAGCCGGGAACTAGTTGCAACTGAGACAAACTAATAACCCAAACTAATTTGTTCCTGTTTTATTTATGGGGTTGTACTCTCACTAAAGGAGCCCCGGTGGCAAAGTGTGTTAAAGCGCTGAGCTGCTGAACTTGCAGACCTAAAAGTCCCAGGTTCAAATCCCGGGAGTGGCTTGAGCGCCCGCTGTTAGCTCCAGCTCCTGCCAACCTATCAGTTCAAAAACATGCAAATGTGAGTAGATCAATAGGTACCGCTCCGGCGGGAAGGTAATGGCGCTCCATGCAGTCATGCCAGCCACATGACCTTGGAGATGTCTACCAGTATTTTTGATAGAAGAGGCTAAAGAACTTGCAAACCTACAGCTCCCATGACTCTATAGCAGTATTTCCTACTCTTTCCTCCAGATATTTTGGATTTCAACTCCCAGAAATCCCAGCCAGCTTACCAGCTGTTAGGAATTGTGTGGGATGTAGTCCAAAACACATGTAGGACCAAAGGTTAGGAACCATTGCTCAATAACATTAGGCCATGTCAGTTAAAATGTCATCAAACTGCATTAATTCTATAATACAGGTGCATCACAACTTTCTTCTTTCTAAGAAACAGGAAAATGAAGACCTACTTTTTAAAATACTGCAACTATTAGAGTAACCCCATATCCACATGTGGGTTTACTTACATGCATCCAACAAAATATGTTAACTGAATTAATGTTTAGGTCTACCAGGTGATTCTGTGCTATGCTTCTGTGAGATGTTATCTGCACTTCAAAATAAAGTGGGTCAAAACTGGCATACGAAACACCAGTTCTGGCCCACTTTGTGGCATGGGATACCCTGAACTGGCTCAGTAGGAGTAAGGCAACCATACTGCACAGTCATGCTGAACTTGGCTCAATTCTCTTCCCTTGTACTACTGCTGGCTACAGCTGTGACATTATGACCTGCCTTCTTCTGTGTTTTGTAACTCATGAAGGAGGATGTGGGGGAGTGAAGAGGGAAAGTTTTCCTCTTTCCATCCTCCTTTATGAGCCACAGGAACAGGAGGAGGAGGATGGAGCCCCCAAAGTACGGTGGGTTGTTCTGTTGCAGCCGTAGCCGGCAATAACATTCAGGGAAGGAGAGGACAACTATCCCATGTCCCTGGGCCACCTGAGCCTGAGAAGTACGGGATGGCTGTTGGGACACGGGAAATCAGTTCCACTCAGGAACTGGCTGTGGGAATCTGGACTGCCATAACTCAGGAGAATCTTAATGCAAGCTTCATATTGTTTTTCTCCTGAGTTATTTAACTTTGTCATATAGCAGCATATTAAACAGCTTTCCTTAGTTTAATCCGGGTCAACTCATGTGAGTTTTTAGCCATTCCCCATCCCGACATAAATGATTAGTGTAGATAGCACCATAGAGTCACATGGGAGGACAAAGGAAATTCCTAGAGAGAATACCTAGAGGGAATGTGGATGTGTTTTTTGGAATTCTTCAGATTTTATGGAATCAATCAGAGAATAAGCTTCTTTTAAGATTCTGTTGGCTAAACAAAGATTTTTCTCAAAAAGAAATGAGAATAGACTGACTAATAGACGTTTCAATTCACAAACATCTCAAAATGTTCCAGCACTTTTCATTTCTTAGACTCTAAATAGAGAACCTTCCAAGTTTACACAACTTCACCAGGAAATTACTTTTTACAAACAAATAAATAAATAAAACCCCCAAAGCAAAGCCCTGAAACTCTTTCTAGAGTTTTACAGACTGGTAATGGAAAAGTGTGTTGTGACTACTGGTCTGAAGCTTGGATAGAATTAATTGCATGCTTTGAAGGCTGTATACAGAAACCCCCCTATTTCAGGCAAGGTCTCAGGATATTTTATTTTTGAAACCCAGATTCTGAGATAAGCATTATTTTGGAAAATTAGTTTTTATTGTTGCTTTCATAATATTTTATAAGTAGACCCTTGCCTAGAGTAAACTTGTGTATGCATTCATTTTTGCCTCAGCTCATGTGAATGGATACTGATTTCTTGACAGATCCTAGAGAAATGTAGGAATGCGCGTAGGAATTTCTATATAACCGGTAATGTATATCATGTACTTGCTGTTGCCAAATATTGATGACAGGGCTGAGAGGGACAGTCTAATATAGTCTCTTTAGCTGTACATAAATCAGAATTAGAGAAGTTGGGGTATCAAACAAATCTTGCTATAGAATTAAATATCCTGGGAATGGGGTCTGTAATGGGCCCAACCAAGCCAGCATGGCTTATTTTTGCAATCATAACATTAGAAAGAACTGCAACAGCTATCTGCTACTACCACCTAACATGTAGCAATATGCAACAAACATACTCCCAAAAGATAAACATCCATTTTGTTTCTCTTTTTGTCATTCTTGCCTTTGCATTTTTTCCACTTTATGGCAACTGTAAGGTGAACTTAACAAATGGTGACCTTGGCAAGATTTTTCAGAAGAGGGCTGCCATTCTCTTTCTCTGAGGCTGAGAGTGATGTACATTAGTTCTTCATCCTGGCAGGCAGTATTTCTAGGGGCCCTTTTACACATGCGGTAAAACCTGGAAGTAACCGGCAGTAAAGGGATGGCTAAATGACGTTTGGGAAAAGTGAGGGCAGAATCAGGTTAACAACAACTGAAAGGTACATGTTTAAAACCCAATTCTGTCCCCAAAATGCACACCTTCGCATGACTGTATATCCCTGCAGTCATGCAAAACATGTGATGTCCTTCCCAACCTTCTGTGTAGACTGCTCCAGTGACTGTGCACATTTCAAAAGCTTGAAACAGCTGTTTCAGATGTCAAAAAATGGAGCCACGGACACACAGGTGCCTAAAGGGAAACACAATTGGAAAGCAATTAGAGCTCTCTACAACTATTCCTTTCTTTCTTATAATATTAAACAGAGTTGAATTAATAGTTTGATGAAGAGATACGACATATGAGATCCAGCATATCTTGGAGAGTTTTATTTTATTTTATTTTATTTTATTTTAAAACTTCCATTGTATGTCCTCCGACCCCCCTCCATCTTGATCTGCTTCAAAAGAAGGTGTGAGGACAGTGGAAGATTATTTCCTGAGACTGACGGGTCTGTGTGTGGACTTGCTGTCAGGTCCCGGAATTTTTTTCCCCACTTAAAAAATCCGCATTTTGATGCTGTTTGGAAGTGCCCTGGATCATCCTTCCTCTACCTGGCCAAGATCACCCAATGGGTTTGGACAGGCCTGTGACCAGAGGGGAAGTTTAAGGGTTACACCCCCCCCCCCCAAATGTTTGAGATTTTAAAAATCCTGGTCTACCCATGAATTGGTTAATTAGTTAAAATTCATGAGTAAACCAGGTGTTTTTAACCTGAAACATTGGGGGGGGGGTTGAGCACTCCCCCCCCCCCCCGCCGGTTACTGGTCTGGACTTGGACAACAAAAACTCAAATCACTAAATGACAATGGCTCCCAACCTTTGTTCAAGGGCCTTCAGAAAGAGGGAGCCTATCAACTATCTATTTCAGTGGATTGTGGAATCTCTTTCTTTGCACTTTACCTGTTGCAGCCCAGCCTGCACCTGGGCTGTCAGGTGAGCCTTGTGAGGCTTGGGTTGGGCCTGTTCAGCCTGTGATTATATCTGTGCCTGACTTGCGAGTAGACTCTGGGCTGGAGCCTAGCATTCCTTGCAGCCAGATGGGTCTGCTGGTTCTGGACAGCCAGAGTTAGAGGAGGTTGCAGAGGATTCTGGGAACAGGCACACAATGATTTCAAACAGGCAGCTTGAAACAAATTCCTTGGGAGAGTCAAGGTCAAACTTTTTTCTGCCAGATGGGCATTTCAGTGGTGATAATGCTAACGAGGTTGAGAGAAAGAAAGCTATATATCAACAGAGACAAGAAAGGGAGTTTCTGAGGTGCAGCAAAAGACTATTAATGAAAAAAAGGTTTTGAACAAACTTCCCACGGAAAGAGGCCTTGATTTCAGCTTTAAGAAGAGCTACCTCTGAAAGAGATTTTCAGAGACGGCAACTTTGCTCATCGAGTGTGGTTCCTGTTCATGGACTCAAAGAATCCTGTTTCCATGTTCCTGTGGAGTTTCATGCCAAGTTCATTTAGCTTTCTATCTTGAGTTTTGTTCCAGTCTTTCTTCTTGTTCTTGGTGAATTGTGGATGATCCAGTCATTGTTCCTGGAAGTTTTGTAGTTTGTTCCAGTCAAATGTCCTGTTATCTGTTCCAGTTTTGTTCCTGTTCCTTGGACTAATTTTGATTCCTTGTTGAAGTTTATTCTGTGTTTGATTCTCTTGGACCCTTGCTTCAAGACTCTCAAGTATCTTGTACCTGGTGGACTACAACTTTGTTTCATTGAACATGAACTTTGATTTGCTATTGCTTACATATATTCCTCAATAAACAACTTGCTTTGCTTATAGTCTGGGGCTCCAGCGTGGTTTTGAGGTGTCTCTGCAGCCTAGGGGTTCAACATTACCATTGGCCCTCCATATTTGCAAGTTTCACTTTTGTGTGTTTCATTATTCATAGATTTATTTAATATGTTTTCTCTAGGAATCTTTTGGTCCTCCAGTGGAACTGTCTGGTCAACTTCCAGCAGAATCATGCTAGAGGACCTAGAGATTCCTAGAGGAAACACTTCTTTAGGCACATATAGGTCGTCCAGAACCCTTCTATTGGAAGTTTACTATAAAGTAGAGCTGGAGGACCTAGAGATTCAGAATATATCTCAGTTTTTTTTAAGTGTTTTATTTGTGTTTTTCTACTTTCATGGGAGTCTTTCTCTTGTAACTCCAGCAAATGTGGAGTGATGCGCGCAGTCATTTTGATGCTTTGTCTCTAATTATTTACACTGTGGCAACATCATAGGGACTATTTTTAACTGTTTAAAAGCAGAATCATACTTTCAGGAAGTTTCTGCTTTGATGAAATATGCTACACTCTGCACACATTTTCAAGTGTTTTCGGTGCTACCTAATGAGTTATGGGAATTGTGGCCTAACACAACACAAGAGCATTAGATACTGGAAAGACGATTTTGAATTATTGCTTACCACTATGAATGACTTATGTATATCATTCTTTTATTTCCAAGATCTCTAATTGAAGGCTAGAATTATTTATTTTATTAACTGAATGCATATACAGCCATATCCACAGGTTATAAACAAAAAAGATTCTGTATGCTTGTTCTTAGGTTAAATTTGCATGCAAGTCAGAACAGGTACATTTTAAGTGGAACTCCCACCAATTGATTATTTCTACATTTTATAGCATGTATTTATCCCATCACATTCACTTCCACCTGCAATGTATCCTTTCCCCACAAATTAAAAAGCAGCAGCACAAAACTTTTTTTGCAACACCATCCACTTGCATCAACATCCTTCTTAAGATATACTGTATACAGAGGCGGTTCAACCACCAGGCCAACTAGGCATTTGCCTGTGGCGCCATCTTGTTGGGGGCGCCATCGAGGCAACTCCTTGTCTCCTGTGGCCTGCCTCCGCAAGGTATTGAACTGCTTTTTCTGTTGATTTGTTGTAAAACATGATATTTTAGTGCTTAATTTGTAAAATCTTAATGTAATTTGATGTTTAATAGGCTTTTCCTTAATCCTTCCTTATTATCAAACATTTTCGCTTATCCAACGCTTTTATTTTTCAGTGATTGGTTTGTGGGGGGGACCAAAATTCTGTTCGCCTACACTTGAAAAATACCTAGGGCCGGCTCTGACTGTATATGCCAGAAATGGGCAATTTTACCAATTGGAAGCTCTCTGGCTTCCACCATAATCTACCACATTGCAACTATCTTGTGGAGCTAAATAGGATCCATATGCTGTCTCTCTCTCTCTCTCTCTCTCTCTCTCTCTCTCTCTCTCACACACACACACACACACACACACACACATTTTGTGCTATATACAAAATTTAGTCTATTCCCATTTGGTGGCATGCCATGGTATTCATAGCTCCATGACTCATTTATGGAGGACCTTGAATCTAAAGCCAGTGGCTTGGCTCAACTACCATAGTCATGAATTAAATAATTTATCCCATGGGAGCTGCGGTGCCAGCTGAACTGCTAACCTGAAGATCTGAAGGTCGGCAGTTTGAATCCATGAGAGGGTATGAGCTCCTGTCTGTCAGCTCTAGCTTCCCATGCGGGGACATGAGAGAAGCCTCCCACAGAATGGTAACACTTCTGGGCATCCCTTGGGTAACGTCTCTGTAGACTGCCAATTCTCTCACACCAGAAGTGACTTGCTCCCTTCTGACACAATACAAAGAATCCCAAAGTTGATTTTACATGTTCCCACTGATGGTCTACTTTATAGCAGTTGAAATTAGCACTTAGATTTAGGCTGCACTTTATACCATTTATGCATCTATGAGCAGGTGAGTATATTTCCAGTCATAGTCCATCATCTTTCCTGGGATTTTGTCACTTCAGGATTTTTTGAAAGCTGATCAGAAATACTTTTTCCCAAATGTTCTTAGCCTTCTAAGAGTATTCATCTCTTGAACAATAACTCACACCTGCATAGCATTTGTAGCCTATGCATGAGCTGTTGTTTGATCTAGTCAATAAAAAACAAAAATAACCATTATACTATCCCCCAGTATGCTTTTAAATGGAATAATATTGGCCTCCAGTTGTAGTTTCCTTCCTTTTCACACCTGTTGCTGTAGAGTTCCTTGAAACCTTACAACAGTTTCCAATTGCTGCTTATTTTTCAAAAACTCCAGTTCATGCGAGAGCAATGAATGGAAATGGCAAGGGGGTTTTAAAGCCACAGTAAGTCATATGAATATTTCCAATAACTCTGTTCCAAAAAGTATTTTTGGAAGCATGAATGTTGTGTTTTTTAATGAAGGCCACATTCTGAGGATACGACACCATATGTCACATTCATTCTCGTCCCAAAAAAGAAAAGGAAAGTATGCTAGGCTTTTAAGTGTTTTGGAAAAGTGTCTTTTGCATGGCTGACATTATTCTTTGTGTGCCTGAGGAATTTTTGCTCTTTTAAACACATCCCATATAAGATGTCCCTTGCTAGACAAATCCTTCACAATGTATAGCTTGAGGATGGGCCTAGCATTTTCATGACTAAAATTATATAGGCAAGAAGGTGTGTGCATGCATGGCACAGTAAATGAAAACAGGTAAAATGCTGCCAGGAAGCTTAAAAGGATCCCAATACTTTAAAAAAAAATAGCCCAGCCTGTGATGTCTTCCAGGACAAACCAATGAAAAATGGCCTTTTACGGGCACCAAATCCTATTTGATCTTGGAAATTAATCAGAGTCACCTCCAGTTAGTACTTGAATGGGAGACTGCTAATGAATGCCAGCAGGTGAGCTACATTTCAAAGTAAAACCACCTCCGTGTATATCTTGCCTAAAAAAACCCTATGAAATAAATGGGCTATCAATAATTCGACAGTGATTTGAAGGCACATACAAACATACTCCTTTGGGCCTCTCAAGAGCAATGTTTTGGGTGATAGGAGCAGGTAGGCTGAAGATCCAACCCTTCCCAAATCCAGATCTCCAGAATAGATGTGATAATTTCTCTGCTATTTTTTTCTCTGTGTCACTCTCCGAATTTAGGCTTTCTGCAGCCCATAGCAGGTACTGGGGTATTATGCCCTCCCACATTTGCCCAGTTACATTATAGTGTGGTCAAGATGGCACATTTAGTACTGTAATTTGAAAGAAAAGGCAACTTAGGGGAGCTGCACCAATTTGCTTTTGTTTAAGCTTTCAGGGATGGATAAAATTGGGCAGCCTCTTCTCCCCGCTGCTGACTTGACTATAAACTACTTTTGCACATTGAGACAGCATAGTATGTGCTAGAGTGTAACAAAAGGGTTGAATCCCACTGGCTCCACAAATGGCATTATTTATTATTATTATTATTATTATTATTATTATTATTATTATTATTATTATTATTCCCCACTTTAGCTCCCCAAAGAGGATTCAGTTGGTATCAGTTGGCACACTAACCATAGTAATGTGAAAGTGCTTCTAACTAATGTAGTGGTTCTCAACTTGTGGGTCCCCAAATGTTTTGGCCCACAATTCCCAGAAATTCCAATCAGATTACTAGCTGTTAGGATTTCTGGGAGTTGAAGGCCAAAACATCTGAGGACATATTGGTTGAGAACCACTGAGCTAATGCCTCCCTAGTTTTGTATCTTAAGCTCATTTGCAAAAAGTGACGTAAGCAGAGGAGATAAAAGGATAAAAGTGGAAGGAGGTGGGAGAAAACATCTGCAAAAGTGGGGGTTAATTGGAACTGTTCTTACCCAACTAGGACAATTGGATGATATTGAGTATGTCAATGAATAATTGAATTTCTGGAGTTGTCCACTCTTGATTCAGATTCTCAAATCAGGGCCTTGCCCAAGGCTGGACAATCAGGAGCAGGCAAAAGGATTCTCTTGAAAAGAATACATATGTTTATTTTTATTATTTGTGAGACTGGGTGTATGGGAGGTACTGAAATGAAATCAGTGGCTGCTGTTTCCAATTGATCTTCCAAATGTTCATCGCAGTAGTTGGAAACAGTTGGATCTCCACATGAAGCAGAATGCACTGAAATGATAGAACAAACTATATTCCTTTAGCATACGGTAAAGAACACTAAAGATGTTATCTCATAGGTGGGAGGGAAGTGGGAGAAAGCAGGGTAAAGTGTTTTGAAGAGGGGGGACTCACCCTATCAAAGTCCATCTTCAGGGATGGTCAGCCACCCTACATCCTTTCCCCATCTTATTGCTTCCCCTACTTTTCCCCTCTTTCTTCAACCAGGAGTCTCAATTTTCATACTCTGGTGAGATGGATTTCCATGGGTGGCCACCAGAAGTGGCCTTGCATCATGGGATGGCCTCCGTGGGACTCCGTTCTGTCAGGCTGCAAAAATGGAGAGAAAAAGGGGGGGGGTCACTTACATGAGATAAAAAGCAAAATTGGGTAAGTGTGGAAAAAGCAGACAAAATCTGCAGAAGTGGTAGGATGTGTGTTTATCTTCTCAGACAGGGAAATGGCAAAGAAAATAATTGAGCAATTGTGGTTTCCTATTTTGTTTCTGTTTTTTTTAGTAAAAAAACTCTAGTCATGGAGACTAAGCAACAAGAGTGGTGTGTATGGTATTGTCATATTTTGTTGCAAGAATTGAAGCCCAAATACAGTGATGATGTGGAAAAGTGCATTGTCATTCAGCTGTCTTTCTAGGTATGTGGGAAAGGTTTTTAGGAATGTTTAAAAACTGTTCACTAATGTGATAAGTATCGAGGAATCTCCAAGTGCTAAGTTGCTGTGGGGTTCACAGTGTATTTTCCCTTCATGGTCCAGAACAACGACTTTTGCTTGTTAAATGCCTTGTAGAAAGTTCAAGAAGATTGTCAGGGGTTTATTCTCCTCATATCAGAACACTTTATGGTAGATATTAAAAACCAATTGGAACTTGTGTGCAACCACTGAGCTATGTTCTTTGTGTCTATTCAAAGTGAGCTCATCAACCTATAAAAGCAAAACCTATAAAAGCAACAGCATTTTCCAGGTGATTTCTCGTGTTATATAAAGGTACTGATGATATAAGATGAAAACATACTACGTTATTTCCCTTCTTTCTCTTCTTCCCACTTAATATAATATAGCTATTAATTACAATATATCCTTAGAATCTAACCTGGCATAAAATCCAAAATCTCAAATATTTTCTCTTTGCTTTCTTTCCTAGGTTATAAATGAAGAGAGAAAGAAACCAGCTGGTTATTGGTATTTTCAAACGTGACTAATTGCCAACATTCAGACTTAAGAATCATGGCTGAATCGGGTGATAGCAATCGACTTATAGTCATGGAAGTACATCAACTTAGACATGCACAAAGTTATCAAGACACAACTTCAGTGGGGCTGAAAAGAGTGCAAAAGCGTTTTCTTCAGAAAGATGGAAATTGCAATGTCTACTTCAAACACATCTTTGGGGAGTGGGAGAGCTATGTGACAGATATTTTCACCACATTAGTCGACATTCAGTGGCGTCATATGTTTGTGATCTTCTCATTGTCCTACATTCTTTCCTGGTTGTTCTTCGGCTTGGTCTTCTGGTTGATTGCACTCCAACATGGTGACTTATCATCTGATGAAGAAGTCACTCCTTGTGTTGATAAAGTCCATAGTTTCACAGGGGCTTTCTTATTTTCTCTTGAAACCCAGACAACCATTGGCTATGGATCCCGTTGTGTCACTGAAGAATGCCCTGCAGCAATCCTGATGGTTATCCTTCAATCAGTCTTAGGTTGCATCATCGACACATTCATCATTGGAGCTGCCTTGGCCAAAATGGCAACTGCTCGGAAGCGAGCTCAGACAATCCGTTTCAGCTATTATGCCACTGTAGGCTTAAGAGATGGCAAGCTTTGTCTGATGTGGCGTGTTGGTGATTTCCGGCCCAACCATATGGTGGAAGGCACAGTGAGAGCCCAGCTCTTGCGGTATGTGGAAGACAGACTGGGGAGAATGGTATTGGAATACAAAGACTTAAAACTGTTAAATGACCAGATCATTGTTGCTACTCCAGTGACCATAGTACATGAGATCAACCAGGACAGTCCACTGTATGAAATGGATAGGAAAACCCTGGCAAAAGAAAATTTTGAGATCCTGGTGACTTTTGTTTACACTGGAGATTCAACAGGGACATCACATCAGTCCAGGAGTTCTTATGTGCCCCGAGAAATTCTTTGGGGCCACAGATTCAATGATGTTCTGCAGCTGAAGAAAAAATACTACAAAGTTAATTGTCTTCAGTTTGAAGAAACCACAGAGGTTTATGCTCCTTTTTGTAGTGCAAAGCACCTTGATAGAAAGGAACAAGAATACACAAGTTTTGAAAGGACCTCAGATAAAGAACCTGGAACATCTTCAGCATTATTAGGCCTCAGAGCGCGGTCATTTAGTGCTGACACTTTAATCATTCATTCTGAAATGTCAGATAGATCGGCCAAGGTTCCTCATCAAGTCAACACTAAGGAGCTGCCATATGAAAGTGCTTTAGGGACTTTAAGCAGAATCTCAATGGAATCTCAGATCTAGCAATCTGTGACCACAGCTGTTGTGATCTTTTTTGCAAGGTGGTGGCATTTTTCAAGCGCACACGTTTCACTGAAGTATTTTGAAATCTGGTCCTGAAATCATCAAGACAAGAAATAACTCACCACTTACTCAAGATTTCTTTTTAATTAGTATTTATGTTTAATAGATAATTCAATTATTCATTTCATTTAAAGTTATACTTCTTTGAAAGTTATAGAATTTCATAGGCCAATTGTATAGTTAGAAAACGAATTCTCAGAAACACAAATGAAAATCTATTGACAGAAATTAATTCAGAGAGATTGTTTGAATATAACCATTCTGAAACCCATGTAATAATATTATTTAGGTTCATTAATGCTGAATTACTCCAGCTAAGTGTGCTTAAGAGTGATCTACAAGTAAATAAATTTTACGTCTTAATATATATGTCTATATTGCAGCATAAATTAATCAAAAGCTGTATTTTTGAACTGTTGACAATATTGTTTTTGATGTTCATGTTAAGTTTTTCTTGAGGGAATGTATTTCTCTTTATGAAAATACTCAGATTTAAGCCTCTTTCTCCTGTCTTTTGCAGTTTCAAATAAAAAAAAAACTTTGCAGCAAATGTGAAAAAAATAACACATACTGAAAAAAGCAGCTAATCTTGCCAAAATCACTATTCAAAGATGTGTTCTTTGCTTGCACTTTACTTATATTAATTAATGATTTAATTGTGACTTGTTTTATATGGGAAAATCAAGACAAGGATCAAGTATAGGCAGTCCTTGAGTTACAAACATCCAACTTACAAATTTTTCAAAATCCAATGATCACAGGGACAGAAAGTGAATCCTCTAAACAGGGGAACAAAATAAACAAGGGTGTTAACCCTTCCCTATGCTATTCAAAGCTGGAGTTACACTTTAAAACTGTACCTGTTCTGACTCACATACAAATTCAACTTAAAAACAAGTCTACATAAATTATCTTGTTTGTAATTTGGGACTGACTGTATATAGGCCGAGAACTTTCACCGAGCCTGTTTCATAATGTAATCAATCTTTAAAATTTGTATTGCATGTCTTGGTAAAAAATATTTGTAACTTGTGAGAAGATCATATAATGCCTTTAGGCTTTTTTTACTTTGCTCATAATTTCTGTAAGTTCTCAGTTGGGCAATTTTCTTTATCTCCATTTAGTAAAATATGGGGCCTTTAAGCTCTGATTATGGCAGCAACTGTAATTCTAACTGCAGAAGAAAAAAAAGAAAAAAATGACAATATTCTATATCTTGAGTAATGTTGTTTTCTCAAGAGTCATTATTAAAATTAAAGTTAATTTTTCATTACAAATAAAACAGGAAAGTATAGTCTTTCTCTGGATCCATCTGTTATTTGTTGCATCAATTACAATACGTTTCTTCCTTAATCAGAATATTTTTCCCTATGAAGTACATCATTAGACATGGAACATAGTGTATACTACTTTGGCTTATTCTGCCAGGTGCTCTAACCTTAGTAGTCTACTTGATCACACAGTGTTTTACTTGAGACCCTTCTGAGCAAACACCAGGCATGATTGGGAAGAAATTATCTTAATCCATATTTAACACCTCTCATCTATAAGAAATTTCTGCTAAACTTGGGAAGACATCTGAAAATCAGGACTCAAGCAGTGGTTTTATCTACATAATCATAGCATTGTTTGCTGATAACTAATAGTGCTATGGTGTAAAAAATATAAAAAATACAATTTGTTTAGCAGTTTATAGTACAATAAAGACAGCATTGTGTACTGGTTTCAGTGCTGAACTAGGACTTTGCAGCCCAGGTTTAAATCCCAGCTCAGCTGTGGCTACCCACTAGATGACCTTCTGAAAGTCAGCTTCAGAGAAAGGCAAAGGCAATCACCCTCTAAAAACCAAATCTTGCCAAATTAATCCTGAGATAGGACTGCCATAAACTGGAAATCACTTGAAGACACACAACTGTGATATCATTGAGTCCAATAGGGCACCTTAACATGTAGACACTGAAAGATGGCACTGATGTTTTTGTTTATTGCTTTCAAGTGTCCCAGTAGACATATAATGTATAGACACACAGGAAATAATGCCCTTCCATTTGCCCTGTACCCATGTGATTAATTGGGCTTTAGGGAAAGATCCCTGTTACAGAGAGTCAGATTGCAGTCTCAGGGAAGGCTCTGATCAGTGATTAGAAATAAGGGCTAATTACATTATAAGCACTTGAACTATGAATACCTTACATCTTAAATATTAAATGTATTTCAAGAACAAGGCATTACATGCCAAGATTTGATCTATTCTGGACATTGTTGCAGCAGGGCTTACTTTTCCGCAGTCATGCATAGTACTACACATGCAGATTTGCATATCTGAAATCTCTTGTAAATATGCAAATATTTTCATGCAAATATGCGTGAGATAAAATGGCACTTTGTCTGACTTGGTGAAAAAAACTGATAAGAATTACATTTCTGTGTGCATGTGTGCATGAGAGAGAGAGAGAGAGCATGTACATCTGCACATGCGGCCCCCATCATACTCCAAATGTGGCACTCAGAACTGATAAGCTTGTGCATCCCTGATGTAAGTGGCAAAGAAAAAAATCCTGTAGATGGCTCTCACTTCCTACTGAACAGAAGTAATAGAAATACTAGAAAGATGTACAGCTAGAGTCTCCCTTAGCTGAAATGCTTGTGATGAGAAGTTTTTTTTTTTGGATTTTGAGATAACTATATTTGCATATGCATAGTAGATGGGGAAGGGGGGTTATCCATACATCCAGTGCTATCCTCAGGAGGCCCTTTCTTCACAACTACCAGAAACCTGATGGGAGGGAACCTAAAGATGGGGAAAGATTCTTTCACATGGGCAATCTGCCAAACTTCACAAGGTAACAATAGTTGTTGTCATTGCTGCTGCTGCTGTTGTTTTGTTTTAACAAGCTGTCATGCCCCTTGAAGACCCTCACTGTTTACCCCTAGTTAAGCCCTTTTCAGTTAGAGGGATTAATATTTTATGTACAGCTTCTGGGGGGTCAGTCTAGACATCCTCTTTGCATTTGAAGACTCTGTCGCCCTATCCCTTTAAGAATCCCCTCGGGGAGGAGCCTCAGACAAGACACTTCTGGTTCTTGGCAAAGTCAGCCTTTTGTGACTGGAAGGTGAGGAGAGAGGGGGGCCAGAGGGTCTACAAAATATCAATCCAGTCAGAGTTGTATTCAAATCCAGTCTGAGTTAAATATTGAGACAATCTTAGAGACAGTTGAACACCATACAAGAAAGAGACAATAAGAAGAAATAAAGATTCAGGAGCCTCAGTTTGGCCAGAACTCTGTCTATCTCACAAAAACTTTACCTCTCCTCATAAAGACTTTGTAGTGAGACTTAGGAGGAGAGAAAGTCTAAAATTCTTGTTAGTTAATAAATTATTGTTTGATTTAACTATATAGTCTCTGATCTGTTCCCTGCACAGCCAGTTCACCCTCCAAGTAGTTAAGATAGCATGGGGGTAAGATAGCAAGCCGTTTCTGACTTATGGAGACTCTGCAAAGAACCTGTAATTGGGTTTTCCTGGCAAAACTTTGTTCAGAAGTTTTTTTTCCTTTGGCTTCCTCTGAGTCTGAGGTATTTCCAGGGCTGAGCAGGGATTCTAGTGTCACCGCTCAATACTCAAACCACTACACCATGCTAGTTAGGAACTAGAAAGATTTCTTCTCATAAAGGAAGAAGGGCAACTACTGACAACACAAACATTGCCTGGCCATGGCGGCTGGAAAGGAAGGCTTCCATTGCCTTTTTATACTAGGGGTGTGTGAATCTGTTCTGTTTTTGTTTCAAATTTTGGGTGCCCCTCATTCTGTTTTTGGGAAGATTCCAGGAGATTAGGAGAGGGAGTTTGGATTTGTAATTCAGAACTCCGAATTCTGTTTCCATAAGAATCTTCCCAAAAACAGAATGGGGGAAGGAGACACATGACAACAGAATGAAAACAGAACAGATTCTGTGCCATTTCACACATTCCTACTTTATACACATCCCAATAGATTGGTCAAGGTAAATGCTTTCCTTTGGGGCAGAACTGTCAGCAGACAGCTGAGGCTAGATCTACACTGCCCTATATCCAAGGATCTGACCTACAACTGATCCAAGAGTCTACAACTGCCAGATAATCTGGGATATAAGACAGTGTAGTTCCAGCCTGATTAAAAAAACTGTCCATAAAGTGCTTTTTTTTGGTACTTGACTGTCTTCCCACAAGGTGTTTAAATGGGATGACAAAGGAATTCCATTGCTTTTCAAGGCAGGAACAAGTTGTTTACACTCAATATTTCAAAAATATAAGCATCTTTATTCAATACCTACATGTCCTGTAGATTCATACTCATAAGAGTGCTTGCTTGATTCACATATAACACATACGGAAATCTACTGATACATTTTCTAAGAATTCAGATTTTTCCTATTGTGCAGTTATATTCTGGGCTTTTAGAAGGATTTAGGAAATCCACAAAGCTTCAAGAGGAAACTGAAATTCAGAGCAAAACTCCCTGGCTTTCATTTACTATTTCTAAAAAATAGTCCTAAAGAGAAAGCATCAATTTTTCAATTTATTGGTATACAACAAGCTTACATGAGTTTATTTGTTGTACACCTGTGGCAAGAAGGATTTTTTTTGAACTGGACTATAGCTCTCAGAATTATCTCATTACTGGTCTGAAGGAGAGTAGTAAGTTGTGAATTTTTGTGAATTGATGTTAATTGACTTTTTTTTGTGAAACCTGAATCTGCGTTTTCCCACTGCTGCTCCACCAAGTAAAAAAGAGCCAAAAGTAAACAAACTCCCCCTCTGGAAACTTGAGCATTGTCCCAGCTATGCCACTTCTGATAAGGATATTTGGGGTCATCATTCCGCCACCTTGTGGTTGCAAAAGAAATACAGAATTCAAAAGACAATGAAGTGTTCTCTGTGTTTTGATTCACTCTTGTGATTTGAGACGTTCAATCTATCACTGCAGAGAAGCACTTATTAGTGGGAAAGTTCATTTGCTTCTTCTTTTCAGGAGAATGCATTTCCCTCAAGATGCTAGTGAAAATTTCATTTCAGCTCATCTTAATAATTACAATATGCCACAACTTGCAGATTTCTTTATATTGTTGTGTTGCTAACTGCTGCCAAGTAAAACTTGACTCTGACAATTCTATGAATGAGAGACCTCCAAGTTCTCCTATCAGGTCATGCAGACTCAGGGTCATGACTTCCTGGACAGAGCCTATTCATCTGGAATTCAGTCTTCCTCTTTTCTAACTACCTTCTACATTATCAAGCATTATTGTCAAAGTTCATAGTTCAGGCTTGATAGTTCTGGGACCCATTATTTGTCTTTTTAGCAGCTCACAATATCCACAAAATTCTACTTTCTTCTTTTGTCCAGCTTTCACAACCATACATAGAAATGGGAAATACAATGGCATGAACAACATGGCTTAAGTGTTCAATGATATATTTCTACACTTCAGGATCTTTTCTAATTCCTTCTTTACATACAATGAAAAATCAATATGGGAAAATTGAGAATTGACATATTTCTCTATCCAGGCTTAAGATCCACCCAAGCTGAATTCTTAACTCCTAAAATGCTGGCTTTGAATTCTGTGTGTTTCAGTCATATTAGCATTGGACTATGATTGCTCCTTTTTCTGCACAGACAGCTTATTGGTTGTCTCCATGCTAGGAATAGTTGCACTTACTGCATTTGGCCAAATGAAATGGAAAAGGTTTTAATTTCACATTTTAAAAAAGATTTCAGAAAACCTATTTATATCCAGGGTGGAAACACTTGTGATGTATCCAGTTCACACTACATAATTTAAGCACTATTATTCTGTTTTAATTTTATGATCTTCTGCCAGGGAGCTCCTCTGGTACCTCTCAGCAAACTACACTTTCCAGTATGTCATTGGATGAAGCAATGGCTGGTAAATTGGTAGTAAATTGTTATAAATCTGCAGTGTGAATGCACGCTTGCAAGTTAATCTGTGAGGAAGCCAAACAGATTTCCACATTGTATTGTCAGTGTTTTCATCATCATCAAGGTAATGCTTTGATAATATACTACTACTCAACAACAAATTGATCTATTGTTCAAAAGCAAAATATAAATCTTCATTCAGAGTTACTGCTCACTAGGCTTGTCCGATCGATGGAAAAAATGTTTCAATTCTCGTTTCTAAAGTAGGGGCTGCCGGCTCTTCAATATAGAAATTATTTCTTAATTTTTCACCCAAAAATTTTGGATATTTCTGAAAATTCGTAATGTTTCTAAAATGTTTCTAAAATGGCGGACGCGCATGCGCAATCGCCAAAAAACAGGAAACCGGGGGGGACTTTTCTGGGGGTCTCCCACCCTCATTTCTTGAGCTATTCTCATCAAATTTGGTACAGTGGGAGAACACATTCCACACTCTTTGCTCAACAAATTGCAGAATGTTTCCTGTCTCCTATGATTTTTGGCGAATTTTCATAACTTTTTATAATACACTATTTTTCAATATTTGAAGAAACCTGTTCCTGGTTTGAAAGTCTTATTTCCTGTTCAATTGGGTTCTTATCGCTGTAAAAGTCCCTCTTCTACTTGTGTAGACTTTGGATTAGAAATGCAGCACACGCCAAGCAATGCCTTGACAGGATTGGCAACGTCCTTTGGAAACTATAAATTGCCTTTGAACCTTTTGATCAATGGTGCCACTGGCTGACCTTGTGATTGCAAAAATGAAACTCTGGCTGAGGACTTTGGATTAGAAATGCAGCACACGTCAAGCAATGCCTTGACAGGATTGGCAACGTCCTTTGGAAACTATAAATTGCTGTGGACCCTCTATTGAATCAAATCAATGTCTGACTTTGTGATTGCAGAAATAAAACTCAGCCCAAGGCTTGGGAATAGAAATGGAGCGTGAGGGAAGCAATGCCTTGGCGGGTGCCCCACGTCCTTTGGAAACTATTTCTTCCAATGTACCCTTTAGGTTTGAAAACAATGTGTGTCTTTGTGATTGCTGCAATAACACTCAGCCTGGGGGCTTGGGATTACAAACGGAGCGGGAGGGAAGCAATGCACTTGCAGGAACGCAGACGTCCTTTGGAAACTATTATTTTCAAGTCCCCCCCCCCTTTCAGGATTGCAAAGAAGGGCTGATGTGGTGATTGCTAAATTCCAAAAAAGAAAACAGAAAGGCAAAGGGACTCCCTCTGGAGTAGAAAAGTAAAGCACCCCAAGCTCTGCACTTGCAGGAACGCAGACGTCCTTTGGAAAATAAAAGTTCCCTAAAGCCACAGCAAGGACTCTGCCACAAGCCCCAAGCCAATTTCCCCCCCAAAAAAAAAAACACAATATTGAACCAGCAACAACAGACAGACACTCTACCCCCTATAGCCAGAACAGTCACTTAGCCCTCTCTCCCCCAAACAAGCAAGCAGCTTCCCAGCTCGTGCGAACCACCCTCTCTCCTCGGTATCCTAGCCCAGAATGGCTTGGCTCTGTTGCGGAGGGGATTTTTATAGCGATCCTCCACGTGGACGCGGAGGACGCTAGCCCCCACCTTTTTCAGCCATCGTGGAAGACTCTGATTGTCCAGGGAGCGGTAGCCATGTTAGGCTGCGCTAGGATCCAATTCATGTTAGGTTGCAGAAACAAAAAAAAATTAAAAAATTTTTTTAAAAAAAATATTTAAAAAAATTTGGAAGGAAAAAATTTAACGAAAATTTTAAGAAACAATTAGAGAATGGGCCAACGATGGTTCGAATTACATTGCCAGTTGCGCCCAGGGAAAACGTTTCAATACTCCTTTCAAAAAACGAGAACAATCTGAAATAATTACGAAACGAGAAACATAACGAAAATTTGGACAACCCTACTGCTCACATATCTGCTCAGAAAGAGTGTGAGAAGCACGGATTTCTTCAAGTACTGTCAACAGAGATCTTCTCCAGTATTCTTGGTAAGCATAGTTCACTGAAACCAACTTAATTACCAACTTAAGTGTTGATCCCAAAGGGAGAAATATAAAATCCCCTCTTTCATTGCCACTTTCTCAAATATTTGGACAACTGTACACAGGTGGAGTTCCTCTAATGTCTCTGACCAAAATACAACCTCAGAATTCCATTGCTTGCTAAAGTTGAATCATAGTGCTAAAACTGTGTAATGTTAAGAAAAATGTGGGAAGACGGCAAACAGACAGATTTATTTATTATTATTATTATTATTATTATTATTATTATTATTATTATTATTATTTACAGCATTATATTTCACTCTTCTCACCCCAAAGGGGACTCAGGGCGGATCACAACACACACATACACGGCAAACATTCAATGCCATTGGACATACATGACAGACAGATAGAGGTATATCAGAATTTTTTCCAACTTTGACACCTGGGGGTTATGTTTGATTCTGGCCACAGGGAGTGCCGTCGCTCCATCCGCGATGACAACGAGCCCTTTGATTGCAGAATTTTTCCTCCTTGTTCTTTTATTACCAGCAATTTTTATGGTGCCGTAAAATATCTCCCTGCTAAGTGGTGTCTAATCTCTCTACTCATAGCTCAACTGTTTTCGAACTGCCTAGGTGGACAGTGAGCTGGGCTGATGGTTGGTTGCTCATTCCTACTCAGGTTTTGAACTGCCAACCTTCCGGTTGGCAATGATCTATTGCTACTGGTGATTAACCAGCTCTGCTAAAGCCCGGCCCACATTTCTGCATCCCAGAGCCAATGTTCTCAGTAACAAAATTGAAACAAAATTAACTGCTGCTACATCAACTCAAAATGGCATGAGGACCAGGAATTTCTTTGAGTACTCTGTGAGGCACCAGCACCTTTTGGCAAAGAAGGCTAGTAACTTCCATAATTCCACAGTATTGATTCATGGCAGATAAAGTAATGTCAAACTGCATTAAACTCTACAGTGTAGTTTCACCTTTAGAGGGTCACAGGGATCTTGCTTATTTGAGTGAACTCTGGTGCAAACTGGAAAAAGGCACTTTCCTGGTTGGACGAATTCCATCCACAATAGACAGACCCCTGCATTTAGCATAGGATGTATTTGTCCTTGAGAGGCAAACACTGAAAACTGAGCATATCTAAATAGGTATGGTACATATTAAACATATATTAATCCAGCTACAAAATTGCAATATTATTACATTTTGGACAGGCTGAATTTTTCTTTCAAAAACAGAAAAAAATTCAATCAATTTGTACATTCTCAAATGTTGGTACATAGCACATTAAATTTAGTTAAGTAGGTGATGCTATGGAAATCAGGTTTCACATACTTCTGGTTGACACTGTATACCATTCCATAGCAAAATCTTGAGAAGGGAGAGGTTGTTCAGCCAGGCTAAGGACATCAGCAAGTTGATACGGGTGGTACTCTTCAAGGAACATCCTGAAGACAGCAAGCATCTATTTATAGCGTAACATATCAATGCCAGGGAGGGGATGGGGAGAGTATCCATTTCAAGAAACTAAATGCTGCCAGTCCACTTATATTTGGACACTGTGATAAAAAGGAGAATGTTTCGGTGTTTTAAAGCACTCATTTAGTAAAGCCAAACAGTGCTTAAAAACTCCATGGGCATGCACACCAAATGCATAGGAATATGGCTACTCCTACAATTACCCATAGAAAAATAAGAAATTTGGATATGGTTATATCCCAGCTTTGCACAGTGTTCCATTTTTTATATTTATTGGCCACAGCCCAATACAGAGCTAAGATAGCTGAAGGATTATTGAACATCAAGAAAATAATATGAAGCTGGGAAATGTAAACTATCAGTCTCTTCACCTACTTTTAACAGGTTCAAAAATGTCCTAGGTCAGTGGTTCTCAACCTGTGGGTCCCCAGGTGTTTTGGCCTACAACTCCCAGAAATCTCAGCCAGTTTACCAGCTGTTAGGATTTCTGGGAGTTGAAGGCCAAAACATCTGTGAACCCACAAGTGGAGAACCACTGTCCTAGAAGAATATAGCAGCACCCCAACCATGGGGCTCACTGATAAAGAAAGATAAAATATCTTCATATCTTCTCAGTTTTTAGCAGTCAATTAAGACCACAGTACTTTTAGTTGTTAAGCTGCATGGTTTCAAATTATTTTCACACTATATTTACAGATTTGTTTCCCTAATTATTCAATGTTTTAATTGTTTTAGCCTAGACATCGCCTTGAGAGCTCTGGGGAATTAACATTTCAACTAACAAGAACATTTCAATGTTGAAAGAGATCAGCAGAGATTAACATAGATCCAGGGCTGTTTGTGATCCATATCACTCCTTAGCAAGAATGAGTAGCAGGAACATTACAGAGAATCTTCAAAGAAGTGTTCCTTTTAAGAAGCCTTCTTATAAGGATGGTGGCTGCTCTAATATTAACTGTTGCATGTTTTTTTAAACAATTGTTTCATTTAAAAATTTCCAAATTCTGCTCTTTTAATTGTATTTAAATTTTGTTGTGTGCTTACCTTTATTTTGCTTTATTATACAGTCCAACAAAAACAAATTATTGATGCCTTGGTTTTTAGGCCTGTTCCTGGGGTTATTTGGGGCACTGATTCAGAAAATTGTATTGGATAGACCTCATCAGCTCTAGTTTCTTAGATATGGTTATCATGATTTTCTATGGGTAAGCAGTTGAAGACTGATACATAGCATATGTTCTGTATCTTAAAAACAAAAGCTGATGGGGAAAATGGGTGTCATTTTTCGATTCAACAGGTCAAATATATTCAGAAACAGGACTGTCATTCAAGGCACCAAAATGTATGTTGGCCAATGTTTTTTGTGAGCAACCTTGGGACATACACTGAAAGAAAGGTAGCACAAAAATACAATAAATAAATAAATAATTTTTTAAAATAGCACCTATGAATGCCAGCTATTGAGTACTCAAATGAAAAATTGCTGTTTCTGAACATAGAAGATAAATAGTAATTTAGTTAAATAATACATGTTTTATGTATTCTCTTTGGGCCTGATATCTAATTGAACACTTCAGCATTCACTAATCACTGCAAATGACACGGGTGTTGAAAGCAATTCAGACAAAGGCTTCAATGAAACGTAAGTTAACAAACATTGGTTTTTAAAAGCCAAAATGAAGCAGTTGCTATTCCTATTTGATTTTCCATTTCTGAATCCACTATCCTTGTAAAGTAGGAAAAGAACATGTGACCGTGGAACTAGTATTGTCAGTATAGTGGGAAAACTATAACCCTCCACATGCTGCGGGACTACATATTCTAGAACCATTGTCCATTGGCCATATATAATGGAGCTCTCGGGATTTTGTTCCCCATTTTTCTGCCAAAGCCTGCAGGTGAAAGTGTAGTTAGTACCTCATTTGCATTAAGATGTTTTATTCTTTTGAGACAGCTATTTCTGAAAATTTTATAGAATACTAGGTAAAAATATGACATAATCCTTTCCGCTCCAACCATTACAATAGCTGCTAATAAGATTTGGGTATTAACACAAATAATATTAGACAATCAAAGCTGACTTTTAAACTATTAAGGTGATTATAAAAAAATAATGGCTGGCTCATGCCTGCTGGCTATTGAAGAAGGAGGAAAGCTGATCAGTAACATGAGGAAAGTTAATCCCTAAAATGGATTCCATAATATTTTGCAGTTAGTCCACAATGGAATCAGTCTGTAAGCACAACCTGTTTCCTTGTACAGTCAGAAATAAATGATCTAACCTATTAATTCTTGGGTCTGTGAATTATTAAGGAACAACTTGATAGCTTCTTAGGATTTTTAAAAAATGCAGTTGCCAACTTTTGTAGCATACGCCCCCCCCCCCCCCCCACTCTCAAGGGATCCAAATGCAGAAATTGTATTTTTGTAAGGCGCACTCTGGAAGAAGAGTATGAAGAAGAGAGCATAGAGGAGGATTCATTCAGCTCTCAATCTGATAAAAACATATTTAATTTACATTCCTCAGATTTATACATTAATTGGAATCCAAACATTTCTGAATGGTGTGATCAATTTCACTATTACTACAAAAAACAATAGTAATGCAACAAGATTTATAGGAGGAAAAAGTACATGGAGTTGTGCTGGAGGACATAGAGATTTCTAGAGATAACATTTCAAGTTGACTGTAGGGTTTTCCAGGATTTAGAAATTCTTAGACAGGAATTGTCTGTGTCAAAAAAATTAGTATTCTTTATTTTTCCACTTCCACAGAGTGGAGGGCCTACTGTAGTCTGTTACACACAACATGGAATGTTTGTTACATGCACTTTTGTTAATTTTTGTTTCATTTTGGTAAAGGATACACAGAAAGAAATCAAGGGCAATTCTTGTTCCCTGCAGTTATCTAAAAATAAAAAAGGTGTCAATGTGTTGGGGAATGGAAAATGTGCTCCACTGAATATATCTGGAATTATATGGAAATGTCACAGAATATTTGAGTTGAAAAGCCTCTTTCACAAATAACATGCACCAGCACTTGTCTTATTTAAACTAAAGCCCAATGTCTTTTTGAGGAATTAGTAATCACATATATTGGGAAAAGTGAGACAATTGCTTCAACCACCAGGTCATGGGTAGCAACTTGTTAATTATTTGCTTGGCCTTCATTGCATTTTTACTATCACGAATGGACAGAGGCAATTTTGATATGCTCCATGTCAGGTGTCAAAATACTGTTGTTTTGTCCTTGATGTCTTGGTATGGCTGGGACAGGTGTGTGATTGTACTACTTTGTTGTCCCTTTTCCTTCAGCAAAATGCATTAGGCTGGGCCTGTGCAGACAAGAGCAGACAATTAACAACTGCCTTCAGCTCCATTCTGCTTCTTTCTCTTTATGAAATTTCTTTGAGCAAGCCTGCAGGTTTTCAAGGAATATGATGAAAGCCTATTCAAGCACTGTGCTGTATGTAAATTGCTGGCTCTTAACCCCTTTCCTTCCAGGAATTGTCAGCTTACTTGTATTGCTTAGGGCAGTGGTTCTCAACCTGTGGGTCCCCAGATGTTTTTGTCCTTCAACTCCCATAAATCCTAACAGCTGGTAAACTGGCTGGGATTTCAAGGAGTTGTAGGCCAAAACCATCTGGGGACTCCAGACCGAGAACCACTGCCTTAGGGGAATGGGGATGTTCCTATAACTCCGAACTGCCTCAATCATTAATTTGTTTTTTTCTGCTATGTACTATCATTTCTTTTTAGAAAACATTATTCTTGATGACTTCCAATTTGTCAGAATCAATTACCATAGGCGTCATAGTACTAGAATGTGTTTCCTACCCAGCTGGCATCAGTCCACCTTAACGAAACATTCTTAGCTGAAGATCACTGGTATTAACGGTTTATTGGCCCTGCTCCCATATCTTTAACAGAAGCCAGCCACAATTAAAATTAAGTCATCCATCCCCACTACACTCCACAAATCTTTAACCATCCCCATATCAGGAAAGCCCTATTTCTGCAGCCATAGGAAATAAAACACTGAATACTTTTAGAGTACAGTGGATGCACACCTCGGCTACTCTAAAGCAGTGATAGAAATTGTGTTGTTTGTTTAATTGTACCCCTCAGTAGCCGTATCCCAGTGGTTAGAAAAATCTGAAGGAACACATAATTCCTCCCCATGGTCTATAACAAATGAATACATGACAAGCGACAGAGTCAGGATCTAGAAGAAAACAAACCTTCACCTTTCAGTAAGGGTTAACTTTTCAACTGTAACTAACCCCTTTTTTCTTAGGCAAATAATGCAACAGGAAAAGATTTTTTAACAAACTTTTCATGTAACATCAACTTCCTTGTGTGCTGGTCATTAAGGAAACATTTGTCTTCAAACAGATGGGTTTAAAAACAGTTGGCATCTGAATCTGCAGTCCCAGAAGCTGCTCTTGCTTACAGTTCTTGGGAAAACAAAGTATATACAAGTCATTTTCATACAAGAAGAGGCATGTGTTATGTGGGATTGACAATAGCCTTTACATATTTGGTACCTCTGTTAGCTCATCAAGTTTCAGAACATTTCACTCATCCACAGAATTTTGGGGAATTCTCAAAAGTTTTTACAAAAACATTTTAAAAAACTATAAGAGTTATCTCCTTAAATTTTCTGTACAATGACACAAGATAACAGGGGATCATTCCTCCCAAGTTTCAGATATATTCATATATCTGATTTTAGGGAAGTTTTTAAAATTTTGACAATTTTTTTTTATTTAAAAAAAAACCACAACAGCTATTTCATTGACTGTCTTTAACCAATATAACTTCAATTTAGGGATTTCTTCCCAGCCCAGCACAGATTTACTTAATACAGAAGTATCAGTCAGTCCTCCTCTTTGCAGATTCAACAGTTTATTGGAATTCTGACTTCTACCCTCCTCTATCCTATTGGGGTTTTCTGATGTAGTTTAGCATTAGTTTAGAATTCTGGGAAATGTAATTTAGGGCAGAGCCTTTTGAATTATCTGGTATTCTTGCCTTCCCAAACTAAAGTTCCCAGAATTCTGTGCTCTCTCGGCCTCTTTCCCAGCTCACTCAGCTCATCCCACCCTGTTGCTTTCCTCTCCTCATGGCAAAAGGCAGCTTATCTCCTTTTAATTTAAAGAGGAATTGAAGCCTTTTTGGCTTTGCCTCACTAGCACTGAAAATGAAATTGACTTCCAAACATTACAGAATTCAAACAAAAAAGTATTGGGTGAGGTTTGATTATTACGTTTTTGTATGGGCGCCCATCCCCAACTTTCTTAATAACTGTTTGTATATACAAAACTTATTAATTAGATACGACTTATGATTTAAAGTAGTCTCTTAAGAAAAGGTAGTAATGAGCAGGATAAACAGTTTACTATTTAGTTAAAATTATCCAATAAACTGCATTTTGAATGCACTTTTTAACTGTACAACTTGATCTTTTCATCTGCCTTGATCTGTTCTGGTAAGAACAGAACAGAAATATGAAACAGTTTTAGAATTATTATGATTATAACCGCAAAAGTAAAGGGAAACACATCCCAACAATTTTCTATTTCATTTAAATCATTTTATTCCCCCCCTCCAAAAAATAAATAAATAGAAAATCACTCTAAGGCTTTGAAAAATTAAGAGGGGATTTTCTCATAAATCCCACCATATGGAAGTATAATAACTGTGTAGCCTCTTTATCTTATAAATGATATTATAAAATAACTCAAATCTGTTAATTATTTTTAAAATGTTCATAATCTGATTCTTATTACCTTTTGCAGTAGGCCCTCCACATTCACTCATTTACGGGCAGAGAAAACAATATGAATTTTTTAAAAACATATCCCCTAGGAAAATACATCTCTAGAAACCACCTAGGGTCTCCTAAGGTGATACTTTTGTCATATGTTGACCATAGTAACCTGCAGAATTATTTACAAATGCCTACAGAAATGTGCATACTTTCTAGGAATCTCTAGATCCAATGGTGAGTTACATTGCTATTGATCTCCATCATTGTTTCACCTCATTATTCCAGTTTCTTCTCTAGGTGCCAGGAGCTTATGCATATGAAACATGTTTTGTGCCATTAAAATTTGATACCTCTCCAGAAGGAAAGAATGTTTTCCTAGTTGTAGTAATTGTGTGGCACAGATAAAGAGGAGTGGCTTAAAGAGCTAGGCATGTTTAGCCTGCAAAAGAGAAGGCTGAGAGGACAGATGATAGCCATGTATAAATATGTGAGGGGAAGTCATAGGGAGGAGGGAGCAAGCTTGTTTTCTGCTGCCCTGCAGACTAGGACACGGAACAATGGCTTCAAACTACAGGAAAGGAGATTCCGCCTGAACATCAGGAAGAACTTCCTCACTGTGAGGGCTGTTTGGCAGTGGAACTCTCTCCCCCAGGCTGTGGTGGGGGCTCCTTCTTTGGAGACTTTTAAGCAGAGCCTGGATGGCCATCTGTCGGGGGTGCTTTGAATGAGATTTCCTGCTTCTTAGTGGGGCGCTGGACTAGATGGCCCATGAGGTCTCTTCCAACTCTACTATTCTATGATTCTATGATTCTATGATTCTAAGATTTGAGTCAATAAGAAAAGTTGAGATTCTGCCTTCATCAACAGGATGGAAGAGAATGACTATCTAGGAAAACATGAAAAATGTAACTAAATGCAGGGCAAAATATAAAAGTCTACTCAAAGATAAGAAAGATGAGCACATAAAATCTAAGTGGCAGGAACTGGACCAGGCAGTAACAGAACAGAAGGAAGACAAATTCTGGGAACTTGTTACCAGAGGAATACAAGGAACAAGACGTACATTGGAAGTCTCAGTCACTACCTCAACTTGGATTAAATACTTTTCCAGTATCTTTTGCAGTCAGTCAGACACCTTGGAAGTGGCAGGGCTGGACAAAGACTTCTCTGTTTTCCCTGAGTGAGAACTAGTTTCTGGCAATGAGGTAAAGCCATTAATTGCATCTTTGAAATCTAAGAAAGCATCCTTCAAAACTATTCAAAAAATGCTGAATGGCGGAGCCCCTTTCTTGCTAGGCTATTTACCAGGATAAACAGCACTGGACAAATGCCACATGAGTGGAAAATGAGCATTGTATGTCCCATCTACAAGAAAGGTGGTAGGAATTACCCTCAAAATTATCATCCAATTAGCTTGTTCAACGTCACTTCATATGCTCAATACCTACTTCTTAAACTGACAGACTGGCTACAAGAAAAATAATTTCTACATGAAGAACAGACAGGTTCAGAAGTGGATATAACACCATAGATCAATGCTTTACACTAAATCATATCATAAAGAAATATACCATGGTGGTTTTTTTTTTTTTTGCTGCTTTCATTGATCTTTCTGCTGCCTTTGATTCCATTAGCAGAAAGAGATTACAGGGAAAGCTATGGAATTCTGATATTGATCGCAGACTATTAAGATTGATACAGGGACTATACACTAACACGGAAATGAGAGTTAGAGTTGGCAGAAAGGATTCTCTGACTGAAGCTTTTCCAACTACATGGGGATTAAAACAAGATTACTAGCCCCCACTCTTTTTAACATCTATATGAATGATTTAATGCCTTGTTTAGCTAAAATCGTTTCTCCTTCATCAGTAATCAGGAACAAAAAGATGTTAATCCCAATGTATGCAGATGATCTAGTGCTCATCTCCCTCTCTCAGTTGGGTCTTAAAAATCTTCTGAAGGCTTCCAGTACCTACTGCCAAGAGAAATATCTGTCAATAAATTATTCCACGACCAAGGTTATAGTTTTTGACAGATGCTGCCCTAGGTATAAATGGTCTCTTGACCAACATGCCATAAAACAAACCCATCTATTCAAATAGCTGGGAATGGTTTTTAGTGAATCTCTTTCCTGAAAATGCCACAGGGAAGCAGTAAAGTTGAAAGCAGAGAAAACAATAGGAACACTGGTGAAAATTTTCCATACTCAGGGCAGTCAGCTAATTGAACCTGCTCAAAAAATTTTCAGTAGCAAAGTGTTGGTACAGATGCTATATGGTGCAAAATTCTGGGGCCTAGATGATAACACTTGTAAAACCTTGGAAATATTACATAACAAGTTCATCCAAAAACTTTATTCTCTCCCAACTGGAACTCCCATAGCACTTCCGCATACCAAATCTGTAGGGCCATAAGTCAAGACAAAAGTAGATTGTGCCCAATTAAGATATTTTTGCCACTCTACCGGGTAACCATCTTCCAGCATTGTGTTACTTGGAAATAAGTAACCATCTACACTAGAAAATAAGTTTAGAAATTCTCTTACACAGCTACAACCTATCTGAGTTGAATTCTGCCTTTGACATGGCTAAGAGGTAATTATGAGACTGGCTATTTTGGACTGATTCAAGGGTGTATCTACAATAAATCAGGAACAAAAAATTATCCCCATGGTTCCCCTTGTTGGAATCCAAACATTTTAGAGCCAGATATCTAGCTAAACTTAAGCCATCATTCTTAAGAATTGCCTTCACTGAACTGCAATTCCAGGTAATGCACACCACAGTGTTAGACGGCCATTAACACAATGTGCCATTGGAAAACAGTCTTTGTATCGCCAGTGTCATGTGGAAGACATTGCACACTATATGCTAAACTATATGTATAGTGACCTGAGAGAAAGATATTTGAAACCCCTGCTGATAAATGACAATGGCAACTGTCTTGTAGAAATGGTTCAGTTTTTGCTAAGTGACTCAAATGATTGTGTAACATATAAATTTATTTATTTATTACATGCATTTATACCCTGCCCTTCTCCCCGAGGGGACTCAGAGCAGCTTACATTCTGCCACGAGGGCCAGCAACAAGTATACTATAAAACAAAACAATTAAAACATGATAAAAAGTATACAAAAATTAAAATGCTGCAAGGCAGCGATATTGCACCATCCTCATAAAGTGACTCTTTGTCTGCAAAAAAGATTAGAAAGAGAGTTAGATAAAATTGCCATCAACTGCTATGGAGACTCCAGGGGCTAATTTGACCTTCCACCAGTAACTATAGATAATTCACACTATTTTTTGCTCTTTGTGTTAGCATGAAGATCACCTGTTTGTTATTTTTTGCTTCCTGTTTGCTTTGAGGGCACTATTCTGTGCACCCTGCACCTGTACTTTTTTGTCATGGCCTTGGACTGGTACAATAAAAAATATATTGATGCAATTCTGATTTAAAATGTTTAAGAATTTTTAGGTTGTTAAAAGATAGTTTTTGCAATCATCTATTTATCTATAACCAGATCTTCAACAGGAGTTCAAGATACTTGATTTTTCATACTTATTTTCACTGAAATCAGTAGAACAAAATGGTTTATAAATTTTGCTTGGTTATTTGTGTCTGCCCCCAAGCTGTATCCTATTTTTTTGTGGAAATATGGGACTAGGTTTTGCAATAGTCTGCTACTCCTGCTGTAAAGGCAAATTACACAAGACACAGTCATGGCTTCATCTTTATGGAAATTAACTAGACAATCATTTTTGAATGTTGAAACTCATGCTTCTTTCATCTTCAGAAAACAGTCTTTTAAGTTACATTTCAAAACTACAAGGCAGGAAGTGTGCAACATTGCAATACATACCTTTTTTATGTATATGGCACAAGCATTTAGAAAGGAGTAGTAGTGAGACATTCAATATATATGGCCTTTATCAAAGCAATAATTGATTGTTTAAACTGTAATTAGTTTGATTAATTGCTTAATTGAAATAATTTTTGGCAGTCAACATAGGCTGACATCCTGTTGGTAACTAGAGAATACACTATCAATTGTTGAAAAGTCAACATGGAGATAAGTCCCATTGATTCCTGGCAATTCTAGTCAGGAATAACAACAGAAATTAGGCCATAGTTTCATTTTAACATTATTTTTTAAAAGGAGGAAAATCTTCTAGAATTCTTCATACATTCTCAATCATAACCAGATCTTCACATCGTACCTGCTCTCCATATGTTATTGTGGCTATTGTGTTTGTTCAGAATGAATGTACCAATCAATGGTACGTCAACAATTAAAATTTTCACTTAATAAGCCATCCTTCCCTACATCTTGTATCACAAAACTTGATTTTCCAATCTTCTTTTCAATAAAGTGACCCTGAGATGTCTGGTGGTTCAAGCTGAACACACCATAGCCAGAAAGTGAAATCAGCAAACACCAAGTTCACTTTTGCTCCTTGAGAGCCTTTGGCAGACCACTGTATCATTGTTTTCTTTATCTGATGTTGGAGACCAGGCAGGGTAAAGGAAAAGGAAGGAAGGCTATTCAGCATTTGCTCTACAATCACAATTGCACTTACTTAAACATTCGAAACTCCATGTTTTGAAGGGCTGTGTTATGTCAGTAATTCTTAATTTTGCCAGAGAGCAACAGATAGATATGTATATGTATAATACTCAAGTGGATAAAAACATAGGTTGACAGGCAAGCATGGCTATGCAATATACAATGCATTCTGAGGGCCCTATCAATAGGGCTACATTAACAGTGGAAAAGTTTTTTTTTCTTATATAATAAATGTGTTTTGGCTAGTTCTCTCTTAAGTTCTTTTTCCTCTCAACACTTCATAGAAGTTTCCTCTGTCTTTGCACTACAGCAGGTTTCTCATATTCCTCCTTTTTAAAAACCTATTTACAATTCACAATTTAGCTGGCTTGTTTTAACTGCAATGTAGTGTTTGGACAACATACTAAGGTAAAGATGAAGGTTTTTTCCCCTGACATTAAGTCTAGTCGTGTCTGACTTTGGGGATTGGTGCTGATCTTCATTTCTAAGCCAAAGAGCCGGCATTGTCCGTTGACACTTCTAAGTTCATGTTGTCGACATGACTGCATGGAGTGCTGTTACCTTCCCACCAGAGGATCTACTCACAGTTACATATTTTTGAACTCCTAGGTTGACAGAAGCTGGGGCTAACAACGGGAGCTCATCCCGCTTCCCGAATTTGAACCACCAACTTTTCGGTCAGCAAGTTCCGCAGCTCCACAGTTTAATCCACTGCACCATCAGGGGCTCCTTTGGACAAAACACTAAAGTATGATTAATTTAAAATGGAGATAGAAATATCCCATCTCCTCCTTGTAACCATGCAGGAGATGTAGGTATGTAACTACAAGGGCATTGGAAGAGATACAACGTGACTTCTGTATTGTTAGAACATGATTAACCACACATTCAAATTCAGCCCCTACCCTTGCTCTATTTCTGCCTTGTGTCCCAGAAGCCACTTTGGGAAAATCATACAATGTACATAAAGGAAGACATCCGGAAGCAGTGCTGCATGTTCTATTAAATGGAATACAAGTTAATAAATCAGTAGGCATCAGGCAGAGCCTCCTGAATTGTTTTTAAGGTGAAGAGGGCAAACATTGGCATAGGTTATTAACTTTGCCTACTAGCAGGTACTTACAGGACATGTGCAAATTAATGTTTTTCCCAGCAAACATTCTGAAACATGTAGACTCTTGCAAAATATAATGTGTACTTAGAAGCTCTCTACGTGTGCTCTAGGTAGCTTAGGCTAGCCAAGCTTAGGTCAGACTCTTATTTCTAGAGGGGTTAAATAATAACAGCTGAGCCTAAAAAGTCTCAAGTATATACAAATCTTCGAGGCACTTTTTTTACAGATCATTTTGAGGGAGCTCAGTCCCTCCTGCTTTTGGGGAGGGCACTGGATTGAAAAATAACATCTGTGTACTATATTCTGGGATTTTGCACCTTTCTGATATTTATCTTTCCCAACATCATCTCTGCTGTCAAAGGAACACCTTCACAGAGGACCTTGCACCTGCATTGTGTCATGCTACATCACCATCAGCATTGCCAATTTCCCATGACTGAGAGCAAGCATATCTACAGATCTGGGCTCCCTCATCATGTGCCAAAGGAAAGCAAAGCAATCATATTGTGAACTGTGGGTTTTGAAGGCCCTATAAAACAAAATTATTGTGGTGTCGAAGGCTTTCATGGCAGGAATCACTAGGTTGCTGTGAGTTTTTCGGGCTGTATGGCCATGTTCCAGTAGCATTCTCTCCTGACATTATGCTTGCAACTGTGGCTAGCATGTTCAAGATGCCAGTCACAGATGCAGGTGAAATGTCCGGAGAGAATGCTACTGGAATATGGCCATACAGCCCAAAAAATCACCGCAAACTAACAAAATTATTTACAGAATTAAAATATCCTCTAAAGCTCTGATTGTCCCGTGTCAAAGTCAGATATATTGTATGACCCCTGCTTCTGTAGGGGTAGATTCCACGATCACCTTCTAATTCCTATGGATACCTGAAACCATGGATAATAGAGAACGCTGTATTTTGATTATACCTAAGTCAGATCATAGAATAGCACTGGAGAATCTAGAGAAGCCCACAAATATTTCTGGGCTTTTTTTTTTGTGCAGAAGTGGTACGTAAAAGCATGGATATCAAATCTGCAGGCAAGGGAGTTAAAGTATACATTCATAGTCTAGTGCATTTAAATCTAGTACATCTAATTTGCTTCAGCTTTGAATACTTACCTCCGTAGAGATAACCGATTCTGCCAAACATTCATCTCCCTACATCCTCAGAGATTCTAACCCTTTTGCATTTGGAGCACAACGGTTTGATATGCCCCCTGTTCAAAAATCATGCCGATCTGATTATAGACTCCACATGTTGTCACTATATATGAAATATATTCCTCCTTGCATTTTGATTTCATGGACAACATACTGTCCATTGTTATATCATGTTTTCCTCATGTTTATTTTACTACAAAAGAAGTTACAGCAGTGAGTCAGAAAATATGCATGTAGCCCAAAGGTGGTTCCAGAGAATTTTTTAATTTCTAAATTGCACAATCCTGGTTCATCATTCATAACATTTCACCAGGTAGGGGGATCCAAATAACCCATTAACAGCCCTCCTGTTTTCCCACATCATTTTCCATTTTTGTCTTACAACAGAAAAGTATTTATATTAAGGAGGGAAGAGATAGAATAACTGCACATTGTATTTTGGCCAGTTGTTATGAACATATTCTTGGAAGCCTCCTCAATTCAAGTCTGTGCTAGTAGCTATCAAGCATCTCTCAAATCTGCAACCTCTCCTGTGCTCGAAAACCACTCTCTCTCACATACGGAACATAATACTCTGGACCAGGATACTTTTTTGTGCCCATAATTTGAGACTAGAAAAGTTTAGAACATCCATTAGCTGTGTGCAGCCAATGGTTATGAAATTGTGCAAATTCGGACTGGCATTCTGTATTGTACTTATGCATTTGTAACCTAGAGTTATGGTTCTGTGACTGCTCTGTATTCACTCATATTGTTGTTCTGTGTCTTCACATCACTTCAGATTATAAGGAAAATCGACCACGGGGTTTTTTTTTACAGAATTCGTTCAGATGGGGGATCTCCTTTACCTTACTCAGAGGTAAAGTTAGGTAGATTTGTAAAAACTTATCTAGTGGGTTTAATTAATTCTGGATTCATTACTAAGACTGCATTTATGGTGATACTGAACTGGAGTGGGATACTCTGCATCAGCATCATTTTAATCCACATAGCTAGCCATGGACTTGGTTCAGGCACTGCACCTTTCTGAGCCAGCCTGGTGGCTAGATGGTGAAGCAGTGCAGACCTTGTTCATTCCTACTGGACCATCATCCTTATCTTGTGCACATTGTTCTGTGCTATGCACTGCCAGCTGGGCATGAAAATGACACTGAACAGTGCTTGGCACCTGTAGCAATGATACCCAGATTGGCAAAGCAATGCAAGGAGAACAGGGGACCGAAAGAATCACCCCCTCCTTTCATTCTTTCCTTCTCTGATCACCTTATCATTCCAGATAACATCACTCTAGGTGCCAAGTGATGAAATGCCATCTTTGTGTCTGGTGGATACCACTCAAAAACAATGGGACAAGGTAAGTGCTGTCCCCTATCCCTAGGCTGCCTGAGCCCAGGGAAAGTGGGATGGCCCTGTAAGCAGCCACAGCCAAGTCCTGAATAGGAAGTGACAGAACTATTTAGTCACCCAAAATGCAGGGAAACAACTTTTGGTGATGTTTTTGAACTGTGTTAACCCAAATCCATGTATCATTCAGCCACCACGAAGCTGATTCTCCCCTCTCCCTTCAAGATAAAGGATCCATGTTGAAGGGTCCTTTGCAGATGATATCACACCATATTTGCCAAATAAATCTTTATTGCGCACAAGCCCAGAAAACATTTTTCATTTTGGACACAGCAATGCCAGATTCACAAATAGCTTCCACAGAAAGTGTATCATCATTTCTTATTGTGTTAAATGTTTTTTACCTCCCCCTTCTATTCCTTTATTTTTAAGGCATGCTTCATCCATCTTCATCCATGTAATAAATAAGTCCTTTAAAATGTTGCAAAGTATTAAAAATGTCACAATTGTGTATATCTGATTAGGACAGCAGAAGAAAAATGTTAATGTAACAGTAACCAGCTATAAGCATACTGGATTATATTGTAGACAAAAGCATTTGGTAAATTTCCAAATACAATGTTGATACATTTCCTAGTAAAGGGGGGGGGGGGTGAATACTCCCTTCATTCACTTGTCCTGGGAAAAAGCTCTGTTAAAATGTCATATATGAGCACTTAGATGGGAGACTGCCAATGAATGCCAGGGGCTGGAGGCCTTATTTCAAACTGGCAAAACCACCTCTTAGGCCCCTTCCACACAGCTGAATAAAATCCCACATGATCTGCTTTGAACTAGGATATATGGTAGTGTGGACTCAGATAACCCCGTTCAAAGCAGATATTGGGGGATTTTTCTGCCTTGATATTCTGGGTTATATGGCATGCTTTCATTTTTATTCTGTGTGTTCAAGGCATTTCTGACTTATGGAGACAGAAAATTAACCCACCAAGAGTTATTATTTGCAAGATTTATTCAGAGGAAGGTTGCCTTTGCCCTCTCTGAGGCTGAGAGACTGTGTCCTGCCCAATGTTTTTGTGTGTCAGGAGCGACTTGAGAAACTGCAACTTGCTTCTCGTGTGAGAGAATTGGCTGTCTGCAAGGACATTGCCCAGGGGACACCCAGATGTTTTACCATCCTGTGGGAGGCTTCTCTCATGTCCCTGTATGGGAAGCTGGAGCTGACAGATGGGAACTCATCCCGCCCACCGAATTTGAACCCAATGTCACCCAGTGAGTTTCCTTGGCTGAATGAAAATTTGAATCCTGGTTTCCAGAAGCAGACTCCAGGATTCAAACCACCTGGTTCTTATTTAATTTATGTAGCTGTCCTAACTTGACAGGCAACTTAAAACACACACACTACATAACTCCATCCTTTTTACGACAATAAACATAAGAAAATACTAGTTTTCCTGTGGAAATCTTTCTTTGTGTTTTTCTTGCCAAGAACAGGATTCACATCTTTCACAGCACTTTATTACAACATTTCTGGTCAAAGCATGATTTATTTGCTGGTGTCTGACATCACTTCACAGGAGAAAAACCAGGGGCCCTGAAATAAAAAAAAAAAGTTCTTTAGAACCTGGTCTGATTATTTCAATATAATATAATATAATAATAATAATAATAAAACTTTATTTATAACCCACCCTCTCTCCCTGAAGGGACACAGTGCTTTTGGGGATCTAAATGATAAAACTGGCAAATCTGCAGAATTCAACAATGATCCAGCATTTACATTCTTCCCATGATATGGCATCCTGATACTTACACTGATATTAACAGCTTTCATTTCTGTAACCAGCTCCTCAGTTTTTTACTCCTCCACAATGCAACTGCTCTACAAAGTCACTCTTCCTCTGCCTACATTACAGATTTTCACTTCAGTCTCTAACTTTCAATTTTCTTCATCCCGTCCATTGTCTCTATCCATGCCCCACAAGACAATCCTTCAAACCTGTTTCTTCCATACCCCCAAACCTCAACAAGCAACTTAGCTCATCTTGCTCCCAAATGCTCTTTTGCACCAGCCTTTCTTTATACTCTCTCGTTCCATCCCTTCACTCCTTCTCACTTACATCCTTTATCTGTTTACCCCATTTCCCTTCTCTCTCCCACAACTTACCTAAGGCAGTCACAATTTTCCTGAAAAGAGGTTCTGTGCTCTGGGGTGGCCAAAGAGCAGACTGCTGGCCATATCTGGGGCCCGCAGAAAGAGAAAAAGACATTGAAGATAAGCCTCTGCAATAGGCAGAAACATCACTCTGCTCCCTATCATGGTCTCCTCTCTCCCTTTTATGACTAAAAAAGGCTAACATAAAGGTTTTCCCCAGACATTAAGTCTAGTTGTGTCAAACTCTGGGGGCTGGTGCTCATTTCCATGTCTAAGCTGAAGAGCTGGTGTTGTCCATAGACACCTCCAAGGTCATGTAGCTGGTATGACTGCATGGAGTGCCGTTACCATCTCACCAGAACAGTACCTATTGATCTACTCACATTTGTATGTTTTCAAACTACTAGGTTGGCAGAAGCTGGGGCTAACAGCAAGAGCTCGCCCCAGATTTGAACCACTGACCTTTCAGTCAGCAAGTTTAGCAGCTTCAGCAGTTTATCCCACTAAACCACCAGGGGCTCCATTAAAAAAAAAAGCTGCAACAGAGGAATTTCAGTTTAAGGCACAACTACACAGTAGAATGAAGGAAGGTTGATCTCACTTTAACTGCCATGGCTCAATGCTATGGAATCCTGAAGGTTATAATTTGGTGGGACACCTGCACTCTTTGATAGAGAAGGCAAAAAAAAAAATCTTACAAAACAACAACCCCTATGACTACACAGCACTGAGACCTGGCAGTAAAAAGTAGAGTCACACTGCATTCATTTTGCAGTGTAGATCAGGCATGGGTAAACTTTGATATTCTGGACTTCAACTCCCACAATTCCAAACAGCCAGCCAAAGTTTGCCCGTGCCTGGTGTGGATGCACTTATAAACATCCCTGTCAGGAAAAGAAATGACTCCCCCCCCACCATCCCCATGTGGGGGTGCATCACCACCGGAGAATTAATCTGGTTGGACACTTTAACTGCCTAGGCTCAATGCTATGGAAGCACAGAAGTTGTAGGTGGACAAGGTTTTCCCCTATTATTATCTTTACGCACCAACCAAGCTGATTTACAAAAAACTCTGAAGAAGGGATCTTCCTTCTGTGTATTGTCAAAGGCTTTCACGGCTGAGGTGTTGTGTGGTTCCTGGGTTGCATGATGGTGTTCTGGAAGCATTTTCTCCTGACGTTTTACCAGCATCTGTGACTGGCATCATCAGAAGATCTCAGATGCTAGAACATGGTCAGACAGCCCGGAAATTACGCAACACTCCAGCAATCTCCCTTCTTTTCATAGAATCATAGAGTTGATAGAGACCTCGTGTGTCATCCAGACCAACCACCTGCCAAGAAGCAGGAAAATCACATTCAAAGCATCCCCGACAGATGGCTTCCGTTTAAAAGCCTCCAAGGAAGGAAAAAATGAGGAGGGGGGGGGGGGGTTGAAACTTTTTTTTTTATAGCAAATAATGAAGAGTAGTTCCATAACGCAAAATAATTTACAAATCAAGCTCCATCAATAAACGTCAGTGGACACTCAAGACAGCTAAACTTCAGTGGACACTCATGGGGATTTGGTTAATCAGTTAAAATTCAGGAGTAAACCAGTTTTTTTTTAAAAAAAACCTGAAACCTAAAACCCCGGGGGCCCCTGGTGGCACAGTGTGTTAAAGCACTAAGCTGCTGAACTTGCGGACCAAAAGGTGCCAGGTTCAAATCCTGGGAGAGGAATGAGCGTCCGCTGTTAGCCCCAGCTCCTGCCAACCTAGCAGTTCGAAAACATGCAAATGTGAGCAGATCAATAGGTACCACTCCAGCTGGAAGGTAACAGTGCTCCATGCAGTCATGCTGGCCACATGACCTTGGAGGTGTCTATAGACAACGCCAGCTCTTCGTCTTAGAAATGGAGATGAGCACCAACCCCCAGAGTCGGTCACAACTGGACTTGACATCAGGGGACCTTTACCTTTACTAAAACCCCTAACCATCCCCCTTGTGGCAGAGAGTTCCACTGCTGAACAGCTCTTGCAGTTAGGAAGTTCAGGTGGAATCTCCTTTCTTTCCTGTAGTCTGAAGCCACTACAGGGCAGCAGAAAACAAGCTTACTCCCTTCTCCCTATGACTTCCCCTCTCATCTTGATACATGTCTCCTCTCAGCCTTCTCTTTTGCAGGCTAGATATGTCCAGCTCCTTAAGCCGCTCCTCATAGGGCTTATGATCCTTGATCAGACCCTTGATCGTTTTAGCCGCCCTCCTCTGGACACATTCCAGCTTGCCCACATCCCCCTTGAACTGCGGTGGATATAGTATTCTTTTACCAGGCTCGTCCCGCTTGCCCAGACCTCCTCTTCCTCCTCCTCCCTGCCACCTCCAGAAGCACCGAAGCCTGGGCTCCCGCAAGGGCCGTCCATTCCAGTCCAAGCCCTTTCCTTCCTTCTGCCAGGAGAGAAACCCCCGCGCCTCCCCGATCAGCCCCTTTAGCTCACGGTTTGCAGAGCCAGAGACGAGTCCCTGACAGAACGTGTTTAGAGAGAGAGAGAATCGAGCAAGGCTCACGGCGACCCGCTTTGGGATGGAGCGATGGAGGAGGAGGAGGAGGGGGCCCAGAGCGGCGCCGGCGTGGAGCTGCGTGTCCCTGCCGCCCCCAGCCCCGCTTCCTGCCCGCAGCTCCCTGCCAGGCTTCCTCCGCGCAGACTGAGCGCCGGGTCCGAGGCCGGGAGACGGGAGCCCCAGGCCTTCCCGGGCCAACCCCCCGGCTCCCATTGGCCCGGAGAGGCCCCCGGAGGCGGGGCCAGGCGAGCCGGTATGAAAAAAGAGAGAGCGGAATCATAAATCACATGGGTCGCCCTCAAAAGCCAGGCAGGCGCTTTTTCAGGGCTTCCATTCGCCAAGGGAGCAGCAGCAGCAGCAGCAGTGGCAGGAGCCGGCAGCTTGGCTTCCCCCCTGGATCTTACTTACCCTCTTCTCCTCACAATGTCCATTGCCTAGCTTTTCAAAACAATCCATTGACAGGTAAGGAGTGTTTTTTTTTCCTCCTCCTTTTTTCAGCCTTCAAACTTTCTTAAAACATCACCAAACAAGAAAACAAGTAGCCTTTCTGAACCATACAGGATCATTTGGAGTATTTAGATGCCTGGTGTTGTGTTGTTGTTTTTTCTGAAATCTTGCTGGAAATCAGGGAGACATCCGATCTTCTTTTTCTTCGTGTTGTCGAAGGCTTTCATGGCTGGAATCACTGGGGTGTTTTCTGGGCCATGCTCCAGAAGCATTCTCTCCTGAGGTTTCGCCCACATCTATGGCTGGCATCCTCAGAGGTTGTGAGGTCTGTTGGAAAACTAGTCAAGTGGGGTTTATATATCTGTGGAAGGTCCAGGGTGGGAGAAGGAACTCTTGTCTGCTTGAAGCAAGTGTGAATGGTGCAGTTGCCCATCTTGATTAGCATTGAATGGCCTTGCAGCTTCAAAGGCTGGCTTCCTCCTTTTTTTCCTTTTTTCTTATAATAATAATAATAATAATAATAATAATAATAATAATACATCACACAGTTCTAGACACTTGGGAAGTGTTCGACTTGTGATTTTGTGATACGAAATCCAGCATATCTATCTTATTTGCTGTGTCATAATAAAATATTAGTTTATTTTTGTACCCCGTCTCCATCTCTCCAAGGGGACTCTGAGCGGCTTACATGGAGACGAGCCTGGTCAACATCACAGAATATAATCAAATTAAAATACATACATTTAGATTGGGTTTGAATAGACACTAGTCTCCCTCTCTGGAATCACAGAATCTTTGGAGCCCTTGAATGTTCTTTTGCGCTCTTGCCATTCACTGCCTCAAACTGCCTTTGCTGTTCTGGATTGGAAGTTAGGAAAGAATGCTGTCAAGGCTCTGGATTATTTTTGCTATTTTGTTTTTTCCTTCTTTTTTTTCCTGTTTGCAACTCCGAGATGAGTCAGGAAAAAAAGGTCACAGCATCTTGACCTTTAGGTCTTCACAAAGAGTTCCCAAACAGGTTGATGGCTCTTTTTTTTTCCAAACCACTTGTGGATTCCTCCCCTTTTGATTTATATGCATCCATTTGAGTTCCTATTCTTACCCCTTTTCCAAGATGCAAAAGATTGGTGAAATTGAGATTGCATCACTTCAGTTTGATTCGTCAGAGTTTCCTCTCCCCCACTCCTTCCTTCTTCTTTTTTAAAATCAAATCAAATCAAGAGCTAATCTTTCTGGCTCTGCTGCAGCCCCTCCGAGACTTTGCCATCTGAAAATAGTTTGTGCTGGAGCTGGAATGTGAGCAACTCCTGCAGCTGAGCCATTCTGAGGAGAAATAAGCGGGATATTTCCTCTATCTCACTCCTAATCCTTCCAATATTCTACTTTCTCCAGGTTTCTTCCACCCATCTTCTAGCTTTGTGTGTTGTTTGGTATTCTGCTTCTTATCTTTTGACACCCTGTTTACTTTTCCACACTGATAATGACCCTTCTTCATGAAGACCCTGTCTGTCATCATCTCCAGCAATCAATTGGATCAAAAACCTTCCCCAAATTTACATTTCCACTTTCAGATTTTTGTTGTTGTTTGTTTTTTATATCAGTTCTGATTATTGGGTTGCTGTGTGTTTTCTGGGCTGTATGGCCATGTTCCAGAAGTATTCTCTCCTGACGTTTCACCCACATCTATGGCAGGCATCCTCAGAGGTTATGAGATCTGTTGGAAACTAGGCAAGTGAGGTTTATATATCTGTGGGAGGAAGAACTCTTGTCTGTTGGAGGCAAGTGTAAATGTTGCAATTGGCCAGCTTGATTAGCATTGAATAGACTGGCAGCTTCAAAGTCTGGCTGCTTCCTGCCTGGGGAAATCCTTTGTTAAGAGGTGTTAACTGGCCCTGTCTGAAATGATGTAAAAAATAATTCTGATTATTTATTTATATATTGGGAAGAGGGGGGGGGGGGACTTGGATTGTATCCAAGTTAAATTCTAGGGGATTCTGTGCCGTGCAGCTTCACAAAACCTAGCAGGGCAACAAAAAAATTGGAATGGAGTTGAGATTAATAGCCCGTCAGTAACGGTAGATTGAGAAGGCTTCTAACAAATGGAAGAGGAAGGCACGCTCCGATCATTGATTTGTGCTCTAGCTCCCAGCCATTCTGTTTACCCAAGGCACAGGAAGGTAGCAGTTAGGTTCACCTTAGCAACCTGTGCCTTGAACAGTCTCGGCAGAAGTGTGCAGTGTCAACTGGGGAATTGCTGCTGTGTGCTCATTAGCAGACTCTTTCCTTTGCTCTTTCTCCCAGTCCTTTTGACACCTCAGATCTCCCATCATCATGCATGCATTTACCTTGCCTGTCTCCTTCTCCATTGTCAGAGTAATTCTCAGCCATGCAGTGTGCTTGTGCTCCAGTGCTTTTATTGAGGCAGACCTTGCCCAGGTTCATAAGCCCACCAGTTCTGTTGGTTTTTAAAAAAACAGTCGTACCTGTGTGCTTATAGGAAGAAAATGTTGACTTTCCTTTAATAGGCAGCAGAGATAAAGATCATGCACTGAACATCTTCAGGAGACATATAGCTGGCTCTGCACTTGTAACTTTGTCCACAACTGGTCCTAAACTTTGTTTCAGCATCTGTGATAACAGTGTTGTAGCAGGTGGGCGACAGCACTGTTTTCTCTCCGAATAGAGTGTGGGAAAGACTGGTGGTGGGTCGATGTAAAAACAGGTTGGAAGCATAGGGATGGTGTAGAGAGAGGCAGACTTTGGCCGGACCCTTGGGACTTATAAACTTGTTCTGTGTGAAATGGGCAGGCCCTGGAAGCATTTGGCAGGGCTCCTGGAGTGTGTGTGTAGCCATGGTGTTTTGGATAGAGGGAGGCTGGTGAGACGTCTACATTACTACAGGAAGGTCTGTGTGTGCAGGCACAAGTGCATGACAGACAGATGGCAGAGAAAGGGAGGGAGAGTTGAGAATCCCCAGAGACTAAGAAAGGATCCGTTTACTGCTATTGCTTTAGGCTCTTTTTTACAAGAGGCTGGCTCACTCCAGATTCAATGTCTGTGTTGTAGGTATGGAGCGGAACCATTAACTGTGTGACGATGTCGCCTTGTTTTTGTGTATTCATCACTCAGAAAATGCATGCATGTAAAAGAGAGATAGGGATCTTTTCCAGATATTGCCAGGCCCTGATATTGAGAACATATTCTGTCATACACTTGGTAGGATTGATTTCTGCATCTACTTATGGGGATTTATCACCTTTGCCTGGAGATTTGCTGTGAATGTTAACCTGCTGCCCCACCTCCTTTGCTTGTATCCTAGTTACTTAAAGGAGACCTGGGCAATTTGTGTATTTTAAATAGAGAATATAGTTATCCTGTAACCAAGGCTGGCTTATTGTGTGTGTGTGTGTGGGGGGGGGGGGGGGTAGGCTAGAGCGTTGTTGCACGAACTTCTAGATACAGTCTATAAATAATGGAAAAAGCTGTACTCCAGACTGTTTTTTTTTAAAAAAAGAATTCATTTAACCAATCTGTGAAAGTTTTTCTTCCAAAGGCAAGTGGTGAAACTCTATTAGATAATAATACCATGCAAATGTAGAACATATGGAACAATTACTATTACTGGTAATGGAAATCTGCCAATAATAGGTACTCAGTGCTATTTCAAGGCTTCTAAATTGAGCAAGCATTTCATAGGAAGCTGGTATTATGTTTGAGTGATGCTTGGAATTTGATCCAGAGCCCAGAGGTCAAGGTGGTTTTGGAAAGTCTCATATAGACATCCTTTCAGATTTTATAACTGGCCTGTTTTCCTCTTTTAAATCCAAGGAAAATTAACCCCAGACAGCATGGCATACAAAAACAATTTGAACATGAAGGTGCAACGTGATATTGATTATAAAATGTGGTTCCTGGCAAGGAACAATCTGAAAACCAATAGAGCTGTCCTTTGGTTAACTTTTTAATTGGGATAGACTATATTAGTAGGAATATGACACATTTTATGCAGCTCTTTTAAGCTTATGTATAAGCCAAAAGCAAAATAATGCAAATTGACACTGAAAGTAGTTTTGATTTATAGGGTTATATACTGGCTGAACTAGAAACCAGTTCATGGAAAACTGAGCTACTGCCTTGAAAACAAATTTCAAACTGAATCCTTTTTCAGTTCAGCTTTGATAAGAATTTGACTAAATTGAAAATTTTTGCACATTCAAAATAGAGAACTTCAGTTGACATTTGTTTTTAATTGAATGTGGAAGGAACCAAAGCCAATAGATTTGTTTTGCCAAGCATTGAGAGTTTTGACTTTTAAGTCTCTGCTTCAACCTAAAAATTTAACCACTGAATTAGAATAGCCAGCGCTTTTTCAGGATACAACTTATGTTAAATATCAGGATGGCAAGCTATTGAAACATGAACCTATTTATGCTGGAAAGGTGTATGGTTATTGAACCCGATCAATGCAGATGGGAAAGAATTGTATGTAATGTTTTTTTAAACAAATTACTGAATTTATATCTCATCAAGCTAGCTTCAAATTATGGTGACTCTAAGGACAGATCCCCCTCAAACCTTCCAAACAGCCAAATTTTCTATATTCATGATAAAACATGAATTGTTTGGGGGACGGAGTGGGATTTAATGAAACAAGTAGAATTATCCTTCTCTATGTCAGATCAATATAAAATACTTTATCCTGTAATGTTATCTTTTGCCAGATGAGCAAGGCCATCTTTGTAGAATATTTGATCGTTGGAAGCTGCCAAAAGATATGATGAAATAAAAAGCATGCTGGTGATTAATTTCAGGAGAATGTTACCCATCTGAAACTGCTTTCAGCACCCATGGAAAGAGTTCTAATATATCCTGGCTAGACTTTCAATTTCCAAACATTTGAGAAGATCTGCTTTCTGTTATCTGGTAAATTACCTAACATATAAGGTTACTTTATGCAGCTGTGACCCAGAAATTTACACAAAACTTTGTACAACATCATCTGGTGCTTTGGAGATTATGTGCTAAGAAAACCCAGTTCTATTTTGGTTGCTATACTAGACTTGTAGGGTTAAGTATAATAAGATCAAATATTTGCTGAACAGGAATTTTTTACTTTTGGATGATCTGTGGCTTTTAATTTGAGCCAGTGAAGGTTAATTTTTTAAATCTTAGCCTGGGTTGGACTTTATACAATGTAATACCTGTGTTCCTCCTTAATTTAAGAATAAAGCACTAAATGCTTTATATTAGTCTGGAAATGTCTGAGTCTTAATAGTGAGGCAAGAAAGAGTAAATGAGGTTAGCATCTTGTGTTGTCTGCTGCCATTTTAAATCACCTGATAGTTATGGAGAGAAGATGAAAAAGAATGAATTTTATCTTGCTAAAAGAAACTGTGTTTTCTTTCAAATCTACAGTTTTAATAAACCTGTCTATACTTGTACAAATGAGAGCAGTGGGTTTTTTTTTAAGTATCCATGCTCAAGCAGAATTCAGTCTTGGGTGGCTAATATTTTTATTCACTTTATAGGCATTGACATTAACAAAAGTATATGCCCTGCTCTGACAAGGGGGATCTGGACAATGATGTGCATGAGCTACTGATGGATGGGTTTTTTTGGGTTGGATAAGAATGTAGTGGTTGCACATCACTACTTGTCTAGAATTAGAGAAAAATCAAGGCCATTATTTTATTTGCTCACTATAGGTTGGTACTTTGAATTTCTTGGGTTTGACATGCAGTACAAATATTGCCATAGAAGCAGGGCAGGGTTTAAGAAGTTACTTGTTTTGGCTAAAAGCTCCCAGGCTTTCCCAGCTGGCATGGTGAGTCAACATGCTTTCTAGGGGATTCTGGAAATGGCAGTCATGAGGATTAGGTTTCCTAAACTCTAACAGAATGGGTGACACTGACTATCTCTGTATTCAATGAACTCAGTTCTCCCCCATCCTTTAAAATTTGGCCTTACACAGATTTCGTTGAAGTTCATATTCATATTTATTTTACTGGCAATAAATATTTTCAGCCACCATCATTATACTGAATGCTTACCATCAATCAGCAGAGTAGTTGCGTTAACTCACTTCTTAACAGCAGTCCCCAGGGTATACTTTTTTTAACAAGCTAAAGAAGGCACTTTAATTGGATACAAGAACATAAAAAACTGGTACAAATCACTTCAAGGATTTTCTGTTCTAGGAATCTTAAATTAGTTGTGCCATGACAGCTCATGTAATATGTAGCTATTAACCGTTGGTACAGATGGAAGGATAGTACTATGTATTGAAGCGTATCTGGGGTTTCTGGCTTCCATCTCTCATTGGATGGCAGCTCCTTTTCTCCAAACTGAGGCTAATGGAACATGGAGTCATATGAAATCAAGAAGAGGAGTAAATAACGATCTCTGTTTTAAAGAAAGTTCTCTATGTGTACCTAGATAGATGTTTAAGAACCATGTCACAGAACTGAAAGCCAAAATACTGCCTGTGAATTTGAGTGTTGGTTAGTTTGGAAAGCATTGTTTTATTTTCTTGGTTTACTCACAGATTGGCCAGTTTTTAAAGAACAACTCTAGAAATCTCCAAACAGCATGGTCATGACATACTGACTTGGAGACCCTGGAAGTTGTACTGTCAAAAAGTATTGTTTCCAAACTCAGGTTTTGCATGCAGATCAGATGACATACCAAGAACCTCTCTCACATTATCCCAATTTTAGTATGATCCCATTGGCCCTATCTTTGATAACATCTTATATATTGGCTTTATTTACATGTACTGTATAGGTATTGGTTACAAGTTTCTGTTGAGACGAGGACCTTAACTCTCCAGCTAGTTGAGTTGCACGGGGTCAATTGTGCAGTCCTAGAATGAATAAAACATGGCTGCTCAAATAAAACTAGAAACCACACTTTAAAATGTTGGGGATGAGGAATCAGAAATGTAGAGGTGTGTTTGTAACAATATTTGCTGACACACAATATTTTTCTTCTTTTTGCAGGCCATGTCTCCTTGTGGCAGATGATTGGTTGCTGAGATAACTCTACCTATCGAAAGGCCCTCTCCTTGGCATAGTCAAGGACTGACGGAGACACCAGGTTCTCCCTTTTTTCCTCTGAACGTGTTCCACTAGAACATTCAAAACTGTTTCTCCAAAGGGTTCTGCAGAAACTCAGACTGTTTTGTAAAGCAGAAGCACCAGAGTCCACAGCGGAAGCAATGGGCAGCGTGCGAACCAACCGCTACAGCATAGTTTCCTCGGAAGAGGACGGCATGAAGCTGGCAACCATGGCAGTTGCCAATGGCTTTGGGAATGGGAAGAGCAAAGTACACACCAGGCAACAGTGCAGAAGCCGGTTTGTCAAGAAAGATGGCCACTGCAATGTTCAATTCATTAACGTGGGTGAAAAAGGCCAGCGTTACTTAGCAGACATCTTTACCACTTGTGTTGACATCCGTTGGAGATGGATGTTGCTTATCTTCTGCCTGGCTTTCATCCTCTCATGGCTGTTTTTTGGTTGTGTGTTCTGGTTGATTGCCTTACTGCATGGAGACCTAGAGAATGGGGACCGACCTTGTGTCTCTGAAGTGCGCAGCTTCACGGCGGCCTTCCTCTTTTCCATTGAAACACAAACAACAATTGGTTATGGCTTTAGGTGTGTCACTGACGAATGCCCCATTGCAGTCTTCATGGTGGTTTTCCAGTCGATAGTTGGCTGCATCATTGATGCCTTCATCATTGGCGCTGTCATGGCTAAGATGGCTAAACCGAAAAAGCGAAACGAAACCCTAATCTTCAGCCATAATGCTGTAATAGCAATGAGGGACGGAAAGTTGTGCCTGATGTGGCGGGTTGGGAACCTGCGTAAAAGCCATTTGGTAGAAGCACATGTGAGAGCCCAACTCCTCAAATCCCGAATTACTACAGAAGGCGAATACATCCCTCTAGATCAAATAGATATCAATGTTGGGTTTGACAGTGGGATAGACCGCATATTTTTGGTATCACCCATTACAATTGTCCATGAAATAGATGAAGAGAGCCCTTTGTATGACTTCTGTAAGCAAGACATGGACAATGCAGACTTTGAAATTGTAGTAATATTAGAAGGCATGGTGGAAGCCACTGCCATGACCACTCAGTGCCGTAGCTCATACCTAGCAAATGAAATCCTATGGGGCCACCGTTATGAGCCTGTACTATTTGAAGAGAAAAACTACTACAAAGTGGATTATTCTAGGTTCCACAAAACATACGAAGTGCCGAACACGCCCCTCTGCAGTGCCAGAGACTTAGCAGAAAAGAAATACATCCTTTCTAATTCAAACTCATTTTGCTATGAGAATGAAGTAGCTTTAACGAGCAAAGAGGAGGAGGACAGTGACAATGGAGTGCCTGAGAGCACCAGCACAGACACCCACCCAGACATGGACCATCACAGCCAAGCAGGAGTGCCCCTGGAGCCTAGGCCTTTGAGGCGAGAATCAGAAATATGACTAAAGGAGGTGATTTCTATGTTGGTTGAAATCTTTCTCTCAGTTAACAGGCATGCTGTTTTGAGAAGTGGCTACAAACAGTTTTTCAGACGATGGTACTGTTGAAGAAATGGACACACAGTCCTGAGAAATCAATCCAGCCTGGTTTCTAAGTGCTGTTTTCAGAGAAGAAACAGTAAATGTGTGAATTTGGAACAAGAAGCACTATGTCTGCTCATGACTAAAAGGCACATATATGTTGTAGAATAAATTAATGTATATATTTTTTTAACAAAACTTGAACTTGCAGGCAAGCTTTGGTTGAGTTGTATTGTTTGTCATCTTTATCTCTCTCTCTCTCTCTCTCTCTCTCTCTCTCTCTCTCTCTCTCTCTCTCTCTCTCTCTCTTTCCCAAAATGCTTCTCTCTTGGGAACAAGAATGTTTTTAATGGCATAACAAAGGCAAGAGACTGCCTTACTTTTTTTTTTTAAAAAAAGATGCTGCTAATTACATGAACAAAATTATATATTTTTTGCCGTAGTGTAGTATTCCATGTTTCTTTCGTATATCCTTTTAAACAATCACAAAAAGGTGGTGGTGGGAGGGAGACCCACAGTGTTGAAATTGCTAGTTTCAATGCTCTGGCAACCAGTCAAAGGGACTGGTGATGCTGGGGAATCAAAACGTTTTATCGAGGCCAGTAGTTTGGTGGCTAGAATCAATTTCTATCAGTACTATCCTGTTACATAAAGGGTGTTATGCAACATAAGGCCAGGCAATTGCCTACAGGGGAGAATTCCCTTTAAAAAATGTGTTGGGGGAATGGAATGAGATTTATTTTTTTATCTAAAACATTTTTTTTAAAAAAAATTCAAAACTACCTAAGTGAATACCAAAGAGAAAAGAAATGCACACTTTTGCACAGTGAAGTTTTTAAAAAAATTTAAATAGGTTGTTTTCAGACTATTTTTCCTCCCCAAAGATCCTTTACATGTGGAGTATTTTCTAATGCACCTTATTTTGAGAGTAAAACTGAGAATACATTTAAAATATCTTTTCCGCCTATATATGGGAGCAAACACCAGCAGAATAATGGCAGAAAGTCTAATGCTAAGCCATGTTTACATTCCAAAGCAGTTTCTGTAACATAGGTCCCCATTACAAAGTGGACAGGCATTTTGAGAGACTGAACCCGCAATGATAACCAATGGTATTGTCAGGATCCATCTGCTGTTCAATCTATTTAAGGTTGTTAAGCACTAGCAAAACTACAAATTCTACCAAAAAGGGTCACTACTAGACTGTAACAAATGTCTGTTATTGGAGCAACATGCTAATTCCAAAAGAAAGGAAACTGGCATGGAGAAATCCAAAGGAAAGATCTCAGTAATGGGGCACCTTCTCTTTGCCAGAACCAGAGTGGCAGAAAAGTGGATGCGTGCTACTATTATCTAGATTGTTTGTTAAGGGAATCATTAGTTGAAAGAAATAATGCTGTAAAAGAGTTCCCTTTTCTTCTTTTTAATGGCTTGAATAGACTTGGTGGGATGATTAGTGGACGCCAAGTCTTCACCAAAATTTTTGAACAGCTATTGAGACCTTCTGTTGAACCGTGACTGTAATGGTATTTTTGGATCTCCTGCCAAAAATGCTTTAAAGATTCCCTGTGCCTCTAAGATCAAGTGTACCATTTTAGCTGCACCCAAAAGTTATACATATGCAAAATCTCCCAGTAGGGAGGAACTGAAGGTATCACCAAGGATTCAAATCTGAAACTCTTTTACAGTATTGGATCCCACTGTATGCCATTAAAAATAGCTTGTTCTGGATCTAGTGTTGCGTTATATAACATCTGTGGAGGTTTTGCTCTGTGAGAAGGAGGCAAGTGGAATAATGTGGCATTTCCCAGAAAATGTTAATGGGATTGAAGCAGAAGTGATGGTCCTGGACTGCAAAAATTGGATACTGCAAATGTAAACAGGGTTATTTGGGGTTTCTCTTAAGGCAGATATGTATGTACCATATACTGGAGCTAATTGTGTAGGCAGATAAAAATGGGGCAAGCTGAATTTGGATGGAAACCCAGTCAGCCTCTGGGTCAGAGAAACAATGGAAGCAACTGAACCTGACTTGTGCTGCTATTGTGATATATTTCTGTAAAGAAAGATAATGCAAACCAAAGAGTATTTAGTGACATGTTAAGACAAAAAAAGGGAGGAAGCTATTCCAAAATGCACAAATCTCCCACTTGCAGGACTTGAGACGTTAGATGTAAGGGTGAGTGGAGTAAGTGTTAAAATATATGTTTTAAAAATAGACACACACAGAAAGGGATTTTTTTCTTTTGAAAACCTGTTCTTCTTTTTCTGATACAGAGTTGATTGTTGATCTTTCTTTTCTGACATGCAGGGGTTTGTGTTTTCATATTTAAAAGAAAAGAAAAAGAAATGTACACTTTTTATAAAGTTTATCAAGTATTTTCATATTTAAAGCCAAAATGTAAATATGAGTCCATTTGAAAAGAAAGAAGAGGCCAAGATGGCATCAGTTAGAACCTGTGATGCTACTGGTTAGCATGGTTTTTAGCAAATATTCGCAAGCCTTATGGGATTTCTAATGCTATGAGTTTTTGTTGTTATTTATTTAGGCATGGATGTTTCATTTGACTGTTTTTTCCCCTTGCTATGGCATTTTTTATTCCTGCTTTCAGATTGCTAAAGGCTTGATGAAAGTGGATAAGCTATTGAACTTCTTGTTGGTTTAGATCAGTGGTTCTCAACCTGTAGGTCCCCAGATGTTTTGGCCTTCAACTCCCAGAAATCCTAACAGCTGGTATACTGGCTGAGATTTCTGGGAGTTGAAGGCCAAAACACCTGGGACTTACAGGTTGAGAACCACTGGTTTAGATGTTCCCCCTCTTCAAGTAACCCTTTGGTCTAAATCCAATTGCTTGTCCCATCTCAAGCAGACTCATCAGACCAATCAGCAGTTGAGATGAGCTGGGTTTGGACCATTGTATTCATCTGTTTGCTTCTGCATGGGGAAACTGTTTGCAAGAACTTTTCATCTGTCTAAATATCAATGGTACCTGCCCTTAATTATTTTCATAATTATTTTAAAGCAAACAAATAAACCATGCCTCAGGAAGCCTGGATTCCACGATAATTGGGAAGCTACATAAATGGCATATTTTTAAGTAGCTGATAAGGACAATTGTGCAAAATGTTGAGCAGTACAGCTGGGTGGTGCAATCGCCAACCAATTAATGCTGATAGGAAATTTCCCACTGACTTCACTGGAATGTGGATTGCATGCTAAGTCCTCAAACCACAAGTACGAGCTAAGGCCCAAGCAGTAGTTTTCCTCTTCCCTACAAATACTTGAATGAAAGCCCATTATTTTTTCTATGGGACTATCTTACACAGGGCACATCCGAGGTAGGCTGTGCAGCTCTGTTGTTTTTCATTGGTGGTCAGGAGTTCTCAAGTCAAAATGATCACTGCATAGATGTACAATGCAATCACAAATCACCTTTTTTGTTTGCTCTTCATTTTATTACACATGCTTTTGGCAAAGACAAAGGGTTCTGGGTCTGCTGTTTTTGGTTCTCTTGTGTCCTTTTGTGTGTGCGCATGTGTGGGATTACAAAGTAAAACTGAGAAGTACTGTAATGTCTTTAAAAAAACAAACCCTGGCTGCTGCTGACCATTTTCAAGATAGGAGGGTGCTGCGTAGTTGCCATCCCACAGGCAACCTAAGAGTTCTCTCTTTTTCTCTTCTTCTCATAAATGGATTTTCTGTCCTACAGCTGTTTGTAAGGTGAACAAACCGATAGGCATTTGACAATCGTTCTCCCTTACTGTTTTCCTGTTTGCAGCCTTTTGTATCTAAGTCTTCCTAATGTACTGCACAAATCATGGATTGTACAGATTTTTATATAAATAAATATATAAATATTATGTCTTATTTTATTATTTCTAAATAAATAAAAAAATAAAGTATTCTTGCACATTTTGTGTCTTCTCTCTTGAAAGAAACAGATTGTGTTAACTGCAGTATGCATAGCTAATAGCTATATAGCCAGTTGGTTTGAGTTTTGAACCAAGGGCATCATGACGGCCTGGTTCAAATCTGCATTTGCCCATCGGATTTACTGCGTGACCCTGTACACCTCTCTCTCAGCCTCAGGAGAGCAATGACAACTACTCTTTGAACAAATCTTGCCAATAAAACCCCATTATTAGGAAATGACATGAAGACAGACAGCAACAAAAACATGCAAGAGTATCATCTTTCTGGATGTGAAAGTAGAATGCAAAAGCAAATTGTGCAACAAAATTAGATTGTTTCACGTCCCTCTAGTATAGACGTCGGCCTTCCTATCTTGATGGGATGCTGGCTCCAATCAACCCAATACTCATTGACCAAGAGTGATAGGAAAAGGCATTTAGTGAATTGCGTATTTGTCAGTCCTGCTTGATCTAACACCTCACACCATCTATTGTTGTTGTTGTTGTTGTTATTATTATTTTAAATCCCACTTTATCTCCCAAAGGGGACTCAAAGTGGCTTGACATGAAAGCATTAGTATATAATTTAAAATATACAAATATGTAACCATTAAAACAGAAGTAAACACAAACAAAAAAACATTAAAATCCATCAAAACATAGTCAAAGTTAAAAACCACAGCACCCCTGACTTGATCTTAAACACCTTCATCATTAAAAGCCTGCCTGAATAAAAAGGTTTTAACCCGCTGCCATTCTGGCTTCCCTGGGAAGAAGGGAGTTCCAGAGTCGATGGGCAGCAGCCACCGAAAAGGAAGGCCCGCTCTCTTGTACCCACCAACCGGTCTTGAGATGAGGGGTGGGATCAAGAGAAGGGCCTCTTCTGAAGATCTCAGGGCCCATTAAGCATGGGATTTAAAAACTACAACAAATGAACCCTACTTTTCTAGGGCTCTCTGTTAAGCACTGTCATTTCTTCCCTCCTGTTGCAGATGCCATCCTAGTGAAACACCCTCTCTTATTTCTTGAGTGCTCTCCCTATAGTCATGAAGGTGAGCTTGTTTGTTTGCTCCAGGGCAGCTTTGAAAACTGAACCCATTCATACCATATTTATTTAAAGAGCAAGCATGTGCCAGAACAAGATACAGAGTATACCAAGTTTAATCTTTTATAACAATAGAAGAACCCACAGAATTTATAGATGGATTGAGTATCTCATGTGCATGTGCACTTGCCCCCTACAATATGATACCACCCACAATTAATAATGCATCCTTCTCCTGAGAGATTGCCACTATGTGCTTTCACAATATATGTCTGATGTTGGAAAATGACCAGCAAGTACATCTTTCACTCTCAGAATTTCTGTATTTCAGCAAATTATTCTACACAAAGCAATGACTTTCTCCTTGGAGAGTCCTTCTAGGTGAATATCAAGGTCTTGTGCCACAGTTCACCCCTATAATCAAAATCCCTACAACGCTATGTATCTAATTTTCAGTGATGATCTATTGGAAAGGTAGAGTGGGAAAATTTGCTTCAGTTTAATACATCTGCACACCACAATTGAGATGAAACATCAATATTGAGATAATTTTTAAAGATAACAATGTGACATACACTTCTCAGAGGTCATATAAGAATCCCCCATTAAAAAACAATGTCTTGCAATTATGCAAGCTAGTGCTTCAAAATATTCTATCACTGTCAATATTCCATATGTTTTCATATATGTAGATTGTAATTTAAAATTAAATGAATATAGCTTGCACTCTCTGTCATTCTCACTCCATAGTCCCATTCATGTCACCAAAATGTATCTTACCTTAACATTGAAAAGAAAACAAAGTGATGCCATGTAGTTTCTCCTCCCCACACTCCCCAATGCTATACACATTACATAGTCTCCATTTGCTAAGTACAAATGACTGCAAAGTGAAGGTATTTGGTGCATATCAGCGGTGTTCTTGGAGATTTCCACCTGCTTTCTTGCTACAAGAGGCTTCCAGATACTTCGAAGTGTGGAAGATTCTCTCTTCCCTAAAAGAGTTTCTATGTACAAAGGCTGAACTTGATAGAGTTTCATGCTGAATGCATGGATGCCTGGGGGGGGGGGGGGGGGCTATGTAACATCCAAACTGCCAGTGTGGCTAGCTTCACTCTAGTCCACACTGCTGAGCTTGTATTACAATAAACCTCTATATATCAAATCATCATCAACAACAACAAGGGGAAAAAATCCCAAACCGTACATAATTTTTGGGTGTACTTGATGGATGGAAAAAATGGAAAGAGTCATGTTTTATTCTATGACTTCTGTAGCATCAACTTTTGGGCATACTGTTCTGGACCATGTAGATTAAGATGACATCTAATATTATAGGCAAGAAAGATAACTGTGTATGATGCTAGTTGCAGTATTTCAAAACCTTATTAAAGTTGTGTTCCTATTATTGATCTGCCCCTTGTTCAAATGTCAGTCTTCTCTAACATATATGCTGTCTCTTATGATGAGACCATTTGCATTTGTGAACTGTAGAAAATCAATAATCCTTGCAGTGAAAGCATTTGATCTGGAACATTAACTGCAAATATAGAGACAGCATGTGTTTGGCCACACTGATAGACAGATCAGTATTATCTTTCCAGATGATTGGAAATGATATTCTCTTCTAGCATTGTGTTTTCACATAGCAGCAAAACAGCAGTAAATAAAACTTCATTCTGCTGTTACCACTATGCTTCAGAAATAAATATAAAATAAGCCATGCTAACCCCACCCAGGCAAAGATTTATAGTTCATAAAGAGACTACAAATAAATATACATTTTTTCCTTTTCATTAATTTATTTTTCCAGCAGTCCAAAGTTGCAAAATTCCAAAGATTTGGAAGATCAGGAACAGACCTAGCAGCAGCGGTAACCTTCAAACTCTATTGTGTCTAACCTTTTAATAAATTGTTCCAATTTGGTGATACCTGTGTAACTTGTATCTTTCATACTGTGTGCTGTATCAATTTCTTACATGAAGTGTATAAACTATTTCATATGTGTATCAGAATGTGATCCTTTTTGCATAATCCCTTGGGAACGGGGATGTTGGCTAAATCTCTGTAGCTATTTCCCAAGGCAGATAGCTATCAGAATCATTGTGTGTATGTAAAGATAGATTATCTTCTTTACCAGCCCAATAAGCTCAGCATGTTTGTCCATGTAACCTGAGGCTGAGAGTCCACCACTCCCACAAAAGTCTCATCCTAGGGAACATCTCTACAGATGATTGGCTCTTCACACAGAGCAATCCCCAGCTGCTTTCATTCCTGCCATGGGAACCCCTGTCTGTAGGCTGTGACATAGAAGGGACCTCCAGCCAATCCTGGCCAGCTTCTTTTACAGTCAATCAAGGAAGGAAGTGGGAAGTTTGAAGAGCTGTCAGAATGGCATAAGATGTCTTGCATTTCTCTGAATGTTTACGCACCCAATAGCTCAGTGGGTTAAACTGCTGAGCTGCTAAACTTTCTGATTGAAAGGTTGGTGGTTCAAATCTGGACAGCGGCATGAGTTCCCACTGTTAGCCTCAGCTTCTGCCAACCTAGCAGTTTGAAAACATTCACATGGAGTAGATCAATAGGTACCGCTCCAGTGGGAAGGTAACAATGCTCCATGCAGTAAAGTCAGGCACATGAACTTGGAGGTGTCTATGGATTGGCTTAGAAATGAAGATGAGCACCAACCCCCAGAGTTAGACATGACTAGACTTAATGTCAGGGAAAATCTTTGCCTTTACCTTTACCTTTTGCTTGTACCTTTTAAAGTAAATTGCTTGTACTTATATCCTTCTCAGCAGAATTGTAATGAATCTCTGTGGCTTGTCTTCAACCTGGCGAGTTTGTTCCCCTGTTCTGGCCTGTGTGGTTATGGGTCTATGGTCAGCTTCTGCTGGAAGCTCACAAAAGGGTTACCCTATAGAACCAAGAAATGCTAGAGAGGTGTTCTCTCAAAAATATAGCTTTTCTTTAATTTATGTTTTTTCCTTCTTTCATAGGGATCCTGCACCTCAATCAATCTCTCTCTCTCTCTCTCTCTCTCTCTCTCTCTCTCTCTCTCTCTCTCTCTCTCTCTCTCTCTCTATATATATATATATATATATATATATGCAGAGGTTAGAGGTGCAGGATCCCTATGAAAGAAGGAAAAAACATGAACTCCCACAATGCAATGTATTTAATTTAATATAAGTCATATAATGTATGTAATAAAATGAATTATTTCAGGTATGATTAATTAGTCGTATTGAATTGAATGGTACTAAAGCGCAAACTGTTATTTGTAAGACTCTGAAGAAATGAAAATTAGATTATATGGGATGTAACATCACACAGTGGTTTTTAACTAAAATTTTCTATTAAAACATCCTGAAACACAGAACAGCTCACTTTAAAGAAACATAAAACTGAATGTAATGCACTTACATTATCATGTCCATGAAGGCATGTAGGTACCACCTACTGTAGCATCTGTACTTAAAATGAAAATAGCATAACCTGCTAACACGAAGTGTGCATCTCAGAGAGATACTACTATATACCAGGAACAATTCTTTGAAGACAGTGTATATTGGGCCAAGAGGAATCTGGAACATACCATTATTTGTCCATCTAGTCCAGTACTGAATAGTACTTCAGCTGGCAGTGGATGTTCCCAGGATTAGATACAGATCTTTCATGAGTTTGTCTTGATGTTTTTAAAGGGTGTGTTTACTTGATCCTTTAAAAGGGACTAAACATAGAACTTTTTGTGTACAAACCATGTGCTCCAGAAGACTTCTTCATTTTTGCATTCTTTCAAATTCTTTTGTTGAGATTCATACCAGTTTTCTTGGTATATGTCTTTTAAAATACATTAAATATTGTGGTCTTTAATTCTTAATTTTGGAAAACAGCTGAGAAGCAGAGTCAGGAAAGCAATCGAAATGTGATACAGGTTCTCCTTTATTGTGTGCTATTTAATGTCATTCAGAATAAAAGACATAACTGCTTCATATCTTTTCAGTACACCCCCAGTCTTCAGTATCCCATTTATCATCTGTGACACCTTTTATTTAAAGTCCATTTGAAAGCCATGGAATTATCAATGAGTCCGACATGCCAAAATCCCATTTAAATTTATGCAAGGGCATTAGCTGTAATATAATGTGATAGCATGAAAGAAGCATGCAGTGTTGCTATGCATATGATCTTCTTAAACCCACACACTGGATATTACCCTTCACTGCCTTTTATACCCATGTTTCATTAGCATTAATATGGCTGAATAAACAGATCCAATCAGTCCCTTTCTGATTCTGGTTTTTTTTTTTTTTTTTGCCTTCATAAGGAAATTTTCTCCTTATAACATTGCATGCAGAGGTGAAGTGATACTTCTAAGAATGCAGAAAAAAATTCTGATTTTTCCTTGCTGGAAGTTGTTCTTGTCATTGTTGCCCCCTAACTACACAGTCAGCAAACCTCCCAAATCTTGGACGGGCATGAGGAGAAAGAGCAGTGGTGCTACTGCCACAATTCTTGGCAAGTCACAGCTCTGAGAAACATCTTGAAAAATTCTCTTCTCTGTGAAGAAATTGTGAAAGGGACTTCCTAACTTCTCTAACCTTGGAGAAGCTCGAGAATTTCAAGGAGCCATATTGTATACAGTTTTACTTCAATATGCAAACTCCACATTTTTATGAGGTTGGATTGCATGCTTTCAGGTCATGGGTCTCTTTTTAAATGACTGACATGCTTCAAGTGATTCTACGGTTACATCTACACCAAGCAGGTTAACTCAGTGTAAATCTTGTCTACACAGACCTGGATCAGGTTGAATCCAGAGCTGTCGTCCAGACATTCTGAGGTTGCATCTGCCCCACTGGGCTTACACTTCCTTACTGTATATGTGGACACAGTGTTCTGACATGTCAGATTCCTGAATGGAGCTATGTGGCCAGCTAGGAGTTACAGCAATAATGACGTGGGCAGGATCTATTCCCTTCCCCTATGCTGCTGCTGGTGGGTGCTGTCCGGATAGGAGATTAGTCCAAGTTGAACCTGACACAGCTGTCCAAAAAGCCTTGAAACCCCAGGATACTCTAGAGCAGTGGTTCTCAACCTGTGGGTCCCCAGGGGTTTTGGCCTACAGCTCCCAGAAATCCCAGCCAGTTTACCAGCTCTTAGGATTTCTGAGAGCTGAAGGACAAAACATCTGGGGACCCACCATTGAAAACCGCTGCTCTAGAGTTTCAAGCAAATTTCTGGGTATCCATCAACTTGGCCTAAAGTGTAGCAAAGCTGGTTCCAAGCCAAAAAACCCAGGATTACCATTGGAAGTTCTTGTGCCAGCAGTCCATTTGTATGGGTCTTTTGGCTCATATAGACAAGCCTGATATTTAGTTTCAAATAGTGTTTGATACTTCCTATACAGCCTTGAGAAATAGTTGGGGGAAAGTGTTTTAATAATGAAACTGAAAATTTCCTAAATTTCAACTATACATTGGAATGCATTTACAGATTTGGGCAGAATTATACAGAATGTTTTGAAAGTTAATTAAGTGACTGCTATGGCAAAGAGACAAATTGTAATAAATGAGCTTAATTCAGTTCATTTATTTGTTTATTTTTATACCCTGCATTTTGCGGGGACATGATAAAAGCCTCCCACAAGGATGGTTAAACATCAAAACATCAGGGCACCCCCCTGGGCAACATCTTTACAGACGGCCAGTTCTCTCACACCAGAAGCGACTTGCAGTTTCTCAAATCACTCCTGACACACACACACACACACACACACACACACACACACACACACAAAACAAAACAGAGGTGCATGAATCTCTACAGAGCTATATTCATTACTCTGTACCTGGCACCCAAAATATCTGGTTTCATCATTTGTTTACATCAGCATCCATGTTCTAGTTTTTCCATTAAATCAGGACTAAGATGTTCTTCATTATACTTCTTTTGAATAATGATCTTAACTTGCTACAAAAATACATAAATAATCTTTGAAGCCTTTGCTTACATACTTACTAACCTCCCCTGTTCCTCCCTTTTGTGAGCACAGTATATCTTGTTCCACTGAGAAAATCATAGCTGAAACATTAAGAATTTCTTATTTTTTTTCTTTCTAATGGTCAGCTCCCACACTGCTTTTGAATGGATGAAAAATGTTGTATGAATTATGTGCCCAGCAGTTGATAACAATGGCTTTTCTCCAGATGTTTTTCTTTGGTTCCTTTTACAAATCTGAATATTGGGGGGGGGGGGGGAGAGAGAGAGAGTTGTAAGCCTACAGCTGTTTATTGAGAAGACTAAACAAATATATTACTGAAGACACATTGTGTGTACATGAGGTTCAAAATCTTCCCTTCTGTGATGCCCCAGATTACACAAAGAAAACTTACAGGCACAGAGCTATTATACACCCTTATTTTCATACCTTGACTTAAATATGTGAAATCTGGAAGCAAAAATATAATGATGATCCAGAGCATCACACTAAATATTTTAAAGTATTTCTGGCATTTTGTTAGTGACATCCATAAGCATGAGTCAACCTAACACTGTGCATGCATTTTTCTCATTGTAAAAGTTCATATTCCTTTCTATCCTCTACAATGATGAAAGCTCCCTCCCACCCTCATGTTGATGGTAGTACTGGATTACTATAATGAACTACTGTAATGGAAATCAGAGAAGTGTTTGGCTTTCTCTTCACAGTCAGACATAGACTGGTGACATTATTTATTGAGACCTCCAGAGAAATCCCAGTAGAAGATGCCCTTTATCTGGCTATGTGAACCACACACTTTTCTAGACAGACACTTTTCCATCACCCTGTACTCAGAGCTTCCGGTGGCCTAGGGGATAAAAGCCTTGTGACTTGAAGGTTGGGTTGCTGACCTGAAGGCTGCCAGGTTTGAATCCCACCCGGGGAGAGCACGGATGAGCTCCCTCTATCAGCTCCAGCTCCATGCGGGGACATGAGAGAAGCCTCCCACAAGGATGGTAAAACATCAAAACATCCGGGCATCCCCTGGGCAACGTCCTCACAGATGGCCAATTCTCTCACTCCAGAAGCAACTCAGGTTGCTCCTGACACAAAAAAACAAAACAAAACCCTGTACTCTTCATTGGCAACAGAATCACCATCATGGGGATAGTGAGGGGGGAACTGTAGTTTCATGAGCAAGTCTTAGGACCTCTTCACACAACCCAAAATTTGGCAGCAGCAATATTTCAAGAAATCTCTCTCTCTCTCTCTCTCTCTCTCTCTCTCTCTCTCCCTCTCTCCCCCCCCCCCCCCGGTGTGATGAGTCGGAGGGAAGCTGGGATGGAGGAGGGCAACAGGTCCCCATGCCCCCTGCATGGGTTCTGCCGGGATTGCTGTGATCCCTGGCAATATACAAGAACTGGATCTGTGGCTTCATGAAGAATGGAGACATTCAGGCTCCCAAGATGAATTGTATTATTTTAGTACTGATGGAGTTTAAATTTTACTGTCCTCGCATTGCACAGAAGTAAGTGACCATTGCCTGCATTGACATACCTCCAAACCAATTGATCTATAGCATCTAATACTATCAAACACCATCACTTTTCTTCTCCTGTATGCTTTTTAAAAACATAATTTCCCTGATGAAAAAGCCAGTTTGAAAGCCTGCATGATGTGTTTTGTGCCTTTTGATTAGCCAATAAATGTGTCATTCTTTTTTGGATTTTGATCTATTTTGCTGTACAACCAACATAGCTGCCCATCAGTAGGTTTCTTTTGCTATGATTGACCATATAGGAATGGCAATTATATGTAGGGAAGGGCTGGATTTACAAGTATGATGTATAGGTTGAGTCTCCCTTACCCAGGAATGCAGCCTTACCTAAAACAAGTAAATACGTTCAGTACAATTCATTGGGGTATCAGAAGATGCTTTGCATTATCCATATGACAGACAGTCCCCAAGTTACAAATAAGATAGGTTCTGTAGGTTTGTTATTAAGTCAAATTTGTATGTAAGTCAGAACAGGTACTTTTAAAATGTCTAACTCCAGACAAAATTATGTATATTTATAGCTTTGCATAGCATAGCTTTATAGCTTTGGATAGCATATGGAAGGGTTAATTCCCCTGTGGTGGTTTTTTATTTTTATTTTTTTATTTTCTGCTGTCTGTTCAAAAGATTTCACCCCACTTTATGTCCCTGTGATAATTGGATCATTGTTTCCACAAAAAATGGATTTTTGTGGAAACAAGGATTGATGATAAAGCTTCATGGAGACACCTTTTCTCCATAATAATTCTTTCAGGAGTGAATTTTCCTTCCGAGGAGTAGATTTCTCTCACTTCCTGTTGTCACACCACATTCTTAACTATGAGTAATTTGTAATTTGGATGTTTGTAATTTAGGGATTGCCTGTATTAACCATTTATTTCAGCAATGACTTAACTGTTTGTTGATGGCTCTCTAGGATTTGTGTAAAGAATATTTCACAGCCCTACACAAAAACTTCTCTACATGGAAATTCCTGTGCATGCACCTAGGGCCGTATGGATGAAGTGCACATTCTACCATTGTGCTTTAAACCATTCCGCCATTTAGTTTGCAAAGAATTGATGATTGAGAACACAAAACTCAGTTTCTGCACATTTTGATATTTCATGAGAGAAGAATCACGCTTGGCTTTTACACAGTCCCTTCCTTTTCCAAATGCATGGGGAACACCCTCCAGTATCTTTCTCAAGCTGCAGCGGAAACTATATTGCTCATGTTGGCCTCTTGGCACACTGACCACTGTGGGATGTCCCTTCTGGACCTTCCTTCCCTTAACATCAACATACTTCAGGGACTGAACAAATACTAACTGAACACCAGGCGTTTGACTTGGCACCAAATGAAACCATACCAGCTATTTTAACCTAATTGCTTTTCTAGATGTTCACGCTATCTCTGTAACTCTTGCCTTCTTGTGTGTAATCTAAGCACCAAGCCTGAAGGTTTTTCTTGTTTATCCTCACTATTGGATAGGTGCTTAACTAATCTGAAAAATGTTTATTCACTTAATACTTGGGGCCTTTTAGATTTCCAAACACTATGAGGACTTCTTTTCTTTTTCTTCTTCTTCTTCTTCTTCTTCTTCTTCTTCTTCTTCTTCTTCTTCTTCTTCTTCTTTTTTTTTTTTTGAAAAATGCAGAATGAATTAGAGGAAAGAACTGAAATAATGCTGTAAAAACCATTTCTAAGATACCTGATTTTTTAAAAAGGGCTGTAAGTGAGTCATGAGACCTGTGCTCTGCATATAGAAGACCAAGGTTACATCCAAGAGCTTTCCAGAGGCTAGATAAGACTTGCAAGAAATGGGTATAAACAATATTGAACTAGTGGATTAATAGCCTGATTCTCTATAGGACATGTAGTTTGAATTACTGGTAATTTATTAGGGCATTCAAAAATGCACAAAAACTTTGACACTAACATAGGTTACAAAGTTTACATCTAATGATGGAAATAATATTGAAAAACATTACCAAAATGGTTGAAAAACATTACTGTTTTGCACATCGTGGAACCTTAACTAGAAGAATCATGTAATTTACAAATACATTGTTATTTAAAAATAAGCAAATAAACATAACTTCACTATTGATTAAAAGCAGAAGCCAAGATAGACTGACCTTCTGTCAGTATTGGTGGCACACGGTGTGTATGTGTGTGTATGTTAGGGGAGAGCACGGTTCTGTTTTTTAATTTTTTTATTAATGAACATGATTTCAGGGATTTCTGAGGTTTTTTATTTTTTCTATTCAAAAATGCCAATGCAAACCTTTTTCAATTAAATGTATGTGCTTTGTAGTACTTAAATACGGCTGATAATTTGCCCCCCACATGTTTAGGTGTCTTTTGTGTAGCTCTATTCGCCACTTATGCAAATGTGTTGAATCAGCTCAAGAAAAGGGGAACCAACTACATCTAGATTTCTGTTAGTCTCCTTGCATAAAAAGTGCCATTTCTGAATGCGAGAGTTTTTCCTATATGGATATCTATTCTTGACTGAAGAATCTAGTTTGTTTTTGATCCAGATTGTCTGCAAAACATCTATATGTTGGAAAACATATTCTATTTAGACACCAAGACAATAATGGGATTAAAAATGGGGAGGTAAAAATTGCATACTTCACTCATTGTGTATTTTTTATTGTTGCTTTATTCATTTATATTCCAACTTTTCCCTACATACTGGGACTCAAGCTGGTTTATTTGTTATTTACTACATTTATACCCTGCTCTTCTCATCCCAAAGCAGACTCAGGACGGCCCTAAAACAGGCAGCGATTTGATGCCATACACATACATGTCCATGAAACAAACAAATTCAATTAAAACCCAAGCAGTTAAAACATCAGATATTAAAAACATCAATTAAAATCATGCAATCCAAATCATAATCCAGGTTCACAAATTATTAAAGCATGTATTAAAACATATAACGATATCAGTATGCACACATACATTATTTAACACAATTGAGCAATTGATTGAGTGAAAATCATTTAAAGGTTCATTAAAAGATAAGAGTATTACACATTAATTCAATCCATTTATGTAGTATGTGGAGGGGGCTTTTGGCAAGCTAAATCCAAACACAGCTCTTCCTGAGTAGTCAGGGGAATACACCGCAAAGGGTGCAGAATTAGATTTTCTTCTACATGAAAGGATGACTCAGGGATTGAGGCAAAGGAAAAAAGCCCTCCTTCCCCCTTCTTGAAACATGATCTGCTTGTCTCTATGTTCAGATGCTGCTGAACAAGTAATTGTTGTCACTGCAATAAAGAGTGAATCCAAGTATCTGTCTGTCTGTCTATCTATCTATCTAGTATCAATCTACAGGCAAAGATGAAGACCTATATAGTGTCTCCTATACCTCCTTTACCAGAGTGTCTCCTTGTTCCCACCCTAATCTAGCATTTGCTGCCTGCAATGCTTATCTCTCAATAATGATAGTACATCTGACTTTATCTAACAAAATATAACTACAGTACTTAAGATAAAATTGCCTTACAGTTATGTAAAAATCGTGGTGGCAATGAAAAAAAATTTGAAGGAATGCCAAAATATATAGAGAATTTTAGTGCAGCTGAAATTGCCTGCTTGTAGGCACAAATGATTAACTGACATTATTGCATCTGTTTTTGGAATCAGATACCTTACATTGTGAAAAAGAGACATTGTAGAAAGATGGAACTGGAACACTCTGCTTTCAGGTTGTTCTAATAGAGTTCTATAATTAGTCAATTCGTGGGCATTGCTTTCCCCCTGCCTGGCAACAGATTCCCTCCCTCTACAATAAAGTATATCTTTGGTAGTGTTGGTAGGGAAAGTCTATGGATTGGTATGGGCATTGTATGTAGAAAGAATATCATTACAATGTTTTGAAATATTAATAGAAACTTAAAAGAAAAAGTTGAACATAAAATATAAGTTTTCCTTTTTTATCAAGACACATATGCTCAAACTTTGGAGAACGGATCTGCATTTAATTGCAGGCAGCTGAAAAACAAAGTACATCCCATGCCTTGTTTTCTGGGAACTCAACATGAAGGAAATCTACTCTGAGCCAAACAAGGACCATGGAATGATGAGATGATGTTCCCTTTTTTCAATTCTCATAATTCTTACTATCAAGCTATTCTTTGTAGAAGTTTGCTACATCTTGCAGATATGCATGTAATTATACGAGTAAGACTGATATTTATTTAATACTAGCTTGGGTTCCTGGCAATGCCTAGGTTATTTGAAAAGGACATTGTTTGTTTCTGGATGTTAGGTAATATCAGTTTGTTCATATGTTGCGCTACTCTTAGAAAAATCTGAGTCTTTCCTGTTGTTTTTTTATGAATGCTCCTATTAGAAAATGCATAAGGATGTGGGTGAATGATAATTCCCAAAAATCTTGGGTCAATCTTTTCAAAACTCCCCCAGTATTCACAGTTGGCCATGTTGGGTCTGTGTGCCAAATTTGGTCCAGAACCATCATCTGCTGGGTTCAATGTTCTCTGGATGAGGGTGTACTATAACTCCCAGATTCCCTGAAACACCTGCCAGGATTCACAGTTGGCCATGTTGGGTCTGTGTGCCAAGTGTGGTTCATATCCATCAGTGTTCTCTGAATATAGGTGAACTATAACTCTCTGATGCCAAGATCAATCACCTGCAAAGCCTGCCAGTATTCACAGTTGGCCATGTTGGGTTTGTGTGCCAGGTTTGGCCCAGATCCATCACTTGCTGGGTTCAATGTTGTCTGAATATGGGTGAACTATAATGCTCTGATGCCAAGGCCAATCACTCACAAAGCCTAACAATATTTACAGTTGGCCATGTTGGGTCTGTGTGCCACGTTTGGTTCAAATTCGTCACTTGCTGGGTTCAGTGTTCTCTGAATACATGTGAACTATAATTCTCTGATGCCAAGGTCAATCATCCCAAGTTGGCAGTGTTGGGTCTGTGCAACAAGTTTGGTTCAGATTTATCATTGGTGGGGTTCAGAGGGCTCACGGAATACAGGTGAACTATAACTCCCAGAGATAAAGGTCAATCACCCCAAAGTACACCAGTATTCCCAGTTGGCCATGTTGAATTTGTGTGCCAAGTTTGGTCCAGATCGTCATCAGATCAGTTCAGTATTTTCTGAATACAGATGAACTATAACTCCTGGGTGTCAAGTTCAATCACCACCAAAACCCCAGCAGTATGTAAAGTTGACCGTGTAGGGTCTGTGTGCCAAGTTAGTCCCAGGTCCATCATTGGTGAGGTTCAGAGTGCTCTTAAATTGCAGGTGAACTGTACATTCCAGTCCCTACAACTCCTATAAATCATGGTGAATTCTCCCCAAGCCTCTCTACTATGTTCAGTTGGTGATCAATTCCTCTGTTTGTGATGTGCCATAGGAAAGGGTAGGAAAGGGTTAAAGGAGAGGCAGTGGGCAGGGTCATGCAAATAGAGAGAGAAAGGAACACTGGGATGTGCTTGCTGTAACCTGCAATGTCCTTGGAGGAAGTGACTTGGTGGCTCCCCAGCACTGAGAACTATAGTCTTCTTGTGAAGGCTGGAGGCTGTCTGTGTGAGTAGACACTCATGTCACATACACACATACAGATTTTCACTTTTATTATGTGTATAGATTGTTAATTTCCTGGACCTGAATAACCCACTTATTTTTGTCTATATCTGTTGAAACAGTAGTACAATTCAATTTATGGAGTCCTTCCAAACATTGAACAAGCAGATAAATAAATAGTTCTATATTAAATATGATTCTAATTATACAGAACGTTTTTTAAATATATATATTTTAGATGATGCACCTAGGGACAGATAAATCTATAAAGTTTAATTCCACCAGATTTCTTATTTTTTCCAAAAACACTGCATGTACAGCTACAGAAAGAAACTACTTTGAAAATTGGGATACAGGTGGTGCATGGAATAAATGGGCTATGCAATGGGGACAATAAAACTCCCATCGTGTAATCAAGCCACGTCATGCCCCTCTTTACACCATCTAGGTATGATGGAGAACATCTTTACAATAAAATCTGTTGGCTAATTGAATAGACTAACTCAAAAAGGGGTAGATTCTTTCTCCAGGAACTTCTAAAGCAGAGGCTAGATTGCATCTCTCCAGATATGCTTCAACTATGAGTTTTCTCCACTGAGCTAGGTTCCTGTTATTCCATGGTCTACATATATATGAACGGTTAAGTCATGCCATTTTTTTCTGCTCCCGTTACAAGCTGAACATCCCTTAAACTAGAATTACAAAATCGCAAATACTCCCAAATCCAAAATTGTCCCCACTGATGGTTGAGAAAGGAGTACCTTTGTTTTTGGGTGGTTCAGTGCACATATTCTTTGTTTCACACATACAATTATGAAAAATATTGGATAAAATTACCTTCAGGTTATGTGTACAAGGTGTAAATGAAATATAAATGGATTTTGTGCTCAGACTGAGACTTCATCTCCAAGATTTCTCATTATATGCATATATCTAAATGCAGGTATTCTAAAACCCAAAGTAAACATTTGAAATCCAAGACCTTTCCAGTCTCAAGCATTTTGAATTAAGGATACTCAATCCATACTAAGCAGGCATTCATCTTTCTTCTTGTCACGTTCATTCTCTTTTTGTTCCAGTTACAAAAATAATTAGATTATTGTGGGGGTGGGGTGGAGAAATGCTGAAACAGGTAGAGATATCCAATTCACAGGCAAATAAAGTTACGGCAAATAAATTGGGGTCTCTATCTTGCTCAAATCTGTAGTGTTCACCACATTTTTTTTTCAGGAGAAAGAAAGATACTTAATCTTTATTACTTCTTATCCAATGATTATTAAATCATTATATACTGAAATATAAAAATTAGTCAGTACTTGGCTTTGAGATTGAAGGGGAAAAATCTATCCAGCCGAAATGATGGAAAAGGGATGCAAGTTTCTTTTCAAGCACAGCAGCAATGTTATAATCGTAGCAACCTCAGTATGTACTGGTTATATTTCATCATACTGATGTCACCATTTGTGTCACTGGCTTCAGCATGTGTGGATGCTGACAATCAATATGAAATACTGAATTTAAGATCCAATGGCAGGGTTATAGCACTGACTGTATTTGACCTTCTCCTCTTAGCTGACTGACAGCCCAAGGCGTTTTTCCACATCATCCACATCTGGGAATTTCCGTTAAATTGACTTGTGAACATTTATGTATCTCCCATCATATCGGGCTATTGTGACACATTACTTTTGTAAAAAAATAAAGAAAGGGTAAAATGATATTTTTAGAGCTCAAAAGAAAACCTTTTATTCCTTTGTGAGGAACAGTGTGCACAATATATGCGAGAGAGGGTGAGAGATTGGGAACTTGGTGCCGCAGAAAAAATCCACTGAAATCAATACAACTTATATCTAAGTAGGCATATGAACATAACTGAAATACAAATAAACAGAAAATTCTTTTTTAAAAAATGATGGACTGGAAAACATGTTCATATTAGAGAAAATAAAATAATGTAAAGTATTTCCACATCTCTGTGTGCTTTACCAAACAATGCATATAGGCTAAGCATATTTTATCTAGAATTCTGAAATCTGAAATACTCCAATATCCAAAATTGTCCACATTGGTGGCTGAGATAGTGACACCTTTGCTTTTGAGTCATAAACTGCATTTCATGCACCACATTATTTTAAAATAGTGTTACAAAATTACCTTCAGTTCATGCATGTAAGGTTTTTATGAAGCATAAACAAATTTCATGTTTATTTAGACTTGAAATTCCATCTCCAAGATATCTCATCATGTAAATATATGCAAATAAAGATGTTCCAAAATACAAAACATTTCTGATTCTAAATATTTCAAATAAGGGGTATTCAACCTGTATTATAGGTGCACATACTATATTCTCAGATGACAACTGTATCTTTTCTGTTTCATGGATGATATATTGGTAGAGCTAGGTCTACAAAGACTCAGAGTGAGACACTTCACCTCAAGCAGGAGAGTACTGGCACAAACAAAATAGTGCTCCTCTGTCATGTTTTGCCTCCTTGTACTCCTTCATGTAACTCTTCTGGAAGAGACCACTTCCTAAATCCCCTAAGCTGCCCTGAGTCCCCTCGGGGAGAAGGGCGAGGTAGAAATATCGGAAATAAATAAATAAATGTCTGATTCTTAAAGTCAAAGGGGACACACATACAAATCGTTCTTGGGCATGGAAACATAAATTCCTCTACATGCTCCTTCCCAGCTATTGGGCATGGGCAATGTTCCTCACTGTCTTTCTTCAGTAACAGGGGGTGCTGATTTCACAATTTGTCATCTTCTTCTTCCTATGGTAGGGCACAACTGCATCCTTCTCCACTGCCTCATCTGACAGCGGTTAGTAGCAGTGGAGGATGCCCTCATGGCATGATGTGGTGTGCAGACTTTTTCTTCTCAAATCAGTTGATGGGAGAATGTGGGCTGATAAAAATATATGGTAGCATCCAAGAATGTACTGGTACTCTGAATTGCATCTCAACCTCACTACAGCTCACAGAATATCTCAAGCATATGATTGGAAAGGAAACTTTCCCTAGCTCTGTTCCTTCTCCTTACATTTGCTTATGATGTTTAGAGTTTTCTTCTTCTTCATTCACTCAGTCGTTTCTGATTCTTCGTGACCTCATGGACCAGTCCACGCCAGAGTTTCCTGTCGGCCGTTGCCACTCCCAGTTCCTTCAAGGTCAAGCCAGTCACTTCAAGGATACCATCCATCCATCTTGCCCTTGGTTGGCCTCTCTTCCTTTTTCCTGCCATTTTCCCCAGCATCATGATCTTTTCCAAACTTTCCTGTCTTCTCATGATGTGGCCAAAATACTTCATCTTTGCCTCTAATATCCTTCCCTCCAGTGAGCAGCCGGGCATTATTTCCTGGGGATGGACTGGTTGGATCTTCTTGTGGTCCAAGGCACTCTCAGGATTTTCCTCCAGCACCAAAGTTCAAAAGCATCTATCTAACTTCGCTCAGCCTTCCTCATGGTCCAGCTTTTGCATCCATAGGTTACTCTGGGGAATACCACTGCTTTCACTATGCGGACCTTCGTTGACAGTGTGATGTGTCTGCTTTTCACTATTTTATCGAGGTTGGCCATTGCTCTCCTCCCAAGAAGTAGACGTCTTCTGATTTCCTGGCTGCAGTTTGCATCTGCAGAGATATTTGTGCCTAGAAATATAAAGTCTGTCACTGCCTCCACGTTTTCTCCTTCTATTTGCCAGTTATTAATCAGTCTGGTTGCCATAATCTTGGTTTTCTTGATGTTTAACTGCAGCCCAGCTTTTGCACTTTCTTCTTTCACCTTGATGATAAGGCTCCTCAGCTCCTCCTCACTTTCGGCCATCAGAGTGGTATCATCTGCATACCTAAGGTTGTTAATGTTTCTTCCAGCAATTTTAACTCCAGCCTTGGTTTCGTCAAGACCCGCACATCGCATGATGTGTTCTGCGTACAAGTTGAATAGGGAGGGTGAAAGTATGCAGCCTTGCCATACTCCTTTCCCAATCTTGAACCAGTCTGTTCCTCTGTGGTCTGTTCTTACTGTGGCTACTTAGTTTTTGGACAGGAGACAGACAAGATGACTTGGTATCCCCATACCACCAAGCACATGCCACAGTTTATTATGATCCACACAGTAGAAGGCTTTAGAATAGTCAATAAAGCAGAAATAGATGTTTTTCTGAAACTCTCTGGCTTCCTCCATTATCCAGGGGGTATTGGCAATTTGGTCTCTGGTTCCTTTGCCTTTTCTAAACCCAGCTTGTACATCTGGCAACTGTTTAGAGTAATGATTAGAGTCACTGCATTAAATGGGTGTGGCAAGGTGAGCAGAAGAGAAGTCCAGAAGAAAATTCCCCTTGGGTGAGTGGATGACCATTCACATAACCGTTTCCAAACAGAGGTATTGGGACTTTAGGCAGGAGAAGGACAGAAGTGCAACCTCGTGGATTTGTCTCTGCATAATTAAGGTTTGCTTTAGCAATAACCATGGCCATCAATGAAAATTGCTCCTTGGACAGGGCACTAGGATGTTAGGGGAAAGAGATCTAGTAATTAGCATTGGCAACCAGAGGTGGTTCAACCATTAGGTGATGTAGGCGGTGGCTGTAGGCACCATCCCCTAGGGGGCACAGTTGAGGCACCTCCGCCCAGGCGTGGCCTTCCTACTTCCACAGTCTGGCCTGGCCTCCACAGCAGCCGGGCCACCATGGCAGTTAAAAGTGGTGCTGAGGTGCCTTCACTTTAAAGCAGAGGCGCAGACACACTTCCTTCAAGTGCTTCCCAAACTTCGGTGGTGACCCAGGTGTTTTGGACTCCAGTTCCCACCAACCCTGAGCATCAGCCAAAGCAGTGAGGCTGTTGCGAGTTAAAGTCTCCCCCCTGGGGGCTTGGCCTGAGCAGGAGGCCACTCAAGTTTGGGCGTGGCGACCGCAGCTTGCTCCCAGTGCCGGCAAGAAATGGAGAGCAGCGGCATGGAAAGTGGGGGCCAGGGCGACAGGGGCGCCTATGGAGCGGCCAAGGCGGGCAGCCCCTCCGACCTGTGGTGCTTCCTGTAGCAACCCCAAGTCCTTGCTCGACTCCTCAGTGCTGTAAGCCAGGACTCAGGGCTGGCGGGGGGTTTGGGAGGGGGTTGATGGAGCTCTCCAAGCGCTCCCAGGGAGGCTGAGGTTAGGGTTATTATCTGCAAATAATGTTATTATTTGGAGCCCTGGTGGCGAAGTGTGTTAAAGCACTGACCTGCTGAACTTGCAGACCAAAAGGTTGCAGGTTCAAATCCCGGGAGCGGAGTGAGCGCCCGCTGTTAGCCCCAGCTTCTGCCAACCTAGCAGTTCGAAAACATGCCAATGTGAGTAGATTAATAGGTACCGGGGGACACGGAAAGAGCCTCCCCGAAGATTGAGTGAATTCAGTCGGGCGTCCCCTGGGCAACGTTTCTTGTAAGCGGCCGATCTTTCCACCCCAAAAGCATTGGATGAATGGATGAATACCAAAGGTCTTTATCAAGACCATTGCTAACGATTATGTCTATTAATATAGAAGGTTTGTCACTTGCTAAGGAAGAACTATTAGCCAAAATGTCTGAGGACATCTCATGTGAAATCCTATGTATACAGGAAACACACAGAGACATCACAATGAGAAGACCAAAAATTCTTGGAATGCAGCTGGCAGTGGAACGACCTCACAGACAATATGGCAGTGCCATTTTTGTACGATCTGGTGTAGCAATCTCTGCAACTTCCCTCACAGAAGTGAACAACATTGAAATCTTATCTGTGGAACTTGATAGTTGCACCGTATCATCACTCTATAAACCACCTGGGGCTGATTTTTATTTTACACCCCCAACCAGTTGCCACAATCATGAAGCCCATTTTGTTGTGGGAGATTTCAATAGCCACAGCTGTGTCTGGGGCTATGACGAAGATGATAGAAATGGCGAAGCAGTTCTAACGTGGGCCGACAATAGTAGAATGAGCCTCCTTCATGACAGTAAATTACCACCATCATTTAATAGCGGCCGATGGAAGCGTGGTTATAACCCTGATCTGATTTTTGTAAAGGAAAGCATAAGCCAACAATGCACCAAAAGGGTATTAAACCCAATACCTAACACACAACACAGACCAATATGCTGCGTAGCATATGCAGCTGTAAGACCGAAAAGTATCCCATTCCGCAGAAGATATAACTTCAATAAAGCTAACTGGACAAAGTTTACAGAGACCTTGGAAGCTGCTATTTCTGATATAGAACCTTCTATAGAAAATTATGACCTGTTCGTAGAAGCTGTGAAAAGATCCTCAAGGCTCTCAATCCCTAGAGGCTGTCGCACAAGCTACCTACCAGGCCTAAACGAAGAATCACTAAATCAGCTACAAGAATATCTCAGATTATTTCAAGAGAACCCATACAGTGATGGGACTATAGCAGCAGGCCAAAAACTATCTACAGCCTTAGCTAATGCTAAGAAAGACCGTTGGATAGAGCTGCTTGAGAACCTGGACATGTCCAAGAGTAGCCGAAAAGCCTGGCAATTGCTGAGACGCCTGGATAGTGACCCTCTGGTCAACCCTGGACACGCAAATGTGACACCAGATCAGATAGCTCACCAGCTAATTCAGAATGGGAAAACCAACTGCAGCAGAATAAAGATGAAAATCAACAGGGTGACAGAACTTGAAACCCACCAGTTGTCTTCTCCTCTAAACCTGAAAGAACTCAAAGAAGGCATCAAGCGATGTAAGACTGGTAAAGCACCTGGCCTAGATGACCTGATGATGGAGCAAATCAAACACTTGGGGGCCAAAGCTGAAAACTGGCTTTTGAAATTCTACAATCAATGCCTGGCACACAAACAGATTCCCAGAGCATGGAGGAAAACTAAGATAATTGCCATCTTCAAACCTGGTAAAGATGCCTCCAATGCCAGGAACTATCGACCAATCTCCCTCTTATGTCATCTATATAAAGTCTATGAGAGGATGCTATTAAATCGACTAGGACCTGTTATCAAACCCAAGCTTATTGCACAACAAGCAGGTTTCAGACCAGGGATAAACTGTACAGGTCAAATTCTTCATCTGACTGAACATATTGAGGAAGGCTATGAGAAAGGCTGCATTACGGGAACAGTCTTTGTGGACCTTACGGCAGCCTATGACACGGTGCAACATAGAAAAATGCTGCATAAAGTCTACCATATCACCCGGGACTTTGACTTTACAAAAACTGTCCAGACCCTCTTAGAAAACCGCAGCTTCTATGTGGAGTTTCAGGGCCAGAAAAGCAGATGGAGGAGGCAAAAGAATGGTTTACCCCAAGGCAGCGTTCTTGCACCAACCTTATTTAACATCTTCACGAACGATCAGCCACTACCACCACTCACAAAGAGCTTTATATATGCTGATGACCTTGGCCTCACAACACAAGCAAAAGATTTTGAAACAGTTGAAAAGCAACTCACCAATGCCTTGAAAGATCTCTCCAGCTACTACAAAGAGAACCACCTGAAGCCTAACCCTGCCAAGACACAAGTGTGTGCTTTCCACCTACGTAACCGTGAAGCCAACAGGAAACTGAAAGTTACTTGGGAAGGCCAAGAGCTCGAACACTGTTTCTATCCTAAATACCTTGGTGTCACCTTAGACCGAACACTAACATATAGGAAACACTTCATGAACACCAAGCACAAAGTAGCTGCACGCAAAAACATCCTGCGGAAACTGACTGGCAGCGCATGGGGTGCAGACCCACAAGTAATAAGAACATCAGCCCTGGCCTTGTCTTTCTCAACTGCAGAATATGCCTGTCCTGTTTGGCACAAGTCTGCCCATGCAAAGCAGGTGGACATAGCACTGAATGAAACATGCAGAATCATCACGGGATGCCTTAAACCTACACCTGTTGATAAACTCTACAAGTTAGCTGGCATTGCCCCTCCTGACGTGCGACGGGAAGTTGCTGCTAACGGTGAGAGAAATAAGGTCGAACATTGTGAAAGCCACCCACTGCATGGCTATCACCCTCCTCCCACCAGACTCAAATCAAGGAAGGGCTTCATGAGAACCACCACTCCTCTTGATGTTCCTCCAGCAGCAGCAAGGGTGTCTCTCTGGGCAGCTAAACCTGGCAATTCTAACTGGATGCCCCCCCAAGAGGGTCTTCCTCCAGGGGCAAACCAGGAATGGGCAACTTGGAAGTCCCTGAACAGACTCAGAAGTGGAGTGGGCAGATCAAAAGACAACTTGGCAAGGTGGCACTACCTGGAGGAATCCTCCACCTTGTGTGACTGTGGAGCTGAACAAACAACTCATCATATGTATGCTTGCCCACAATGCCCTGCCTCATGTATGGAGGAGGAGTTGTTTAAAGCTACAGACAATGCGGTTGCTGTTGCCCGCTTTTGGTCCAAAACTATTTAGTTGCTTGTGATTTCTTTTCTTTTTTATTTTATTTCCATTATTTGAAATGTATTTGCTGTACCAATGCTTTTGACACGAAATAAATAAATAGGTACCGCTCCGGCGGGAAGGTAACAGCGCTCCATGCAGTCATGCCAGTGGCCACATGACCTTGGAGGTGTCTATGGACAACGCCGGCTCTTTGTCTTAGAAATGGAGATGAGCACCAACCCCCAGAGCCAGACATGACTGGACTTAACGTCAGGGAAAACCTTTACCTTTTACCTTTAATATTATTATTATCTGCAAATATTATTATCTGCAAATAATATTATTATTATCTACAAATATTATTATCATATTATTATTTGCAAATATTATTATTATCTCCAATTATTATTATTATTATTATTATTATTATTATTATCTGCAAAAAATATTATTATTATCTGCAATTATTATTATTATCTGCCTCCTGATTGGTTGCTTCAGATACCTGAGCTTGAGGGAGGGAGTCACCTGCCTGAAGACTTTCTGAAACTCCCAGGATTTTATAGCATTGAGTCATGGCAGTTAAAAGTGCTGCCAAGTTGCATTTATTTACTTTACAGCAGGCATAGACAAACGTCTGCCCTCTGGTTGTTTTGGACTCCAACTCCCACAATTCCTAACAGCGAGGGGCAACCATGAAAACTATTTGCACAACTATCTATGGCAGGCATGGGGCAAACTTCGGCCCTCCGGGTGTTTGGACTGCAACTCCCACAATTCCTAACAGCCGGTAGTTTGCCTCATGCCTGATCTAAGGCAAACAACTGGCATAATAAAGCATACTGAGTTCAAATTAACTAGCAAAGAAAGTGGGATGATGGTCATATGGGGAGTCAAGGCTCTTCTGGATTCTTGGACCGGTTCTTAAACATGCTTAGTGTATTCCAAGTAGACTGAAAAATACTTGTGGATTATCTGCCTTGATATTCTGGGTTATATGGCTGTGTGGAAGGACCCTCAGGGCTCTTCCACACAGCTATATAACCCAGAATATCAAGGCAGAATAACCCACAATATCTGCTTTGAACTGGGTTATCTGAGTCCACATTGCCCTATATCCCAGTTCGTTTGGTGCTAAATTTGCAAATATAGTAATTCCTACATAACATTACCATGTATTTAACTGCTTTTTCTGTCGATTTGTTGTAAAACATGATGTTTTGGTACTTAATTTGTAAACTCATAATGTAATTTGATGTTTAATAGGCTTTTCCTTAATCCCTCTTTATTATCCAACATTTTCACTTATCCAACACTTTTATTTTTCAGTGATTGGTTTGGGGGGGGGGGTGCCAAAATTCTGTTCGCCTACACTTGAAAATTACCTAGGGCCAGCTCTGTTGACAACATACTAATTTTCAATGCATGTGGAAATAGAAATGAAATAATGAAAACTGCCAACAGCACACATTCAGATGTGATTTAGACTATTTTAAACACAGAGATTGCCTACCATTCAGATAATATAGTCCCTCTCCCACTCTCACCCTGTCCAAGTTGGGAGGTGAAAAGCAAAGGAAATGAGATCTTTAATTGGACCAACCATTAGTTGTAAACTGTTGCAAGTGTTTGGAGCCTATTGATATTTTCAGGCCTTGCTAGTCACACAAAAAACCTCCAAAGAAATAGATGTGCTTGTTGACATTGTCTAGTCAGTTATGACATCTCCGACAGTTTATACACTCCAGACTGAAATGCAAGCGCCAAGTAATTACACATTTTTTTTATTTCAGTGGGTAATAAGACAGCAGACCAAATGTGTCATAGAAATAATGAGAGTTGCTAAAGCAAGATTAAATAAATAAATAAGACCAAATGCTTTCTGGATAAAAAAAAACATTTGGGTCACTGAGTCAACTGTGCTTACACAACTCTTGATGCCTACTCTAGTTAAGACTACAATCAGAATTAGGCCGTTGGTTTTCTTAATTAGTTGTGAGGTTGAATTTGGAAGATTTACTCAAAGAAATCTGAATCAATGCATTATTTTCTTTAGATATATATGAAATAATTTAAGCACCAGCTTGCTTCCTAACTTTTCAAATGTTCATAAAAATCTTCAGTGTGGGCTATGTGGCTGGCAAATCAATATATTTATTCAATAAGCAATGCCTACTCCTTCGTACGTGCTTTGTCTGTTCTAGGCAAAAAACAAAAGCAGAGCTATAGAAACATACAACCGCTGAATGCAGAAATCATTTAATTCCCTCTCTGCTCTTTACAGGTGACCACTTGTATTGTGTGCTTAATCTGAGATTCAGAGAACTCTGTACAATTACATTTCAGCCTCAAAACTCAATTATTTCTTGCAGTAGAAGTATTGTCAGTAAAAAGTACTTGATAGGGAAAATAAAATAAAATGTTGCTTTGTTTAGGAGAACACGAAGGATTTACCTTGATCCCAACAGCAAAGAACGATACGTGTGGTATTTCTTGTTGTCATCCCACTCTTGAAAGGAGAAGGCAGTTGAGAACAATTATTCCCTGATTCCACAATCAATCATGAGTAAGATAGTCTCCTATACTTGCAAGTATTTCCTTTACCAGTGATTCAATGCTACTGTTGGTAATTAAGCACCTTAGGTTGTTTAAATTCTTTCTCAATGCCAATAGCATACTCTTAGGCATGGAATCCTACGCCATACTGTAGCCCATTGTGAAGATTACTTAACTGGTGCTTTGTGTTTTGTAAGAAATCCTTTTAGCATCTCCTCTTAATCTTTTAATATTCTTCCTCTTAATTCTTCTGAAAGGCCCTGGCCTTTCAGCACTGAGATGAAAGTCAGAACCATACAAAATATTAGTATTCTCATGGTGAGAAACAGAACAAAGATATTGTATGTGTGACTGCACGGCTCATCTATGTCTGTCCTCTCAACACATAATCTTGTGGGACAGAGAGTGATTAAAAGTATAGCAGATTGTGTCTTCTATATTCTTAAATAGCATGGCCACCTCCTCAATATATCATCAGAACGATTGCTTCATAACTTTCCATACACTGAAGTTTAGCAATTGAATGCAAGGCTTTGTTGATAATGATATTCTCAATTGCTGATAGACTGGTTGGCACTAACAACTGGATCTAGCTCTCCATCACACTCTTGTCACTATAGTGAGATGTGTTTTATTTTTTTAAAAAATATACAAATAATGTATATTTTTATCCATAAATATATACAACCCACTGTACATACATTTTGTTAGTTCATGCCTGAGCTCTGTGATAGGCAAGCATAGGTATCAACAATTTATTCATTTACTTTTAATAATTATATATAACCCTGTAACCAGGCCCATAGCCAGGATTTTGATTTGCGGGGGAGGGGGGCTGAATCTGAGTGAGAGAGGATCTTCCCTAGCAAACTTTTTGTATAGTTATCCCAGTACCCCCATGCATATGGGATATATTGAGCATGGTGATCAGATCATGATATGAATAACATAACAGTTTAAATAATAAATGTTATTTATTTACTTTCATTAACAAAATGTTTAGAATATTTTTGATTTATTTTTTACTTTACAGCAACAGTCTTCTTTTCTTCTCCCCAGACATTTGGTCAATTACTTTTTCTGGTTTGATAGTGATGGATGGAAATCATTGATAGTGATGATCCTGATGGATGGAAATCATTGCTAGTCCACTAAGTCTCTGGTCTGTCATTTAATGCGCTGAGGGCCCAGGTTCAGACAAGGACACCACAGTGCCACGTACCAATAAGGCCTTCTCGTGGACCACCCTGAGAATTGGAGGGGGGGGGCTGAAGCCCCTCAAGCCCCCCCCCCTCGACTATATACCTGCCTGTAACATAAATCTACACTTCTTAATAGAGTATAAATAATCATAACATGGTTAACCCATACTTAAATGTTGTTCAGTGGTGTCACTCTCAAGCAGTAAATCAGCCATCTGATTGTGGCTGTCTAAAAAAGAGGAAGATACAGAGATGCCCTAAGTGTAAGAGCACAAGCACGGTCTGATCAGTTCTAAGACAGAATTAGAACTACTCTAATAGAAAATGGATCAAGCTTGTCGGTGTGATCTTGTAGAAGATGGAACAAACTTTTTTCCTGCTCCTCCAGGGACTAGAACACAAACCAATGGATGCAAATTATAAGAATTCCAGATACCACAATTAAAAAAGGTCAGATTGGAACATTTTCAGAGAAGGATGATGCCTACCAAAACTATTGCAAAAAGTGAGAGCTTTTGCAACAGAGAACTTTATTTATTACTAGTTGGAACTTTTCAGAACAGTATTTTCAATTCACACTGACCCTCTCCGGGTAACACAGTAACACTACCAACTATTTGGTGATATGAATATAGACAGAGACATCTCCTTTTTTTGTTTTTGTTTTATTTCATATGCATATTGGAGCCAGGCAAGTCAAAGGCTAAACTCTCATCAGGAAGTGAATCTCTATAATTTTAAAGGCTTCCAGAGTGGAACCAATTCCTCAAACCAAAAATGAAAACAGAATCTTTTAGTGAAGCTGGACTAGGTTGTATTTTTGAAATGACAGCAGTACATCAAGATCAGATAAGAAAATTTGACTTTTTGTTCTAAGCCAGGATGCAAAATGTCATATGGTGCATGGAAGGCATTTTGAACCTGACCTATAAAACACTATCCCTGTCCAGAGACAATTGTTCTGACTTGATTAGTGATACATTTGCAATGACGTATTTGACACAGAAACTCAAGTTCAGGGAAATATAAGCAGTCGCTGATACTTTAGATGCCTGTGGGAGTCAAATTGACATGGTGTGTGCGTAAGATGAGAAAAACATTCTTAATTTTAACTAACTCTTCTCAAGTGTATATAGATGGTTGGACAACTGTAAGCCCAATGGTATAGAGTAGTAATGAACTGGAATTCAGAGGTAATGGGCTTGATATATGGAAGTACTCAGTATACAACATTCAAGGTCCTTGCTTCATATTTCTTCCCTTATGTTATTAGTATTTTTAAAAGGTTATTATTTTTAAAAGTACATAAGAGTGCTGAAGTGGTTTTGTTGTGCAGGTTGGTATCAGGGAGATAGAGTATCATTAAATTCTACACAGTACGCCATAAAAGACTAGCACTGGGTTGTACAGTATTTGACCACAAGCTTGTTGTGGAGTCCTATCCTAGCCTAATTCTTAAGTCACAAAATACCATGGACTGGCTCCCAATTTGTACAATCTCATTGATTAAAATGGCAGTGCTGGTCATAATTGCCAGAATAACAAGGATGGTTGACCAACTCTAGGGTGAAGCAGCCTTTCTGGTAATCTGCATCATGACCAGCATTGCCATTTTAATCAATGAGATTGTACAAATTGGGAGCCAATCCATGGTATGTTGTGACTTAAGAATTAGGCTAGGATAGGACCCCAAAACAAGTTTGTGGCCAAATACTGTACAAACCAGTGCTAGTCTTGAAGTAAGATCCAATTGTTAGTCCAGCCAGTTACCCTGTGTAAGTTGGGGGAGAAGAGAAGAGATTGCTATGCTAGCGTTAGTCTTAGGCAGTTTTAGAATCTCTTCACTCTCTCTAGCTCATTGTCTGCTGCCATCTGTCCATTCATCTTTTTCTACCTGGCTTTTAGATTTTTAGTGACACCATTAAAATGTATAGGTTAGCATTCTAAACACCTCTGGTAATATGATGTATTGGTTCTTTAAGAATAATGACATCATTTGGGTGCCAAGCCAGCAGTGGGCACCAAGTTGGTATATGTGAAATTTCCAAACCCGTTTCCAGAACAAAGTACAAGATGACCTATGGAAGGACATGTCTCTACTGTCATAAAGTTAATACATAGCAATACTAGCACAACTAAATTATTAATTAATGAGTGATGTTTGTGAAACATTTCTAAGTGAAGCAGGATGCTTTTATTTATTCTGAGGGACAGCAGGAACCCTACTGGATGTCGATGCCATTGTGTAAAACCAACACATTGTGCTGTTTATATTTTGTCCAAGCATTAACTGTTTTGCAAATCCTATACAAAATAAATTTTCTAGACAGATAAAAGGTGGGAAAGGAAGGAGAATAGCAGAGAGACAAAGAAACCTCTGAAATACTGAGCACATCAATGGAAGAGGCCAGAGTGGGGGATTCCATGTTTCCTGATTCTAAGACATTGACATTGCAACACAGTGCTTCTGCGCCTGAAGGAGTATGTCAGAGGGTGTTGGGATGTTCCTAGATCATTGTCTCAAAAAGCTATCTCAGTATATTGCCTGATAAAATTAAACTGATCCTGGTACCAGACTCCTTTTTTGTTCCACATACATTAATTTTCATATTCTTTTATATAGATGAGTAAAGAAATTGAAAGTTTGGAGCAGTTCATCCCTCATACATGCAATCTCCCTTTTAAAGCTACTTAGTACATCACCTTTTCCATACAGGTTTCAATCCGTGGTGTTATTTGGGGTGTTTGATGTTTACCTAGGTGGAATTATGGCTCTATCAACTGGAATTATTGTCCTTCTGTTCATTACTGTGGTGGCCTGTTGTAACAATATTTAGTGGTTTTACAGAATTGGAATGTTGTTTTGCCTTTGTACTCCGTTAGTAGCTTTACCAGATACTGAATTCACATATATGAAAGACATATATGACTTCTATCCAAGCTGCTGAAGACCAATGGCTCTCACGTAAAGGGAGCATTCACTATGATTGAAAATACTAGGCCTATGAGATACTGTTAGAGCTGATGAGAGCTATTTTGAAATGTTGCCCTGCACCTGTGGGATTGTAGTTCCCATCAGCACTGCTCAGCATAGCTAATATCCAATCATACATTATATTTGAACAATGAGAAATCTAAAGGGCTCTGCATAAAAATACTGAAGTGGGAAAGAAAACATGTTGGTTATGATATGGAAAGCTGAAACAAAAACAACAAAAATTAACACGCATAACCCTCAATTTGGGAAGTACAACATCTTCATCCCAGAGAATGAGTGGATAGATTTACTGAAAAATAAATAAACAAACAAATTAGGTGTAATCTCTATTTTTTTCTAGAAAAACCAGGCAGCAATTAATATGTCTTCCTCTCTGCCTCTTTGTCTATTTGACTTATCTTTCTGGAAAGTGAGTTGAGAAACCATGTTCAGATTGCAATTTAAGCTACTGTTGATCTATAAAGAAGGGCAGAGAGGGGGAGAGTTAAGAATGCACTTCCCATTAAGTTGATTCTACAAGGCTGTCATTTGATTCAGACAGAATTCAGCACAATGCAAGTCTCTTAATCCTTTCTGCCTATGAGACATCCAAGATGAAAAGTATCACAATGGAAAAGAGATCACATTCAAGGAACTTCAAAACAAGCAAACAAATGTTTTTATCTGCATGTTTCTCTTTGAAATACTATTAGATCAGAAAAGGTCTATAGAAAGGATGATATGTATGTAGGCATCACACAGAAACTGTGCATTATGGAGACCAAAGTTAATTAATATGAGGATCATGTTCTATTGGAATGTATGTGTATTTGTATGTATGTGCCTTCAAGTTACCTGTTTACATGGTCACCTGATGAATTTAATAAGGGTTTCTAAAGGCAATGAACACTCAGAGATGGAGTACTGAGTACCTTTTAAATATAGACTACCTCATCACTGGTCATCTCCCATCCAAGCACTAACCACGGCTTACCCTGCTCACCCTCCAAGACACCCGATCAAATTTGGATATTGCATTTTTATCTGCAAGTAACATGATTACCAGGTTAACACCATTCCAAGCTTTCAGATTTCAGAGCCAAAAACTGAAACCAAGCAGCAAACCTCTGGTGACATCAAGCATGGTACATTAAGCATAGCCATAGTTGCACACAATATGCTATGGAAGTTTTAAAACTATTAAGATGTAACAAAGAAAAACACATACATGATTTTAAAGCCAGTGCTATCATCTCAAGATTGCCTTGAGAAATTGAGAAGTAGTTCCAAGCTGCAAAACTGCAATCATACCTCAAGGTCTTAGAACTCTGTAAATTGGAAATCTAGGGTGTTTCCAGACAGCGCCAAAATCTGTGCCAAAGCAGGTTTAAAAAACCTGATTTGATGTGAATTTCCATCTCCACTACCACCCCCAAAAACCTGGGCTTTCCTGGGGGGGCAGGGGGGAATCTAGATGCTATCTTGGTAACTACCAGGATGGCATGCAGTCACCCTGAAGTCCCCCAGAACAACCCTTACAATTAAAAAAAAAAACTTACTCGGCTGCCATAAAGATGGTCTTTCAGTCCTCCTGGCATATAGAAAGGACACACCAGGAGACGGGTGGAGGGGAGGGGAGGGGAGGGGAGGAAAATTGCTCCTCCCACTCATCTCCTGGTGCTTGGGGGAAGGGGTGGGTGCCATCCCACATTTTTGGCTCTAGAAACCCAAAGGTGCGAGATGGCAAATGGGTACTGGAACTATGCAGGGGTGAGTTCCACAGACCAAAAACCCCATTAGACTCGGTTCTTTCAGGAAGGCCTGGATCTAATGGGATATCTAATTAATTTGGGATCAAACCAGGGAAACCCTGGTTTGATCCTGAATTAATTCATTTTTACCGGAGTCATCGTTTGGACACTTCTGGTAAAAATGAGACAGGTCTCAGTTTAAAGGCCCATCTGGATGGGCCACTAGTTTGCTATGATGACATGCATTATGCAAGCGAAAGAAAATATGTACTGAAAAAATACTTACCTTATATATAGGTTGTTAATGGCACAGGCACCCCATCTCTCCGCTTAGCAACTGGTTCTCTAGAGTGAACATAGAGTTGTATAAACATAGTCACTGAATGTTATTCATAGTATGTAAGCGTGTCTGTGTGTGTGTGTGCTTTCAAGTAATTTGCCAGCTTATAGTGGCCTCATGAATTTAATAGGGTATTCTTAGGCAAGGAATACTTAAAGGTGGTTTTTCCATTTCCTTCTTCTGAACTATAGCCTACAGCAGTGGTTCTTAATTTGTGGCTCCCCAGGTGTTTTGGCCTACGACTCTCAGAAATTCCTGCCAGTTTACCAGCTGTTCAGATTTCTGGGAGTTGAAGGCCAAAATATCTGGGAACCCACAGGTTGGGAACCACTGGCCTACAGCATCTGCTTAGCTACCAAGATCAGACAGTACCTGGTGTCTTTAGCATACTTTGGCTGTGTATTCACAGCTGTAAGTGAAAAATAATGTAGGCTCAGACATGTATTCAAATTCTTATCAGCCTCTCTTCTCGTCTCTCTATTTTATTTCCCTGATTTGTTTTTTTGCTTCTAAACTTCGCTATAAATACTGTTTCCCCACCCTTGACTCTAAATAAGGCAACTAAGCACACATTACACTGTGGCTTTTGAAATGTATTATCTCCAGTGGCAAGAAAACTTCCAATCTGTTGAAAGATAAGTAATACCAATAGAGAAAATCATAAGAGGACTAAAATAACCATTGAACTTTACATAAATATCTGGAATTAGCCTATCATGACTATAATATCTGGAGCACAGAAAGATTCTATTGTTTCTCAATATGTGATCGGAACATCCTAGGAAAATAGTCAGTCTCTTTCCAGGTCCTTAAGTGTCAGGAAAATAGAGTGAAAAACAAATGGAATTTTCTGTACCCTGTAAAAGTAGAGGAGGAAGTCTACAAATACCAAACATCTGATGCAATTGACACTTGCTGACATTCACCTGTAAAGAAGATTGGTTTTAGCAGTGTATTACTATGTCCTTGCTTGATTTGCCATTTTACACCTTATTCATGGTTAATCTTACCAAGTATGGCTTTTTAAAAGTTGAGTAATAGCTGATTGTTTCTCTTGCCTTCTGTAGCATGATTTCAAATCTATGCCCTCCAACAGTCTCAGTTTGGAACAGTCCCAAAGATAATCTTCTGCTGTCTCAGTTGTTCATCTATTTTTAAAATTTCCCAGTTTCTCTCACCTGATCCCACATATGTCGCCTTTGTCATCAGCTGATCCAAAAGTGCAGAATGTATTTGCACTCAGCCGTGGAAAAGAGAATATGGAGCAGAATCTTCCTCTTCCACATAGACTCAAGAAACAGCAAATGCCTGCTGCCTCTCTTAGAACGTTCTTTCCATCAATAACTTTTGCCTTGTTGTTTGGCCACTCGTACCCTGGCTTTTATCTGTGAAATCTGAAAAATATGCAAATCTCAAGAATGGAAAAATCTACAAACACTTTCTTCATTGCTTCAGGGATTCATATTTTGGGCCACTACTGGTCATTTCCCCTCAATATCAGACTTAGGGCCCATCTAGACAGGCCCATATCCCGGGATCTGTCTGGCTTTTTACTGTGGGCATCCAAACAATACCCCTGATAAAAACAAATTAATTCAGAATAACTTGGGTTATTCCAGATTAATTAAACAAACCATGAAATCTGGGCCTTCCTGAAATTCTTAATTATAACTACTGGATAGCTTAATAATAGGAATGGCTGGTTAAACTATAATATATACTTAGATTGCTTTTACAGGACAGATAGCTTTTGAATGGTTATTTATTAATAATTATGGTATTTTAAATTGTACTAAATTATGATGGTTTTTGTTATTGTAGCTTATCATGTATTGGCTATTGCTCATTGTAAGCCTCCCTGAGTCCCTTCGGGGAGCAAGAACATAAATAAAATGTATTATTATTATTATTATTATTATTATTATTATTATTATTATTATTATTATGACACAAAGGCATAGTATGACACAGCAAATGAGATCTATATGCTGGATTATTATTATTATTTACATGGCAGTGTAGGAAGGGCATAAGTTTGAGGTAGGGATGCAGGAATGGAGTACAAATAATGAATAGGAGGAGTAGTCAACCTTCAAATTTTGTCTTCTCAGCTACACCTTGCTTTCTTCTCTCTGTATATTTTCTGAAACAGAAAAATTTGCTTGCTGCATTTTACCTCTTAAAAGGAGATTCATAAAACAACTAAGGAGCTAGTTCTAATACACTAGGAGTTAGAGACCTATTTGAAACACCTTTATCGGAGATCTTCCTAAGGAGAAAATTCAATGTTAAACTACAAGTCATTTTACAATATCCAAATAGCAACTACGTGAGAAAAGAAGTGGTGGTGGTAATTATAAGATTTCAGCAGATGTTGAAAGGAGAATTTAACTCTCCTCATTCTATGGTCCTTCTTAAAATTGGTCCTGCTGTTTTCATTAGGGCAATATGTGGCATTCGAATCTACTTAGGCCATGACAAATGAAAGCTGGACTTTGTGGTAAACTATTTTCTGCTACTACATCTGAATATCATGGCAGTTCTACGAGCAATGATATATAGTTTGGCAGTTTTCTCCAACAATTTCCATTATAATTTGTGTTGGAGGTACAGTATATGTAATAATAGTAACTGCAGAAAGAGGAAATGTTGCAGTGGTTGGAACTGTAAGGCTATGGAAAAACTGGAAAATAATGGAAGACATGGAAAAAGAGTATATATATGTGTGTATGTGTGTGTGTGTGCATTGTATGAATTGGTGTATTCACGGAGTGATGAGAGATTCAGGTCTGATAAAAGGGAAAACTTCCCACAGTTTAAAGTGCACAGTTTAAACATGGAATGCGCTATAATTAATATTCATAATGACCGCTAACATGGGCAGCATTAAAAAAGATTGGTCAGATTCATAAGTTATGGATTTAACAGTGGCTGGCCACTAGTTACTAATTAGCCCTTGGTGGTGCAGTGGGTTAAACCTCTGAGCTGCTGAACTTGCTGACCTAAATGTCAGAAGATCAAATCCAGGGAGCGGGGTGAGCTCCTTCTATTAGCTCCAACTTCTGCCAACCTAGCAGTTCGAAAAAAATGCAAATTTTAGTAGATCAATAGGTACCTCTCCGGCGGGAAGCTAATGGCGCTCCATGCAGTCATGCTGGCCACATGAACTTGATGGTGTCTATGGACAACACAGGCTCTTTGGTTTAGAAATGGAAATGAGCACCAACCCCCAGAATCAGACACGACTAGACTTAATGCCAGGGGAAAACCTTTACCTTTACCTTACTAATTACAATGGATGCATATTTTCTCCATGGTCAGAGTAGGCTACTGGAGAACAGGAACAGAAGTATACTATTGCATTCATGTTTTGCTTATTGGTATTTTATCTGTTGCTTTTATGTACCTTCAAGTCAGTTTCACTTACAGTAATTGTATAGAGGAGAGACCTCCAAATCATTCAGTTGTCTGTCATGCAACCTCGGGACAGTCATGAATTTCTCAAATGAATCAATTCACCTACAATGAAGTTTTATTTCCTTCCGATCTTCCAGTTTACTATTATCATATCATACTTAAATTATATAATTCTGTAATATGTCCAAAGAATGATAGCATCATTTTAGTCACCTTGATACCTTGTGAGAGGTAAGCCTTTATTTGCTCTAGGTACCATTTATATGTCTTTTTTCAGTCCATGGTACCCACAGAACTATTCTTCAGCCTGACATTTGAAATGAGTTAGTCTCTCTGACAACTTTTTTATTGTTTATCTTTCACAATCATAGGACTATTCACAGCAATGTGGTTTTTCATAGGGATTTGCTATTAGGGCTGCAAAGGCAGACAAACACACACAAGCACCATTAAAATTATGTTAACACAATGGTTCAAAGCAGACTCCAAATTCTTGGGTTATGTCTCTAGAGAACAAGATCAATGCTTGTAATTAGGCAAGAAAATAAAAGACTTGTCAAGTAGAATGTTTTTTTATAATGAAGACAAAGAATCTGCTGTGTAAAACCACAGGACTTATTTTCAGGGGTTTCAAGCCAGAAAAAGACTGAACTGCCTGAGCCCTGTATAGAGTGCAAAACCGTGAGAATGCCTCTTGCTGTAGAAGGAATTGTCATTTCACAAATGGAGTTTTGCTGAATTTAAAGATGGAGGAATCAAATATATCTTTATTATAAGAGATTGATATCTGTGCTGTCATTTTGTTTGTGAGATGGAGAACCTAGTAACAGAGGAATACTATGTTTGCTTTGAAATGAATCATAGAGTTTGAAGAGATCACAAGAGCCATCCAGTCCAACTCCCTGCCGTGCTGGAATATACAAGCAAAGCATTCCTAAGAGATGACCATCCAGTCTCTGTTTTAAAAACATCCAAAAAAGGAGACTCCAACATAATCTGAATAGCATATTCCACTGCTGAACAAACACACAATCAAAGTATGGTTTGAAGCATAGATAGTTAATATGAATGATCTTAATTATTGGTCTAGCACCCATGCACCATGTATGGAGCATTCCCTAGGTATCAGTCCCTGTTTTATGGCTTTGGGGGATGTATGCAGAGCCTTGTATACACACAGTATACTACCTATTCTGTTTAACCTTTTCTTGCTTGTTTCTATACTTTTGGCCACAGCTCAGAAAAGGTACATCTTTAATACTATTGTGAGAATTTCACAGTTGGCATAGCTACTTTAGAGTTATGTACTCCACCCACATATTCTCTCCTGCCTCTTGATTATGTCTTCTACCACACCTATAGCCCAGTCCTGGCAGTCATATATCGACTGACTATATGCTGTTGTTCTTGTTGGATCAAATAAAGATAAATCTTTGGAAGGTTCTCATAAACATTAGAGCCCTGTGGAGAAAATACACTAATTATTTCTTTTAAAATTACTGACCCTTGAATATTATGACTTTGATGGTTGCTAATTGAGCAAATATACAAATGTTAGGATGAGGGACACAATTTAGATCCACTCTACTTGCCAGCTGGAAAATTGTGATTATCAAAGAAAAAACAACAGAATAACACTTCCCTCATTAAGAAGTGAAAACCACATTAAATCATAATGCCCAATAAAGTCTGTCAGTGTGTAGCTTCTTTGGCTACGCAGGACAGAAAAAATATTAAAGGACCTGAAAGTGGTGGTTACATCTTGCTTGTGATACAACATTGTGTAGCTCAGTTGGCCAAAAATCCATCAGTAAATAAATCTTTAAGAAACTTAAAATGGGAATTGGCTGAATGGATGGAGAAACTGGTGCACAAAATTTCCACATTAAAAAAGCGTTGATCTTCTTAGTATTAAAACTGTGGGGTAATGGACAATCTGAAAAAGAACAGACAATTCTGTATTTTTTTAGAAAGGGGGGAGTGTTAGAAAGCATCAATTGCAGAATAGACAGCTTCATGCAAATATTTTGTTCAATCTATTTTTTATTTCCCTTTTGTCCATATGATTAATCTAAACAGATTAAGGCTAGATTAAAATCTTGCAGCTGGGTGTCCTGCATATGATTTGATGCTGTGTTCAATGTCCATGATTCAGTCTCTTCTAGGAAAACATCCATTTTGACAGAAACAGTACAAACAGCAGAGCTTGGTAAAGTTACTTTAAGGCCTACAACTCTCAGAATCCCCAGCCAGTAATTTTCAGGCTGTGAATATTTCATAAAGATACAGTATATAGTTTCTTCCAACTGCCAAAGTTACATGTAATAGGACCATGATACTTTTAATTGATATCATAAAAGTCTAAATATGGTCACTAGTCTGTGTTTTGTTTTGTTTTTTTCATGTCAGGAGCAACCGGAGTTGCTTCTGGAGTGAGAGAATTGGCCATCTGCAAGGACGTTGCCCAGGGGACACCCGGATGTTTTGATGTTTTACCATCCTTGTGGGAGGCTTCTCTCATGTCCCCGCATGGAGCTGGAGCTGATAGAGGGAGCTCATCCGCGCTCTCCCTGAGTGGGATTCGAACCTGGCAGCCTTCAGGTCAGCAACCCAACCTTCAAGTCACAAGGCTTTTATCCCCTAGGCCACCGGAGGCTCCTACTAGTCTGTGGTAAAGAATGCCTTCCTTTCTACCTTACTCATCCTCATTTCAACACCTGCAACAAAGTCTACGGAAACAGTATGAGATGCAGCATAATCCAACACAACACCTGTCCAGTGTGAAATCTAGTCTTTCATCCTGTAATTCCAAGGCCACCTTGCAAAGTTACAGTTATGTCATGGGAGAGCTGATTTTATGCCTCATTAAGATACATTTAAGCATAGGTTAGGTTTAGCTTTGCTTCCAGCAAAGGGTATAATTTAAGGTGACTGGCCATTAGGGCTGTGCACAGATTCATTTTTCAAAACGGGCTCTGGGTGATTTGGCATTTTCAGCTACTGGATCGGTCCTAATGGCATGGGTGGCGCAGCCATGTCTTTTTGGCCTCAACAAAACATGCAACTGCCAAAAACAGCTGCTTTTGGTTTCTTTCGCTACATGTAGAGTGCGGGGAGGGAGGCAGCCTCTTGCACACGGGCTTCCCTGTGAGGCAGTGAGCCCTGCTGCCTGCCTGAGCCAATCAGAAAAAGAAAGCCACTCATTTGGCATTTGGGGGATATTTCTTTAAATGTTGGAGTGGTTTACTGAAGTGAGAGCATAGTCTGACTTCTTCGAGTCCCTATGGGGAGAATTCAATTCCTCTCCAGCCCGGTCTTCTTGCTTATCTCTGAGAAACACTCATTTAGGAGGATTTATAAGTCATCAAGTTCATTCCACCCTAACTACTAAGAAATCTGTAAATTTGGGTGAATTCTTCAAAAATACTCTGAAATCACTCACATACAGATTTGAGCACTCAAGCACTCAAAGTCATGCATTCTCTCTGTATTGTTTTTTCCCCACATTTTTGTTCAATCATCAAGTGCTTCCTATATCATGATATGAAGGAATTTCCAGATTTTGGCAAACTATGTTTGCCTAAATCCAAATAACCTCAACTAAATTAGGCATATTGAATCTATGGGAATTTGATAAGTCCACCCTTTCTAGGAAAAGGGCTGGAAGTCATGGCTTATGAGCAATAACTTTGAGAGCTGGGCATGTTTAGCCTGGAGGAAAGAAGGCTAAGGGTTGACATGATAGCCATGTTTAACTATCTGAAAGGATATCATATTGAAAAGGAGCGAGCTTCTTTTCTGCTGCTCCAAATACTAGGACATGGGGCAATGGAGTCAACCTTCAGGAAAAGATATTCCAACTAAAGACGAGAAAGAAGTTCCTAATGGTAAGAGCTGTTCAACAGTGGAATATCTTGCCTTGAAATGTGATGGAGTCTCCCTTTGGATCATATGTTGGGAATGATTTGATTCCTGCATGGCAGGTAGTTGTACTGGATAGTGTCTTCCTTCTCTATGTCCATATGATTCTAAGTATGTTCCATAGATTCGGCAAAGCAACTTAGTTGGGACTAACAATTGGTTTTAATTAGAAAACCAAGTTTTTTAAAACAACTTTTTGTAATAACAGGTCCTGTTCTATTATCTGGGGGGGGGGGGGAGGCCACTGTGGGGGGGGGGGTAGAAAGAGAAGGATAGTCCATTTTATGGGGGGGGGGCTTGAAAGAGGAAAACAATTTCCCCATTTTTGCTGGTTATTCCCCCCCACTCCTTCTCATATCATAAAGGAGGATTGTTTCCATGACAGGGACATAGGTGTGTGTGTGTGTGTGGGGGGGGGGGGGGGGGATAACAGGATAACAGGAGAAAATTATTTTCCTTTTTTAACCCACCCTCTACCCTCATAAAATGGACTATACTTCTCTTTCTAGTGCCTCCTAATGGCCTGCACCCCAATAATGGAACAGTACTCAATAATAAAATGCAAGCACTATATATCTTCTTTATTTCTCATTCTGGCTGTTGAAATTTAGAGCACATTGAATAATAGAAAAGGACTCATGACTTGAATGTACAACTACTGAACGGCAGTTACAGTGAGTTGGGGGTGAGAGATGGCATTTCCTCTTTCAAAGAGTCTGTGTATCAAATTATCCCTTTTCTTTCTCACCTTTCCCTTTCTTTCCTTCGATGCACCCAATACTGTAACTGAAAACCACATTAGTGTGTGCCTCTTCTCTGCCTCTCTCTGGGAATATTTGTCTTTCACTTGTTAAAAAGAAGCTCCTTGGCCTTAGAGGAAAACATACATGAACAAATTAACCCCTTGAGGATCACATGTACTACCTTCGGTCACACTGTGTGCTTTCATATGCTAGTACATTATATGTAAGGCAAGGTTGTTCTGAGATGGAATACCTTCTGTAAAGAAAAGATTTTGTATCAATTGCATCCCACAGAATTTCCAATTCTAAATATCTGTAGTGTTTTGAATCACACCTACCAGTATACATTTTAAAAGTCATATTCCTTCAAGGGGAAAAAAGACATGTAATCAGTTATTAATAAGAGAGTCTATGCCTTGTAATGCAGCTGCATTGTACAGAGGCTTTTTATTTCATTAGTGTTTTTATTGAATTTCCATTGCTAAAACTGAAAGAGGAAGTTAATTTGTTTGATCAGATTTCTTGACCAAAAATACAAAGCCTCTAAGCATGACATTCACAGGCTTCCTTGTGTACTCTAACAGGTGATGACACATAGTGATTCTAAACATATAAAGCCCATACTTTCTAATGAATGCAGTTTGTAGTGCATTACAAGCTTGGAGTTTTAATAAGTCTTCACAGAGATACCTTATAAATGGATATGATGCATGCTCTGGTGTCATTGACTTGCAGTTCCCAGTAATCTTCATTATTGGCTTAATTGACTAGGACCTATGAAAGTTGAAGCCCAATTAATGAGTGACCTTGACCCACCAGCTCTCAACTACATAGTTAAAGGTATTTCTCTGACATTAAGTCTAAGTGCGTCTGACTCTGGAGGGTGGTGCTCATCTTCATTTCCAAGCTGAAAAGCTGGCATTGTCTGTAGACACCACCAAGGTCATGTGGCTGGCATGACTGTATGGAGCGCCGTTGCCTTCTCGCCAAAGTGGTACCTATTGATCACTCACATTTGCATGTTTTCAAACTGCTAGGTTAGCAGAAGCTGGGGCTAACAGCAGGAGCTGACCCCACTCCCCAGATCTGGACTGGCCCTAGAACATGTGGTAAGATGTAGATGACCCTTGTGAAATGGTTAGAATAAAGCACCAATGTGAGTAGGAAGAAAGAAAACCTTAGCAAAATACAGTAGCCGAAGTGTTTTTCTCCCTTTTATCATTTCTAGATCAATATTACTCCCTAGAATTTTTTTGCTGCTTCTCACTAGGGTCACTGCCAAGCTTATTCTTGCTCCTCCATTTTAATCCAAGAGGTAGGTACAGGCATCCACCTTTAGAGGCTTTTATAAATAAGTTTAGAAGCTAGCTTTCCTCTTGACCTATCCCTGAATGGATTTCCCCAAATTACAAATAAAAGGTTTCCTTTTAAGGGCAGAGAGGTAACAAAGAAATTCACAAATAAACTAATGACTTTTATACTTGTGGGGTTCCGTTGGGTATTCTCCAAGGAAAATTTGTGAAAGGAAGATTTTCTAAAAATGTCCCAGTGCACACATACTTCTTTTGCTCCTAGACTTGGCATATTCTTCACCCTTCTGCTCTGCCCAAGACAAGCTGTCCTGTACTTAACACAGACCTGGCAGACACATATCTCTCCTTTTTAAAACACCTAAATTTTATGAGGACTTATTTCCATTCACACTGGAGTCACTCAGCGAGACTGCTGATGCCATGGATGTGCATAGTGGGCAGAAAGAATGAGTGATAATTTTATTGAAGCCTATACCAAAATTAACACATTTCTTCATATTTGGGGTGGAAAGAATGTGAGATTTTAAACATTTACATTAACATATAGGAGAAATATTTCTAGGTGCAAAGATGACTGCAGATGTAGACTGCAGCCAGGAAATCAGAAGACATTTACTTCTTGGGAGAAGACCAATGGCCAACCTCGATAAAATAGTGAAGAGCAGAGACATCACACTGACAATGAAGGTTTGCATAGTTAAAGCAATGGTGTTCCCCATAGTAACCTATGGATGTGAGAGCTGGACCATAAGGAAGGCTGAGCGAAGGAAAATAGATGCTTTTGAACTTTGGTGCTGGAGGAAAATCCTGAGAGTGCCTTGGACCGCAAGAAGATCCAACCAGTCCATCCTCTAGGAAATAATGCCCGGCTGCTCACTGGAGGGAAGGATATTAGAGGCAAAGATTTTGGCCACATCATGAGAAAACAGGAAAGCTTGGAAAAGATCATTATGCTGGGAAAAATGGAAGGAAAAAGGAAGAGAGGCCAACCAAGGGTGAGATGGATGGATGGTATCCTTGAAGTGACCGGCTTGACCTTGAAGGAACTGGGGGCAGCAACGGCCGACAGGGAGCTCTGGCGTGGACTGGTCCATGAGGTCACGAAGAGTCAGAGACAACTGTGTGAATGAAGAAGAAGACTGGAGAAAATTAAATTGAGAAATTAATTCATGGATGCCTAGGCTTTCACATGCTTCGCTTGGCTTTGAAGTTCTTTATATTAATCCAAGAGAGTACTGAGTTGGATCCAGTGTAGCACAGTGGTTTAAGACTAGAGCTTTAGGAAACTAACACCCACTTTCAGAGGAAAGCAATAACAATCCTTCCCAAAAGCCATTTACAATGCCATATAATGTCATTTGAAACTGCGTTAGATGGTCACTGTACTGTAGGTTTCACATTGTTTTATTACATTTTTGTCCTATTTGTGCTAATTGTAGGTACTAGGGCTGTTCTGATTCTTACTTTTTGGCGCAGGCCATGCCTGCATGTCAGATATCATGTCATAAGTATGAATTTAACAAATTTGATATGACTTACGACAGCTAACAAAAACTGAATACTCCTAGTAGGTATGACTTCAAAATTTGTTTTCTATCATATTGTATGACATCACACCATTTTTAAAAGAACAATAAAGATGGATGAAAGCAGGAAAGATGCAAGAGAAGAAAAGTGAAGTTCTAAAAAATAAAGCTGTGTTAAAAACATTTATGTGAGGAGGGTTCATTGATATGAGTGAGTAATTACACATATGTGGGAGAAATAAAGGAATTCCTGAACTTGAACTTGATTGGGAATGTCTTGATTATATCAGGTGTTTTCCTTTTTCATTGGCTTTCCTTTGATTCTTATAAGGGAAAAATCTGTGTTCTTTCCACTCTGGAAGATGGGCAGATATTTATAGAAGAGCTGAATGATACTAGAATTTGGGATATATAAAAAGAAAATCAAACTGAGTCCCACTTGTAGTCAGCAATCCTCTTTTGTAAAACCCAAGCCGCTGATTCGACAGCCATAATGTGGGAGTTGATGGAATGTTGTCTTTCTTATGCTAGCTACTTGGACAACTTAGTCAGTTCATATATACTTTTTTAAAAACACAAACAAAAGCAGATGAGTAATCACTTAGTTTTCATCCATAAGGCTATATTGACTCATTGAGTTTCACAGATGGTTATTACTTTTTAAACTGCAAATAAAAATACATATAAGCAAATAAAAATGCACAGGAGAAAGTGAAATAAGGGCAAGTATTGCACCTAATGCAGTATTAAGGTACCACTTCAGAGCAGTAGAAGAGGAGGAATAGGAAGAAAAGGAACACGAGGTCAAGGCTGTACCCAAGGGGGGGGGGGCTAGGGGTTCAATCCCCCCCTTGAAATTTTTCAGGTTAAAAAAAAACCTGGTTTACTCATAAATTTTAACTGATTAACCAAATCTCCATGAGTGTCCACTGAAGTTTATTGTTGGATCCTGATTTCTAAATTATTTTGCATTATGGAACGACTCTTCATGATTGGCATGATTGGCAATGTCTACGGATGTGCACTTCTTATGCCTCCTGTCCATTATGTGTCCAGTGCCACAGCAGTGAAAAACAAGATACGTTTTCCTTTGAATATGTGTGAAAAGCATAATTGTTAAAGCAATATCATGCTGGTGAAAATTACCTGGAATTTCCTCATTTACCTTGTTTTTACTTGAAATTACATTTTTTCTTTTGCCATCAGTGGTGTGGGAGAGTGTGCCTCCTTCCCAGTGTTTCTCTCTTCTAACAACACTCTCTGAGTTCAGTGGTGTTTATTCCTTGGTTAGTGGGCACAAGAGTGCAGCCTTACATTCCCTTTGCTGTCTGACCATGGATGACGCTGCACTTGGAGGCACCTAGTCAAGTGGGGCGACTTACAGGGAGTGTACCACCCCCTTGTTAAGCCAGCTCCACTGGCTGCCGATATGCTACCGAGCCCAATTCAAAGTGCTGGTTTTGACCTATAAAGCCCTAAACGGTTCCGGCCCAATCTACTTGTCTGAACATATCTCCTCCTATGAGCCAGCAAGACCTCTGAGATCATCTGGAGAGGCCCTGCTCTTAGTCACACCTGCCTCGGAGACGCGGCTGGTGGGAACAAGGGACAGGGCCTTCTCTGTGGTGGCTCCTCAGTTGTAGAGCACCCTCCCAAGAGAGATGCGTCAAATTCCAACCCTGTTGGGCTTCAGAAATGTCCTAAAAACATGGCTGTGTGCCCAGGCTTTTAATCAATAAATGGCGAAGATGACACGGACCGAACTATGGACAAAGCATGAGGATGAATGGATTTGATTTTATGTTTGAAACATATATTTTAATTTACAATGTATTTTAATAGTTTTAACTATTTTATGTGCTGTTTTATATTGATTTATATGGGCATCTAATCGTTTATTTATTTATTTCGTGTCAAAAGCATTTCACGACAAATACATTTCAAAATGATGGGAAAAAAAGAAGAAAATCACAAGCAACTAAATAGTTTTGGACCAAAAGCAGGCAACAGCAACCACATTGTCCATAGCTTTAAACAACTCCTCCTCCGTACATGAGGCAGGGCATTGTGGGCAAGCATATATATGCGGAGTTGTTTGTTCCGCTCCACAGTCACACAAGGTGGAGGATTCCTCCAGGTAGTGCCATCTTGCCAGATTGTCTTTTGATCTGCCCACTCCGCTTCTCAGTCTGTTTAGGGACTTCCATGTTGCCCATTCTTGGTTTGCCCCTGGAGCAAGACCCTCATGGGGGGCCATCCAGTTGGGATTGCCAGGTTTAGCTGCCCAGAGAGATACCCTTGCTGCTGCTGGAGGAACATCAAGAGGAGTGGTGGTTCTCATGAAGCCCTTCCTTGATTTGAGTCTACTGGGAGGAGGCTGATAGTCATGCAGTGAGTGGCTTTCACAATCTTCAACCTTTTTTCTCTCGCAGTTAGCAGCGACTTCCCATCGCATGTCAGGAGGGGCAATGCCAGCTAACTTGTAGAGTTTATCAACAGGTATAGGTTTAAGGCATCCTGTGATGATTCTGCATGTTTCATTCAGTGCTATGTCCACCTGCTTTGCATGGGCAGACTTGTGCCAAACAGGACAGGCATACTCTGCAGTTGAGAAAGACAGGGCCAAGGCTGATGTTCTCATTACTTGTGGGTTTGCACCCCATGCGCTGCCAGTCAGTTTCCACAGGATGTTGTTGCATGCAGCTACTTTGTGCTTGGTGTTCATGCAGTGTTTCCTATATGTTAGTGTTCGATCTAAGGTGACACCAAGGTATTTAGGATGGAAACCCAAAAGCATTGGATCTAATGGTTGCCACTGTTGTAAGCCGCCCTGAGTCCCTTCGGGTGAGAAGGGCGGGATATAAATGTGATAAATAAATAAATTGTCAGGTGAGGAGAGTACTGTCTCATCCTACTAGGGCTGTTATTAATATGACTGCCACATGTACAAGTCACAACACTGTTCTTTGACTTTTTAACCCTGACACTGGACACTGTGGCCTAAATATTGCACCTAATGCAATGTTAGAAACTTGAGAAATCTGTTCAGATTCTGGGGAAGGCTAGAATGAATTTAATCCTCACCGATTTTCCACTTTGGGTTACCCATACCATAGAGATATTCTCATTTTGGGAATGGTAAGAATTTTACCTATGTCTATGTTCACTGATATCCAGGAGTGGAACGAATTGAGAAACAAATTACCTAGACAACTATAAAGGCTGCAGCTGCACTAAGATTATGTAAGCAATTCTCCTTCAGATGTTCCTGTATGGAGAACAAATACCGCTGTGGTAAGAAACTTTAGAGTCATTCCAATAGTTCCTTTAAACCCGATGAATTTTGTTTTGTGAAGCAAACCAGGCTGTGGGCCAACATCTTGGTGAGGTGCAGTAATCCAATAAGTGTATAATTTTCAATTGTACACTCACAAATTAAACTCCAGCTGCTACCCACAGTTAACCTGATCAGCTTGGAGAGGCATCATTAGGGAAAAACAATGACATGTTCCATTTTTCCAAACAACACTGAGCTAAAAGGAAGAATATGAAAGTGGGACAAGGGAGCAGACCTCTGTAGCCTTTGTGCTGGAAAGGTGAAACCCATGGTATTGAATAGCCAGGTTAATATAGGTCAGTCACAGTTGGAAAGAAAGGGGATACACACATCATTTGTGTTGTCTTTTGTATAGACAAAATGTGAACTGACTAAGCATGAAGAAAGCACACCATGTGTTGGACTTATTGTACCTGATATACATTTCTGTTTTCTTCATGCTTATCATCCTATATAAAGATTGGTTAACACTCAAACTAAAAAGACAGTTTCTACTTTTTGCAATTGTGTACCATCTTTTAAATGCTGGATCCTTGAATTCCTGTTACTCCCAATATACCTTAAAACTAGGGGTGTGCAATTTTTTCATTTGTCATCATAAATCATATCAAATTTGTTAAATTTGTAATTACGATGCAATATCCGATGTGTGGGCATGGCCCACACTAAAAGCTTCAAAATCAAAACTTCCACAAGTCCAAAATTTCATTGTTTCTGTGGCCAGCTTGAATCCTTTTCCCTCATTAAAGATATATTCAATAAACTTTCCCCATATTTTCCAAAAGTCTGTTTGTTTTGATATTTCCTTTTAACTTTAATATTGCAAGTCAACTTGTCATTAATAGCTATATTCCAAATTTCTCTGTACCATTCTTCTCATTGAATTTCCTTTCTTTCTTTCCAATTTTTTGCTATCAACAATTTCACTGCTGTTAGTAAATTAGAAACCAATTCCTTCTCCTCTTGTGAGGGAGTTTTATTGTCATGTATAAGTAAGTAGTAGTATATTTATGACTTTTTTAAAAAAAACTTGGCATGATAAGGAACTGTGTGCACCTTCAAACTCTGTCATATGATTTCCAAATTTCTCTATTAAGGCATAATACGTATTTATTTCCTGATCTACTATTAATGGTCCTCACATAATGCCTAGCCTGCCTTTGGGCTCTTCCACACAGCCATATAACCCAGAATATCAAGGCAGATAATCCACAATATCTGCTTTGAACTGGGTTATTTAAGTCCACACTGCAATATAATTCATTTCAATGTGGATTTTATACAGCTTTGTGGAAGTGACCTTTGTTGCTTTTATAGATAGCTTCAGCTTGCTCTGTTGCAGTGGTTCTCAACCTGTGGGTCCCAGATGTTTTGGTCTTCAACTCCCAGAAATCCTAACAGCTGGTAAACTGGCTGGGAGTTGTAGACCAAAATACCTGGGACCCACAGGTTGAGAGCCACTGCTCTATTGGGTGAAATTGTTTCTTGTAGCGTAGAATTTATTTCTATCCAACACTGCTATGAAAAGTGGTCCTTATCGTAATGAAAACTAGAGTATCTAAAGTAATTACTGTAGTATACCTTTCATACATTCATCTACTGCAATGCCTATGATACTAAGTTAACATCATGTAAGCACATCTTGCACCTAATCACAATGTGTTATTCTTGTACTGTGAAGTGGTTTTCAGCCATCTGCTTGCCTTCAGTGAAAATCTGAGTCCAACACTTAGAAGGTATTTGGAATGCTTATGGTTTGCCTAAAAGAATAGGAAAAAAAATACATGGGTTTGCATAGAAATTTCATATGTATGTATAGACAGATTGAGAAGGGAAAAAACTGGTGAAATTAGGGCCCTTCCACACAGGCCTTTATCCCATTATATCAAGGCAGAAAATCCCAAATGATCTGAGTGTGGACTTAGATAACCCAGTTCAAAGCAGATATTGTGGGATTTTTTGCCTTGATATTCTGGGATACAGGGCTGTGTGGAAGGGCCCTTAGAGAGGAAAAATTGTGTTCTCTGTGCCTGGTACAGTAGAGTCTCGCTTATCCAACCTTCACTTATCCAACATTCTATATTATCCAACACAGTCTGCCTTTTAGTAATCAGTGTTTTTGTAGTCAATATTTTCAATACATTGCGATGTTTTGGTGCTAAATTCATAAATACAGTAATTACTACATAACATTACCATGTATTGAACTGCATTTTCTGTTGATTTGTTGTAAAACATGATGTTTTGGTGCTTAATTTGTAAAGTCATAACGTAATTTGACATTTAATAGGCTTTTCCTTTATCCCTCCTTATTATTCAACATTTTCGCTTATACAATGTTCTGCCGGCCCGTTTTTGTTGCATAAGCGAGACTCTACTGTAGTTCTTTATTTTTAAAAGGTCACTTGGGTCATAAATACATGACTCAGTTTAATCCAGGGCATTTTTTGCCCTGGAGCTGCTTCAAATCTAGTATATAGCCTCTGGATCTGGGGCAATTGTCCAGATGGTTGAGCCTTTCCCTCTGCTGGCCTAACCCGTCACTGCCACTGCTTCTTTCTGGTAAGGAGTGGGCTGTAATAGACCTGATCAGTCTGTCTAGATGGCCATAACACCTAAGCAGGAATCTTTGCTTAGTGCAGAGAAAAATCATGTTAAGGACACTTTTTAAAAGGATGTTTTTAATTAATGTTTTGTTTTAATCGTAATTGTTTTAAATATTATGTTTCTTGGCATTTAATGGTTGCCGATTGTAAGGACAGGATATAAATGTCTGAAATAAATAAATAATAATTAAAAATTTTAAAAATCAGATGTTTCCCTGAAGTGGCCATGCATCATGAAGTCTGCCTGTGCTGGTTGTGGGGTAAGTTTTACTTCATTAGTGTAGATAAGCCCCTGTCAAGGTCTGCACTTCAAATATTGTTAGAAACATTTATATCAAGCCTTTCCTTCATTTCCAACTGTCTTACTTTCTTTGATTCTTGGAGGGCTTCCACTTTGTTTCCCCTTTGGTACGATATCCAAAACTGCCTCAGTCTTGAGCTCTACTCTGTCTACATCACTCCCTTTCTTGGCAAAGTGTCTTTCCATCACCCCAGAGCTGTGATACTCAGTGAGAAAGACAGTAAATGAGAGATCAGAAGCAGAAGGGGATTTTTTGCAATATTCTAGTACAGTTCTACTTGATAGGAATGGGAATGAATGCTCTCTTGGAATGTTGGCCTGCATTTGATGCAAACCTGAACTGCTTCACATTGAGGTCCAATTTGCAGACAATAGCAGGGGGATTCACCAGGCAGCATGGTGAATCCAGTGGTAAGAAGTTGAAACCATCAGCCCACGCCCCGCATCGCTTGCATCACCCCATTACTCATTCTAGCCTGTTGTAGCCTGGCTCCCCCAACCCATGCTCACCCCATTTTTTTCCTATGAGAATTTGGGAAGCTTTCCATGTTCCCTGGGCAGCATTATAGGATGCTTTCAGGAAGCTGAAAGCCCAAAGCCTCACTGGAAGTAGCCCTGTATTGTCTGATGGCCTCCAGCAGGCTCCATCCTACCAGGATCCTGCAAGCATCCTAGGACTCTAAAATTGTGTAATGTGATGAGGTCTCCTGTGTCCACTGGCTCATATGCTTCCACTTCTATATGGCTTCTTTCAGTCTTGTTCTTATGGTCTTGGATAGTATAATTGTAGTGTTCTGGCTGTCCTTTTTTCCAGCTGTATCTGCATATTCTTTTTGGCCTAGCTGATGGGCTGACAGTGGCCCACTTCTAGATGGAGGTAGTTGCTGTCATCCATTGTGGAGCTATATCTTTGGCCTCCATTCCTGTAATCCAGTGGATTCAAGAGGTCCACCACCAAGAGTTGGTTATCCTACTGTACATTAGTTATCTCATCCAAGCTTTTCCATATATCTGATTCTGATAGACCACCTAAACATAATTGAAACTGGAATGGTGTGTGTGTGTATGTTAGACTATGTGTATTTAATTTTCAAATCAATGTCTTAATGTAGTGGTTAAATGTATTAATAATTTAATGCTACTTAAAGCCACATATTGATTTAGCTACAGTATGACTCTCCTATTCATAGATTTAATACCCATGATTTCATGTGTCCATGCTCCAAATAATATCTCCTCCCTTGAACATTTTTGTGATTATCTCTAGGAACCCCAGTGTGATTCTATGGTATAGTTTCAGCCCAAGTATAGCCAAAATAGGTTTATTGTCATTCATAGTTTCAGGTAACCAGATAAAGTAGTTATATTTTATTTTGTTTTAGCATGGATCCCATATTGAAACAAAGGTAGGATGTAAATCAAACAAATAAATAATCCCCATGATAAGACCAGTACCACCCATATGCAAGAGGTTTAGTCCTCTTCTCCCATGACTGCCAAGATTACCCAACCACCTGAAAGACTGTGACCTACTTTTACTTTATGCCTTGCAAAGATAATATTGTCATACAAATAGCAAATTCATGAGATGACCTCAGGCAATCGAGACATCCAAAAGATTGCATAAATGAAATAGGGAGGAGGAAAAAACTAAAGAAAGAAAAACATTTTATTCTCTTGGAATTTCAGGATTTTTGCCATTGTCTGTTTTCTCAAGTAGCAAATATCAGCCATACATTTAGTCACTGACAACGAATCACCTGAGAAGAGATTGTAATGCTTGTTGTCTAAGTGATTGCATCACACAGAATGGATTAACGAAGTGATCAATTAATTAGTGATAAAGGAACATTACTCTTGTAACACAAATCTGTTCAAGGGCTCTTGTTTCAGAAAGAAACATGCTCTAAAACAACTAAAGAAACAGAGCTGTCATCACTTCTGGCAAAAGGGACTTCTCTATTCTTAATTAACATTTCCACTCCTGAGTTTTGTATTTCGAAGAGCAAGAGGGTTAAGACATGATTGTTTCCAAGTGTGACTGAAAATAGAAGAAATAAGGTTTTCCTTGAAATTAAGCCAATAATAGTCTACATGTTTCCCGCCTAATGGGATGTTTATTGTAGGATTATCACCATATGGCTATTCCTAGTGCCTTGTCAACCTTATGTCAAAACATACCTGATTCCATATGTGTAGGATTCATCAGAACATTGTGAGTGGAGCTCTGCTTTTCCATGCCACAATACTCTTGCCATCTCTTCATTTTGTCTCCCTTCCTCCGTGGTGATATGGAGTATGGGGTGAGGGGTTGCAAATAGGAATGTCTTCATCAGCAGGACCTAGTCAGTCTCTTCTGTCTATTGCATAAGAGGAAGCACAAGCCAGGGTTTCTCTGCATCTCACCCAGTTCGTCTTTGGGGGATACTCCAGATGCATGTATTTTTATTTTTCCTGGTCCAGTTTATACCCCATCATTATTCAAAGCAATGACAGCCTTCCTGTCTTCAGTACAGTTACTGCATCCTTGCTTTTGGATGATGGAATGTTTTTGAACAGGGTTCAGTTCCATGGGGAATAAAGATTTTGTGAATATGTGGAAGGCTTATTAAAAATGCTCCATCAGTGTATTTAGATCCTTTTCTTCAGTGACTTCAAGACAATGTGCATAGTTGTCCTCTTAGGCAAGGATATTGAGAGAACTCCATGGCTCACTGTGGACTTGAACCTGGATCTCTATTTAATGCTTGAACCATTACACTATTCTTGTATTACTACCACCTCCTGAAAAAAAAACTAGTTTATGAAGTGCAACTTTCACAGCTCCTAGCCTGAATGTAGCCTCAGAATATTTTTTTTCAAGTTCTAATAATTACAGTATTTTTCTGACCTCAATATCAAATGTTATCAGATATCGATTTATGTTTTCATGGCAGATACTTCAAGACTAGACACAACCTCATCCACACTCTCATTCTATGCTTAATTAGATTTAGAAGTAGTATAGTTGCATTGTGATTGCATATTTTACTTTTGCAACCACTATGATCATGTGTGATTAAAAAAACTTCCATCTCTAATGTCAAAACAGACTTGTATGAAGATATAAGTTGCGCAAATACCTTATTTAAGTGCAAAAGTAAGTTTTTCAGTTTTGGTCATATCTAGGGAGTAGCATGAGAAGCAATGGGGAAAACTCAGATTTATTGATTCTTGGGCTCTACTAATGGCTGTGGTTCTCAAAAAAGTGGATGTGTTTATATTGATACTGTTTGGAGTGTTTATTCATAGATGTGTTTACTGTATATCTAATAAAAATGATTTAACACAAAAAAACACAACACACCAGTGAAATATCTCATCTTTTCAGTGGAAATTGTTCCAGATCAAGGCTTTGAAGGGTAAAAAAAAAAGAGAGAGATAAAAGTGAAATGCTTAACAACGACATTAGTATTAGAAGCTTTATTTTTCAAATTCCCATTCTCCAGATACCAGTGCTTCCCATTTCTGAGTCCTCTAACCTTAGGAAATTTATTTATGTGCTACAATGACAAACACCGTGCATCTTTTAGATTTCTTCAATGGAAAATTTCCTTAGAATGATGAAATTCATCACAGGCTACAAGAATAGATGAGGTAAGACCAGACAAGAGGGGAGCTTTATGCTCAGGGACAAGCCCAGAGGTGTTAGGACAGAAATATCAGTTGCAACAAGTAGCTGCAATTGAAATGTTGATAATATGATGAAATAACAAGTCCAAATTTAACTTCGTACTCGTACTTATCAGATATACACATACTTTGTGATTCTAATAGGGAAACATTTTCTGAGCCACTGGAAGAACAAATAAATTCACATAATATGTACACCATCAACTTAGATATATCTTCTGAAGAGAAGAGGAGGAGGAGGAGTCACACATTGTCTCCAGCTTTTATTAGGCCTCAAGCATTTTGATCTTATGACTTCCAGGAAATGTGAGGGCTTCTGATGTAATGGCAAATGGGCTAAGCAGTTTACAAAATGTTTTCACCAATTGAGTTTCCTTCCTGAGATCTAAGTAAAATGCAAGTAAAAGAACTTTATACATATTTAATAAAACAAATCTAAAACAAGTGTAATAGTGACTTAGCTGGCACAATTAAGTATGTTTTATAAGTGACATCTAAATGGCAGTTGAGTCTCTGTGTTCTATAGCCTGTCAACCCAGAACATCTTGACAGGAGATGTAGCATGGAGAAAATAGGATTTTTAATTTAAAAAATCACATACATGATTTGCATAGAAAACAGCCGTTTCTGTACAGAAGACAGAATTTTTTGCACATAAAATAATATTTTGAAACAGAATATTATTATTATAGTATACCTGGCATAGGAAAACTGTTTCTTGTGTTAAAAAAATCTGTTTTCTAGGAACATGAGCTGTACGCACATTTAGCACAAAGTCCCCAATTGAGGTCTTTTTTGCACAGTAGACATGGTTTTTTCTCTGAACAGGAAATGATGTTTTCTACTGAAATGCCCTAAACAAACCCTCTTACACACATTATGTCCCAGATTGTGATTTTTTTTTTAAACGTTGTGATTTTCTGCAAAAATGATCTATTACTTGCCCACAGAAGGAACTAAGTGAAGTATTTAATTGCATACTGGTAGACATGAGGAGCAAGATTTGAATATGAGCAGGAGCAAATAAAATTAAGAGCAATTTTACTGTGCCACATTCCTAGCACTGACTCACAATGGAACAAACATTTTTACCAATCCCAAATGTGAGCAGCAATGCATAAGTGCAAATTATAGGAGTGTTTGTAATTATAATCAGTAACACAATTTGGATTATCACCTTGCTATACAGAAATTTCAACATGCTGACGTTATAATGAGAAGGAAATTTTAATGAAATCAATTGACTAGTAAAGTGCATGCTATTAGTTTGCTTCTTTTAAAAACCTGATATAAATTGAGCCATCATTTAGTATATAATGAGACTTCATTATAACATTGTCAACAAACATTTCAAAAGCAGTATATTTCACGATGGCAACATGTTACATCTTACACAAAAAGTTACAAACTATTTAATGAGTTGTCACATTCTCAAGTTTTACCAACCGTTTTGAGCCAGAAACAAATTGAAAAAATAACCCTGCAAATGGAGACCATCTCATTAGGCCTTTCAGGAGTAAAGGTAAATTCATGGATGGTTTGTGGTTGCAGAGATAAAGTGATTTCAAATTGGATCCATCTTTTTGAGACAACCTGTATATCTTCAGTGTTATTTAAAGCTCAGTCCAGTGATCTGTCACTTTAATATGGGCTGCTTTTAAAGATCTGTCTCTGAAGCTTATTCCCAGAATTAGGAAACATTTGGGTCAGGAATAGCCATTCACACTGGTGCACTACTGTTTACCTTCCTCTTTATTGATTCTTAGAAGAAAAAGAATGGAGAGAAGGACTTAGTGTGATGACAGTGAACCAAACATGGTTGATACAATATGCAAGGTATGTTTTTAGCAGTACAGAAGAAATGCACAAAATATTAGGGGGGCGGGGGTGAGATTGAATGAAATGGGGCAATTGATTTTAAAAAGCCAACAACCTTGATTCTTAAAAAGTACTTCTTGCCAAAAGGTCTCCATTTTTCATTGGCAGCTCATCTTACTCCAAATCTGCAACTATCTGATAAGTACATTTACATGGTGTAAAGCTGATCACCTTTATAAGAGCTAGGATGATGATCTTCACATCTATTTCACTTTTCCCTCTCACAGTTCTTCATCCTTTGTTCTACTAAAATTCCAATTCTTTACAACAAAAAGCACTCACACAGTTCTGTAATTTCAGTACTTCCATTGATCAGTGTGGATTTTCCAGTAGTTCCCTATCCGTTTCCTTGTTCAGTAATGAAATGAGTTGGAGAGTTAAATCCTTTACTTTGCATCCCATGAAAACTATGGAAGAAAACTGCTTCCCTGCACTTTTCCCCTATTATGTGAATATCTCAAATATGTTCCAGAGGAATGAGTCTGCAGAGAAAAATACTTATGAATATATGTGTGTGTGTGTGTGTGTGTATATATAGATATGCAAACCCCCCCCACATTTTAAAAAAACAAAACAAAATCAGGAAATGTGTTTCAGTGCAGACAGCATGCTTCCTTTTTGCACAGTAACCTCAGTTTTACTTCACGTAGTAGTTTTTCCACGACAGATTTGGACATTCAAATACAAAAGAAAATTGAAGAAAATTCTTGATGCTCTATTATTTATCTCATTTGAGTTTCCTGAGAGTTGGAAAACTTGTTTTTCAACATGAAAATGAATAAAAGAAATAAAACCATTATTTACATCCTTAGAATCAGCAATATTCATGGCATGAAGCTGATTAGTCCTCTACCATTCGTATTATAAGCATGAAAACTGACCAAATTCAAAGGCATTAGGTGATATAATCTTTTTCCTTCACTGTTTTTGCTGGATCTAGTTTCTATTTGGTCATTGAATATATCACCTCAGATGCACAATTATTCAGTCACCCTTCAATATTTATATTTACAATATCTATGATACTCTTTCATTTAGAGAAAAATAGGTAGGACAGTCAGCTCATTTTATCAACAGATTCTGCACCCGCAGATTCCATCATCCACCTCTTGAATATATTAAAAACTCAAATAAACTTTGATTTTCCCATCTTATCTAAGAAATACCATGTTGATATGCCACTGTATATAATGGGACTTGAGCATCCACAGATTTTGGTATTCATGGGGTGTCCTGTAACTAGACTCCAGCAGATATCAAGTGCCCAGCAGTTAGTATAATTTTATGATTTATTATGAAGACTATGCAGTTTTTTATAGTTGCCATAGAGGGGAAGTATGGATATTCCAGTAATAACAAAGTTCATCCCTATGATTACTTTAATACATTTAGGGATTGTGATAGTAATTGAACTGAGTTTTGTTTCTGGTTCAAATTCTGAACAGTTTTTTTAAAACCAGAAATCACAGTTTTTCAACTAATTTCAAGGCTTTGATTCATTTAATTTTATTATTTAAGATAGAGATGAAGATGTATTAACATCAATATAAATCTATTAAAACAAAAGCCAATTGTGTGCCCATAGGAAGCGATAAAGACTTTCAGAAAGCTTAATGTCTTTTGGGAAGAAGCCCATATCCCTACAGAGAAGTTCTGTCTCATATACTCATCCCCCTAGTCTTCCATGGTGATGGGCCATGCAATAAGGCTTCCTCTGAAGATCTACAATGATAAGTAAACTCATTTGTACAAAAACTCCACCAGCACTCAGGTATAATGAACTGGGCCCCATCAACACTGACATTATAATGTGGCTTCAAGGCAACTCAAAACTGTAGTGACCACAAAAGGCATGCCGCCAAAGTGTCCTGCAGTCTGGATTAAAGGCTATACATTACATTAAAGGAAGTCACAGGAAAGTCTGAGATAAGCCCTGTAATATGCTGCAGCTGATCCCAATATATTACAGATTCCAGAGTGAAATTGGTTCCATAGAAAACAGAGCTAGACACCTACCCTTGCTGTTATGCTTTGTAGTATTTGGAACAAGGGGGTTGCTGAAAAATGCCCCATAGGCACGGCTTTCTGTCTGAAGATAACCCACCTTGTGGGAAGCTTTCACTCCCCCCCCCTTTTTTCCCACCTCCTATTCCTCTGGAACACTGGTGCACGTTTCCTGGAAATAGGGGGGATGGGACCCGCACAGTGATTTGAAGGAAGGTTCCGGGGTTCATATAATCACCTTTCTGGCCTCAAATCAGTTCTAGATTTGTCAAATTTATCACTTTTGCAGCCAAACCAGTTCCAATCTGCATTATTATGTCAGTGTAGATATACCCTGGGTCTTAAGTGTCCATTATTTTGAAAAATTCTACTATGTTCATGGAAGCTGAAAAACTGTTTTCTCTACAAATCTCTTGGTCTGCCAGTGTAAGTTGACTATAGAGCTGTATTAGAGGGTGTAATGATTCACAGAGAGAACATATTAATCAAATCCATTAATAATCAAATCTTCAAAAACTGAACCCACAGATGTGTATGACCAAGTGTACATCCACTATATTGTTCCTGTTGCACCCCTAGGCTACGTAGGCACCTCAAAACCACACTGAAGCCCCAGAATATAAGCAAGCAAGTTGTTTATTGATAATTATATGCAAGCAAAAGCAAAATATAATTCAGTCAGTAAATTAGGTTTAAATCCACAAGAGCAAGGTACTTGAAGTTCATGAAACAGGAGTCTATAAAAACCACTCAAAGAGCATAGTCCAAAACTGAATTATTTCCCAAGACATGAATCAAAGATAACCACAGGAAACCAAGACTGGAGTGCAGGATTAATTCCAAGGTAGTCCAAGGTATGAAGTCAATGATGAAACCCAAGGCAAAGGTCTTGACTGGAATAAAACCCAAACAGCAAAGTCACTAGAATATTCCCCTGGATTCATGGCAAGGCTGATACTTGAAGCAAGATATAGGAACATGGAGCAAAGATCTTTCTTTCTTGAATAAGCAAAGTTGCCATCTCTGGCTGTGGCTGAGAAAACAAGGCATTTTAAGGAAAACCCAAGGTCTTTCTCTCATGAGAAAACTATTCATTAGAGTGCTTCAAAAACAACTGTTTGCTTCTTAGCAAACATTCTTGTTCCTCCTCTGGTGAGTTATTGCTGTTCTCCTGTCAAACTCATTATCCTCCTCTAAACTAGAATGTCCATCTGACACCTGGTGATCAGGCCTTGACAGCGGAGAGGAATGTGGTTCAAAATGCTTGCTTGCAACCATTCTGTTTCTGGTCCCAGAATCCACTGGAACAGGCTCTGGCTCCGTCTCAGGCCCAAACCCAGAGTCCTCTGGCAAAGCTGGTGCAGGGACAATCACTGGCTGAATGGGTTCAATCTCAGGCTGGGCTACAACAGTTCCTTGAGTTCTATTTATCTCCATAAAGAATATGGTGTCTATTGTAAGTGCTTTATAATTATTCCTTTCCCTTTTGTAACGGTGAATCAATTATGACAAATGCCAATGTTTCTTTCATTTGCTAGCTTTAGCCCATATTTTCAGTCATCATTACAAACATGGCAAATTACAAACTACTTTATCTAAAAATAGCATTCTTATGTTACAAACCATGTCTGGTTTTTTTTTTATTTAAACAAGTAAAGGATGATACAGCTGAAATGATACTTTGATGACATAACAAAGAACATTAGAGGTCAGCCCAGATTAATTTGCTGTAGGATCAGCTGGAGAATATTAAACCTCTTAGCTGTAATCCTTTGATAACCAGTCCTATAATGTAATCATCAGCGTGCATCCAATAACATCCATGTTAATTACTTTGGAATTATACGTTTGCTATTTAATCAGAGGGGCAGTTTCAGGAAACAAACAAATAATATTATACTAAAAACAAAAGGTGTCAGGGGAAAATCAAGATATGATCATAAAGTTCTAGAGAAATTAAGATAAAGATTGCACAAAATAAGCCGTGGTCAAGGAATAACTGAAATCAATCTTGAAACATATTATAATCTAATTAAAATTTCAAATTTACTTAACATTCCAGTGGAACTGACATGAAAACGAACCTTAATTTAAATAATAGAAGTAAAAATAATGTAAAACTACAGAGTTAACCCTCTATTCCATTTCCCTCTAGATATACTTTATCAGGTAGCCAAACCATAAACCTCTCATGAGCCCAACACTCACACTTGTTTACAAATACTTGTTTTCTGTGCTCAGGGTTACTGAAATAAGGAAATATTTGAGTATTTGAACTACTTTAAAAATCAGTCAGTTTTGAAGAATGGAGGATACTTAATTGGTGATTCAGACCCATTGGAAATCAGTGTAAACAATTGTTGAAGGGTTTCTGTAAGAACTTTAATACATATTTAGATCTTTTCTTTATGGAGGTTTTTCTTTCAATATCTAAACTGACCCACATCCAAGGCCCCATCTACATGGCCATATAATCTAGTTTCTGAAGGCAGATTAATTGAACTGGATTATATGGTAGTGCAGACTCATATAATCCAGTTCAAAGAAGTTAATCTGCATTCAGAAACTGGATTATATGACAATGTAGATCCAGCCTAAGTGTTGGCACCACAGATTGAGTGAGGTTGACTGGCTTCTCTCTTGGAGATCCAGTTGACACTATCTGCCATCTTCCATTCCTTCTCATTTCTTTTGGCACCCAGTATTTATTTATTAATTAAAATGTTTATAACTCACGCTAAGATATTAAGACAGGTTATAGAAATAAATCATTATTAAACAATTTAAATCACTTAAAAGAATGTAGAAACAAGACTATGGAACTGAATAAAGCAGTGTAAACCTAAAATATTGTAAATCAGTAATAAAAGTACCATCATCAGCATTGCTAATTTTAGATACTATGTCATCTTTGGTCATGTAACCACAAATCTATTTCATTGGAAAATTAGCATATTTGTTTCCAGATGGCATACATTCTCTTTTTGTGACTTTTGCTTTATAGGGCTGTTCAGAAACTGTTCTGGTTGGCTTGTAAAAGATGCTGAATTCTGATGTCCAGGAGTACAATATTCATTGTGGTTCTTGGAGATGACTGATCTGATATGCAATTTTTGTTTGTTTTCTACACCTTTCTTCAACCAAAGCCTCTCTGATATCTCAGAGATTAAGATAATTCGAGGAGGCCCTGCTCTCGGTCCCACCTCCTTTACAGCCGCAACTGGTAAGAACGAGAGACAGGGCCTTCTCAGTGGTGGTCTCTTGACTATGGAACTCTCTCCCCAGTGACATTAGATCAGTCCCCTTCCTCCCAGCCTTCAGAAGAAAGGTAAAAATTTGGCTGTGGGATCAGGCCTTTAGAGAATAGTGCTGTGCAATTAACAGATTCGGAATATATAGAATGACTATGGAACAGCTTGGACTATGGATGGTGTGATTTTAATATGGAATGGAATGTTTTAAATGTTTAATGTGTTTTAATCTTAATCTAATTTAATTTTGTTTGGAACTGTATGTGTTTTAAGGCATTGAATAATTGCTTCTATGTAAGCCGCCTTGAGACCTCTTCGGGGTAGAGAAAGGGGATATAAATAGAGTAAATAAATAAATAAAATATGGGAAACACTTTCAGTAGCTTGGTCCAAGGGGAGGAGAAACGAAGATAAACAGAGGGAAAAGATTATGAAATATCAGGACTTACAACTGAAATTCTTTGGAAAAAGAAACTGGGAATACGTGGGGAAAGAAAACAACTGTGGTTCCTGTAATGACAGATGCTCTGGGAGAAATTCCAAATGGACTGACAAAACATCTGAATGTTATCACTATAGCTAACATCACAATGGCATAATGATTTTAAAAAGTGATATGACTTGGATTATACCACATTGTCTAATTAAATTGCATTGATTCCTACATCCTTTGTAACCCCCAAACTGTTCTGTTAAACAAGAAAAGGTAAATTGTATCTTCTGGAAGCTTCCAGGAATAATGATTTACTTTTAAAATGGGTCCTTAATGTTCCGCTGCACAGATTAACCTTAAATAATAGGGGTGCACAATTTTTTCATTAGTCATCATAAGTGAGATCAAATTGGTTACATTCGTACTTATGATACAATATCTGACGTGCAGGAGTGGCCCGGACCAAAAACATAAGAATTGAAACTTACTCAATACTTTTTTTTTGTATTCAGTTCAAGGAAGCAAAGCAAAGCCAAGACAAAAAGGCCGCCTTTACTCTTTAAATTAATTGTCTCTTACCATTAGGAGAGGGAAGCAGCAGGGAGAAAGCAGAGTTTGTTAGCTTCATCTCTCCGCTGAAGAGCTTTCTTTGTTCGCAAACCTCCTCCTTTTTCTGAGCAAAATGCAGAACCTAAATACCTCCTTGCTTTAATGCAGTTCCTATTTATTTATTCACATTTGTTTTTGAACTGCTAGGTAGACAGAATCCGGGGTAAAGGTCAGGAGCTCACCCTGACCCAGGCTTCAAACTGTCAACCTTTCAGTTGGCAAGATTTATTGCAGCTTGGTGATTAACCTGCTGTGCTAAAGCCCAGTATTCCTAGTCAAACACTCAAACCACTACACCACATTGACTCTGTTGTGACTGCGCCTTCGGGGATTATGGTTGATGGGGATGGAATTCGAAGAGGAAGAAAAAACCCTCGTGATGAGGGTTCACTGGAGGAGTTGCGCAGGAAGCGACTTAGAGAGCTATATGGGGGATCTTCTGAGGAAGATTCAGATGGGGAGATGGATGCTGAGGAACAGGTGGTGGCTGGGGAAGCGGGCACTGAATGGGCACAGCCACCGGAGATGTCTGGGGATTTTGGGTCTATGGATATTTCTGAACCTGGGGTTTCTGCAGGAGCTGATCCCAATTGGGATGCTTGGAGAAGGGAGGATGGTTCTTTAAGTGTTCATGGGGCTAAGTGTGGGCAGGATGATTGGGACTCCGACGAATTGCTAGGTACTCCAGATCCACGAGCTCTAGCTGTGTGGAGCTCAGACTCTGAGTAGATTTGGGACACCTGGTGTTTGGGTGTGAGTGTTTGGTCACCCAGGAGGAAGGGGAATAAAATGGGAATGTTTGGCCACTGTACTTTGCGTGTGGCAAGGTGTTGCTGAGGCGCCATTGGGATCTCTGTGTTTCCATGAAGACTGGACTTGGACTATGATTTGAATCTGCTGTTATCACCTAGCTTGGCTCTCGCTGTGTCTTATCTTGGACCTGTTTTGGGTGACTGCACACTCTTCAGACCTTGGATCGGAATTTGACCTTGCTACTGCCTTCGCCCTGTGATTGATGACTACTATCGGCTTTTGACTCCTGGCTTGCTCTTTGGACACCGCTGTTATCTCCTGACCTGACCTTGGAATCCCGGACGACGTCTTTTCACCATCCTTTTGGAGCCTTCGGCTTTATCCACATTGTGGAAGCAGTCTACTGCATTCTTAGTTTGTTTGTTTGTTTCCTGACCAATTTGGTGTTTTCTTTTGGGAACTGTTCCTTTGAAAACTACAGAGCCGGCTGGCAGGGCTTGGACTCAGAAAGTGCAGTTTGCACTAAGTTTGTTTAGCTTTGTTTTTACCTGCTTGTGTTGCTGAATTACATTTTTGTTTGAACTGCTCTTGAAGCACTTATAGTGAAGTGTTTCAAGGTTTTTTCGGTGTTAACATTACTTTTTGGCTTATCTGCTGAATAAACTCTATTTTTGTTCGCTAATTGGCGTCTGACTCTTGACAGACTCCTGATATTTAATTGACTTAATTGAATTGCAGTTAATGATGTTTTGATAGTCAAGTGCAGTGATTTTCAAATATGAACCCTGGAACAAAAATGCTTGGTAGGGTTTGTTTACTTCCATGGAGAGGTAGCTTTTTTAAACCTTTCCTCACAATATAAAACTCAGTGAGAATTCCATCCTATTTTCTCTTATGATGCATTCTTTCCATAAGGAATTATGGTGAAATTAAGTGTTCCTGACTGGTACCCCAACTGAAACAATTACAGGTGCGGGCAATCTCACACGTTCTGGGCTCCTGGAGCCCAGAAGGTACAGGATGAGTGTTTGGACATGACAGGCCACAGGAAAGTCCCAAGACTCCCCGTGGGCCTGTCCACACTGGGCCATAGCCCATTAGACTCAGGCCTTTCACAAAGGCACGTGTTTAATGGGCTATCAAATTAATTCTCTACAGAGCAGAGTTTTCCTGCTTTGTGATGAATGCAATCACTTTTCTGTTGGATGTCATTTGAAACTCCCCCCCTCCTTGAAGAAGCGGGAACTCTCACTTCTAAGGGTCTTTCTGGATGTGCCCCTAAAGAGGTGTTCTTTCTAGAAATCTCTGGGTCCTCCAGCATGACTAAAAGAAGTTGATTATAGAGTCATGCTAGAGGACCTAGACATTTCTAGACAAAACATTTAAATTAAATATTTGAATAAACAAATCTGCAAAAGTTAGCACTATATATATTGGAATGCTTCCCAGAATCCTCACCATCAAACAAGTTCAGGTGGAAAGTGTGTCCTTCAATGTGCAAGGTGGAAAAATAGTGTGAGCTAAAGAGCCTTAGATTTTAGCATAATAAACAAACACTTTGAGGACCATATGACCTTGGGACTTTTAAAAATATAGTAACACTCATTAGCCAACCAGTAATTTCCTGCACTAAGTGAAAACATTTAATTGACTACTACATTTGTGTATTTAGCTATGGCTGCACAAATAGCATACTGGTATCAACACTCTGCATAATTTTCCATCCCACGGTGTTGATTTTCATCTCACTTATCCATCAGTCACTGTGTCTATATCAATATTTCTTTTTTTATCATGCTTACTGGAAAATCTGCACCAGGTTTTTTTAAAAAGCAGCCTTATTCAAGGGCAAAGGTTTTATTTGAAATAAACTATTGCCAGGATTTGGCAAGCTGAGATAAATAAGTCCTTAAGTGATTAGGGCTCTTTCTTTTTAACAACAGCATATCGGCTCTTGTTTATCTTATTACGGAAAATGAGAGTTAAGATATGCACAGGCATTGCTAGGAATTTACCATCTCCTTTTCAATCAGTGAGAAAGTTATGAATTTCAAGGCCAAGGTGAACAAAATGGCATACCAAGAGAGTGAAGGCTCTTCCACCCAGTCATATAACTCAGACTATCAAAGCAGATAATCCACAATATCTGCTATGAACTGGGTTATCTGAGTCCACACTGCCATATAATTCAGTTCGATGTGGATTTTATATAGCTATGTCGAAGGGGCCAGAATATTATTTATAACTGCAATAGCTTCTCTCTATGACCTGCTTTTTTGAGTGGCAGGTCTATTCTAGGAATTTCTAGGCCCTCCAGCATGACTGTATGGTCGTCTGCTGTGGTGAGGCACAATGAGGAAGCAGTTGTGGCTGGATCCCAAACGATCTCTTAGCTTTCTCAACATGCCCCACAAGGGAAATGGGAGGCTGACCATAGAATCTTATGGGGGTGGGGGCTCCCCAAGTCAGTGGAGAATAGATTAAGGATTCCAAACAATGCAATTTGAATTGCATTATATGGTCAGGGTAGACAATATAATATGAGCCCTGGGTGGCGAAGTGTGTTAAAGCACTGAGCTGTTGAACTTGCAGACCGAAAGGTCCCAGGTTCAAATCCCGGGAGTGGAGTAAGCACCCGCTGTTGCTCCAGCTTCTGCTAACCTAGTAGTTCAAAAACATGCCAATGTGAGTAGATCAATAGGTACCGCTCCGGTGGGAAGGTAATGGCGCTCCATGCAGTCATGCTGGCCACATGACCTTGGAGGTGTCTATGGACAACGCCGGCTCTTCGGCTTAGAAATGGAGATGAGCACCAGCCCCCAGAGTCAGACATGACTGGACTTAACGTCAGGGGAAACCTTTACCTTTACCTAGACAATATAATGCAGTTCAAATTGCATTATTTAGCAGTGTAGATCCAGTCCAATTCTAAGTTTTATTCTAAGCTGTAAAGGTGCTGGATCCTAAGTTGAGTTCAATGTGCTGAAAATTATTCTATAAATAAACCCATCACCTTGGCTAGCTTCTTTAGAAATCACTCTAAGTCCTGAAGCAGGATTAACCCTCCCACTTGCCGTAGGAAGAATCCAAAATCACTATCAACAATTGTTTTCATCTTATCCTCATATTTTCAGTCAGTTGGCACCCTCAGATTCTGAGCATTAACTGTACAACAAGGAAGGAGAGAAATAACGGATGCCCATGCATGTGTGGATTACTGGAAATCTTACTATGAGGAATTATATAGCAATCCAGACAAACCAGCTCAGATTTGTGGAACAGAAATGTGGAAAAAGCAAAGTGATTAGAATTCAAGAGATGAACATGTATGTAAATCTGTTGATGGAAATAATCATGGCTGCCAAGTAACAAAGCTAATATGTTCTGAGTGAAGGAGTATGGGATTTTGTTAATAGGGATCAAAAGTATAGCCAGAGATTTCTTATCATATTTGGTCCCTTTTGATTGGATTTATTTTATCCGGATTTATTTTGCTTCATTGTTTCTTGTGCTCAGTCCTCTTTAAAACAGCTGCAGGCAGCTTTGGCTGTGGCACTAAGAATGGCAGTACTTTAAAGAACAAGCCCAGGGGAAATGGAAGTGGACAGTGGGGAGATAAAATAATGGATTGTGTAGAGCTATCTTATTTGGAAACATGTGAAGGTACCTTGCAGCATTTGTCCACCCAAACCATAGTTGTTTATACCATACCCTCATAGATGAAAATCAAGAAATGTGTGGCCAAACAACATCAGGGAGTGGCCAAAATGGCAAAAGTTATTAATTAAGAAGAATTCAGAAACTATAAGCAGATGCAGCAGTTTGCTTTTGTCCTAGCTGATTGGGAAGTCCACAATTATGCCCCCATTCTCTTTCTTCCTAACTGTAGGCACTTGTACTTTGAATTCTCTTAGTAGCAACTGAATTAAACTCAGGCCAGAAGAGAAAAATGGGAGAAGGAGAGAAAAACTTGGATATTTTAAATTCATCTGGAAAAATAAGGCAATAAGAGAGCATGTTATTCTAAGAGAGTATGTTATTCTAAGATTATGTTATTCTGGCAATGAGTCTTTAGGATCTTCAGGGAGTGGTCTTTCATGCACCCTGCTTCTACATCATCTCTTGTCAAACCATTCAGTGACAGAAAATCAGCCTGATCCATTTGAGCCATGGCCCCTCAAAATGTAACGATCATGGTGAATCAAAGGAGGCCAGTCTCAAATATCAATGGGAGGGAATGTAAACTCCCTTTCACCCTGATGAGAGGGTAGCTCTGCTCAAAGGACTTCATTAGAGTTCTCATTTGATCAGATCTGCCGCATTTGAAGTAAAGTGTTGGATTGATCAACTGCAAAGCTGATATGCAGTGAGTGGAGATCATTTATTCTATTCTTCATCATAGGGCCATTCTAGACAGGCCAATAACCTACGAACTGTCCAAATGATGCTTCAGATAAATCTGAATTAATTCAGAGTAAACTGGGATTTTCTTAGCATGTAGCCAGGCCCCTCAGGTAGGTTTAGGGGCTAAAGGGAGGTCTGGGAGCTGGCTCCATGCCCCAAGGAAAGCTCAGAGTTTGAGGTGGGTGTGGAGACTGAATTCCAGGAGAAACTGAGCTATAATATCACAGTTCCTCCTGGGATTTAGTTATATCTGGAAGGGCCCATTCAGACCCCTTCCACACAGCTGTATCAATTCCATATTGAACTGGATTATATGGCAGTGTGGACTCAGATAATCCAGTTCAAAGCAGATATTGAGGATTATCTTCCTTGATATTCTGAGTTATATGGCTGTGTGGAAGGGCCCAGAGAACCTGCAATCCAGATTCTGGAAAGGACCAACATTCCTTTTGTTCTCTATGAATCCTTCTTGAGAGGAATGAGAAGAAGATGGAATGCAAACACCAGAATGTGATTTTCCAAATAATACTGTGCCGCAGTTGCACTGAACCAGGCCTTTCTGTTTCAAGGCATTGAAGCAGCCTTTAAAGCTTGAAAGAAAAGGTCAGAAGTATCCCATGAGTTTTGCTGATCTCAACTTAATTGGTATTTGCCAACATGAAGCATTTACAATCTGGAAATTCTGCAGACATAGTAAGGCGAGGGGCTTCCATCTGCAGACACAGTAAAGGTTATGTCAAAGTATAGCACATGGTGAGTGTATATACACAGATGTTGGTCTGATTCTAGCAATCCTTTCAACTTAAATAAAAGGTGCAAAGAGACTCCCTTCACCACATATTTAGTTTTTATAAAATGTAAAAGATTCAATAAATGAATAGTGAACACAATTTCAGTAAGAATAATTGTGCATAGATAAACTTCTTTTAAGAATCCTCTCATTCTGAGCCTCTTCAACTTTTTCCATTCACAACCCCTTTCTGTCCAAGAAGTTTTTAAGGAGATATAGGTGTATAAAATAAGTTTAAAATAAATCATTTACTACTAATAATCAGCAATTGCGAAGCTTGCTAAACTGGATGATTTCACTGATTTGCTTTTTTAGGGAGTGCAGCTGAAACATTTCTGCTGCAGAGTCCACTGTAACAATGCACGTTGTTGCGTCTAGATTCATGTGAATGCCTAAAACAGCCACTAGGTGGTGTTCAGAATCCTTTTACTGTTGCCATATTTTTTGCAACCCCAACATTGAGCTGTTTTGCTTTGGGACCCACAGTTTAAGAAGCAGTGTTCTAATTTGTGCATGAACAAATATGGAGTTACTGCCAATTTTTGTGTCCATGTCTCCTCCATGGACTCATTTTCCGGTTTCACCATAAAATTGGCCAAATATGTGATTGGAAAGGCCTCTCTTTTTGCTATATACATATCTATATGTAGATAGATAGATAGATAGATAGATGGATGGATGGATAGATAGATAGATAGATGGACAGATGGATTGTTCTTCTATATTTAGATCTCATCTTACCTTGGGCCCTGTACAACTATTTTGAATCCCCAGACAAAATCAGGGAGTTAAGCTAATTCAATGACATTACACACATTTTTAAAATAAAAGCATTGTTAAGCATTCCATATCATAGTAGCCTCGAGGACTAAATACTTGAAGGCACCAGATTCTACCTGCTTTTAGATATTTTTTTTTCATGTCAGGAACAACCTGAGTTGCTTCTGAAGTGAGAGAATTGGCCGTCTGCAAGGACGTTGCCCAGGGGACGCCCGGATGTTTTGATGTTTTACCATCCTTGTGGGAGACTTCTCTCATGTCCCTGCATGGAGCTGGAGCAGATAGAGGGAGCTCATCCGCGCTGTCCCCGGGTGGGATTCGAACCTGGCAGCCTTCAGGTCAGCAACCCAACCTTCAAGTCACAAGGCTTTTATCCCCTAGGCCATCGGAGGCTCCTTTGCTTTTAGATGCAGGTCAACCATGGTTACTACAACTTGGAGGGAGATCACCAGGGAAACCCAGAAACCGGTGACTAAATTTCAGAGGAAGGTAATAACACAGCATCTTAGTCCTTGCCTAAGGAAACCATATGAAATTCATTTGGCTGTTATAAGTCAACAATATCAAAACAACACAATAAATCACAGGGGAAGCAGTTTTAGAAAAGATACCAGCACAAAACAAAACCATTTATATCCTTCTCCATCATGTCCCAGAGTGGGGCCCTTGCACTAAAAGTAAGTAGCAACATTTTGTCTTGTTGAAACCTGGTTTAGATGAGCTCTAATTTCACTTGCCTGTGAAATTCTATCCTACTTTGGCTAGAAAGATAGGTAAGTGTTTTTCTGAAGCTGTGGTCCAGCATTGAGTTCTAGTGTGCCGAAGCATCTTTTGCAGTCAAATAAGGAGCAGTGCCCTGTTAGCCATATGTTGACACTTTCTGCTGAATATTTTAAGGCTGAATAAAAGGAATTTTTTTTGCTGATGATTGTATTCCTCTCCTACTCACCACCTCCTCTTTTCAAAATGTGGATCTCCACCCCCTCAGACAGATTATCCCCAACTCCCATTTCTCCTGAGAGTTAGTATTACATAACTGCAAACTCACACCCCCATATCCATACCCCCACACTTTGCTCACAGACTAAGATGTCATAATAATTAAAATCACAGATGTTAACGATCTTACAGCAAACTCCACATAGATTCTGCCTGCCCCTGTTTTATTTACATCTTCCTCAATCTGTAACTCTGTCCTGCTTGCAAATGCTTCAAGCAGCCTTTTGAACATCATGTCATCATTAAGCATTTAGAGCAATTAAAGATTTATAAACCCTATTGGATTAAGTGGCAAGGCACAAAAACAATAAAAACCCTAAGTCACAACCCCTTCCGCCACCACAATAGTCAACATTCATTTTAGCTTGGAACTGTGGCAAGATAGATATCGCTACGAAGAAAACTGTGTTTACTGACTCTGATTGCTTGATTTGTCCTTATAAAGCATTCTTGGGAACTACTACTTATCAGCAGCCAACTCTCTTTTGTTTGACTTTGGGTTCTTACAAAATCTGTCAGCACATGCTTTATGTATATTCATAAACATGGTAGAAAGGTAGGGGTTGAGTTGAGAACATAAAACCATTAAATAATAAAATATATAGCATTTTTACCATAAGAAATCAATATCAACATAATAGCTTTAATTTTAAAAATAGACAGAAGGTACTTTAAAGACAAAATTGGACTTCAGTGCTAAAACATCATCCCATGGGCTCACATGTGCATCTTTCAACAAAATTACTACTCCTATGAACCAGAGCATTAGTGTTACTATATGGGTGCATCTACACTGTAGAATTAGTACAGTTCAATGTCACTTCATTTGTCATGATTCAATGTTATGGAATCATGTGATTTACAGTTTGGTGAGACACCATTATTCTTTGGCAGAAAAAGCTAAAGACTTTTAAAACTGCAGCTTCTATAATTCCATAGCATTGAACCATGGGAGTTAAAGTGGTATCAAACTGCATTAATTCTACACAGCATGCATACTATGATTGTTGGCTGATTTATATACATCAAAATGGGGTACTGAGATACTTGGGCATAGACAGGGTTTACACTCAATAACCAACATTTAAAAAAAAAAACAAAAAAAAAAACACCAAAGCAACAAGTATAACTACAATTACATTGACTGAACACTCTATTTGCTATTTGTCAATACTTTGTGAACTTCCAAGTCGCATTAACTTTACCATCTGACTTGTTGAGTAGCTTGCAATAATCATATTAGATGAATGTTTTTAAATATGTATACTTATTTCGGATTGTAAAATTGTTTTATAGGTTGTGTTTTATATATGTACATTGTTTTATTTAGTCTTTTACATAAAGTTGCAAGCCGCTTTGGGTCCTGTTTTAGGGAGAAAAGTGGGATAGAAATAAAGATTTATTGTTATTATTATTTGAAACACAACAAGATGAGTCCACAGCAGACACTCTGCTGGCTGTTGTACTGGATCACACGCCGGACACTTCCCAAGTGTCTAGGGCTGTGTGATGTATCGGCAAATAATGTGTGCAGATCCCAGTAAGGTGGCCTTCTGCAGCTGGCAAGTGGTAATTTTGTCAGCGCCGATTGTGTTCAAGTGCAGGCCAAGGTCTTTACACACTGCACCAGTGTGCCGATCACCACTGGGACCACCTTGACTGGCTTCTGCCAGAGTCTTTGTAGTTCGATCTTCTTCTTCTTCTTCTTCTTCTTATTATTATTATTAGTCATACATTCATTCTGGGGATTTTGTTAGACCTATACTAAAGCTTTCCATAACAAACTTTGTTTGGACAAGTTTTGCACTGGTAGCTCCATAAACAAAGGAAAGGTTAACAAATAAATGAACTACTGGTGACCCAGCTGCTCCACTTTTGTCAAAAGAGAACATCTCTTTGAAGGCAAGGAAGAATCAGGTAGGATGGATTCAGATGTGTCAGGAAGGCTGGGCATTACTTCAGAGATGGCCAGAGTCACAGAATTCCTGGGGAAAAAAACACAAGAACATGGGAGAATCAGAAGATTAACTACTGTTGGGTAACTAGAGGTGAAAATATCGAAGTTAGTAGAATGCAATTTGAGTGTTATATCTTCAATGTTTTGAAATTCAAAAGCAGGTCTGATAGATTCATCCACCCTAATAGTGGTGGTAATGGAAAGATAGTCCCACCTCTCAATTTTGTTCTGAAATCACTCATAGTTAAGATAGTAGCATTTGCAGCAGTGCCTTTTCTTTGCTACTTACTTCCCTGAAATGTCTCTGGAAGGAATAAAAAGACACTTGGGAAGTATTTGTTCTTCCTTCTTATCCTTTAAGCACTGGAGCTTGCATCCTCACATGTAATCCACAGTGCTGTGTTTAAGCTTGCCTGGATTATTAAATCCTTGTGGCAAAAAGCTTGTTTCCTGGACTCTGCTCAGCTTTTTTCTTTTCTTTTTAAAAGGGGGAAAATAGCAGTGCTCATCTTATGTCATCAGTGGAGAGGCAGGGCAAGCAGAAGGGTCTCAGACATACAGCTGGTACTACCCATGTGCCTCCCTTGAATTATTTCCATGGACAAATCCAATTTGGGAGGAGGGTTCATTTCTTTGCTTCCCTATTTATTCAGAGAGATTAAGTCCTATTAGGCACCAGCAGATTCTTTTCGTAATTGTAATCAGGCATAAAAAGAATCAACCACTCAATAAATCCAAAATCAGAAGGATGTAATGCTATTAACAGAGACAAGACAATATTTTCTGTTTTACCTTATCAGACACAGTCTTTTCCCCATTTCTCTCCTCTGTCAGCATGGAGTCCCACAGATCCCATCACATGACACAGAGCTACTTTGGGTGGGGCTCTTGGGGCTCTGTACCAGCAGCATTGTGGACGTGGAGCCCAGGAGTGTCAGGTACGCACCTGACGCCTCACTGAAGAACAGAAGAGAAGCCAAAGAGAAAGTGGGAACAGACAGGGAAATGTTGTGGGAAAGGAGACTACAGACTCTAATGGGAAGTAACAGAGCCTGATGGCTTCCTCTGCTGCCCCACAATTTCCCCCACTGTCCTCTGTTTTACCCCTGCCCATCTGATAACGTCCATTATTTCAGTAGCAGATTCCTGCACAACTAAAGGCTACTACTTAACTCGGTAGATTCATTGTGGATGGTAAAATTAGGCTCCAGCTAAAGCCAAGGTGTGCATACAAATGTGAATATGGCGCATTTATGCACATCCATTCACACACCATTGTTTCTCCTCTTAAACTCCACCCACCTATCCATTTGTGATGCTTTGTGGCGAAGTTATTTATTTATTTCTGTCCCGCTTTTTCCCCCAAAGCGGGACTCAAAAGCGGCATACAACATAACGAAAGACAGATTACATAACATAAAATACAACCATAATTCCCAGCATATGTGAAATTAGCATTTCACCACATTAAAAAAAGTCTGCATCAATCTCTACATAGAAATGAGATTTGTATGGCATGTGCTTTATACAGCCAAAAAAAGATTCCAGGCTGTTTGGGGCCAAAAAAAAAAAAAAAAGGATTGAAAAGGGACCTGGAGTGAATTTTGGTCGATGGAAATGTCCCTTCCAGAAACCAGTGATATATCATGTGGATAACTCTTGGCAAGCACTCAGTCCTGCTTTCCACAGGGAATATTCCCTTGAGATTTGGTTGGAGAAAGTAAAACTATGAAAACCTCTCAGTCAACAAGGCCATGGGATAATTGATGGGGAGGGTAAGACTGATACAACCCAAAAAGTAAAAAACCAAGAATTAGTCTATCTGCCAGTATGTTGTATTATCTCTAATTCACAAGCATTCAGTAATTTACCATGGACAGGTCCATGGGTGACTCTACATTAGAGGCATGCATTTGTATGGAATCGCTATTCATTTTCTGTAGTTTCATTCATTTTGTATCAGTTTTGTATTTGCTCCCGTTTCTAAAAATGGGGCGCTTATACAAATAGAATGGAAGGGCTTCCGAGGCTCCCCCCATCCCCCCGGCTTGGTTTTTGGGCAAGAGGGGTGAAAATCACCACACACTGAGGACATTTCAACCCCTTTTAGCCCACCAACTTTTAAAACGTTTGGGTCTTCTTCAGAGTACTATTGTTATTATTATTATTATTATTATTATTATTATTATTATTATTAACACCCTTTGGTACACATCAGCTGTCATGGGGAAGCAGACCTCTCTCAGACTCAGCTTAGGGTTCCAGAATAATTATTATTATTAATATTGATATTATTATTAACACCCATTGGTACACATCAGCTGTAATGGGAAAGCAGCCCTCTGTCAGTACCTGCTTATTGTTACAGGGCCAAAACGAAAGGAAAATGAAAGCAAGCACGATGACTGTGTGGCTTTCATTTTTGTGTCACCTCTCGTTTCCTACGAAAATGTCGTCATTTGTTTTGTGTAGATGAATGGTCGAAACAAAATGAATGTACGAAGGAAACAAAGGAAACATATATCGCGCACATCCCTACTCCACATATAAAGTATATTAAACCAATCTATGCAGCATCTGATGTTTATCATTATGTTCTTATCTGGTTCATTGGGGAGTGAGGATGGAAGTTGTCTTGGGGGCTACATTAAAGGCTAATGGTTTGCGGCTATAAGATATGGCAAGAAATCCTAGGATTCTTATTTACCTATGGAACCAACATGGCATGCATAAGAAAAAACCTCCCTGATTTTTCAAATATTGAAGGTAGTACTGTAGTGTAGCTGCTGATCTGGTATTACAAACCTAATGAGTCAAGACAAGGTGAAGCCTAAACAGTAACATCAATGTCAGTTTGCCTAGTAAACCAGAGGCCATTTGAAAAACATACCCTTCGTTTTCACAAGAAAAAAAACCTCTGTGTAGCTTAGCAAATAATGTGTGGCCTTATTACATAACCTGTTTTCACTGGAATTAAAGCTTAATCACAACTGCACAAATAATGAAGACTTCCTTATGGCAATAGGAATGCCAAGCAGAAAGGCAGCTCCTTATAGCAACACTGTGGCAAACCTAACCAATGGACTGCTGATTAATTTATTTATTTTAACTTAAGCTTCTGTGTAAAATTGTTCAGGCTGCCAGTTTCAGTTCTCCTGCAAAGCTGATAGCTGCTGTCCTGAATAAATTACGTGTCATGCCTGACCTTTCATAAATACATAGAGATTTATGTAGGAATTACTTGTAAATAGTTAGACTTACAGAGGATTTGTTTTTAAATTGGCACACATGGCCGCATCACTAATGAACTTACATCAAAGTTTTCTGAGAGGAAAGTGATATAAAAGTGGGACATGAATTTTGCAAGGCTTCCAAAGACAGTTGGATGAATAGTCAAATACATACTGCTTGAACATAATGTAGCAGTAGAAATTCTAGTGGAATATTTTAGTGAAAGGACAAGCAGTGAGATTTAATATATTTTAAACTTAATTCTAGGCATATATATAAAAAGGAGCATGCACAGATTAATTTTGTTAAGAGAAGTCAATTCTTTATTTATTTTTATCAAATGGAATGGGTCATTTAATGTTTTTGCCACTGGTAGGAGCTGCATTATAAGATGATTTGAAAAAGTATATATATATAGTAGGGATGGGACACTACCAGGTGTTGGGCAGTCACATAGGCCACAGTGGGACCAAAGAAGACTACAGCCCTTGCCATATCACACATTTGTAACTTTTTTAAACCAACCTCCTTATGGTTCCTATGCCCCATAAAGGTCACAGGAGATAATCTCTGGTAAAAATTTTCCAAAGAAAGAAAAAAGAAATAATAATTGGAAAAAACAGGTTAATGGAAGAATGTTGAGACCTCACAGTCAGCCATTCACATTCATTGGGGTTGGGGATGCAAGAACCCCATGGAACTAGAAAAAATTGAATTAAAATGATATTTTTAAAGTAAGAGGAGGCTTCTTTAGGAATCTCTAGGTCATCCAGTTTGACTTGATGATCAACATGTTATGGGAGTCAACCAAAAAATAGCACTGGAGGGCTAGAGATTCCTAAATATAACATTTAAATCAAAACTGCAAATAATCAAAACTGCAAAAGCTTAATCCACAAATATAGAGCGTCAACTGTAGCGACTGTCGTCTAGCTGGGTTGAGCTTCAGAAATGTGATATTACAGTGATTTGGGAGGCAATTCTGATAGGTGTTGCAGAGATTTATTCCATTTTACGGACCTTGACATATGGGATGGCTCACGATTCCATCTTGTGCCCCCTATTTAATGTCTACCATACGTTTGATGGAATGTATCTCAAAGCATGTGTTCTCATAGTCTGGGTAGAGAGAGAAAAACCTTCAACCTTTTGTCTCTGAAGAATTTTCCCTTCTTTTATTTCCAGTACAAATGGTACTACCAGCAACAGTTTTAAAGCACAAAATTAAGACCAATACTGTTTTTAATCAGTGAATTCAGTTGAGGTGTAGTGCAAGATGAGGCATATCAACAGAAAGAGTTCAATTCCCCATTTTTCCTTCCTTGACCTTATAAATAGTGTTTTGTTTGTACATGGCACAACCTTCAGTAATTATGCTGTCTCACAGATATAAAATAGTAGATCGCACAGATGGAACTAGGTTGCTCACAAAGGCATCCTGTGCTTCCCGGGAGATCAAGACATTACATTGAGTCATGACTAGTGCTTTCACACAGAAAACAAACAAAGCAACACTGATCTCATTACCCAATGGATAACAGGGAAAAGCATCAAGGTAGAAGTGTGGGAGGAAAATGGCATATTGTCTTGCTGTTCTCTCCTGACTCCCTTTCCCCCTGAATGTCCTCTATATGTATCTCATTCTCTGAAACTTTCTCATACCTGCTCTGCATTTTGTTTTATAGCTATAAAACCCCCTTTGCCCATATAATGTACAAAGTAGGATAACATTAATTTTGTAAAAGACCCTCAAATGACAAAAGTTAAAGTAGCAAAGTTCAAACATTGTATATTTAAAAAGTGTGCATCTCTCTTTATGTGTGTGCCTGTGGCATCATCAGATATGGATGGAGATAAGTGTTAGGTTAGAGCATTAATTCCAAGTAACAAAACACATTACCAAAGAAAAAACTAGTTACCAAAACAGTAATAATGAAAGTGAACACATCAGAATACACATTTGATATGCGTAGGTTTCTTATTACATACCACCAAGAAAGACAGAGACAGCAAATCCTGTTATGGCCTGATGGGCCTGAAGAGATGAAGATAATGATGATGAGAAGAGGTGAATGGTGGCAAGGGAGCCTTCCAATGAAACCCCTAAAAGTATGATTATATTCATGTATAAGTAGACCTCATGGATAAGGACGTCATCCCGTGGGGGGGGGGGGGAGAGTGTCATATTACTGTGCTGTTATGTCCCATTGCATTAGAAAGCAAATCTCAGATCATGTCTCAGATCCCAGCACACCTTGTTCTTTCTTGCCTTTCCTCCCCAAATCATCCATTTTCAGATTTATAACATGGGTGAGTGCAGTCCTCCCCCACTCAATTCTTCCCCCCCCCCAAAAAAAGAACCTCTTGGAAAAACCTTCTGGGATATAGACTTTCTCTTCCAATCCTACTACTCCCAAGTAGACTTGAGTCAACCTATATATATATAAATGTCCTGTCCACTTGTATGACCAAGTTAACAACAAACCCACTGGACCAAATGTCCCCAAATTTGGCCACAATACACCAACACACCCAAGGTATGTCTTTCAAAAAAACAAACCTCCCGAAGAAACCGGATTGGCGTATATCTAATTTTCAGTTTCCCCTCTCCCTTTTTGGCTTGAATGGTATGCTCCCCTCTTTTCCCTTTACTCTCTGCACTTGCCCTGAGGGAGGCGGCTGTGTTTACAACTGACGGGGAACCCAGCACATGGAGAAGAGCAGGTAGACAGAGAGCCAGTTACCAGGGCTGTACTTCTTGGAAGGGCTTCCCTCCCTCCTCGCATACACAGAAACACATAGACCTCCAATTAGAAACCGGGGGGGGGGGGGGAGGGGGAGGATGAGGAAGAGCTGTTCTCCCCCTGGCTGCCAGTCAGAAGGGTAGGCCCCACCCCCTTTAGCCCCCACCCACTTTGTGTCATAGCAACCCCCTCAGCCACAATGGCGCCCGGGGGACAGGCAGGGTTCGCTTAGGCCTCTTCCACACTGCCTATAAAATACAGATTATCTGATCCGAACTGGAATATATGGCAGTGTAGACTCAAGGCTCTTCCATACAGCTATATAACCAGAATGCCAAGGCAGATAATCCACAGTATCTGATTTGAACTGGATTATCTTGAGTCTACACTGCCATACAATCCAGTTCAGTGTGGATTTCATACAGCTGTGTAGAAGGGGCTTCATATAATCCAGTTCTAAGCAAATAATAGAATATTATAAATTTAATATATAATAATTACTGTGGTGTAATAATACAGAACAACGTCATCTCTAAAATCAGGACAATAACTAAAGAACACTCTGAAAATGGGAATTCCAGACAGTAAACAATCAGGGCCAGATAACACCTCCCAACAAAGGATTCCCCCAGGGATGAATCAGCCAGGCTATGAAGCAACAAGGCCATTAAATGCTAATCAAGGTGACTAATTGCAGCATTTAATCTTGCCTCCAACAGACTCTTTTTTCCACGTCAGACATTATTCCATTCTGTATCTTTGATTTCCATTTTTTCTGCCGAAGTGAAGGACAAATGCAAGATACTTCACTTCGGCAGAAAAAATGGAAATCAAAGATACAGAATGGGGGATGATGCCTGGCTAGACAGCAGTGTGTGCGAAAAAGACCTTGGAGTCCTCATGGACAACAAGTTAAACATGAGCCTACAATGTGATGCGGCAGCTAAAAAAGCCAATGGGATTTTGGCCTGCATCAATAGGGGAATAGCGTCTAGATCCAGGGAAGTCATGCTCCCCCTCTATTCTGCCTTGGTCAGACCACACCTGGAATACTGTGTCCAATTTTGGGCACCGCTGATGAAGGGAGATGTTGACAAGCTGGAAAGCATCCAGAGGAGGGCGACTAAAATGATTAAGGGTCTGGAGAACAAGCCCTATGAGGAGCGCCTTAAAGAGCTGGACATGTTTAGCCTGCAGAAGAGAAGGGTAAGAGGAGACATGATAGCCATGTACAAATACGTGAGGGGAAGTCATAGGGAGGAGGGAGCAAGCTTATTTTCTGCTGCCCTGCAGACTAGGACACGGAACAATGGCTTCAAACTACAGGAAAGGAGATTCCACCTGAACATCAGGAAGAACTTCCTCACTGTGAGGGCTGTTCGGCAGTGGAACTCTCTCCCCCAGACTGTGGTGGAGGCTCCTTCTTTGGAAGCTTTTAAGCAGAGGCTGGATGGCCATCTGTCGGGGGTGCTTTGAATGCGATTTCCTGCTTCTTAGCAGGGGGTTGGACTAGATGGCCCATGAGGTCTCTTCCAACTCTACTATTCTATGATTCTATGATTCTATGATTCACAGGTATATAAATCACACTTACTTGGCGGCTTCCTACCTAGGGAAATCCATTGAAAATGAACAAAGCTTGGCTCCCAGCATTTAAAAACTCTAAAACCAGGACAGTGAATAGAGAACACACTCTGAAAACAGGGAAATTCCAGACAAGAAACAATCGGGGCCAGCTGACACTTCCCAACAAAGGATTTCCCCAGGGAGGAATCAGTGAGGCTTTCAAGCTACAAGACCATTAAATGCTAATCAAGGTGGTCAGTTGACTACGCCACAGCAACACTTGGCCAAGCACAGCTAATGTTCTTCTAAGAAAGACACCACTCTATGGATATATTCCCTTCCAATCCTGCTACTCCTGAAAATACAGGAGGCATTGATCTGCATCCCTCCCCCTCTCTGGGCTGCTCTCCTTCCTCCTAATTTCACTGCTCTCAATCACAGAAGTCCGAAACAAAAGTTAAAAAGCTAGCAATAGTGCAATTTCAAAAGCCAAGATGACTATGAAGGAGAAATGACAGGAAAAACAAAGTGGTGATATTTTGAATTTTCTGTATTTCTAATTATAAAGTAATTTAAAAAATTGTCATGCCAGTCTTATGACACAGGATTTTGGGGGGTCCCTGCACCATGTGATGGGCTCAATTCAACTTTGTTTTTCAACTGTTTTAAATGTGTTTAAAAATGGGGGGAGAGGCGCTACATGGGTTAATGTCCTAAGTCAAAGACCAGTTTTGGAACCATGCTATGGCCCATGCATATGTTGAGGGTCATTCCACAGAGAAGGAAAAGCTCCCGTGATCCCTCAGAATCCAGCTATCGTTGGCTTCCACCATTGACATTAGAATAGTAGCACTTCTTAGGTTTAAAAAAAGATAAATCAGTCATAAAATGCATTCATTCATAAAACCTTTTGCAAACTTCTAGGGTGGGACAATTCCAGCAGAAATTGAACATAGAGTTGAACTGAAGGACCTAAAGATTCCTAGAATGTTCTTATTTCAAGCAAGAACGTGTTTTATTTTATTTTCAGATTTTCCACTGTCAAATGCGGAGGGATGAATGTACTGGTATGTTTTTGTATGAAAATGAAGGATTACAGATGTAGATGGATCATCACTCTGAGTCTTTAGAAAAAATGTATGTTTAAATACTGGATGGAAAAAAATTATACATGAAAGCATATATTACTACCAGGTTTATCCTTTAAACTTTTAACATAGAAGAGCATCTACTATAATTCCCATTATATATCATGAGGCCAAGCTGAAAATAAACCTTCCAGAAGAGGAGGTTCTGAAGAATAAATTGGCCAGAAAGAGATCTGCAACAATGTCTGTTTAACATGGACATTAGAGAAAAAAAATGGAGGGAGAGGTTATTTATATGCAGTTCATATGAAACAAGAAGAGTTCTGACCTGAGCATATTTAGCTAATCTGAGTCCCTCAATGAAGAATAGAGGGCAGGATATAAAACAAAGTAAATAAAATATTTAATAGTTACAAGAGAATAAACAATAAGCTAGCAGTTTGTTTAATATAGAGTGGGATTTAATAGTAGTAGTAGAAGGGAAATTCTGGAGTCCTTTCATACTACACAGTTATAGAGATGTTATAGCTTCCATGGCCAAGTCCTATGTAAATACCTGGGGCTTGTAGTTTTCTCAGAAACAACAAGTAGATCTCCCTGTCTGAGGCATATATTCACACAGAATAACTAAGATGCACCCTAAGGTGAGATACAGGATCTTATGTGGAAGAAAATGGACAATACTGAGGTTGCTTCATGTTTGTTGGAGTATTAAGCACTTTATTAGGGCACTATACAAGCAAAATCAAATCCAGAAGCTTCACATGAGGCAGGTAAATAAAAAGAATGATATTGTGTGATAAGTCTCACTGTAATACTGTTGTAATTACGATATACCTGCCTCATGGGATGAAGTATCCTGACAAACAGACAAAAACCCCACAGGAAATGATAAACTATTCCAGGCTGAATTGGAATAAGATGTTTTCTCTACCTGCCTAGACACCATGGGGGATGAGGCCACTATTTCTCAAGGGATCTCAAAATCAGGGTGCTGCCACAGAAAAGTCTTGATGGTCTCACTAACAGAATGTCTTTTGGTGGTGCGGCTCATAACAGGACCTCCAAAAATTACCTTAGTTTACAGCCAGGTTCAAATAGTTGGTTTATCCATTTTAAATAAATGGATAAATCAAACTGCTCCAAATATTGGTTAAAATCAAAAGAAATAAAATGACTTGTTTGGCTGATGCTATCATGGCACAAGACAAACTTTCAGACATGATCCTCCAGGAAATGAGTAAAAGTAGAGGAGACAAATGAAAGCCAGATAAAATAGTCCAATGCAAAACGTTATGCCAGGAATGTTGTTCCCTTGACCACCACAATCTTGCCCCCAAGAATTATCACTGGTTTCCAATGGTTTTTAACATTCCTCAGAATTCATCATATGTTTCATCTGAGGAAGAATTGCTGAATCTCCTTCAAATTTGATATTATTTAGGTAAACAATCCAGGATACATAGATCCTATTTTCATTTTATTCAAAATTCCTCAGCTGTTTTACCCGAGGAAGAATTCTGAATTCACCTGAAAGGAATTTTGAATGCCACTGCAATATTAGCAAAGGCTTAGAAAATAAAAAAGATTCATGATCAGCTGACAAATGCATTCTTTTGAACATTCATTGACATGAACAGACAGATGTACTGAACTCAAAGGAATGTGGTCATCACTGCACCACAAATTTCTGTTTTGATTGCTTTGCATCAGGCTCCTTTCAGACATATCCAGTTCAGAATAATATAAAAATAAAAACTTTTGCAATTATATCTATTATGAATAGTGTATTCTCATAGGCAATAGGCATAGTCCCAGAATAAACTGATTTCATTGCCTTTAAATCAATGTTAATAGATTTTGAAATAACTTCTGTGGCTATTTCACACCAATCATCTGATTCATTTTGGCTGAAAATAAATTCTGGTCAAATAGTTTGTAAATATTCCCCTGCTTTCTAATATTTTTACAAGCATTCTGACTTGTATATCATAGCTTAGCTATTATATGGAAATGTGTATTTCAATTGTTGCAGCAAAGATGCTTTATGGAGGATCAAATTAGATGTGTAAGTATGGTAAAGTTAAGTATTTCCATCTGTATTTCCTACAAACATGAAGAAGGCAGGTATATGATCTGAGAACAGAATTCTTCCTTTCCCTTATCTCCCTGAATTTTCTCTTCTGGCACCAATTTTCTCCCATCCCGGCCATGTCAGGGTTAACATTTTGCAACCTACCCTTGGTGCCCCAGTTCCCATGCTGATTGACCCACTCCTTGGCCACTGGCAAGCATCCCCAGGTACTGTGAAATAACTGTTTTCCTTCTCATGCTCATCCACAAACTGATTTCAAGGAAACAATGTGATTGGCTTAGGAGCACTGGCTTAGTTTCTGGACTCCTGGTTCATTACACAGCTTCTTCCAGGTCTGTGAGTAGAAGGGTAGCTTTAAGAGCATAGCTGGAATCCAGATACTAGTAATCACTTAGAGAGTACTGGTTGAAAAAACCTCTTGCCATGACCCAGTTGAATGTTCCAGCATGCTCAGTGATAGTGTCAAGCTTGAGCTATTTCAATAGACACCAAATGCAAGCCCCACCAAAAAAATAAAATGTGGGATAGACAAAACTACGGTTAGATGGATCTGTAATTGGCTAAGCAAACGAACTCAAAGGATGCTCACCAATGCGTCATTTTCATCATGGAAAGAAGTGACAAGTGGAGTACCGCAGGGCTCCGTCCTGGGCCCGGTTCTGTTCAACATCTTTATTAACGACTTAGACGAAGGGTTAGAAGGCACGATCATCAAGTTTGCAGACGACACAAAACTGGGAGGGATAGCTAACACTCCAGAAGACAGGAGCAGAATTCAAAACGATCTTGACAGACTAGAGAGATGGGCAGAAACTAACAAAATTAAGTTCAACAGGGACAAATGCAAGATACTTCACTTCGGCAGAAAAAAATGGAATGCAAAGATACAGAATGGGGACACCTGGTTCGACAGCAGTACGTTGTCCTCGTGGACAACAAGTTAAACATGAGCCAACAATGTGATGCAGCAGCTAAAAAAGCCAACCGGATTCTGGCCTGCATCAATAGGGCTATAGCGTCTAGATCCAGGAAAGTCATGCTCTTCCTCTATTCTGCCTTGGTCAGACCACACCTGGAATACTGTGTCCAATTCTGGGCACCGCAGTTGAAGGGAGATGTTGACAAGCTGGAAAGCGTCCAGAGAAGGGTGACTAAGATGATTAAGGATCTGGAGAACAAGCCCTATGAGGAGCGGCTTAAAGAGCTGGGCATGTTTAGCCTGCAAAAGAGAAGGCTGAGAGGAGACATGATAGCCATGTATAAATATGTGAGGGGAAGTCATAGGGAGGAGGGAGCAAGCTTGTTTTCTACTGCCCTGAAGACTAGGACGTGGAACAATGGCTTCAAACTACAGGAAAGGAGATTCCACCTGAACATCAAGAAGAACTTCCTCACTGTGAGAGCTGTTCAGCAGTGGAACTCTCTGCCCCAGGCTATGGTGGAGGCTCCTTCTTTGGAGGCTTTTAAGCAGAGGCTGGATGGCCATCTGTCGGAGGTGCTTTGAATGCGATTTCCTGCTTCTTAGCGGGGGTTGGACTAGATGGCCCATGAGGTCTCTTCCAACTCTACTATTCTATGATTCTATGATTCTATGAAATAGAGATGTAGGGAGGTGAGAAATAAATGGTCAATTGGTTCAGCAATACAACAATAACAACAACAACAACAACAACAACAACAACAACAACAACAACTTTATTTTTGTATCCTGCCTCCATCTCCCCGAAGGGACTCGGGGCGGCTCACATGGGGACAAGCCCAACAACACAAGTTAAAACACAGAAGAATCAATTAAAAACATTATCACTGCATAAAACAATAAAAACACATCAACAGAATGAAAACCAGGACAATAATAATAACTAAACATTCAGAGGGTCAAATTGTGTAGAACTCTGAATAGGGCTCCTGGGAGGTCTAATACCCATTTGTTTTCCTCCTAAAATCTGACTCCTCTGCACTCTTTCATTGTGATCTCAATGACAGAGCTGTCACCACAATATCTTTATGGTCCTGATGAGAGAAAGGATAAGGAAAGGACATTCTCATGGCTTCACCTCTCTTAGTGTACATCTACACTGCAGAATGAATACAGCATGACACAACTTTAACTGCCTTGGCTCAATGATATTGAAATCTGGAAGTAGTAATTTTACAAGGTCTTTAGCTTTTTCTGCAAATGAGTGTTGGTGCCCTGTCAAACTATAAAACACAGATCCCATAACATTGAGCCACAATAATTACAATGGTGTCAAACTGCAGTAATTCTATAGTGTAGAGCAGTCTTGGAGTCATGTTTGATGAGTATTCAAGGCGAAGAATCCTTGCTGGTTGTTCCAAGACTTCCTGGAATGTCAAGGGTGGTTCTATCCTTGTCCTTTTGTCAGCAGCAAAAGACCTGCTGGCACACTTTGGGGACCTGACAGCCTACTGAGGAAAGGCATTTTAATTATTTTAAATTCAATATTGGTTTTGATAATGTTATCTGTCTAACGTTCTCTTGATGTTATATGTTTGCATGGCTTTGTGTAGATCTCTTTTTTTAAAGTAACGTTTTGTGAATTATTTTGAATTCCAGATTTGCTTATCCTAAATGTAGGGTTTTTTTTAATTTGTTTCCTACCAATAGCAAAAACTAGGAAAACAGAACATTGCAAATAATTGTTTTGAACAGCAACGGCGCAGAATGATCTTCACTGTTGCTGTATTTAACTATGGTCTCAACTGTGTGCATCCCAATATAAGTGTCATTTGTGTGCTTAAAGCACTCTCCTTTCCTCACAACATCTGATCTTTTTAAAATAACTAAAGCTGTAATCAAACAACCAAGATAAAACCTGTTTTCTGGAAATATTTTTAATATAAAAACCTATTGGAAATTGCTTAAATGATTCATTACTACCCCCAAGAATGAAAGTAGTGAGGAATTACATCCCTCGTTTCTATTTCCAAAATCAGTCTCTGGATTTTCTTGTTGGTAGCTCTCAAGAAGAGAGGATAGAGGAGCCCAGTTAACAAATAAATTGAAATCCACAAAAAAATGTACTCAACACCAAACTGGTTAACACTAAACCATATTACATTCCAAAGTCCTGCCTGAATGTTTTTGTGTGTAAGGAGCGACTTGAGAAACTGCAAGTCACTTCTGGTGTGAGAGAATTGGCCATCTGCAAGGACATTGCCCAGGGGACACCTGGATGTTTTGATGTTTTTACCATCCTTGTGGGAGGCTTTTCTCATGTCCCCGCATGGAGCTGGAGCTGATAGAGGGAGCTCATCTGTGCTTTCCCCAGGTTGGATTTGAACTGGCAGCCTTCAGTCATCAGTCTGCTGGCACAAAGGTTTAACCCACTGTGCCACGGGGGGCTCCTGGCTGAATAATAAAGGAAAAGAAAGAAGAAGATTGGAAGAGTCATCTTTGCATTTCATATCAGAAGACCAAAAGAGAGGGAAGAACCTACCCTCCCTCAGCAAGAAAAGTGAAAACCTGGAATAGGACATCAAAAAGGTTATCTTTTGCACTTCCAATAACCAAATGTGCTTTCAAGGGCAGTAGGACTGAGAGAAAAGGCTGGAGGCAATCTTTTCCTTACCATAGTAGGCCATGAGAACAGCGAGCTGCTGGCTTGCAACAGCATCTTTCTCATGTCATTTCCTTAGAATGCTGATCTGGACTTGCTCACATAAGAGTTTTATGTACCTTGCTCTTTGAGTTACATCTTTCCCTTGATAGATTCATTGCTATCATTCATGAAAAGGAGCACTCCTTTTGCTTTCGCAAGCATTGTTCTTGAACATTACAGTACCATATGTAAGGTGGGATTCAGCATGAGTCAAAAGGGCACAGGATTAGAGGAAGCGTGTGATGCAAAGCATGCTGCACATGCCTTACAACAGAACTGTTTTTTAAAGCCCACAGATGGTGACATCAGAAATGGATACTGACAGTGCTGAAATGTGATTAGAAGGCTATTTTTAGCTACTTGAATGAGTGTGTCTACAAAAACAAAACAAGAAAAGTTAAAATCCAAGTTTATGTCATGTCTAAAATACAGGATTTTCCCTGCTCCATTCTGTATCTGCATTATATCACTGTTCTTTTCCTTACACTTATTTCTAAGGCTTTGCTATGGTCTGTATTTTCTCCATTTGGAAGACCCATATGTTAAGATACATGTCAGACTCAAAGTCCATGAGCTGAACCTGGCTCACCACATCACTTTATGTGGCCCGCAAGGTCCAGATGCATTCCAGAGCTTGTAGCATTTTGAATGATTATGCTTGTATTTTGTTTTGTTTTGTGTGTGTGTGTGTGTTTGATGTTATTTTCAGAACATGATCAATGGATTGGGATGGTGAGTGCTATGGTGTCTCGGGTTATTTAACAATATGATAAGGAGTGTTAGTTACATATACAGTCTTACAATTATGAACAGCCTTTTGAAGGCAACTATATGGCTGATATAGTCATTGGTGAAAATGAATTTGACATCCCTGCCTTACGATACACAACAGTAACGGTTATTCTCCTGTACCTATGGCAAAATCTAAACTAGGGGTGGGGAGCATTTAATCTTTTAAGAAGACTTGCCTCTGTAAAATTTAACACCTTTGTAATCTAACTTTAAGTACTGGCAATGTTAACTAAGTTTTGACTCTTGAGCTGACAAAGAAATCAGTTGGTTCAGGAGCTTAAAGCTCACTATTGTCCCTCACACTTGACTTTCTGAAATAATTACTAGAATATGATTTTTGCATCCCTCTTCAAATCAGGGCCAGTGATTCACCTCTCTTGTGTGTGCAGATGGCACTTTTTAGATTACATAAAAACTGGCATGTGCTGACTTTTTACTGTGCCTTTATTCTTTATGAGGCTAACATAGGACATGTAGGTGCAATGTTACAGAATTAGGTATGTCAGATAAGAATTCCACTGCTGAGTTGCCATTACAAATACCTGAAATTTCATACAAGAGTGAATATCATTGTGAATAGCTGTATAATAATTGGCTGTCCAGACTGACTAGGTGGCACAAAGGAATGGCAAACTTGATAGCAACCACCTAGCAGAAGAGAAGGTAAATCATTCAGACACTGTATGTCTGTGATTCACTATCTCCACTATTTAAACTTCAGGGAAGCAAAAATATCAAGGTGAACAAACCTTGAGAATTTGGGGGGGGGGGATTGGATACAGATAGAAAGAAGGAATCTGTTTGGAGACATAACATGGCAAGCGTTTCAGTTTTTGTCTTCCCTTATTGCAACTAAAATAGGTATCCTGACCTGTACATTTTGAGCTTTAAAGTATGACAGCAGCAAACAACAGTGCTGACTAGCAGTACAGAAGTTTAAGATAGATTATCTTCTTTTCTTGAAAAGGAATGGCAATAAGGTAAATGCCAATGATCAGTACTGGTAGTAGCATGTTTTAGGCCAGTAGTTCTCAAACTGTGGGTCCCCAGGTGTTTTGGCCTACAACTCCCAGAAATCCCAGCCAGTTTACCAGCTGTTAGGATTTCTGGGAGTTGAGGCCCAAAATATCTGGGGACCCATAGGTTGAGAACCACTGTTTTAGGCCAATAATGTCCATTGGCATGTTCTAAATTATACTGGTAATTGGTAAAGGTAAAGGTTCTCCCCAACATTAAGTCTAGTCATGGCCGACTCTGGGGGTTGGTGCTCATTTCCATTTCTAAGACAAAGAGCTGGCATTGTCTATAGATACCTCCAAGGTCATGTGGCTGGCATGACTCCATGGAGCGCAGTTACCTTCCCTCCGGAGCAGTACCTATTAATCTACTCACATTTGCATGTTTTCAAACTGCTAGGTTGGCAGCAGCTGGGGCTAATGGCGGGAGCTCACGCTGCTCCCCGGATTTGAATAGCCAACCTTTTGATCAGCAAGTTCAGCAGCTCGGCGGTTTAGCTCGCTGCACCTCTGAGGGCTTGTAATTGACTTCATGTAAATAAAATTTGTTTTCACCCTCCATGATTAGAACAGAGGGCTATATAGGGAGCCTGGTGTTCGTTTGGCCACTCTTATTTTCTTGTAAAGAGTGGCATGATAGGATTTCTTCTTAGCCATGTGTGTTCAGTCCCTCTGGGATTTTGTCTTTGAAATGACAGTTGGGGTGGAAAGCACAGAATATAAGGTTGAAAGAACAGATGCTGACTCAAAGGGAAGAGTGCCCTCTACCGAATTTGCCAGTGTCGCATCCTTGCTGTTGTGGGATCATGCTCCAGTGGATGTGAGCCCAGCATTGCTGTGTACAAATAAAACAGAAGATGCTTCCAAAAGGGTTAAAAAAACAGTGTGGGAGATTAAGTACATTTCAAAAGGCTATTCAAAATAAGCTCCCTTCTCAACAGATCAGCTTTCATTCCAGGTTCCTGTGTCACCAGCTGTTTTGACCTTACTGAAGACACCATTGCTCTCAGAGTGAGGAAGCAAGAAGCCAGCAACACTTTCTTCCCAAACCAAGTTACTGTTTCAGTGTTTCCTCCCCAGAATTTACAATAGTGTTCCACTTCTGGATTGAAAGAATGAAACCGGCATCTATCGGTGAAAATAATGAATTACTAATTATTCTTCTTTGCACTAACACAGGTGTAACTAAAATACAGTATGATTTGTAAGTGAAAGGAATAATAACTGTTATTTTATGGCACATGTAGCTCTTATTTGTGTCCAGTTCTATCATTGCAGGGTGCATGAAGCATCCATTACTTTGGTGCACTTCATCCCATGAACCAGTGTCTTGTAACACTGAATTCCCTAAAAGTAACTAGAAGTAGAGAGCCAGTGTGGCATAGTTTGAGTGTTAGACTTCAGGTGTATCTACACAGTAGAATTAATGCAATGTGACTTCCCTTTAACTATCAAAGCTTAACAGTATGGAATCATGGGAGTAGTATTTTTACAAGACCACTACTCTACTTTGTCAAATAGTACTGGCTGCCTCATCAAACTACAACTCCCATGATTCTGTAACAATGAGTCATTGCATTAAATGTAAATGACATTCATTCTACAGTGTAGAGGCATTCTATGATTTTGGGAGATCCGGGCTTGACTCTTTGCTCATCCATATAAACTTATTGGGTAGCTTTAGGCAAGTCACACTCTTTTCACCTTGAAGGAAGGCTATGGTAAACATCCTCTGAATACAACTTTTAAGAAAATCCCAAAATAGCAACAACAAAACTAAAAGTAACCCATTGCTTTCTAATAAAGAGAAAGCAGGGAGTCTCATAAAATGCAACTATATTGTTAGAGTTATTTTCAGGGGTCACACAATGATACCTGAGTATCATCAATCCATCTAATTTTATTTATCAAATACTTTTCTAAGTTCTGCATGAAACATACAAACCTACATTATTTGCAAACTGGTTTGTTAGATAAGTTCCGAAGCAGGGTGCAGTGAGGTGCAGCAGTCTCCACTGTAAGATGCAAACCACTATATGAACGATGTGAGCACATGTAGCTGACCAATCGCAGCACCACAACGCTGGGCAGACATGCTGTCTCGGTTATTTAAGATCAGAATGTTCTCTGTGACTCTGTTGACTGCTGCCTCAGCTCTCACTATGCCGGACTGAGAATTAGTAGAGATGGGAGGATGTCTACTCTTTCCGTTTTGATTGGCTGTCAGCTGAAATCAAGAGTCTGTCTGTAATGTCAATTCAGTTTAAGATTTATTTAGATCTGTTTTCTGCTAGGTGTTCTAAAGGAGGCATGCACTGGGCATAGCCCTGGTACATTTACAAATAGAGGAACGTAATAGAAATGAGATGAGGTCCGAATCAGGGGATGCATTTACACTGCAGAAGTCATACAGTGTGACACCACTCCAATTGCCATGGTTCAATGCTAGGGAATCCTGAGGGTTGCAATTTGATGGCACTAGCATGCTTCTGCAGGGAAGGCTTGCAAAACCACATCTCCCATGGCTCCATAGCATTGAGCCATGGCTGTTAAAGATGGTGCCATTCATTATATTGTATAGATGCACTCAGGGTTTCTCTGAATTGTTTAATTGCTGGAGGCCTCTTCTACACTGCCCTATATCTCAGAATCTGATCCAAGTTTATCTGTTTATCCCAGATTATATGACAGTGGAGACTCATATAATCCAGTTCATAGCAGATAATTTGAGATCAGTTCCTGGGATATAGGACAATGTAGATCCAGCCTGAGATTTTGATAGGACAAACTGGGAGTAGCAAGTAAAGATGTCAAAAGCTAATAATTCTGGATTAATATCAGGATTTCCTCCTGGCTCTTTTATTATTTATTTATTTATTTATTTATAGTATTTATATTCCGCCCTTCTCACCCTGAACGGGACTCAGGGCGGATTACAATGAACATATATATGGCAAACATTCAATGCCATCAAACAAACAACATACAGTATAGACACACACAGAGGCATTTAACATTTCAGCTTCACGATTCCGGCCACAGGGGGAGCTGTTGCTTCACCATCCTCTAGTGACTGTACTTCCTCATTCCTTTTCCAGCATGTTGCTAGCAGTTTTATGGTATTGTAAATTAGTTAAATTGGCCTCCCGCATAAAGCGTACCTAAATTTCCTACTTGACAGATGCAACTGTCTTTCGGGCTGCGTAGGTAACACAGCAAGCCAGGCTATTTAATGGTTGGGGGCTTAATCCGACCCGGGCTTCAAACTCATGACCTCTCAATCAGTAGTGATTTATTGCAACTGGTTACTAGCCAGCTGCACCACAGCCCTGTACTCATTAGTTTTTACACCATCTTATGCCTTAATTATGGGGTTTTTTTGGGCAGGAATCTGGCTCTACTTTAGAAGAGAGTGGTTTGAATTCCTTAGAACTTGCCTAGCGTGGTAAGACACCGGCAAATTTCACAATAAGCAAAAGGCAACTTTACCTGTATGTTAATCTAATACAGTGGTTCTCCCGGATGTTTTGGCTTTCAACTCCTGGAAATCCTAACAGCTGGTAAACTGGCTGGGATTTCTGGGAGTTGTAGGACAAAACACCTGGGGACCCACAGGTTGAGAACCACTGATCTAATAGAAATACTGTGGGAAACTGAGCAATAACAACACACACAGCACCCAAAATGGAAAAGATGAAAGCACAACTGTATGGCCCACAGCAATAAATTATTCGATTGCTTCTCAACCTTTTTCTTTTCAGGCAAAAAGAAAACTGGGCTGTTCTCCTAGGGAGGAAAGAATAAACATGATTCATTCTCCCAGGCAACTAGTGATGTCACTTCCTGGTTGCTGTGATTACAAGCCATAAAATCTACTGGGGCTTCATTAAAAATAGCAACTTAATACATCTGTCAATCCTTTTAATTAGGAAATGCAGACAAAAGTGCATGTATGCCTCATGTTTGTTAATGAAAGCAATAAATTCTGTACACAAATGAAGTTGCCACCAAAAACAATGTTCTCAGAGAAGCAGATAATATTTATTTCAGGTTGAGCAGAGACACGAGTATATACAAAATAACAATGTAAGAATATTTCTGAAAGGCAGTGGAAACTTGCTATAGGAGCAGTGCAAGGGGGTCTCTGATACAGCATTGCAATTTAGAATGTTTCTTTTCAGTACAGTTGGTCCTCTGCAGTCTTAGATTCTGTCATCCATGGCTTCAAAGCATTCCATACATATGTCTATACAGAGGGTACCATAAAATATATACATATTTTCAGAAAGGGAAAAAACCCCTCTGTATCACTCTATATATACCAATAACAAACAATGAATACAAGTCATTGTATTGTCAAAGGCTTTCATGGTTGGAATCACTGAAGTGTTGTGTGGTTTCCAAGCTGTATGGCCATGTTCTAGCAGAATTTTCTCCTTATGCTTCACCTGCATCCATGGCTGGCATCTTCAGATCTTCTCAAGATGCCAGCCACATATGCGAAATGACAGGAGACAATGCTACCAGAACATGGCCATACAGCCTGGAAACCACACAACACTCAAATACAAATCATGTTTGACTTCTGCACTTACAAGAGGTGCAGCATCTCGTTCACATTGTTTGGTAGACTTCTGTGGCAGACATGTAAACTTTTCCAACATCATAACAGAAGAAGCAGGACTTGTTGCTTATGTGAGGTCTCCTAGATTTTCCCTTGTACACACTATTTATAGTACCATGTGTCTCAAACTTTTTATGAATGCATGTAATTGTCAGGCATGTTGAAGGTTATGCTATATACTCACACTTTCACTCTCATTATACTTCCACACCATTCTCAAATTTCAAATACCACTACAAAATGGTCTTGTGCTTCTCGAATGACAACTCCTAACTATCACTTGGTGATGCTAGCATTCATTTGACTAACATCATATTTTGAGTGAGCATCATACTACACATGCTACCATAATTTAATTCAGATTCAAAAAAATAATACATATCTTAAAATTTTATCTTCAAATGCATATACATTTTTTGGCATCACCGGTATATCCCAAAAGTAAACCTTACTATTTTATATAATGGTTTTTACAATGCTGCTGGATATAATTAAATTTGAAAATCCATGGATTTTGGTATCCATGTGGGTGCCTGGACCCAAAGCCTAGTGGATACCAAGGGCCATCATCACAGTCTTGCTTGGTAAGGACATGAGAGAGAGCCTTCTCAGTGGCTGCTTCCACTCTCCGGAATGATTAAAATATTGTTTATAAAATTATTTTCAGGCTCTGAGAATCAGATTTATATGAATTTCATGTTTAGACTTGGGTCCCATCTCCAAGATTTCTTATGCAAGTATTTCAAAATGCAAAAAGATTCACAAATGTAAGTCACCTCTGGTCCCAAGCATTTTGGACAAGGGACACTCAACCTGTATTGCAATAACTGGCACTATATACAGTCAGTAAATGAGGACTTCATTTAAAGAAAAACAGTATTGCTTAGGTATATTTGTATTCATGTTAATAGCATTTCAAGATAGCACCAGTGATGCCATATCTTGTCTACATAATTATTTGCAGAAATCCTTTGTTCAACATGTCACCTTTTCTCTATCCATAAATCCTTCAAGAACACTCACTGACATTTGTTTTGGAAGCTGTTATTGACATGACTTGTAGCTTGTCATGAAAGTAGATGAAGCATTCAGTGTATCTTTTCATTTAAGGAATACAGTGGAAATAGCAGATGATTGAGGGTAACAGAAGGCAAGAGGGAGAATTCAATGCATAGAAAACAAGAAAGTGAATGTACTTCTGAGCAAAATTGCTAGGGATCTTCACTGACACCAGAGATAACACAGATGCCGGGCAACACAGCCTATGTGAGCAAATTGAGAACCTGAACAACCTTGGACTATGATATTGGATGGAGAGTGCGGATGAGCTCCCTCTATCAGCTCCAGCTCCATGCGGGGACATGAGAGAAGCCTCCCACAAGGATGGTAAAACATCAAAACATCCGGGCGTCCCCTGGGCAACGTCCTTGCAGATGGCCAATTCTCTCACTCCAGAAGCAACTCCGGTTGCTCCTGACACAAAAAAAAAAAAAAATCTTAAAATTGATTTTAAAGTCTGATATGTTTTTAGCAATTGATTTTTAATGTATTAAGTTATTTGCTGTTACAGTAGAGTCTCACTTATCCAACGTTTTGGATTATCCAACGCATTTTTGTAGTCAGTGTTTTCAATACATCATGATATTTTGGTGCTAAATTCGTAAATACAGTAATTACTACATAGCATTACTGTGCATTGAACTACTTTTTCTGTCAAATTTGTTGTGTAACATAATGTTTTGGTGCTTAATTTGTAAAATCATAACCTAATTTGATGTTTAATAGGCTTTTCCTTAATCTCTTCTTATTATCCAACATATTCACTTATCCAACGTTCTGCCGGCCCGTTTATGTTGGATAAGTGAGACTCTACTGTATATGTTTGTTTGGCATTGTTGCCGATTCATATGTGAGCCGCTCTGAGTTCTCATTGGGGTGAGAAGGGTGGGGTAAAAATATGGCTAAATAAATAAATAAACAAATAATAAAATCCAGATCACTTAAAAATCAAGACAGTTCTGGTCTGAGGAAAAATTGGCTGGACATAGAACTTCAGAACATTCAGACTTTCTGAAGACTGCTTTACCGTCTCTTTCCTTCTCAGTGTGATTAATCTTTGCAGGTTCTCTACAAGTGGAAAATCCCAGCACAGAAGAGCAAGGCAGAGGAGGGGCGTGAAGCTGAAAGGGCTGTGACTGATAACTCTGCTTTCAAACTAGAGGATAATTTAGCCATGCAGTAGAGCAAAGCAGAACAATGCATCTCTGAAGCTGTTTCAAACATTTCATTGCAATGAGTTCATAGTCTGCCTGCTTATGAGAAGCAAAAGAGTAATTTTCCCCAGTTCGTAGTTATTTTTTTCTTTGTGACCTCTTTTATTCTTTTTCTTCCTTCAATAGCAATCCTTTACTAATATCCAGTTCAAATGATTTGATACAGTGAATGTGATAAGGAATCTTTATCACTATTCGTCACTCTTGAAAAAGAGTTAAACTCCTGACATAAAAAATAGCAATAAAAAAAATGGTTGAACATTTCAAATTTCTGGCGCTGAACTTAAAGTGGTTATTGCAATGCAAAGAAACTTCTAAAGGGAGAATAGAGCAACATGGCAAATGGATGCTAAAAGAAAATAAAGTTTAAACAAGATGCCATTGGCTCTAATTATGTATTGAATTTCTCCTAACTCAATTAAAAGATGCTGAAATAGCACCATGGTTGTGTAACCTTGACATTTGGGAGTTGGGTTCAAAACTGGGAGGGAATTATATTCTAACCTCCAAAAAAAAAAAAAAAACAATCAACTGCTCTTGTAGATCTTTCCTCATGTAATAGAATGAACAGCAACATGTAGTTTCTTGGGGTGCTCAGATTACACCTTAACCTGTAATCATTGCAACAGCCCTAAAAGTTAGGCTGGAATTATTATCCCCCTGCTGTTAATACCGAAATTGTGTTGAATCAGTAATAGAATGAAATACATATGATTGCAAATAACTATGCAGAGCACTGGAAGAATAATTAAAAAAATCTCCCTTTCACCTCTAAGCGTTTTGAGAACAATTCAGTCAAACCTTGCAAATAAACTTGCTTCTAATCCTTTGAGGAATGCCTCTTGGAACCATGCAGAAGTTTTGCTTTCATGTAATACCAATAGTCTGAGGGTAATAAATATTGGGTAAATTCTTGTTTTTAATGCCAAAGGCAGATAAGAAGTAAATCCCCCTCCAAGCTTCATTCCATGAGGTTCTGAGATTTGAGAGATGGCAAGGGAGATCGATGGCTTTTTGAGCAATTCCTGCCCATTCTTTATTTGTTGTGTGGCCGAAAAACAGGCATTTAATCTGTGCATATTTTGGCACCTTCTTCTATGGAAACTTCACAGATTTGAGTATATCTTGCATGCATCAACCATACTTCTATATTACTATAATAATCATGCTATTCAAACTGTACTTTTAATAGCATCAGTAGTGGCTCCTGTTCTTTTTTATGAGCTTGCTTGCTTGTTTCCAGAGGTTGTTTTTGGCCAACTGATGGAATAATGAGGCCATACAAGAAGATGAGTTAAAATATGGTTGACTTCATTTAATCTGTTACCTATTTAAATTTTTTATTTGAGATGTGCTATTGAGGGTGGGGGGGGGGAGCAGTTTGGGCAGTTGTTCTTTTGGAGTTGCTCTTCCTCAGCTTCCCCTGGGAGAAAACCCCTGAGCCTTTGAGAGGATAACTCTGTTTCCAAACTCTGGATTGCTCCCAGGCTAGCCATCTGCTGGAAGACCAACCCAGGGGTCCCAACCTTGAGGCTGCATGACTTGTGGTGAAGACAAAACCCCAAGACCAGCTCCAAGGATAATCTCTTTCCCATCTCTCCAGTCACATGACTTGCAAGCTCTATCCCAGAATCCTATCCCGCAACAAATATGTGCCATAAATGCTAACTGAATTCCCCCTTTCTTCCTCCAGTATCTGCCAAATAGTGACCTATTTAGGAATCCACCCTAACCAATTGTCCATGCTCCTGTGATAAGCACCCTCCTCCACATACACACACACACTGCAAAAGGGGTACAAAATCTTACCTAGACCTGAAGCGACAAGTGGATGTACACTGTGTCAGAAGCAGGAGGGTGCCCTATCCAGTTGGCTCAGGTGCACCATCTGCTAGAAGTAAGGTAAGTGCCAATCGAGGAAAGACTATTTTCACTGAGCAATTACTGCTTGTATGAATCTCAACATATTTAAAACATTAGTAGTAGGTAAAGGTTTTCCCCTGACATTAAGTGCAGTCATGTCCAACTCTGGGGGTTGGTGCTCATCTCCATTTCTAAGGCGAAGAGCCAGCATTGTCCATAGACACCTCCAAGGTTATGTCGCCGGCATGACTGCATGAAGAATCATTACCTTTCCATTGGAGTGGTACCTATTGATCTACTCACATTTGCATGTTTTCAAACTGCTAGTTTGACAGAAGCTGGGGCTAACAGTGGGTGCTCACTCCACTCCCTGGATTCAAACCTGTGACCTTTTGGTTCTCAAGTTCAGCAGCTCAGCAGCTCAGTGCTTTAACACACTGCACCACCAGGGCTCCATTTAAAACATTAATCTCCACAAAAGCTGGCAAACAAACAAGCAAACAAAACAAAACAATAATAGCACTCTGTGCAATCACTGTGATACTCTTTTTTATATTCCTGTTTCTGTTATTATTGCAAGACGAAGGAGAGTACAGGCTTGCTGGGACACAGTGGTCCTATATAAGTATTAAAATCTGGTTAGATGCTGGCTTGAGGTAGGGGTGTACACAAAACATAAACCCCAATGGTACTGACACATGCATCCAGCAGGGAACAGGATATTTAAAAACTCACAAGAGTTTTTCAGAGTAAGACATAAAACCCACTGAAGCCAATCACCGTATATCTCATGCAGAGCAGGAAGCAAAGACCAAAATGGGGAGCAGTTGTGAGGACAGGGCTACTGGTGAAGCATTTGGGGGAAGAAACCAGACAGCTTGGGCCAGAAGGGTAACAAACTAACTCCAGGGAAAACCACAGCTTTCCCATGGAAAAATTGCTTAACCTTTCTTGTTTTGCCCTGCTTTTGTCTAGTACTGATTCTCATTGGACAGAGTGCATCCTTCCAGAGAAGATAAGGAGAATATTATTTGAAAGAATTGTGAGGCTTCATAGCAAGACTTGGGATGAAATTAGGCTTTGAATGCAATAGTGCATTATGTAACATATTTTTAATTCAGGCTTTGTGTTAGGCAAAATAGCAGAGAACACTTCTTAATATGTAGAATACCCAAGGTACATCATAGCAAGCTCCTTTATTTGAAATAAATTGAATAAAACTGGTCTGGGTATCTCTCTAATTGCAGGGTCATTTATTTCTAAATGAATGTTAAAAGCAGCTACATCTGCACATGACATACAGCCATGTTTCAACACAGAATATAAGATATTTATTTTTCAACTAGGCTTTAAAGTTATTATATACTGTTTCTCCAGCATGTTCCACAATACAAGATGCTTTACAAAACTTTTGATCAGGTCCAGCTTGTTACAGTATCACTTCCTGTTATTATTTTTGTTGTTATTCTTATTTTGAAAATACATTAACATTATAAACAAACAAACAAAATAAAAAAATCTATATATACTAACAGGGTCAAGTGCAGAATTACTATAGGAATTATTGAAACTTGTTTATACACATCAGAGAAAATAAAAATGTTGAGCCTTGTTCCCTGCAATTGCTAATCAGTATGCCCTGACTCCACTTTGTGGTAAGAAAGGTGTGCTAGAAATCATGATTTCTCGAAATTGAATTATACCCATCTTTCTGGTAGAAGCTAGTGCTAACATTAAGAGTTGTTGTATGTTTTCCGGGCTGTATGGCCATGTTCTAGAAGTATATGAGAGAATACTTCTAGAACATGGCCATACAGCCCGGAAAACATACAACAACCCTGTGATCTTGGCCATGAAAGCCTTCAACAACACACTGTTAAGAGTGATTAAAATAATTAGCTGATATATATGGATGTGTTAATGGATGGATGGGATAATGGCATCTCTCAGACAGTTCCCATTGAGTTCTTCAGGTGCTCCTTTCTACCGACACATAGAGCAGTGTGTGCCATGTGGCCTTTTTAGAATCTCCCAAGTTAGCCAGATATTTAGAGTGAAATCACATTAACTAACAAATTAAGCTTTATTCACTTGTTTATCAAATGTATTGGTTTCCAGAGTCACAGTCCAATAATCAAACTGCTATAGCATGTTGGCTCCAATACAGACTCTAGAGCTTCATAAATAGACCTCTATTGGAAACTGGACTTATCTCTGTATATTCAGCTAGCAAATATACCCAGCATTTACTGGATTGATGCAGATGATTTTGCTTATAATTTGAATAGAACAATGATAGCATTTTCAACACTTAATCCCTATACCATGTTGGACACAAAATTGACCCAAACAGAAATGTCCAGTATGTTTTTTAAATAAATAACCAGAAATTTAACATGCCTATTCTAAAGATATCCAAAATAGCTGATGGATCAGATTCAGGAACTTATACCGTTTGGTTCCTTTAGATAGCACGCGCCAGATTTGGTGACTGAACAGTCCTCCTCCTGCTCACAATCTGGGAGATGGTGATTACAATGGCAGTGGTGTGTTCAATCTGTTCTGAGTTTTAGTGTGGACTTAATAGGAGTTGTTGAGCCCTGTCCCCACAATATAGTCAGTACCTTGGATAGCTCTTTTAAATATTAGATGAAAACTGCAGAGCAGCTGCAATGTCTCTTTGGCATTGGAACAGAGTAGTAGCATAACTTTTGCAGATATCCTTTTTTCTTTCTTTTTTAAAAACAATATACAGTATAAGTATCTTAAATATCATCATTATCATCATCTCATATGTTCTTTTGTTTTCATAGGCAATGCCGTTGATCATAGCATCTGAGTATGTTATCTGGAAGGACAATTTGTTGCAGATTCAACCAAAAAACCCTAAAATCATTGTAGCTACTGCTCAAAAGTAGAAAAGATGTAGGCTAACTGAAAAAGGTTGACAATTACTACCCAAAAGAGTGGTCTTGAAAGCTCAGGACATAGTTTCACCTAAAAAGTACTTTGTGACTAATAACTTCCCAGAAAATAGCAGTTTCCCTAAATGTACTGTCATTCCTAGCCAAGGTGTGCTAAGGTGAGCCAGTACTTATTTTAGGATCTTTTAAAGGGCACCATGTCTGTATTATTTCTTACAGATTTCCGGTGCTCAAGAAACAGAGGGGAAAATTTTATACTTTACAGTCTGAAAATAGATCATCAGACATTAGATGATCATAAACATGTCATTATGTATAAAACTATGCTTTAAGATTTAAAAAATGTAGAAAAAAACAAAATGCCACACTGATAAATACTATTTAACACATTTTTCAGCTATAATTGTTCAGCAATTATTGGCACACACAAAGAATTTAAATGTGAAAGTAGCCAATAAATAATTGTCTGTTCCCTTTCCATATCTATCTAGTAGGACTGTGCACAGTTCTGTTTTTGAAAACAGGCTCTGGATGGTTCAGAGGATTTGGTTACAGAATCCATGAAAACGAGCCAGCCGAAGCCTTAGCTGGAACAGATCACATCCTTTTCTTTTCGGCTAATGGGGGCTAATAGGGACCAATGGGAATGAGCGAGCAACACTGACTTTACCTGAGATGGATACGGCAGCATGTGGACAATTTTTAAAATAAAGGTGTTGGTTTCCTATTTTCTAAGATAATGAAAATAGTTACTTTTTAGAATAGCCATGCTGGGGAATACAGGAAGAAGGGCATTTTCTGTTCCAGTGCTTCAGGTCCCCCATCTAAATTGCCATATAATGGAGTTTTATAATGCAGTTAGTATGAACTCATTTACTGCAGTTCAATGCATTACAATATGGTAGTGTAGATAGGGCCACAGTTGTGGAATTCCCTTATGAGGGATGTATGACAAACACATTCCTTCTGTGCTTCCAACCCAGAATATTTTTTTAATCGTCACTTAAAATGGTTTTTACTTGATTTTTCAATTAATATTTTAAAAATCTGTTTTATTATAAACAACCCTGAGGTGACTTGTTGAGCCAAAAGTAATTATGAATTCCTCTTAGCAATAAAGAATATAGAATATAGAATATATTTTCTGATGCTATCATGTATCATGCTTTGGGGAATGAAAAGCATTCTCTTCCTGTGTTTACATTGTTGTGCTAACATTTTCTCCCAAGGCAGAGTTGCCATTCTCTTGAGGTTTTGCCACATCTACCCAGTTGCCCAGGGCTGCTCTGGCAGTGCAGCTGGGTTAGGCAGGACCAGATTGGTGGAGATTGTGTTGTCGAAGGCTTTCATGGCCATGTTGCAGAAGTTATGGAACATGGCCATACAGCCCGTAATACATACAACTCGGTGGAGATTGCTGTGGCAGCAGAAGCAGGGCCATCCAACAGATGATGAGACAGTAGTAGTGCATCCTCATGCACAGAACAATCAGGTTCACAAGCCTGGCCAACATGTTATTTTTAAAATGTGACGTTGGCCTAATTTATTACCTAAAACAGTAAGAGAAGAAACAACATAAAGAACTGGTTGAAATTTTCCAAAATTTCTGGATCTCTGGTTCAATATTGTTTAAGGAGGGTGAGATGGAAAGAAGGTGGAGCCATCGGGTTAATTGATTACTTCTGAAAGTATTAATAACTCTTAAGCTGATTACAACTTGGAAAGAAGTATTAGGCCCTCTCTAGAAAACATGATTTACAAAAGCAGCAGAATAGTAGGAAGGAGCTGCTCATTGTAGTTTAGGGTTAATACAGCTAGTTCTATGAAGCATTGTTATTGTGAACAGATAGAATCATATCAAAATCCATCATCATTCCAAAATACATATCGAATCTTATTTTCTTAGGATCCCTAACATTGCTGATTCAACCTTTATCTCCCACTTGTGTCTAATGGTATTTCACCCCTCACCCCTCCCACACCCTCTGGGAACAATGCTTTCCTTCATTCAGATATTATTTTAGTTGATCAATCATAAAGAGAGAATTGTTCAGTTCTTTATATTTTGGTTTCATTTGACTTTATTTATCAGTCTTCTCCATTTCAGATCCCAGGTCTTCTTGATTTGACTTGATGTATAATTTGGTTCTCCTTTCAAGGATGTAATCCTGGAGCATAAAGTCAGCTAGGTATCCATACCATTTTTAACTTCCCACTTTCTTTGCTCTTTCCAACCCAAGGCCACAGTTGCTTGGGCAGCAACTATCATGTATTTTATAATTTTCCTCAATCCTTAATATTTTCGTTATTGCCTAGTTTCTGGGTGAAGAATTCTTTATTATTCAATACCAATTTATGTCCTATTAATTCTTCAGTTTCCTTCTTTACCTTGTTATAATTTTTTTGCACTTTGTCACATTCTCACCACATATGCATATCTCTTCTTCTTCTTCTTCTTCTTCTTCTTCTTCTTCTTCTTCTTCTTCTTCTTCTTCTTCTTCTTCTTCTTCTTCTTCAATCACTCAGTCGTTTCTGACTCTTTGTGACCTCATGGACCAGTCCACACCAGAGTTCCCAGTAGGATGTCACTGCCCCCAGCTCCTTCAAGGTCAAGCCAGTCACTTCAAGGATCCCATCCATCTTGTCCTTGGTCGGCCTCTCTTCCTTTTTCCTTCCATTTTTCCCAGCATCATGATCTTTTCCAAGCTTTCCTGTCTTCTCATGATGTGGCCAAAATACTTCATCTTTGCCTCTAATATCCTTCCCTCCAGTGAGCAGCTGGACATTAACATATGCATATAGAAGCCAAGTTCTCCACATCTGTGCCAACACAATTTTGTGATTTAAGTAGTTATATGAGCAAATTGAACTGGGGTTCTATACCATTTAGTCAGTATTTTCATTTGTGTTTCTCTAATCCTTATGTACAGTAGAGTCTCACTTATCCAAGACTTGATTATCCAAGTTTCTGGATTATCCAAGGCATTTTTGTAGTCAATGTTTTCAATATATCATGATATTTTGGTGTTAAATTCGTAAATACAGTAATTAATTACAACATAACATTACCGGATATTGAACTACTTTTTCTGTCAAATTTGTTGTATAACATGATGTTTTGGTGTTTAATTTGTAAAATCATAAACCTAATTTGATGTTTAATAGGTTTTTCCTTAATCCCTCCTTATTATCCAAGATATTCGCTTATCCAAGGTTCTGCCAGCCCGTTTAGCTTGGATAAGTGAGACTCTACTGTACTTGATTTTTTAATTGAATTGATCCATTATTCAGTGTCTGACTAATTGCTATTCAGGTCCTTTTTCCATATCTCGGCCAATGTTTATTTCAATTTATATTGTTTTCCAACTAATTTCTTGTATATAAAACCCATCAGGCCCATCTCCTTTTCTAATTTCCACTTTAAAATTTGGTCAAAATCTGTTTCTGGTCTATGAAGCATTTGAAGACTGCTGAACATGGCTAGTAGATGCTCAAAAGATCTATCAGCAAAGATATTTGAAATAGAGTTTGACAGGATCAAAACTTAGTTTCCTTTTTAAAGTGTTTATTTCCCTTTCTTTGTTTCAGAAGTGAGTAGTTGTTGTTCCTTGTTGTACATTTTGGCAAGTAACTTTTGCATTGTTTGCTATATTGTTTCATGCTTTTCCTTTTTTTGTTGCTTCTATTAAGGAGAAAAAAACTTGAGGCAGATACTAGCTCGAATACCTAAATGCAATCTGTTAACAACAATTACCCTTTGAAGGAGCAGTGGCATGATCTAAAAGTAGCAATGGTAGACAATTATGGACACAAGAAGTATCAAGAATTTCTCCACAGAATATGTGAAATCTCAAAATCTGAGCTGGAAGGATTTTAAAACACATTAAACCAATCCTGTCTTTTCTTTGGATATAAATTGTAATAACATTTAAGTGTCACAGCTTGATGTGAAAAAAGTGCCAAAACCTGTGCAGTTTTCAAATATTATTTGCAGCTTAGGATTTATTCTTTGCAAACAAACAAAAACCAAAAACAAAATGAATACATAAAAAACCAACATTTTTGCAAAGAAAAAAGTTTTTTATGTTAAAAATCCCCAGCATTTTTGGATGAGAAATACTGTTTTCTTTTCAGGGAACTTCTATTCAGAAACTGCTATTTTCTGCAGAAAAAAAATCAGATGATTTTTTTTTCAACAACAGAATATGTCCCACAGCAAAGATTCTCACTAATCTAGGATATTTTTTCTCAACATGAAATAATTCTTTGATTTTATTTTTTCATAATTTTGTTGTTTATTTTCTACCCTTTTCTTTTCATCACATCGTTGGTTTACACTCCCATTCTTCTTTCAGTTTAGAAAAGGAAGAGTGTGAAACCTGGGGAGGTTTTACACAGACCACTTTTCCTGTGATTAACCTTGCAATGGCAGATGCTGGATTGACCTGTGGATTGTTTAGACTCCAACCACTCCAGCAGCTGCCAAAGTGGGAGGGAGTCCTGCCCAGTGACGCCAAACTCAGCTGGTGCCACTCCACAACCACCCTGTCATTTTCTTTATTGTGGCAGCCAGCAAGAGCCACATGGCTAATTTTGGTCACCCATCACCTGAAATTATGTTGGCAGGAGGACAGTATGAAGTTGGAGAGGGAAGGGGAGGGAAAGTATCACCCCCTACTCTCACCCTTCCCTTTCCATTCACCTTGTCATTTTGGTCAGTTTCAGTCCAGGCAATAAGCAATTAGCATGATCCATGTCACACCCAATAGCTGCCATAACAAGGACAACAGGAGGGGATGGTGCATGCCATCCTGTGTCCTCAGGCCACCCAAGCATGTAAACAGTTGCAGGCAGTTTCATCTCAAAACTGATTCAACTGTTTACATGGCCCCGAAGTTGCATTTTCTTTCAGATTCTGGGGGAGAAAATGAAGCAACCTGTGACCTTGGTTAACATGATTCAAGGCTATGTCCAAGAGCATTGGCCATGTTAACCTGGATCAGCTCCATGCATCATTTAGTCACCATGGAGCTGATACACTGTCCTTTCATACTACATGGTCAATATATATCTGTCCGTGTTTTAGAAAATAATTAACAGTTATCACTGTTTTGAAATACATCCTCCTCGATGGATTGTCACCTTGATGTGGTGAGGGGCTTGCGTGTTGCAATGAACCTGAGGGCACAACCACGGGAGTCACACACTCCCAGGAGTGGCCACAGGGGAGGATCCAGACCAAGAACAATCCGAAGACCCTAAGACCTCAACGGCGGAGCAGGCGGAGGATAACATGGTACATGTTACAACGGCTGTGAAGGTGGAAGAAGGGTGCAACAGACTGAGAAGCCACTCTCGTTGTATTAATCACACCATTGCTGGGACCTCAATCTGTGAAGACTGTGTGTTGACCGGCCGTGCACTGACCTCCACACATTAAAAAAAATCATGCACAGGCATCTTCCAAGAAATGGAGGACCATCATCCTCGAACTACGAGGGATCGCCTAATAAGTAAGAATACATTATATGGTATAAAATGCTATGAAGTAGAAAACATAATGATTAGGTGAACATATCATCATTGGCAACCATTATTCTAATGGCTGGTCTAAAGGATGTGAATGTGTGTGTGTATGGGGGGTGGAATAGCCACCTCCTTTATTCATAACTAGAAATGTTGATAGGTCAAATGTGATATGCCGTATATCTCCTATTAGCTAAAACTAATAAATGCTGGGAGATTAACAGAGATAATGGTGATGATGAATGGAATGATTAACTTCTTCCACTGAAGTATCTATTTCTGGATCACTTAGGAGTGAAGCAGCAACAGAACTTGCCACCCACCTGACTGCTACTTGAATTTGCTGAGGAATAGTACCCCCTTTCAGTTTGCTGAGGGGGAGGCAGATATAAGATTTGCTCCCCCATCACTGAAATAATGAAACAGACAACCATATGGGAATAGCTATGGGCAACATTATTAACTGTTGCCTGTTTTAACTTTCTTCATGAACTGCAATAAACTCTGTGTGAGGGATGAACTTGATGTGGGATAAGCTTAGGCAGTAGGCTCCCTCCAACCAACTCCTCAGCTAACTTGGGCGAGGCAACTGAGTCCCTGAACCCAACTCTGCTTGAGTTGTTCCAAGGTGACCCTTTAGGAAAGCTGTCTTGAGCATTCCAACCGCAAGCCATGAGGCTTCACTGGGGTTAGAATTCTCATGCAGCTCCAAGGCCATTTCCGTTCACAGCTACCTTGGTTGCCCAAACATACAGGTATGTTCCTCATCTTCACCAAACACGGTGCCTTAGGTCACACCGAGATGAAACTCAATGCCAGATTCCTGCCACAGATTAGAGGCTTTGTCCTTATCCCCCACCAAGATGGCCAAAACAGCCCCAATAACCCCTTGCAGGTCATGAAGAAACTGTTGGTTGCCCTCTTCAGAGAAATGCCATCTCAAACAAGTCATGCCTATGGCAAGTGATATCCTTGAAGTGGATATTAAATCCTAACCCTCCATCCAGTGCTTTAAAAATTCTCAGTTCACTCTTTTCTGAGCCACATCCAATTTCTACAGATCATCGCCCCCCTGGCCACTATTGCCATGGGATGTGCCAGACAAACCAATTGTGTCTTAGGCTAAACCTCTCAAATACACTGCATATTGACTAATGCCTTCAGGATTAATGCTCTGCTCTTAAGAAGGCCCAAATCATTTTATCCCAAATGGATAACCAAAACATCGGGTGGAGGATCTTCCCCCACCTTAAACAATAAAGGATATAGAACATTCCAGTGCATGTCGTGGAGATCAGCTGTGATCAACAGTGCTGTGGAATTGGAAGAGGCATGAATTGAGGGTGAAAGGGCGAAACATGTCAAGAGGAAGCCAAGCCAAACCTTGTTAGGATTGCCTTCCATAAGGAAATCGGTCTCCTCATTGCGAAAAAACATGCAAATCCAGAATATTTGTTTATTTATTTACCATATTTATATCCCGCCTTTCTCTATCCTGAGGGGGACTCAAGGCAGCTTACAAATGGCACTTTTACAGTGCCTTAGGCATAAAACACAGACATGAGATAGAATTATAAAAATTAAAAAAGACATAAAACTAGGTCTCTACAGTCACCTTCGGACCCACTGCTAAGACTCTTCACTTGGATGGCAGTGAGTAAACTGATAATGGTGGTAATAGGGTACTGGAGAAGCAGTTTAGACTGGAAAAATATAATGTCAAAAAGATTTCTTTTTGTTAGTTCCCATTACTGATGTCACAATACTATAATGGAAAAGGTACTTTGTGTCTCATGATTTCTTTTTTGTAGGTAGTTGAACAGTTTTAGGACCACTACTCACCTTTTTATAGTTCATGATCTTTATTCTGGCTTGGATTGGACATCCTTTCAAACATGGGGCAGTTTGGAGAAGAGGGGATTGTCTACTGGAAGCTCTACATTGCTCCACAGTTAGGATGTATGTCCACACTAGCCCAATGCTGTAAATAATGCTATCAATCTTCTCCTTTCATAGTCACATTTAAGAGCCAATTTGCCCTCAATCCTTAAAGAGAAGCTGCACACATTGTTATAATGAGGTCTTTAAATGTATTTATTTAATGTAATGTGTTTTATATAATACTTACAAATTCATTTGTCCATCTGGTTTCTGTGGTGGCAGAATAAATATGGGTTGAAGTGTTACTGAAACTGTCAACGGCTTGACAGTGTGGAAATAACTACAACCAGGATCTATTCTTAATCTCAACCCAAATTTCAATCTGTCATCTAAATCATGTGTAAGTAGGTTCCTTTCTCTTTCTGCCAAGTATTGAGGCTATAATGATAATTTCTTACAGAAAATGACTACACTGAATACTCTTCCAAGCATATTCACAGAAGCTTTGCTGTGCTCAGCCTAGACATATCCATGCATTTGATGAGGGATATCATGTACTTTTCTGAATGTCGTATGTCCTTTGCAAGGATAAGGGCCAGAAATAAGTAATGCAAACAAATGTTTTTGAGATCCAATATAGAACCAAATTACCATACACAGATTATTCTTTAGTAAACATGTTTTTGTTTACTATTAGGTGTATAATCTCCAACACATCAGGGAACTGAGCATTGGTTATATCAATAATTAAAGAGACAGACACTAGCAATTAGACTATCCCAATATCCCAATATATCTAGAGAAGTCAAGGAATGGCTGAGAATATGAATAGCAGGATATCAAACATTGAGTAGCTGGTGTGTACATAGAATCATAGAATCATAGAATCGTAGAGTTGGAAGATATCTCACGGGCCATCCAGTCCAACCCCCTGCCAAGAAGCAGGAAAATCTCATTCAAAGCACCCCGACAGATGGCCATCCAGCCTCTGCTTAAAAGCCTCCAAAGAAGGAGCCTCCACCACACTCCGAGAGTTCCACTGCTGAACAGCTCTCACAGTGAGGAAGTTCTTCCTAATGTTCAGGTGGAATCTCCTTTCCTGTAGTTTGAAGCCATTGTTCCGCGTCCTAGTCTCCAGGGCAGCAAAAAACAAGCTTGCTCCCTCCTCCCTATGACTTCCCCTCACATATTTGTACATGGCTATCATGTCTCCTCTCAGCCTTCTCTTTTGCAAGCGAAACATGCCCAGCTCTTTAATCAGCTCCTCATAGGGCTTGTTCTCCAGACCCTTGATCATTTTAGTTGCTCTCCTCTGGACTCTTTCCAACTTGTCAATATCTCCCTTCAATTGTGGTGCCCAAAATTGGACACAGTATTCCAGGTGTGGTCCGACCAAGGCAGAATAGAGGGGGAGCATGACTTCCCTGGATCTAGATGCTATACCCCTATTTATGCAGGCCAGAATCCCATTGGTTTTTTTTGCTGCCGCATCACATTGTAGGCTCAATGTGATGCGGCAGCGAAAAAAGCCAATGGGATTCTGCCAGGAATATTGAGTTGGGATGCTCCTGAGTCATGATCCAGATTCTATCCACCTTTACTGCATAGCAGTAATCACTCAATAGAAAATAAAATCCTTAATAGGTTCATCTAGAAGTCTGTGCAAATCATGAGGAACCATACCTATTAGATGAGTACTTTTTTGCCCCAGTTGAAAGTATTATTACATCCAACTCAGGGGGTGGGGGATGGGGACTAGGAATGGACACCAGCTTGTGTTACAACTGGGTCTGACAGTTCAAACTGTAATTAAAGTGGATGTTGCTACTCAGAACTTCTGTGAAGGAGTTTAGAAAAGCCAGTTAGCATCTCCAAAACACCCCATAATAGGGCAGGGGATTGAAAGGTGAGAGTTGGCAGGACAGAGAAAGAAATGATAAGAGATGGTGAAGCTGGATGTGTGAGAAAAAAAATGGGAATCAATGCACATGCATATGAGAAATCAGGAAAAGAGGATTGAAAGAGAAGAACTGATGTGTTTTAAGAGGCAAGCAGGCTAATCCAAGGACAAAAGAAAGACCTCAAAATACAGCGGTATAAGCTGCAGAAAAAAACCACAAAACATATTAAGCACAAAGATTTATGTAGTGTGGGAAATGTGAAGGGACAGGAAGTGATTAAGTAGATTCTATAAAGTTCTGTTGGTGGTGGTGACCCTCCCTCATCTGAGAGAAGAGAAGTGGCAGAAGTGTGGTCTTCCTTTGGACAGCAAGCCTGGTGGAGGGCAGATAGTGTACTTTGCTGCACACGTATAACGGAAAGAGGCAGGCTCATCTCCTTGCCTCTCCTGCAGTTGGCCCACATTTCTATGTCTGCGTGGAGCAAGCGAAAGAAAATGGGAGAGAAAAAAGCAAGCAGCAGAAGAAGCGTTTTAGACGCTGTGTAGATGCGCCCATAGTTTTCTAGAGAGCCAACCTTTCTACCATGTAATTATTATTATTGATAATTATTTACTGTATTTGTACACCACTTTTCTCAAGCCAGGAGGGGGACTCAAAACAGTGTACAACATATTAATGGTGTACAATATAAAAATCAATGCCTAACATACATATAAAAATCAAAACATAAAATCTAAGCAAGAAACATATAATTATATATTAAAATCAATAAGACCATCAAACATAACATATAAACAACATTTAGATATAGAACTAAAAACACCTAATATAAACATTAAAATCACATGGTCCAAATTCGTAGACTGGGGCCATTCCAATTGTTAATAGATTTCCAAATGTCCTAGTAGAATAATTTTTAAGTATAAATTTAATTTATATAGTGCAAACCAATGACATATTTCTGATTAGTGAACACAGAGAGCTTGGAAATGACATGATTGAAATAATGATTATTTCTAGCAAGAATGGGCCTTCCATGTTCCTTTTGCAGGTAATACTCTTAATGGTAACATTGTTACATTTTTAAATTTTATGAGCCATTGTCAATTCTTATTATTTTAAAAAACACACTTATTTTATTTTGGTTTAATAACTAAATAAATGTTAACTAAAATAATATGTCAGTAATGTGTTAGCAACCTTTAAAGATAGTAATGGTTAACACATAATTTTTTAAAAGCTCAAAGATCTGCCTTCAGAATGGAAGAATGTAGCACTTTTCACATACAGAAGATGCTGGGCATAATATCAACACTTGCATTGAATGCTGACTGGAAGAATCTCCTTCTATCAAAAATTAAATTATTTAGACTTGGGATATCAACAATTTCCAATTTGTTTTTAAACCCTTTACAGAAATTGTTAACCAACCAGATGGTGCTTAAATCAGGATAAAGAATAAAGAGCGGGCAGGAAATGTGCAGTAACCAAGATGTATAAACCTTCAGCTGCTTGAGTACATGGTACATATAGGGGGGAAGTATCATGCTTCATGTGGTATAACAAGTTAAGTAATATATAATCAATGTATAATTTAATGTTTCAAATAACAGATGTCATATTACATTTGTTCACAATGAGCAGTGCTCTCCTTGGTTGCACAGTGATTTGAGTGACAGGTTATTACTGTGTGTGCAGTACCAAGTTGCTAGTATGTCTATAAATTTATGTGTTTTGGAAAAATGAGAATGTTCTGCTTATTATATCACAAAAATATGCATTCTTTTCTTGTTAATTTTCAGTTTGGTTTCAAGCATGTAAAATGGGAGATCACTGATCAGGAAAGCATGACTTGCAATGTCAAATGTGTGTTGCCTGAAAGAGACATGGAGACCAATGGCTGGATATGCTTGCTGAATTTCAGTTTCACCTTCGCACTGCAAGGCCTCTGTAACTTGTAGGGTGGGATGAACTTACATAACTCAGAATGCTTCCAGACAGTACCAAAACCTATTACGAAACAGGTTAAAGTAAACCACTTCGGCTCGGGTACTAATCCCCACCTCCTCCCATAACCCCAGGATTTCCCTCCCAGGGTGGCTATATGCTATCCCAGTTGAAACTGGGATAGCATGAAGCCACTCCAAAGCCCCTAATTTATCCCCCAAGGAAATTGAAGGAAGGAGAAAATAAAGATGAAAAATAGGGTTCCAGATTATATGTAAACAAATTTATTACACAAAAAAGCCTGGAATTGATCCTTCATGTAATATGTGGCCTTATTGTATAACCAATATGTACTGTCAGTTCTGCACTACTCCACATAGTTTTGTGTATATGTTGAAAATGTGGTCTAGTTTCTTATTGCTGTTACCACTGTCACTAAATTCACTGGAGCAGCAGGAAAAATGTGTTTTTTTGTGACAATGTGTGGGAGTGTTATTCTCCTTAGTAACAAGCTCTGTGACCCCCTACGCACCTGATCTTGCTGCAGCAAATTCAGCAACAAAGGTGTTGGGAACCCGAGGGAAGTTTGGCTCAACTCCAGCTGTCATTCTTCAGCTCTTCCTAGAGTTTCCTAAATGTTACATTTCTGAAGGTATCGTATCTGACCTGTAGTTGCATTTACTTTATTTTATTAAAATATTGCTCCCTACCTTCAGGGAGTCCACAGCTGTAGAAATGCTAGCGTTAAAACAATTACAAATCATAAACAATCGTTTTAAATGTTGTTGTTTTTTTTACCAACCTAAGAACTACACAATCTTTGATCCTCCCAGTTCTGCTTACAATATTTGTATAGGTGGTATAATGTCTGAAAGAGAAACATGTCAAAAGATATATTCTCCTCATCAGGAAACTCTTCACATTTGGTTTTACAGATGGAATGGAGCATGCATGTCACTCTTTTTCTTCTTGTGTCCTTCAGGTTGTTTCTGATTTATGGCAACACTAAGGCAACCCTGTCATGGAGTTTTTTTGAAGCTGAGACAATATGGTTTGTCCAAGGACATCCAGTGGATTTTCATTGACATCAAAACCCTGTTTCCAGATTCAGAGGCCTCATCTACACTGCCAGAAAATGCAATGGTAGGTGTCTCATTAGTCTGGGACATTGCTATAATGTACCCAGACTAATATTGTTTAAACCAGGGTATGCCTTTTAATCCGGTTTACACCAAAGTTATAAGAAATCTGCAAAATTGTGGATCTTCTATGAAGATGTCAAGGCAGTGGAGGATACCCAAATGTTTGATGTTTTTACCATCCTTATGGGAGGCTTCTCTTATGTTCCCGCATGGAGCTGGAGCTGATACAGGGAACTCATCCATGCTCTCCCGGGTTGGATCCGAACTGGCAACCTTCAGGTCAGCAACCCAACCTTCAAGTCATCAGTCCTGCTGGCACATGGGTTTAATCCACTGTGCCACCAGAGTCTCATCTCTGGTGGTATCCCCACAGTCATCCCATGCTCCCTGGGTAGGTGGGATAGCAGTGCCTCTCAACTCTCCCAGTCCCCTGTTCTCTCCCAAGTTAATAGAAAGCCTCCTTACTATTCCTGCAGGCTGTTCAGTGAGAAAAAAATGTTACAATTATAAAGAAACTAGCTGTGCCCGGCCATGCATTGCTGTGGCGAAGTGTGGTGGTATGGGAAATAAAGTATTGAGGAATTGGTGGTAGTTAAGGTAAAGAGTAAAGGTTTTCTCCTGACGTTAAGTCCAGTCATGTCTGACTCTGGGGGTTGGTTCTCATCTCCATTTCTAAGCCGAAAAGCCGGTGTTGTTGATAGACTCCTCCAAGGTCATGTGTGATGACTGCATGGAGCGGCGTTACCTTCCCGCCAGAGCAGTACCTATTGATGCACTCACATTTGCATGTTTTTGAACTTCTGGGTTGGCAGAAGCTGGGGCTAACAGTGGGGGCTCTCTCCGCACCCCTAATTTAAACCTGCTTACTGTATTTATGAATTTAGCACCAAAATATCACGATATATTAAGAACATTGACTACAAAAATGCGTTGGATAATCCAGAACATTGGATAAGCGAGTGTTGGATAAGTGAGACTCTACTGTAATTACTACATAGCATTACTGTGCATGGAACTACTTTTTTCTGTCAAATTTGTTGTATAATATGATGTTTTGGTGCTTAATTTGTATAATGATTACCTAATTTGATGTTTAATCGGCTTTTCCTGAATCCCTTCTTATTATCCAACATCTTCACTTATCCTGCCGGCCTGCTTATGTTGGATAAGTGAGAGTCTACTGCATATTGATAATCTTATTTTATCTGCTTAGAACTGGGTTATATGAGGCCCCTTCTTCACAGCTATGTAAAATGCACACTGAAGTGGATTATATGGCAGTGTGGAGTCAAGATAATCCAGTGCAAAGCAGATAATATAAGATTATAAATGGGTTATATAGCTGTGTAGAAGGGCCTTGAGTCTACACTACCATATAATCCAGTGCAAATTAGATAATCTTTGGAAGAAGCCTAAGTGAGGCCTAAATCTGCCTGTCCCCTAACTGAACCCTGGCTGTCCCTTTGTTGCTAGGAGACCAAGTGGGCAGCAATTGGATTAAAAAAATTATTGCTCTCCCTCTAATTAGGACTTTATTTTTCTTTTCTTTTTGTTCTATCAACCTAGAGGCATGGATGATGGGTTGTGTTGTCAAATTTCGAGGTTGGGGGCCCTGTAGTTTTGTTGTTTTGTGAGTCGCCGTGATGCCATCACTCATTTATATATATAGATTGACAAAAGATAAGTTGGAAATCCACTTTTAAAATTAATTTATTTATAGGTTGGTAGTTTTAGAGTTATAGGTAGAGTAGGGATATATTTCTGTTAGGTAATCATTGTCTAAGTATGTCTGTGTTATTGTTTATATATTTATAAGTATTGTTATCTTTTTGTGTGTTTTTACTCTAAAAATAATTAAAATATGGGAGGGAATGATGCATCTGTGTTATGGAATTAATGCAGTTTGACATGACTAATTTCCTTGATCAATGCTATGGAATCTTAGAATTTGTAGTTTGATGAAGCACTGGCACTTTTTGGCAGAAAAGGTAAATACTTTTAAAACTACAAATTCTATGACTCCTTAGCATTGAGCTAACTATATTAATTCTACAGCGTAGATGCACCCTATAAGGCATATACTTCTTAATGCCAGTAAATGCAGCACTATTTAAAGCACATCATATGGAAAGTGAAGTTGGGGAGCAAGAGAGGGAGTGAGAATGGAACATAATAGAACTTTACATACCATTGATGCTGATTCAGCAGATTAATAGATGTTCCAAAACTCTCTTACCTCTACTCTGCTAATCCCTTCATCTTTAGTAATCTTCCATAGTTGTTATTTTTAAAAGTATGTCCGTGTCTGGGATTAGGGTGGTGGGAAATTTGGGAAGCAGTAAAATAAGCTGTTACCCTACTGTTTAAAAGTGAAGAGGTAAAAATAGCTCAGTTCTCAAAATATAAGTTGCATCTTGTGTAAAAAGCTCTTGAGCAAACAAAACAGATGTCAATGGAAATCATACCCAGTCACTTCCTCCACCAGGCCTGCAGCTGCTCTTGCACGCATGCCTGTTTTGCTCCCAATAAATTTGTTTAGAGTTCACCTGTTGGGGACAAGATAACTTCAGAACGTGCATGTTCCCTTTCTCACCCCAAGTCTTTATAAAGAAAAGTTGTCTCAGATATTTGGAGGGAGGGGAGAGAAAGAGAGAGAGAGAGAGCAACAGCCTAAGTTGTGGAAATGTTGCTGACGTTTTCTCAAAGGTGGCAAATTTCCATCACTTGTAGCTTCTTGAATTCTCCAAGTGGCAAGATGTACTGGAAAGAAAATACTTTTTATTTGCACCCATTTAGTGATCAGTTTTATTGTGCAAGTAATTCCAGCTTGGAGTTTGGCCAAGGGTTTAGGGAAATACCAGGCATGGACAAAAATAGCATGGTGGTGGCTACAGCAAAAGCAAAAGCAATGGGTGAATCAGATCCAAACTGGAAAGGGCAGGCATGTGCAGATAAAAACAAGGATTAATGGCCAGAAGACCTACATTTGCTCTGGACAGTGACCAAATTTCTCCACCCAGTCCTAAACTTTGTCCCAGGATTCTTCCTGATAAATTAAGACTGTCTGCTCTGTGAGAAAACCCCCAGCCATGCTAGCTGAAATGTTCTTTAGCTGTGACTCCAAAGCAGGAGTGTCCACATGTGCCTCATGCTCTATATGCCCTGTAACAGTTTCTGGCACACTCAATGTAAAAACCAACACAGTCAGAATTTCTGCACTATTGTCCCAAACCCTGGGGTTTTCTCCCAGCATGTTGGCTCCAGTGTTCGCAAGCAAAACACACTGAGATGAGGACAGAATTAGATGTCAATTTTATTGCTTTGTTGATGAAGGAACGATGCCAGGGGAAAGAGTCCCAGATCTGACATGGCTGTCAGTATTTTATGGTCTTTCTTAAACAATGAACTTTGTTCTGATTGGCTCGAGTTTTCCCACTGATTTGATGTACATTCATTGTAATGTTTTACTGCTGTGACTGGTGGGTTGTATATGGCGGGAACTTCAATAAAGCTTTATTGAAGAAAACCTGATCTGTTGTTTTACTGTTGTCCTCCTGCCTTCCACTGGGCGAGGAAATGGGTATTGGTTTGTGACAATGGTGACATCGGTTACTGATTGGTTATCTGTGTGCAAGAGCCCTTAGGTTAGTGGTTCTCAACCTATGGGTCCCCAGATGTTTTGGCCTATAACTCCTAGAAGTCCCAGCCAGTTTACCAGCTGTTGGGATTTCTGGGAGTTGAAGGCCAAAACATCTGGGGACCCACAGGTTGAGAGCCACTGCCTTAGGTGATAGGATTTCTTGATCCTCCTGAATGGGACAATGAAGAGCTGGGTTATGGTGATGAGCTTTTGGGTCACCTAAGATGAGATTTATTATGTCCCTAAATCAGCTGCTGGCTGACATTCCAATCAATTGTGCTAAGCCTATTGGAGAATGTTCATATGACCCGTGCCCATTGTGATGATAGTGAAAGGGAGAAAAACCAGATGAGGATTCCTAGCAAGGGGGGAGGGGAGGGTTCCTCTTTCTGATGTTAGGTGATTTCATCCATCTGAGCTTTCAGGCACTCTTACTTTTGGATCTGGGTTTTCAGACAATACCAGCATTGCAAAACACCCAATAACTCTGCTGGGAAATCTAAATCCAATATGTTTTTGTAACATTGGGATTTAGACTCCCTTCTGCACTGTAGGTCACTCCAGACACAAATATTTGCACCAAAATATTTCCTAGCCTCCAGATTCGGCCTGTAGGTGTCTTTGCATGGGAAATAAGATTTCTGCATAAAATGTATTTTTGTTTTATGCACAAACATACATGTGCAAGTTTTGCACAGCACTTCATGTATTCTGATAAGTCTGTTGCATCCCTAGGCTACGTGGGCGCCTCAAAACCACACTGGAGCCCAGAATATAAGCAAGCAAGCTGTTTATTGAAGGTTATATGCAAGCAATAGCAAAACAAAGTTCAGAGTCAATAAAATAGGTTTAAATCCACAAGAGCAAGGTACTTGAAAATCTTGAAGCAAGAGTCTATTAAAAGTCACTCAAAGAACATAGACCAAAACCAGATATCAAAGTAAGTCCCAAGAAAGGTATCAAGAATAGTCCAAACAAGATTAATTCCAAGGCAGGAGTCAAACGATAACCACAGGAAACAAGACTAGAAAGCAGGGTTAAACTCTAAGATAGTCCAAGGAATGAAGTCAATACTGAAACACGAGGCAAGGGCCTTGACTAGAATAGAAATCAAGCAGCAAAGTCACTGGAATATCCAACTGGATTCACGGACCAAAGTGAGGCTGGAACTTGAAGCAAGATACACGGCTGCAGGAATACACAGGAACACGGAGCAAAGATCTCTCTCTTTCTTGGATTAGCTGCCTTCCTGTCAAACTCATTATCCCTCTCCAGTGTATCAGCTCCCACATCCAAACTAGAATGTCCATCTGGCACCTGGAGATCCGACCTTGACGGCTGTGAGGAATGTGATTCAAAATGCCTGCTTGCAACCATTCTGTCTCTGGTCCCAGAATCCACTGGGACAAACTCTGGCTGCACCTCAGGCTCTGGCTGCATCTCAGGCCCAAACCCAGAGTTCTCTGGAGGCCCAAACAGAGAGTCCTCTGGCAAGGCAGGTGCAGGAACAATAACCTGCCGAATGGGGCTAATCTCAGGCTGGGCTACAACAAAGTTCAGGATTCTTCTTAACAAAGCATTTAATAAAACTTAAGAATACCATTTCATTTTAAAACTTTTTTTTTCTACCCAAAAGTGATCTGTCCAACCCTAGAAATCTCTTTAATGGCATAGAAGATAGTTGTAGGATAAGCGAATGAAAGAGAAGTAGAAGTAGAAAGAGAAAGGAGAAAAGGTTTCCTCACGTACATGTGACTTCTCACTTGATCTGAAAAAGGGTTTCTTGAACTATACCTTCCAACCTCCCTCCTGATTCTAGAAGGTATAAATCAAAAGAATGTATTTTCCAAGGACTATTACCCACTAGCAGCATGTGTGGCCCATCACATCACTTCTGAAGATATGAGGCACTTGAAATGACAAAGGCTATCCACTTTTGCTGCAAAAGTTATTTATTTCCATGTAATTTTGAGTAGACTAAGAAATGTGATCCCCAAAGACCTTAAATACATTTGAATTTTTGCAGTAAACCCATATCTGTTCCAGGTTAATGCTAAAGCCCACATGATCTGGAAAAAATATTGAAACAATGTTTCTACTTAGGATATGAACCCAAAATTAGAATATGTATGTTCTTTTTACCTTGTTAATGGTGCAGTCCTTGGCACGCTGACTTCAGGGTGAGCCTTCCCAAGCAAAGTGGTACCTACTAGTATGAATCATGATCTCTTAATTAAGGAAAACATATGAAGTGTGGGAGTAGATGCAGAATAAAGGAATCTGCTGAAAACAGTCGTGTTAATCTGGCATGTACCAAATGCTCTAAATTTACCAGCCTCACTGGCAAAGTATTTGGTTTAACTGTTTCAATTTAGTTCTTAAACTGAAGTTTTCATGCTTTATTTTGAATAAATTAATTAGAAATTAATCATATTTAGTGAAGAAATTTGTTAAATTATCTTAAAATAGGTAATTCTGGATATATCTATTGGGTCAGAAGCGAATTGAGAATACAGCTATAATGTATAAAAAACACACAAACAAAGTTAAAAACGCGGTGTTATACTAAATTTTCTTTGACCAGAAGCTGGCCACTTCGAGTGCCCCTGGTGTCACTGTAAAAAGGTCCTCCATTGTGCATGTGACAGGGCTCAGGCTGCAGTGTAGTAGGTGAATTGTGGTTTGCTCTTATCCACACTTGCATGTCATGAACTCTACCTTAAGATTAGCAGTAATGCTGGATGAAATGACATCATTGTGGTTTAACATCTGAAAGTTAAACTTTAAAATCCTGGGGTACACATTTGGATGAATGTTCCCCTGTATTCTTAGCTTTCTGGTAGGTAAAGGTAAAGGTTTCCCCTGACGTTAAGTCCAGTCATGTCTGACTCTTGGGGTTGGTGCTCATCTCCATTTCTAGCCGATGAGCTGGCGTTGTCTGTAGACACCTCCAAGGTCATGTGGCCGGCATGATTGCATGGAGCGCCGTTACCTTCCCACCAGAGCAGTACCTATTGATCTACTCACATTGGCATGTTTTCGAACTGCTAGGTTGGCAGAAGCTGGAGCTAACAGCGGGCGCTCAGTCCGCTCCCGGGATTTGAACCTGCGACCTTTCGGTCTGCAAGTTCAGCAGCTCGGTGCTCTAACACACTTCGCTACCGGGGCTCCTAGCCTTTTGGTGCATAGTCTTATTTTACTGTGCTATATCACTGAACTTAACCATGGGTGAGATTTCATATATCTTTGTGCATGAGTGTCACACATCTTGAGCTATGATTCATTAGTTTCATCTGATGTCCCCCATCCACTATGCTTGTGCATTTCAGGTGAATCACTATCTGTTTCTGCTTTGTGGATACCAGAAGCCCCCCCATAAACAGGCACACTGCCAAATAGGTGTTTTTATTTAGCATCTGAAAAACTGATATTTTCAGTCAACTGGAGGCAATGGGAAACTTACAAGGCTCCCCTTTCTCTTGGGAGCCTTTACTTTCTTCCCTTCAAGGGAGCTTGGGTGTCAGCAAAGGGGTTAAGAAAACAATCTATCTAGCTCATTATGATGGGAGACTTCCCACAGGCTCCCCTTCCATATCCTGCATTAAGACCTGGATTTAAAAAGGCATCAGAGTTATCACTCTTAAGTTTCTGGATCCTTTCCCTTCTGTTTGTAGAGGAGACTGGGTTTACTGCTTCTTAAAGCTGTTCTACTCTAGAGGAAACACAGGCTCACACACTCTTCTCTTCCAGCACCAGCAACTTTCCAAGGTATTTTAATGAGGCCCAGGGAAGGAAGAGCGATGACCTGGAGCTCAGCTGAGCTATTCTCTCTGGACTACCTTAAAAATTCTCTCTCTTGCCCGCAAGCCTCCAATCTCCTTTCTGCTTGGTGTTTTTCCTTCCTTAAAGCTGTTCCTACTTTCTAGTCTAGAGCAGAGGTAGGCTTCTCTTTTTGTTTGCTGGGATTACTATTACTAAAAATAATATTTTAGAAGTATTTCCTGAAGGAGAGGAAGGGAAGGAGAAAAATAAGCTAAAAGGGTGAAAACGCCCAAATGCATCTGCATGGACCCCACCTACTGTCCCTCAGGTCCTCAACTCCAAGTCAGTCCCACTAAATAAAAAGAATCAGGAAAATAAAGGAAAATAAAAAAGACTCAACTGTGATGCCGAATAGGGAAAGAAGAGCCACGACTGGCTCTCACTTGCTTTTGTGTCAGGCAGGTTTTCATACTTGGGGGGGCCCTTCCATTACAAGCTTCTGAAGTCCCGAAGGTACTGAAGGAAATGGAGAAAATGGAGGAAACGGGGGAAATGAAATCTGTGCACAAGCTTACCATCCACCCTCTATCTTGATCCACTTCTAAGGAAGATGAGAGGATGACAGAGGATCATTTCCCAGGATTGACAGGTCTGTGTGTGGACCTGCTGTCAGGTCCCAGGATTTTTTGGTGCTGTCTGGAAGCGCCATATTAGTTTCAGTATCAGGCAGTATACCAATGAATACTAATCACTGGATGCATGAATGGAAGGTTACAATTATACTTATGCCCTACTTGTGTGCTTTTCATTAAGACATCTGGTTGCCCATTGTAACAACAGAATGGATTACACACACCTTTGTGTTCTTACATTCTTAGGATAAAAATTAAGCAATCTATCTATAGATGATCCCGAAGCCTCCGGTGATGCAATGGGTTAAAGCCTAGTAACTTGAAGGTTGGGTTGCTGACCTGAAAGCTGCAAGGTTTGAATCCCACCCGGGGAGAGTGCGGATGAGCTCCCTCTATCAGCTCCAGCTCCATGCGGGGACATGAGAGAAGCCTCCCACAAGAATGGTAAAAACATCAAAAACATCCAGGCGTCCCCTGGGCAACGTCCTTGCAGACAGCCAATTCTCTCACTCCAGAAGCGACTCAAGTTGCTCCTAACACGAAAAAAATATATATAGATGATCCCTTGTGACCAAAGATTATTGTCTTCCAAAGCTAGAACCTTGGTGATTGGTCTGTAAGTGACTGTGGACAACTATTCTGGATCCACATGGCTTTTCACGATGGTGGCATACATTTACAAATAGAAGACAGTCATGAAAATGTCCAGTATTTCATGGGAGCAAATGTCTGTTTGCATACGTGCCTTCACTTCTCCTGTTTACCTATAGCAACCATGTGGATTTCTTATGAGTATTCCTTGCTTAAGAAACCCCTAAGTGGTTTAACATTTCCTACCTCTGATACAGGTATGAACCAGACCTGATATTCCTAGCTTCCAGGATTAGGAAGATCTGTGGGCTATAGAATATTTAGGCCATTAAACGAGGGTGTTAAAAGGTGGAGGTTGTTTATTTGCATAGAAGAGAGGAATCAAGATGAGTTTGTTCCTTCCCTCCCTCCCTCTCTCTCTGACACACATATATGGACAGTATAACACATATTTTTAACATAAGACAACTTCTGTCTCTCTTTTGAGGAAAAAGCTGAATCATCAGTATGTGTAAACCTACTGTATCTTGTTTTTAAATAAAACAATGCAGCTTGTCAAAGCCAGTTCCTTGATTAATTTATTGATATTGTGTGTATATCTATCCTGTATTTCCTTTTACAAATACTGAACAACATTCTCATCATATATCCACATGACTATATGTCTACGTACTGGCCTAAACAGGCTTAGCTTCAGAGAAGGTTTTTTATGTGTTCTTAGATCTAGTGCAAAACTGGTTCATATGGGAGTAGGCTAGATTGGACCCAGCATGTATATAAGGACAGATCTTTGAGCGATTAGTAGTAGATTTTTACTCTTAATTCTTCTGCTGAAAATATTGTGCAGCTATGGAGAGAGCTTGGGATAATGAGAAATAGATTGTTGCATGGGAGGAGAATTTTAAGCATTGCTCAGCCCTGAATCAATTCTCCAATTTAATGTGTATGCTACTTAATAGAGGTGTGCAAAGCTTCAGACCTCAATTTCTTAATTTAGAGATTTGTATGATTCGTTAATATGAATCTCCAAATTACTAATTGGAAAGGGACCATTGGAAGTATTTATTTATTTATTTATTTACAGTATTTATATTCCGCCCTTCTCACCCTGAAGGGGACTCAGGGTGGATCACATTATACACACATAGGGCAAACATTCAATGCCCATAAACACATCAAACAGAGACCGAGACAGACAGACGCAACGGCAATTTAACCTTCTCCTGAGGGGATGTTCGATTCTGGCCACAGGGGGGAGCAGCTGTTTCATCATCCACTCTGACGGCACTTCCTCATTCCAGGTCATAAATTAGTTAAACTTGCCTCCCCACTTTTTTTTAAATAAGTGGTACCTTATTTCCTACTTGATAGATGCAACTATCTTTCGGGTTGCTAGGTCAGCAACGAGCAGGGGCTATTTTTTTATTTTTAATTGACGGGTGCTCACCCCGCCACGGGCTGGCCTCGAACTCATGACCTCATGGTCAGAGTGATTTATTGAAGCTGCTCAACAGCCTGCACCACAGCCCTGCGCAACAGCCTGCGCCACAAATCAAAACACCAGCCTCTGAAACTTTTTGAGAGATTTGTAAACGTTTGATGTTTCAGAGTAGGCCGATGTTGCTGACTTGCTTCCTGAGGTGGTTTCTCCCGGAGCCGAGGCCCCCCCTCTGAGGTAAAAATGGTCTTGACCAAAGCAACAAGCATGAATGGATGGGGCTGTGAGGGGAAATGGTGGTTGGTGGGAGGAGGGAGAGAGGCTCAGTAGCACTTTCCTTCTCACTGTCAGTATTCCCTCAGCATCTGTATGTCTTACTCCAAACTATGTGTCGTACTCCCCAAACTTTACAGCTCTTATCGTTCCCACAGTTCTCTTAAAACTACAGCCCCATTCTTCAGGCATGAGCAGAGTTCTGAGAAATGTAGCTTTGGAAGGCCCTGCCCTAAGCTACATTTCCCAGAATTCTACTCATGCCAGGAGAACAGGACAGCCCATATTAAAGCTCAGGTGTAGGTTAATCACATGTACTTACACTGAAAAGAAATCTTTAAAATCAGTGAATTAACTGTTCTGAAACTTGGCAGGTTTTCTGTCCTGCTCATGTTGTCTCATTGTGCCATAAGTCGAATGGATGCCTCCTGTAGTTTGTTTAATATACTTTTTAAATTGAAAAACTGTTTAAATTCCTAAATATCAGTATATGAACTGAACTTTCTGAAACTTTGCAGAATTAATGCCCTGGTTATATTGTCTCATTGTGCAAAAATTCAATAGGATACCTTCTGTAGTCTTTTTTTTTTAAAGGTGTAAAAACTAAAAAAAATCCTAAAAATCAGTGGATGACTGAAACATTCTGAAACTTGGTAGGCTTAAAGCTGTAAATTTTGCCTACAAGTGTGCCATGTTCTATCTGGATAGCCTTGAAAACAATAGAGAAACAAGCCTCACAATTTTCCCCATTGCTGTCAATGGAACCAACCTTAATGAAGCTTCGGGGATTCAGATTATGAATTGGAACGGGACTCCTCAGAATATTTCCTAATCGAAGTGGGGGCCATCCGAATCTCAAAAATGAATTACTAATAGGATTTCAGTCATTTCGCTCACCTGTTTTACTTAAACTGTTCTCTGATTACTAGGTGTTGAGATGCTAGTGGGAGAATACACACACACATACAAGCTGAAGCCTTTCAACCTCTGATGTAGGAAGTAATTATTTCTTTCTTTATGTACATGCTGTATCCAATTCCGTATGCTTTGCACTAGATCCATTTTTCTTTAAAAGAGATTTGACCTGAGACCTCCCTTTAGGCTAAATGTGCAAGATGTGATTCATAGGTCCCTGACTTTCCTTTACAGTTATCACCGCTGTGTACAGACAAGAAATAGATATAAATGACTAATGGGGGAACTCACCCAGTGTTAAGTCCTACTGAATGCATTTTTAAAAAATTAACCTCTCCCTTGGTGCTTCTTTGAAACATTAAATGTGTATTTTATTATCAAACTAGTGTACCCAATGTTGCCTGAGTTTGCATTTTCTTTCCATTTTTGCTTTTCTTTCACTGTTTTGCTAGTCCTCTCTCTCTTCTTCTTCCCCCCTTTTCCTTTGCTTTCCCATATACACTCCCCACTCTCCTTCCTTCCTTCCTTCCTTCCTTCCTTCCTTCCTTCCTTCCTTCCTTCCTTCCTTCCTTCCTTCCTTCCTTCTTTCCTTCCTTCCTTCCTTCTTTTCCTTTTTCTTCCTTTCTTTGTCTTTGCCCTGGTGGCAAAGTGCGTTAAAACACTGAGCTGGAGACCGAAAGGTCCCAGGTTCAATCCCCGGGAGCGGTGTGAGCGGCCGCTGTTAGCTCCAGCTCCTGCCAACCTAGCAGTTCGAAAACATGCCAATGTGAGTAGATCAATAGGTACCGCACCGGCGGGAAGGTAACAGCTCTCCATGCAGTCATGCTGGCCACATGACCTTGGAGGTGTTTACGGACAACGCCGGCTCTTCAGCTTAGAAATGGAGATGGGCACCAACCCCCTGAGTCAGTCATGACTGGACTTAACGTCAGGGGAAACCTTTACCTTTACCTTGTCTTTCTTTCTTTTTCTTTCCTTCCTCCTTTTGTCGCTTTACTCCTTCCTTTCTCGTCTCCTCTTTCTTTTTCTTGCCTTCCCTTCTCTCATACTATTCCCCTTTCCTTTTTCTTCCTTCCTTCATTCTATTCTTTGAAATCACAGTCTCTCTGCCTCACTGCAAAGTGCACACACATACATACATTTTCCAAAATATAAATCTATATTACATTGCTTATTTTTTATGGAGTGGATGTCTCCAATGTGGCCTTCAAAATTGTGTTGTAGGCCTCATAGTGCAGCCATTTCATCTGTTGGGAGCTAATCCTTTCCATATATATTGTGCTCTTGTGGCTGCATCTGAGCCCTATGTACATAGCTATAGGCCAGTAGCTAATCCTCTCTCTCTCTCTCTCTCTCGCTCTCTCTCTCTCTCTCTCTCTCTCTCTCTCTCTCTCTCTCTATATATATATATATATATATATATATATATATATATATATATATATATATATATGTCTATCTTTTTGCAGCCCTTGTGGATTTTGTAGTAGAAATCTCACAATTAATTTAAATCAGACAATTAAAAGTTCATGTCCCAAGTAGATCCAGATTCATCAAGCCACGCAAGAGCCTTTATGGTACAAAGAAATAAGCAAACCAACAAAATAGATACTTTGGTGTGTGTGCGTGTTTGTGTGTGTGTGTGTATGTGTTCATTCAACCCTTCAGGCATATTTCCCAAAACAAACGGAATTAATCCCAAAATAACATATTTTTTCTTGTGGATGCTTTTCACAGAGCTCAAACCAGCAAATTCCATCAAGTCCTCCTTAAACTATCTCATTCCTCCCCGGCAGTTAGGTGCACTTTACCCCATTCAGCAGTTTATTAATTTCTTTTGAAAATACTGCAGGTGTTGCTCTTCCAAGTGGTGGACTTCCTTGTTCCCTGAAAACACAACTCTTTGTTCATGTCAGGTTGTGAGTTTTTGCTTGCTTGTTTGTTTTTTGCCTGACAATGAAGTTTCATTTAGTAGGAAAGAGAAGTCAGCAATACAATGCCATTCATGAATCATTCTGAAAACAGCCTTGCATTCTTGTTTGTTCCCTTCTCCTCCTCCCCGCCTTCTTTTTCAAGGTTATTTCACAGCTACTAACCCCCTGTCCTATCATACCCTATTTTTGTGTTTATGAGTAGGAATGAACAACTTTGTTTGTGCTACCTTTATTAGGAACCTTTCTTAACGTTTCTTGATATCTTGTTTGCTTATTTATTTATTCAAAATTGGCAACAATTAAGTGCTACCCCCTTCTCTCTTCCTGGCTGCCACAGGTTGTTTTGGCCTCCCTCACATTTGAGTGCCATTTCCTGCTGTTGTTGAGAGCACCAGATACTTTCCTGAGCATTGTGCAAAAGATTGCTGGCAGTTGTCCCATGTCTTCGCAAAGCTAAGTGGCAGCAATTCAGTTGCAGTTAGATGGTAAAAGGAAGTTACATTTACATATGAGTGTATAGAGGACACATAGCTACAGGAAAGGGGGAATGGCAGGGAAAGGTGCGACTCTTTGAACTATATCTGCATGAGGTTAATTGAACTCCTCAATAAACCCCTAAAGGTGGGGTATATTTCACATGGCAGAGAAGACTTGCTAGAGTTTAACAAGCTCCATGTGGTCCAGATGTCCATGATCACAGTCCACAAGCCAGGTATGGGTCCTGTTGCAATCTTGCATCACAGCAATGATTATTCAGATACCTACTGCCTATAATATTGGAGGTAATATATTGCAACCATTAGCTAAGGGAATTTGCAAGACCAAGAATTTGGGGGGTGAGGACAGTTTAAAAAGAATCAAAGTCATAGAGGTGTTTAAGGCAACAAACCTTCCAAAGGATGCATTCAGCTCTTTGCAATTTTGATATTACCTTAACAGAATAGCTTTTAGGAGTTTAGATAATTTGTGGAGATTCCTGGGATCAGAAGTCAAGTGTAGTCTGTTTCAGTGGGCATTTGCTAGTATCTGAGGTGAAACACAATGGCAAAACATTGCACTAGTTGTCATCTGGAATGGAAAATTGAGATTTGCATTTGGACAAATATCATTTCTGCCACCTTTTACATTTTGGCTGCTGCTAGTTTTCTAACCTTAATCCAACCCATTCACAGATTGTGCAGCTGCAACTTTCGAAACAGGGTCTTATTCTTTCTACCTCAATGGAATATTTGTGGACTATACAAACATTTAAGAAGTTTCCGCTTTTTCTCAAGTGAGATTAGAACAGCACCAAGAACATGTGCATTAGAAATGTACTCCTTAATGGATTCTAAAATATTTAGGAGAAAAATGGTATAAATTGGTCAGAGGCTTACTATGTTTTAATATGGCCATAGTATTGCAGACTGTACAGTCTGCTGCTCCTGAAAAACTACCAGAGGCTATATGAAACTGCAAAGAGGTTTCTTGTATTTGTACACATTTTGGCTTGACAACCATCCCCCAGATGCACTTTTGACTGATGTAGAAGAATAGAACTGGGTTATATCCCTTTTACACCCATGATCAAAGATAAGCCTGAAAATGTAACTTTAAATGAACTGCATCTCACAGAATCTCTTCTGATATCTTGCATAATAGACCAGGTAGAGTGGAGAATTTTGTTAGTGTTTTCATCACAGACTGTGGAAATGTTTATCTCAAAGCTTTATTCAGTGCTTGGAAATTATCTTATTTTTGACCTTCAGCTCCTAGAATCTCCCAGTTTTGAAAGGTAGTTGCATAGGAAAAAAAAGGTAATTTCCAGAGCTACATCTACATCTGTACCCTATGAAAGCTATGGGGGAGGAATAATCTCCATCCTGCTCTACCTAAAACTGGAAAGGAATAGTGAAAGAAAAGTCAACCTGATTTTCCAAGCATTAAATGTTAAACTTGGCAGTTTCATATGTTTTGTTTGTGTAACCTGCAGAATCTGGACTGGATATGGTCTAAAGAACGGTTGCTGGCTAGGACATTGTATCTTTTTAAACTGGAACTCATCAGAGATAATCACTATTAACATGTCAGCCTGTTCTTTTTCCATTTCCATATAATGTAATCCTCAGGTGAATAAAAATGTCAAACAATTTCTTCAGAGGGCCTTTATTCAGATTTTAATCCAAAATGAATATATGATTGGTTAAAAAAAAATTCAAACACCAAACAATTAAACAAACCCAAGGCAAGCTGGGTAATGTTGAACTTCTAAATTAACAGGACAGAAACCTTTAAAGTGTTTACTGAACATTTATTGAAACCCAATAAGTATAGTCATATATAAAGGTAAAGGTAAAGGTAAAGGTTTCCCTTGACGTTAACTCCAGTCATGTCTGACTCTGGGGTTGGTGCTCATCTCCATTTCTAAGCCAAAGAGCCAGCGTTGTCCGTAGACACCTCCAAGGTCATATGGCTGGCATGACTGCATGGAGCACCGTTACCTTCCTGCCGGAGTGGTACCTATTGATCTACTCACATTGGCATGTTTTTGAACTGCTAGGTTGGCAGAAGCTGGAGCAACAGCGGGCGTTCACTCCGCTCCCGGGATTTGAACCTGGGACCTTTCGGTCTGCAAGTTCAGCAGCTCATTGCTTTAACACACTTCACCACTGGGGCTGATTATTCTATTGTAGCATACACTTTGGAAGAAATTATTCTTCTGAGAATCAAGTGCTGGCAGCTAGATGGTCTCTCCTTTTCTGTGCGATTAATCTGTCTGTTGGTTGCAGTGATGAACCAAGATGCCACTTACTTAAGACTGAACAGGTACTTTCCAATATTTAATTCAATGAAGATATGCCTATTTCTACTACTGTAACAATGTTATGATTTATATTACACAAACTATGACATTTGTAACGTATGGAAGATTGAGATCAACAAACCAAAGACTTTGTATCAAGAGTGTAAAATAATTTAAGATATTATTGGGACTTTTAAAATAATAAAATACTGAGATCTGGGTACCCTACTTTTTCTCCAGCTTCAGAGGACCTTTCCAGACAGGCCCTATATCCCAGGATCTGATCCCAGGTTTTCTGCTTTAAACTGGATTATATGAGTCCGCACTGCCAGATAATCTGGGATAAACAGAAAACCTGCGATCAGATCCTGGGATATAGAACCTGTCTGGAAGGGCCCAGAATAATAAAAAGTGTGGATGTTTTCTTGTCTTATGTGCATATATGTGTGTTGAGACTACATTCATTTCATCTTTCTTTTTGCCTTCAGTGGAGAGGTCTGTCCTGGCTAACTCTATGAGATGCCATCTCAGAGACTACAGGACTGTACTGTAAATGAATGGATAAATAAACATTGAGCTATTCACGAAGCCCCACATTTTCTTGAATGCTCATATTGAAAGTTTTGTAGAAGATCACTTGAAATCCTCACTTAGCCATTAACTACACAAGGGACAGATTGAATTGGGGGACTTTCAGTCAGAATTAGACTTAACACACATGGGAGTGATTGCTTAAGTGTACTGCAATATACCCCTTGTTATGTTATACATTATGTGTGTGCTGCATACCTCCCACCCCACACACACAAATGGCATGGATTTGCAGAGAACAAATGGTCCAAAATTTAAATGGAAGACCACACAGTGAGCTTGATGAATGAGGAGAAGGCCTCTCCTTTCTTAACCTTGGCCAAATTCCAGCAATCTCTCCACTTCAATTGAAGAGAAATATAATATCAGAAAATTGCAATTACTGAGCAAAACTGTTTATAAACACTTATGTTTTATGTATTTTCCACAAGCACAAGGCATCTGCTGCATAAAGTATTTAATGTTTTTAAAATTCACTTACTAACTTTTTCCACATTGAACATATGACTATATTCAGATATATTGGAGGGACATACTCATAACTGATGGGTAATAAATGCACAATACATCAGAACTGAAGATATGGCATGAAGGAGGCACAGTGCATAAGTGGTGTTATATTATCTTTTGATTTGCAAAAATACTTGTGTTAAAAAAGGTAAAGGTTTCCCTTTGACATTAAGTCTAGTCGTGTCCGACTCTGGGGGGTGGTGCTCATCTCCATTTCAAAGTCGAAGAGCCGTCATTGTCAGTAGACACCTCCTAAGATCATGTGGCCTACATGACTGCATGGAGCGCAGTTACCTTCCTAACAAAGCAGTATCTATTGATCTACTCACATTTGCATGTTTTCAAACTGCTAGGTTTGCAGAAGCTGAGGCTAACAATAGAAACTCACTCCATCCGCAGATTCGAACCACCCACCTTCTGATCAGCAAGTTCTGCAACCTAAAACAGTATGGTTGCCGGATAGATTATCCCAAATTCTGAGATTTCTGGGCCAGAACCAGAGAGATAGGGATGGCTCTTCGATGATATCATTAGATAAGTCCTAGTGATGTCATCAAGCATTATCCATGAAGTAGCAATAATAGTTGCTCATAGTTTGTTATTCAAATACATATACAGCAAGAATTTTAATATATATTTAGAAATTAAAACAAACATCTAAAGGTGAAGTGAGGAGATTATTCCTTCTCATCTACATATGACGAATGGAGAATAAATGTTCTTTGTAATACTACAAGAAAACTTGCATTAAAATTGCACAAAATCAAGATAGACATTTAGAAGCTGAAATCAATTAAAATTTGCAAATTGCAAGTTTCAAGCTGCACAGTCAGAAGACTACAAAGTTTTCCTGAACATTGGGAATGAAGAGAGGGAGGAAGAGATGGGGAAAGGAAAGGAAAGGAAAGGAAAGGAAAGGAAAGGAAAGAGATAGCTGAATGGCAGGAGGCTTTCATAGGTTTTAATAACTCAGTTAGAGCTCACCCTACACATTTTTCAGAGTTTAAACTTCTATCTTCTGCCTGAAGGTGATCCATGGAAACTAGAGTGACTCTGAGATCTATAAACCCTAAAAGATGTTTTTTGGTGACTGGGAGAGTAGCAAGGTTTATTTGGCATACACTTTAGTGGAGAGCAATCTCTTCATCTAATGCAAATGTAGTGTAATTGTCTATGGCTCATTCAAATACCCCCTTCTGAGTTTGTTTTCAACATATTTTGCAAGGGTGAGTTTGTTTGTTTTTAGGAAGGTTAAATTATAGTCAGGTATCGTTAAAAGATCCTTAAAAGCAAATATAGAAGCCAATTTCAGCCCACAATTTCTATAACTTAGGGGTTTTTTTCGTGTCAGGAGCAACTTGAGAAACTGCAAGTCACTTCTGGAGTGAGAGAATTGGCCGTCTGCAAGGACGTTGCCCAGGGGATGCCCGGATGTTTTGATGTTTTTACCATCCTTGTTGGAGGCTTCTCTCATGTCGCCTCATGGAGCTGGAGCTGATAGAGGGAGTTCATCCGCGCTCTCCCCGGGTGGGATTTGAACCTGGCAGCCTTCAAGTCAGCAACCCAACCTTCAAGTCACAAGGCTTTAACCCACTACGCCAGCGGGGGCTCCTATCACTTAGTTAGAATCATAGAATCATAGAGTTGGAAGAGACCTCGTGAGCCATCCAGTCCAACCTCCTGCCAAGAAACAAGAAAATCACATTCAACAAATTTCACAGCTGTTAATTCTACTCAGATACTCAAGTTTCATCAATGGCTTGGGCAAGGTCCCTGCTACCAATTCCATCTGATTTTGTCACTACCAGCCATGAATTTTAATCCTTGAAAGTAATCTATTGTAAAATATCCTAGTGTCCCTGTATCAGGAAAAAGGCAGGATAAACATAAAGTAAGTAAATAAAAATAATAAATATTTATATCTTAAGCATATAAAGAATTCAGGGGTTTAAGTGATGAAAAACACAGTGGCCAACTTCTCAAACTAAGGTGGATTTTACACCAGTTCTCTACAGGGGCTCCTTATCATTGTCATTTTGCTAGCATAATTCTTGGTGTGGTTTTTGATGAATGAAGGATTAAATGATTTGAATAGGAGTGCATTCCCATTTGGCTTTTTCCAGTAGGCTCGGACAAAAACAAACTGCTTCAGATTCTCTTAGTCTGTGTGTTCTTTCTCATTGATAACTTCTTTGATTGTGATCACACTCTGATGTTGTTTACCAACATGGATTTTGGTTTTCATCTGTGAAATGCTGGTGGGTATAATCTTTCAGGACCGAAGTAACAAGAGTACTCAACACTGACATTCTCTGGATGGGTACCAGAAAGGTACCAACCAACTTCTTAACCCATTAAAAGATATTACATTGTAAGTGTGTTCAGCAGCATGACTCCATTCTGATATTGGATATACAGAGGCAGCTTCCCCAGACAGCCGAGTTTAGGAGTCATGTTGTGCATTCAAAAATGGAATGTAAGGACATTCAGTTTTCTGTGGTGTTTTTATATTTTTGCTACTAGAGATAGACATACTTCTGGGATTTTCTGTCTTGTGTATTGAAATAATCTAAAAGCCACAATTTCTGTTGTGACTGGAAAGCAATATTATTTGTTTCTTTGTCTTAGGCACCAAAATGCCTGAAGTGCTATTGTACAATATATCCATCTAATTGCTACATTTCAGCACTTACAGTTTATTTTATTTATTGAATTTATACCCCACCTTTCCCCCCAGATGCTCAGAAACCTATACATCTCACAAAGGTGGACTATAGTAGTGATCAACTTCTCTAGAACTGCCTCTGAATAATATGTGATTCTGTAAATCATCTGAGCAAGTCATAAGTTTGGTTTGCAAATAATTCAAAAAGTTAGTTTCAGCTGCAAAAAATCATAAATGTTTGCCTGTCTTTCTACTGTCTCCCCTTCTTACACTTACAAGATTTGGGTGTCAAGTTCTGCTTTATTTCATAGCTTTAACAACAAAAGAAAGGGCTAAGAAGGAATTTCTCATAAATTCTTGAGCATTCAAAGGTGAGTCAAAAGGAGTGGAGAAAGTACAAGACCTTGGAGCAGCCCAAACAGTTCATCAACAACCTTATAAACACATGACAGACTTGGAGACGGCTTCAAAGAAGCTGAGGCAACTGCCAGAGGAGTCAGCCAAGAAGACAGCTGCTGCTGCTGGAAAAAATATCTTCTGAATCTTGGCGTCTGGGTTGGGTTGACTGTCATCAGGGATGCAGGGGAAGAGTCAATTTTAGATGGCAGTGAGAATTAGAATATACAAATGTGTTCATTTCTCCATACTTACTCAGCATTTAGTGTTCCATTTTGAAGGATCTCCAGATTTAAAAAAAATACCTTAGGAGAGAGGGACTTTGACAATGCCCATGAAATGCTAGCTTTACACAGCAGAAACACTTTAGGGATGAGTTATCTCTGGTCACCCAGAACTTGTTTCTATTCTTGGGCTAATCCAGAGGGATGATTTGTGCTGATTTATTTCATACTATTTTCACTCATTGCTTGATGCTTTTTGTCTCTACCCTATCTAAATGTTCACTTGGCTTAAAAGAAAACAAAGCAAGCTTCAGGCTTATCTACATCAGCTCAAAGGTCTGTACTGACCATGACATCACTCCAGGCTGCCTAGATGACCTCCCATGATTTCCAGTTATCACCAGTCCTTATCACAAGGTTAAACTGGGTTAAAATGGCTCAGCCCATGCTAAGAAAAATTAGGGAATACTTCAGAGTGTGGATGAAACTCTGGAGCAACTCTGCAGTTTGGGCACAGTTTGGACAGCATGATCAGATCAACCCAGGGAAAAAGAGGAAAAGAAGATGGATTGTCTCCATCACTTTTGCATATGGCCACAGAGCTTCTGGGCATGATTGGCATTCTGTGCCTGCACAACCAGGAAGAAGTAGTGGAGCAAAGCAACCTTAGACCAATTAGTCCATATAGACTCACTGCCACTTCTGAGGGCCAGGGCCAGTCTGGAGTATTTCTTCCCCAGACTAGCCCTGCAATAACAGGACAGTGAAGAGAAGCCCTTCAATACAAAACAGCACATTTTTGGGTTATGGTGGTGATTGATGTGGGTTGTGATGCCAGATGTTAGATGTAGACATGTCCAACCTTCAGAGACATGTTTCCAAATGGTTGCAAAACTCATATGAGGTAGCATCCTGTTAGCGGCTTACATAGTATAAACTAAATATATGCTCACTTATTTCTTTTTTTAATTAATTGGTATTCTCTTCCTCCCTTTGCAACAACCACAAGTACCTTAACTCACTGTTTAGCTCTTGTAGTCCCCAACCCACCCTCAAACATTCAGTGGCTAGTGGAGACTGGAGAGAACTGGAAAAGTATCTGACTGTGTTCTTGTAGACAGATATAGAAATATTACATCACCCACTGAGCCCTTCAGAAGACCTCAACGGATCACAGGGAATGATGTCTGTCAGTGTGTGGCTTTAGGAAGATAACTAGATGAATTTCTGATTTATGGAATGGCCATGGGGAGGGACCTGTAGCAGAAAAACAGTACATTGGAGGTGAGATTGAAAGGAGAGATTATAATTCCACTGGGGTAACTTTTATACAGTTCTCTGCTTATAGGATCCTGGTCATTGACTCCTTGAAGAAATTAAGCAGAAGAAAATTTCCAACACTGCTTTTTTCCCCTTTACCAATTGTGCAGCTTCAAGTCCAGTCAAAAATGAATAGTATTGAGGTTGGGTGTTCATAGAATCATAAAGTTAGAAGAGACTACAAGGACAATCCCCTGCCATGCAGGAACACACAATCAAAGCACCCCAGTGGATAGTCCAAAAAAGGAGACTCAGCCATGCTCTAAAGCAGCATATTCCACTGCCAAACAGTTCTTACCATCTTCCTAATGTTTCAGTGAGATCTTTTTTTCCCTTCCATTTGAATCTATTGCTCTGTGTCCTTGTCTCCAGAGCAGCAGAAAACAAGCTCGCCCCTTCCCCAATGTGGCATCCTTTCCAATATTTAAACATGGCTATCATATCCCTCTCAACCTTCTTTTCTCCAAGCTAGAATAAAATAGTTCAGAGTACTGGGTAAAGCAGGAGAAGAAGAGAAGTTGTCTGAAAGATCAAATTATTATTATTGTTATTGTTAATATTATTATTATTTCTTAACCTAACTCTCCTTGTGGCAGAGTGACAACATTGTAAAACACATAATTGTAAACATTCTATAAAATATACATATTAAAACATATTTCTATAAAATACATATTAAAATACACAGAACAAAGACTGAAACACAAGATGTGAGTTTGAAATTCATTATCAAAACTGACTGGGTAGGCCTGCTGGAGGATATAGTCCTTGAGATGTGTTTTAAATTTTGACAGCTCATTTAGCTGTTGAACCTTTTCTGGAAGGTTATTCCATAGTCTTGGGGAGGCCAATGAAATGACTGACAAAACATGACTGAAAAAATCATTTGACTCTTTTAAAAAGTTGAGATGTACAACTACAAATATAGACTAATCATCATCATTTTGCCTCACCAAGTATCTAGATTTAATTGTGAATGTACGTAGATATGTCAATATGCACATTTTGTGCAAATCCATACCACTCGTTTTTGACACTGTGTCATGGCACTTTAATTTGGCAAGGAGTGTCCCATCAGTCTCATTTCATCTTGGATACATGAAACATTCTCACATCATTCTTAGTTTTTATTGTTTATAGTGTGGCCTTGGAGTTCAATAGAATAAAGAGTGACAAAGAAAAAAGAAAAAAGAAATAGCCCAGACACTTAGATAATGCAGTTGGACTATAAAATGTGCTCCAGGCCAGAACCATGACTAGGTGAAGCCTGCTTTTGAACTAGGGAGAACTTTCTCGCCCTGTTTTATTACAGATACCAAGAAGTAAAGTTTTATGATCTAGCCTGAAACTATATGTGACTTCTGCACTTTCTGGCATATATTACCTTTGAAAGAGGAAGAATACACCTCAGAAAGAAAGGAGAATGTGAAATAGACCATAAAAGGTGAAGGAAAAGGTGAAAGGACAAGTCTCTGGTGGGTATTCATAAAAATACTAAACATAACTTGAATAGTTGGCCTTATTAATAGATGTTAGGGTATCTTTAGGCAAGAATGTGCTTTATGAAACTTTTCAGTTGTTTAGACTATTTCATAGGTCCTGTCTGCAGTGGGGCATGTGTAATTTTACCTGTCATTTGCTACTCTTTCTTTTCCAAAAGTGTACAATAATGACAAAATAGACACCTGCATAACTTTCACATGATAGCATACTTTCTCCATTATGCTTGCATAGGAAAAATGTCATACGGTAGAATGATGTTTGGCATTAGGGCAACAGAACTCTTCCACTTAGCAGACATATAAGTATGAAAGAAAAGCACACACTTCTAAACATTAAACTCTTAGGACTTCATCAGACGCATTTCAGAAAGTGGGGGAAATGGTCTTTTTAGCAAAGTATATCATCCCCTTCTGTTTTAAAAGACATTTTTTTTCATTTTACAAATCTCATCAGATGCTTTCTGTTCTCCCATTCTGTCCTGCATTCTGAACCATCATATGAGTACGGCAGTCCCTGCCTATGCCGCATTCTTTCATTTTCTCATTGTTTTAACTTCAATATCGAAAACTTCAGTATCAAAAGCCAAGCTCACTATTGACCTCATCCCAATTGGAGGGGGGATTTAAACCCCTTTGCTATGATCTGTCTTTCCCATTCCTTCCTGCCTTCCATCATTTCAGTGTTATATTAAAAATCTAGTAATAGCACAATTTCGAAAGCCCAGATTACTATGAAGGAGAAAATGCGCAAAAGAAAAATGATGATATCTTACAATAGAGTTATTCCTTTGGATTACATTATTTGTTTATTTTTTAAAAACCTTTCCAGCCTAATGCAGAAGGTTTTTGTAAAAGAAGTAGTGCACAGGAGACCGCCCATAGGAATGCCCATTCAACTCGGGCAAATCTGACAGATCCTATCCCATGTGTTTTTAATCACTTTATCTCATTTCCAGGTGCATCGGGAGTTCAGAAGACAGTTTCTCCCTATCACCTGTCTCTTCCCCCCCCCCACCCCCCACACACACACATACACTTCTTCTACGACATTTCAGGAATGAAGTGCATTAGATGACAACGAGAAGAAGTTTTATGTCATGTGAAGGGCTCTATGGCACTTCATCCCTAAAATGTCTGAGAAGTGTGCAGAAACAGGAGAGGACTTGCGCCTGTAGAACTATAGCCAGTCAAGGCTTTGTGGCATTTGTCTCTAACTGCTTACTTCACAAGTAGGACATTTTGATATCATTCAAATGTGGTTTGACCCATACTGCCATGTAAAGGATATGTCTCTTATTATTGTTTATTGTACGATCCAGTCCTTCCCATTGGTTGTTGAAGTTTTCTTTGGGGTTTTAAACAAAAACTTCCCAGTAACTTCAAATGTCTTTAACAGAAACAGTTTGAGATTAAAATTTGAAATGTTGCTGTTAAAGAATTGGGAAACTTGAATTACAGATGTGGCAATCCCAGAGGCATCAGAGATGAAAGAAAAAAAATGGCAAAAGATTATGAAATATTATGACCTACAAACTAAGAATTAGCATCCATGGGAAAATGACTGTAGTTCCAGAGGTGATAGTCTTGGGAGCAATTTCATATCTGAATGAAATCACCATAGACAGGCTAACAATACCATAGATTTGATACTATAATCATAACAGTAATAGTAATAACAGTAATAATTTTATTTCTTACCCACTCTTCCTCATGGCTCGAGGCGGGTCACAGCACAGTCAACACACACAAATACTATACAAATTCTACAAACACATATATTAAAATGCAGTTCCATAAATGATACATATCAAAGCATTTCTATTACATATAAATTAATCACACAGAACAGAGACCAAAAACACAGGGCATGAGTTTAAAATTAATTCTTTCAACTGGCCAAGTAGGCCTGCTGGAAGAGGTAGGTTTTTAGAGGGTTTTTTTTAATTCCGACAGATGATATTGCTGTTGTAGCTCTTCTGCACGTTATTCCGTTGATGGGGCGGGAGATTGTACGGAAGAAGGCGATCCTGGACCCAAACCATGTAGGGTCATAATTACATAATAGGAATGTGCCACATTATCTGATGATCTCTAATTGATTCCTAGATTCTTGAATAGAAGTAAAATCACAGATGTTTCCTAACTTTTGTGAGTAAACATCTGGGAGACTGTGAAACCCACATATTCATTTTATATATCCTACCTTTTCCACAGCCTTGAGCCTTGCCTGTAAAACAAGTGGAAATAAAATTCCACATGATCTAGGTCTCATTTACAGGATCCAGAAAATCTGAGTCTGAATTTCGGCCACTCTATATTCAACAATGACTATAAGACCAAATTAGGGTTGCTATTTCATTCCTCCTCCTCTCAAGCAGGCTCCTCAGGTACATGGTAGGTAGGTGCAACATGATCCTGTGCATGCTGTAGAGAGTTGTACCTTTTGAATTAGGCATACACACACACACACCATGTATATTGATGGTAAATGTATTCTTAAATAGGACAGAAAGAACTTGAGATATTTTTAATTGAAATGTGGAAGTGGGAGAAAGCCAATTGACATATTTGCCCATCCCTTTTCTTCATGTGCTTTTTCCCCTAAAAGGCAGAGCTACACTGCAGACTTCCACTGTGCTGCCCAGACTCTGCTTCCTTTAGACTGTATTGGGTCTGGAATAGGACCTGAATCTGGGAGATTGTAATGTCTCAGCTAGGCAAAATGTTTCCTGTCACCACCCCACCCCACCCTCTGGAAGTTGTGGTATTTACATTTCCTCTCTTGCCACATTTCCACTGATATTAATATATGGCATTGGAATGTGAGTACTTGGAAAATATGCTTGCAGTTGCAAGTTGATTCTTACAAGATGGAGAAGTTGTAGGAAAAAGGATTATGAGAGTTAAAAGTGCACAAGCTCCACACTCATTAAGGGGTACAACTGTTCCTACTGAAAAAAACTTTTGCAGCTGTACATTGGGAAATGGTTCACATTTTTTGTAGTTGTCAAATGTCCTTCGGCTACCCACCTGGATCCATGCTTGTGATGGGCTATAATTTCAGTTAGCATCCCACCAGTTTCTGACATAAGGAACTAGGGAAATACACTCTATTTTAAAGACTTCAGTTGATTTCTGCTTCAAGTTTAGAATTGAATGATACAAATGCACTAGGTGTTCTAGGCATCTCAGGTGTAAAATTAGTAATATCGCAAGCCACAGAGCTCAGAATAATGCAGAAGTTGGAGACAAATAATAGAACACATTGATGTCAATGGAAAAATGTCCATGTCAATGGAAATGGGCTAGTTGTGATTGGCACTTCTGAAAGTCAACAGACTGGGCAGTTTCTTTCTGGTTTCCTATTTTTTGCCTTAGGCAGTACAATCTCTTGAGCTGACAGTGCTGTGCATACTAAGGAAAGAAAATCTCCAATGTCTCTTCTGCATTCCACTTCAAGGAGAATTACAGCCTTTTCATTGCATTTGTAAGACTTCACTTCACAAGTTTGGGGGGGGGGGGGGCAGGAAAATGCCGAGGGAACTACCCTGCTTCGTTCCCCACTGTCTTTCTACCTTTTAAGTAATCTGGAATCAGGTAACACTGTGCTGCAGAAACGGAGACCCAAGGAGTCTTACTGGAAGTGCCCTTATGTCACGTGATGGCCTCTACGGGACTCTCCTAGGACTCTGTTTCCACAGTGCATGGAAACAGAGCAAAAAGTCTGTCTGATGAAATCATAAGTAATGCTCATCTGCCCATTGCTTATTATTTTTCTTTATAGAGGAGAAAGTAGATACATTTTAAATATTCAACTTAATATAATTTGTTTTTAAAGAAACAATTAGGCTATTGAGTATATAAATAATATGTGGAAGCTGATATGAAGAGTAAGGGTGTATCCACAACGTAGAATGAATGCAAGTTGACACCACTCAGTGCCATGCAATCATGAAAGTTGTTGTTTTACAAAGTCCTTAGCCTTCTGTGGTAATGAATGCTAGTGCCTCGCATAACTACAAATCCATACCAGAAAAACATAGCTTCGAGCCATGATAGTTTAAGTGGTGTCAAACTGCATTAATTCTGCAATATAAATGCAGCCTGAGTGTTTCCAAAGTGTAGTTTGGTCATTTTTAATTGCATTGTTTCCACATATTTATAGTGCAGATTGTAGTACATAGTGTTTTATTTTATATATTAAATAAAAATATATTCTAAATAAAATGTAGTTTGATAGGCAATGTCCAACTTCTGATTTATCATTTATTAAATTTATTCTTCTAAAAAGCCCAAGCAAAATGATTGAGTCATTTTTTTTACTCTAGCTCTCTTTTGTGCTGCAATGATTGTAAAATTGAGTATGAGCTAAGAGGTGCTTGAAGCAAATCAAATTATAACTACCTGCACATGTCTGTTGTAGATAAGAGCAGTTAATAAGTGATTATGGGAATTCCACATAGCTCAGTCTGGTAAGAAAGACAGCATGTTGGGATTAATAAATACCTGTTTTATGTCACAACCTATTCGTAAAAAGAGGAAACTTTGTTTTCAAGGAAACCTTCAGGATATCAGTTTTCCAGACATGGAAAGAATGTAACAGGAAGATACTTTAAAATGCCATCAAGCTATCAAAAAAGGGATTTTTCTTCTTCTTTTGTTTCTTTCTTGGAACAGAAACATACTCACTAACTAATGTCTTCCAGAATCTGAAGACTAATAAGGAAAGTATCCTCCTGGCCAGCTCTCGCAGAATGGTTGTCAGTGCATTAATAAAAGTAAAAAGAAACTTATAGTGGAATGATTAATATCGTAGCTGATTTAGAGCAGAGAGATTCAATGCCGCACTGGTTACAGTCAGAGCCATAGTAGAATATAATAGTCATGCTTCTGTGCACACGTTCATCCTTACCTGTGTTACCCTGAATGCCTGCCATTTCCTGGAAATCCTTGCTACATTCAACAGTAAGAAATTGAAGGCTGGAGTGCAGATGGAAGAGGTCATAAACTAACATAAAATAAGTGTGACTAAAGATTAGCAAGTAGTCTCTGTTACTGCATTCTGCAACTGTGAGGTTGGGTAAAGAGAATGACTTTCTCTTCATTATTCTTCAACAAATATGCCAACAGAATTATACTATGTTTTGAGGTTCCTGTTTTTAGGCTCAAAAAGACTAGCAGTTCTTTACTGATCTGATGGAATAGGTTCAAAAGAATATAATGAGCATTGTTTTCAAAGGCTGCTGCATGAACCAGGAAGATCAGCAGGTAGCACCTCACTTTATTTCACCAGGGGTAGAATAACCATTAGGGAAACTAAAGCTGCCTCAAGCCATATAATGCAGTGTAGATATTAGGCTTGAGCGATCCATGAAAAAATTGATTCTAAACTCGTTTCAAAAGTAGGGGGCGCCAGCGTTTCGTTTCTGATGTCATTTCCGAATTTTGCCCCCCAAAAATTCGAAATTAACGAAAATTAGTTATTTTCTAAATTAATTCGTTAATGGCGGACGCGCATGCGCAGTGGCCAAAAAAAAACAGCACAAGGGGAGATTTTACAGGACTCTCCCGCCCTCATTTTTTGAGTGATCTTCTTCAAACTTGGTACAGTGGTAGAACACATTTAACACTGATAGCTCACCAAAATTTGGAACGTTTCCCTTATCCTCTGATTTTTGGCGAATTTTCATAGCTTTTATAAGAAACCATTTTTTAATAATTGCAGAAATCTGTTCCTGGTTTGAAAGTCTTATTTCCTGTTTCGTTGGGTTGTCTTTACTGTGAAAGTCATTGTTCTACTTCAGAAACTTTGTTTTTGTGGCTGAAACTTTGTTAAATTGGTGGACCAAACCATAATATGTTCCATCCATGTCGCTTGCACAAAGTTCAGGCAGTGTCATAGATTTTGCCATGTTTCTATGACAGAACCAATTAGGAAATGACATTTATCACCCAGGAACAGAAATCATAGTACACCATCAAATCCTTCCTGACAGATGGCCATCAGCCTCTGAATAAGGAAATTAGTTCCTGGTTTGAAAGTGCTATTTCCTGTTCCATTGGCTTTTCTGGGCTGAGAGTGTGTGACTTGCCCAAGTGGGTGGCAGAGTGGGGAATCATGCCACAATTGGAGTCCAAAATTCAAACCTCTTCCTCCCTCCTTCTCTCTAAACTTCTCATACCTTCCAAGAATTCACATACTGTATGAAAGTTTGGTCAAGATGGTCAGAGGAGGGCAACTAAAATGATCTAGGGTCTGGAGAACAAGCCCTATAAGGAGTGGCTTGAAGAACTGGGCATGTTTAGCCTGCAGAAAAGAAGGCTGAGAGGAGACATGATGTATAATATGTGAGGGGAAGTCATAGAGAGGAGGGAGCAAGCTTGTTTTCTGCTGCCCTGCAGACTAGGACACTGAACAATGGCTTTAAACTACAGGAAAGGAGATTTCACCTGAACATTAGGAAGAACTTCCTCACTGTGAGCTGTTCAGCTGTGGAACTCTCTCCCCGGGCTGTGGTGGAGGTTTCTTCTTTGGAGGCTTTTAAGCAGAGGCTGGATGGCCATCTGTTGGGAGGGATTGGATGGTGTCTTCCTGCCTGGCAGAAGGGGTTGGGCTGGATGGCCCACGAGGTCTCTTCCAACTCTACTGTTCAATGACGCTATGATTCTAAGTGAGGACAAAAGGGGGTGGGGAATGTTAAGAGGAGAGAGGAACGCCTGGAACACCTGGGAATTGTAGTTTGCAAGTGGGCATAGTACTATTGGAGAAACGTTTGCTTCAGCCCAATGCTTTTATAAATGGTCAATTTTCAGAAGCTTCCTTCTCCTGCATTTTGAAAGCTATTATGATGAAATTTGCCAGAATGGAAGCAAAAATTAAGTACTCTTAGCCTATCTAGTTTCATAATGTTTGACCCATCCACTGATTTTTGGGGATTTCTGAAGCAACATTTTTTTAAAATGTTAGCAGATCGATAGCCATGCCTCCCTGTCCTTCTTCCTTCCACTTTGATTGGCTTGCTAAGGCTTCTGGGAAATGGAGTTTTTTCTCTCGTTATGGTGAATTGCTTCATTAATGGTCAATATTCAGAGGCTTCGTTCTCCTGCATTATGAAAGCTATTATGATGAAATTTGCCAGAATGGAAGCAAAAATTAAGTACTCTTTGCCTATCAAGTTTCATAATGTTTGACCCATCCACTGATTTTTGGGGATTTCTGAAGCAACATTTTTTAAAAATGTTAGCAGATCGATAGCCACGCCTCCCTGTCCTTCTTCCTTCCACTTTGATTGGCTTGCTAAGGCTTCTGGGAAATGGAGTTTTTCCTCTCGTTATGGCGAATTGCTTCATTAATGGTCAATATTCAGAGGCTTCGTTCTCCTGCATTATGAAAGCTATTATGATGAAATTTGCCAGAATGGAAGCAAAAATTAAGTACTATTTGCCTATCAAGTTTCATAATGTTTGACCCATCCACTGATTTTTGGGGATTTTTGAAGCAACATTTTTTTAAAAATGCTAGCAGATCGATGTCCATGCCTCTCCCTCCCTCCCTCTTCCGCTCTGATTGACTGAGAGGCATGCCAACATGGCTTCTCCTCTCAGAGGGGCTACAGCTTCATCCGAAGACATCAGAAACAAACGAAAAAAGGTACTTTTATTATTCAAATTCGTAATATTTGTAAGGGCAGTGAGCAGATGGTTCAATATTAATTCAAAATTGCTTACGAAACAAATTTTTAACGAATTTAACGAAATAACGAAAAATTTGCTCTAGCCTAGTAGATATCACATTAGCCTGGTGCGTTCATACAAAACACACTTATTGCGGTCTGACCTCGGGTTAGAAAAATCAGGAAATGTCTGAAATCTGCATCAAGATTCGGACATTTTCCATGTTGAGGCAATGAAGAGAGCCATCACAGATCCTGGTGCAGGATCCATGATAGCATCCCCACAGCCATCCAATGCTCCCTAGTCTCAGGCAGCTCAGGGAGCTGACATGGCAGTGTCCTCTTGTCCTCCGGCACTCCCATTCCACTTTTAAATGACAGAAAATCCCACCCTTACTGGTGTTGCTTGCTCTTTAAAAGGTAAAGTTTTTCCCCTGACGTTAAGTCTAGTTGTGCTTGACTCTGAGGGTTGGTGCTCATCTGCATTTCTAAGCGAAAGAGCCGGCATTGTCTGTAAACATCTCCAAGGTCATGTGGCCGGCATGACTGCATGGAGTGCCGTTACATTCCGGCCGGAGGGGTGCCTATTGATCTATTCACATTTGCATGTTTTTGAACTGCTAGGTTGGCAGAAGCTGGGGCTAACTGCTCCCAGGATTCAAGCCACCAACCTTTCAGCCAGCAAGTTCAGCAGCTTAGTGGTTTAAGCTGCTGTGCCATCGGGGGCTCCTGACTGCTCTTTACTTCCCAATTTTTCATTATTGTAGGAGCAAAAAGTTTGGGAGGTGGGGAGTGGGTTTATGCTCTGAAGTTGCTCTGCTCCCCAAATGACAAAAAATTAGGAAGCAAGGAACAGATAATGCTGGTAAAAGGAGGTTCTGTAATATGGGGGAAAGTGCAGGGAGGGTGGAAAACCAAGCCTATGTTCAGCTCTGCAGAACCGGATTTGGCATGTCTGGGCTATCAGGTCAGTGTTCTGCCGCAGAGACTGCATAAGGCATCCATGTGTGGCCTTAATATGGCTCAGAAACAACAATTTTCATGCCAATTCCAGGCTTCATTAGGTGCCTGTGTGGATTGGTTTCAAGTCTTAGTACCATAGTTTGGAACTAGACTAGAATGAGTGGTTTCCTCCAAAAATATCTGAAGCTACCCAGCCATAACACACTCAAGAGAATATTATCAAATAGACATAGTTCTAGGATCCTATGCATCCAGAGAAATCATTTTCGGTAAAAGGCACACTTTGACATCCCTGAATCCCCTTACTGGATCTGATCAGTGAGGAGCAAGGGGAAGCTTTTGCCCCTTACCTTCCCAGGCTCCTTTGCCAGTCACATAGCACAAAACCAGGAAGGAGGCTTTCCAGGAGCAGGTGGGTCTCGCATTGCTGCTGTAGTTGGCACCAACAGGGACAGAGAGGGTGTGGCATTTTTGCCCTTGCCTAGAGATGCCAAGCTGACCACCACAGCCATCAGGATAGTCCCAGTACTAATGTCAAATGTTTCCAGAAGTCCCTCTGGGTTTTCCAGCACCACCTCCAAAAACGCCCTGGCCAGCTTTTGTAGAGAGACCAGTATGGTGATTTTACTGTCTTTTTCACTTAATGCAAAGTATAACAGCTGATATTAGAGTATCTGTGTTTTCCTGTGTGGGAGATGAAATCATTATGGATTATGGCATGCTGAACTCCAATCTGGTTGATACTGCATTGTATATCCACTGGACAAAGCTGAAATAGGTCCTTTGCTAATCAGATTCAGGTCTCTGCAATGTATACCAGGTCGGCCCCTTCAACTTCAATCAAGTTACCATATTTGGTGACAGCTTTATTGCTCCATAATTTAGTAGCAGCACTTCATTTCTCCATCAAGCAAAAAGCACATAATGGGGTCAAGGTGAAAAATGTCGATGCTACAGTTATGTAGTCTTTATGATGTTTTACAGAGTTATGGAGGAAAAGAGCATAAACCTTTCAAACAGGGGTGTTGCAGAACTCAATAATAATATGAATTAAATAACACATTAAGCAGCATATAAAAGCACAGAGGAGTTCGTGAGATAACCAAGCTTTCCTACTTTTTGTTTGTTGTTTCAATGCACTTTCTCACAAGCCATCTTCTTTTATTCCAACCATAACTCAAGCTGAAAATGTTACATTCAAATTGCACAAGAAAGGTTCTGTTAGATTTCTGAATATTATGGCAGCCATTATGGTATATTTAGATTTGCTACCAAACAATACTTTATGCCCCTGTTCCCTTCCGTCTTATACTTTTTCTATGCCAATTGCCCATTTTCCTACAGGTTGCATATTATTTTCTTTATCCTTCTCTTTTAAAAAGGGATAAAAAATAGAAAAAGGGGAAAGCCACACTTTCTTGTCTCTGTACAGAGGAAATTTTCAGAAAGATCAGTTTGTCTGGAATTATATTTTATATGTAGTTCCAAGTTGTTCTTTGATAATTCTGAGAGATTGCCTTAGTGAATAACAACCATTTTATAGCAGGAGTTTCAGAAGAGAGATATTTTATTTGGAAAATCCCCATTTTCCCCCTCCCTTAGTTACAAGGTGTTTAAATCACTATCTGAAGGAAGCAGGAAACAGCTGTGGCTAAAATGTGCTTTTGAAAATGTGTCTTCCTCACCCCACTTTATAGGAAGAACTGCCAAAATGAAAGCATTAGCAAATTTTTGAGGTTAAAGACTGTAAGCTGGAACTCACATATTTTTAGTGGCAATCCAAAAGAACTTTTCATTTCTTTCTAGTTGTTCCCATCCAGAGCTAGACGGTTGTAGGTCACTTGATGCTATTTCTGACTTGACCTGGGTCAAGAGACAGAGAGGGAGATGTGCCAGGGCCAAAAGTGTACAGGCTGACTTCTACTTGTCATCCCTGATTTATCCAGCACGCCAATCAAATCTATGTGACGAGTCACATTGATTTGTGATTTGATGGGACACCAGCAATCTTTGACAGAGAAGGCTACACTATAAAACTACAACTCTCATGATTTGCCCAACATTGAAGCATTGCAGTTAAAGTGGACTCTAATTGCATTAATTATATAGTGCAGATGCATCCCAAGCTTCATTGTAAAAATATTGAAGCTGTATTGGTAGGTGTTTTCAGTCAAGTCCTCCCATCTGATATTTATTAGAGGCTGCTAGCATCTGGGGCCAATTGCCTTCCACCTGGTGTCCTCCCAGCCCACTTTGTTAAGCTTAGGCTTAGGTAGTTGGCTTGTTTCAGTTTGGTTAGGTGGCTGAAACTATTACTTTGTAACAACTTTGTGGATGGTGGTTAGCATGGGTAGTGGATCTATGAATTTGAATACCACGCTCTGCAGGCATTGGAAATATTATGCCATTGGGGACCCAGGGGGTACCAGGACAGAGGCATTTATGCATTCGCTACATGGGCAGGCACTTCCATGGCAACCCCTGGTGACAGTGGCCATGACAGGGAGCATTGAACCAGGTCACCTATGGGTTATTCCTTGGATCTGGGTGTGGACTCATCAGCCAACATATAGGGTGATCAGTGCCTGAATAACAGCCCATATTTGGCACCAACTATATTTGCAGCTGTAACCAACAAAAAGTCATGGCCTTATGTTTTCCAACATCTATCAGCTGAAATAAAAGCTGTTCACTAGTAAGTCTGATTTACAATGTTGTAATTTTATAAATTTTTGGTAGTTGCACCCTCCCAATGAACAAAGATGCTCCACAATCTTAATTTTTAAGCCATGCATTATTCCCCAGTAGAGGAATTGTTGAGATACTGGAAAATGGGACTGGAAATGATAACACACCAAACTCTTTCCCAAAGATCAGAACTGTGTGTTGTGGCACATTAATGTATCAGCTGCAGTGTGTATGTGTGTCGCATGCACATAACAAGAAACGACAAATGTATTTTATTTATTTATTTCAATTATTTATACCCTGCACTTCTCACCCGAGGGGACTCAGGGTGGCTTACAAGTGGCAATTGGTGCCGTTACACCATTATACAATAAACTAAAATGTTAAAACAGTTAAAACAATCATAAAATACAATATAAAAAGTTTAAAACAATGCAAAGTACTTATGCCATTCATCCACCAGACCTTATACAAGAGCCGTAATTCAGACCGCGTAGAAGCCAACACATGCTTATTCTTCAAATGCCTGCGTACATAGCCAGGTCTTCAGTTTTTTTCTGAACCCCAAAAGGGATGGGGCCTGCCGAATGTCACTGGGGAGGGAGTTCCACAGCCGGGGAGCCACCACCAAGAAGGCCCTGTCTCTCATCCCCACCAGCCGTGCCTGTGAGGCAGGTGGGACCGAGAGCAGGGCCTCTCCAGATGATCTTATGTATGTTATTATTTTACAAATCTTATATTTTAAAATATATAAATCAAAGTTTTTCATGAGATATGTTGTACCCCCACACATTTCTTTATTACAGTTTATGTATGGGTCTCTTTTTAGAGAGATAAAGTGGAATAGAAATAAATGCAACATAATAATGTACCTACATTCAACTGAACACAGACATGCAGGTCTCTGATGCTGCTGAGTCCATGAGGATATTTGCAGAGTAGTACTAATTTTGGCACTACATTTCTATTTTCCACATTTTTCTCAAGTGTTTAGAAACTCTTGACAGTAGGAATCCTGGACTGATAAGAATCTTGTTTGGCATAAACTTTGCAATTTTATTTGCACAGAAATCAGCATTTTCTGAAAAAAATGTACAGATATGAGCATTTTCTGTGGAAAAAGTAATATTTCCAAAGAAGATTTTTTGCTTATAAATCATTGTTTTCTTTGCAGAAAGTCCTGGATTCTGTATCAGAGCCCCAGATATGCCTTTTGTACAGGACATGTCCCAGATGGCAGTCTTCAATTATTGTGCACACTTTGAAGATTTTCTTACAGGAGGGAGAAAATTCCTAAAAATACTCATTTCTTCCTTCAAGAACAAAATTAGCAAATAATTTCATCCCGACCAGTGAGAGAATTTTGTGGGCAAGACCATTGTCAGCCACACTGGATAGTAATTTAGTTTAAGGGCCCTAAAATGGGGAAACAACTGGAATAAGGTGTGGCTAAATGATGTTTGCTGAAAATGTGTGCTGGATCATATTAACAGCCAAAAAGCATGTGTTAAAAAGGTGAACTTAAAACCTAATTTTGGCCAAAATATTGTGCATATTCATATGACTGTATATCCCTGCACTCAAGGAAAACATGTGACTTCATTCCTATATGGTGGTGTGGACTGCTCCAGTGCATGTCCACATATTAAAATCCTGAAATAGCTGATGAGAGCTGTAAACAAATGGAGCCAAGGACACACAGGTGGCTAAATGGAAGCACAAATGGAAAGCAATCCCCATGAGAACTCTCTGCAACCATTCATTTGTTCTGATGTTTATGAAATTAAATAAAGCTTGAATTTATATAGTGGGTACCAGCATTGCAGGCAAGTGACCCCAAAGAGAAATGGGGTTCAGGAGTCCACACCCAAAGTAATGGCAGCAAGAAGGTGAGGAGAGATAATGACAAGAAATCTGCTTGTGTGCACATTCAGATATCTGCACCAGCACTTATGAAATCCAGTGCATCTCGAAGAGTCAATTAAAAAAATAAAAGTAAACTTCTGCTAGATGTACCCTGTCCATCTTTCAGATTTCTAAAGTCTGCTACAAACAAACATGTCAGAAAGATTGGGAAAGTATTTACAGGGACTGACAGTTCCATGTTTGGACTTTTTGCCACATTTTTTTGTCTCACTTATTTGTCCTGGATTATGAAGCTGTCTGAAAGCACCCCAAGAGAGAGAATTTGCTGAGCTTACAGCTGGATGAAGATATGGTGATATAAAGAGTGTGTGTTTGTGTGTGTGGGGTATACAATCACCTTCACGTTTCCTGTTAATTTATGGCAATCCCTTGGATTTTATTGGATTTTCTTCGGCAAGGAATATTCAGAGGTGGTTTTGCTAGTTCCTTCCCCTGATATGAACAAAATGTGATATGCTTTCTCATTGGTTCATCAGAAATGTTCTGCTCAGGAAAGCTGGTCTGCCCCCTTCTATATATTGTGGCTCCCGAATATAAAAGAGCAGGCTTGTTAAAAAGAAAAACCAGTAAGGTCTTTGACAGAGTTATACTAATTATAGGCATAAAATCAATGTATTGGATCAATTCCCTCTCTCATATTAGGAATTGTGAAGCTACACAAATCCATTAAATGGGTAAAAAGTAGGGTAAAGTATGTATATACGTGTGAAAGGGGAGAAAATCAAGAAACAGTGGAGAGTTTAATATGTAAATAATGATATCTGAAGAGCTCCAATTTAAGGAAATTCTTTGAATGTAGCAAGGTGAATGAATGCACGTGCATACAAGTGTGTGTATATATATATATATATATATATATATATATATATATATATATATATATATATTGTATACACACACACATCCTTCATTTAGAAACACTCTTACACTACATCTGCACTGACCAGTTTCAAACTGTATTGAAGAAAGTGCTTTTGCTGTGCATATGATTACATAGGAAATCCTGGAACCAGTTTGAGGCCCAGATGATGGTGGCATAAACCACAGCGTACTGATGAACAGTAAGGACTTTATTTTGTGTGCTTTTGTGGGAGTCTAGTGTCTGGCTGTCACAGTCTGACGTTAACATTGAACTGCATTAAATGATCAGTGTAGATGGGGCTTTAGGTTGCTTTTACACAGCCACATAATTCAGATCAGAATATGGATTAAAGAAATCCAGTTCCACTCTGGAGATTTTCCACACACTCCCTGTGAAACATGTAAAAGCTTCTGAGACATTAAAAAGTTCCCCTCATGTTGAATTGATCAAATATAACCACATTTTTTTCTTACCCTATTTGGAGACTAACGCTGCATCAGATGAAAATCGTCAATGGAGCTCATCTTCCATTTCAAAAACAAAAAGGGAAAGTGATTTGTTCTTGAAAAGGGAGTGAAAAAGTGTTTGTTTACTTTCCTGAGAGTGCTATATCTGGTTCTTTTATCTCAATTTTCCAGTGATGGAGCTGTTTACACCAGTGCTTCATGTTGCTGTTGTTTATTCAGTCTCTTTTGACTCTTTGGAACACACTGCACATGTTTCTTTCAAATTTCTGCTCTGCAGCACCCATATACTGTTCAGATGCAGCACATTTTATTGCCAATTTCTGACCTTCTCCTGACATTTTTAAACACATGTTTTCCATGTGGATGTGTGATGCAGTGTGCATTAGGGGTGTGTATTTTCTAGTCAACCCCCCCCTTATTATCCACATCATTTTGGATTTTGCAGCATGTGTAGATGGGACCTTAGTTTCAGCAATGATCTTTCATGTTCTGTTTCTTACGTTGCTTTACTTTGTAATATTTAATAGATCAATTTTAAAGACCCATGTAAGCAACAATAAACACCACTGTTGGAATACAAGAAATAAAGACATTTGCTAAACCTTCCTAGCTATCTATTTCTCTTTCTTTCAATCTCATATGAAAGACCCAAGTACCATTCTTATTATACACTTAAACCCTAGTCTTTTTGTTCGCACAGGCTTTCATTTTAAAGTTCTTCTAGCCTTCTCAGCAGTAAAACTCCAATGGGTAAATAGTGAGGACAAAGAAAATTCATTAGCTAAATCTTATCTAAAGAGCAGCTATAAAATCAGGTTATTTTTAAAAAAATCTGACCAGCTGAAGGTAATCCCACCTCAAAGATTCCTGTCCAGTGGAGGCATGGAAATAATGAATATGCATGTACAATATTTCACATTTTGTCCACTTGGAACATGTATAGGGCATTTTAAACAGCTGGGAATAGAAAGAACAATATACATACAAACTAGTTTTGATAATAATCACATCCAGCACATGCTAGATAAAAGATATTAAAGCAGCCATCAAGCACGCTGTCAAATTATCTTCAATAAAATTGCATAGGATAATCCAGTTTACAGCTTAATCTGTTAGGCACATACTTAAATCACTCTCATATGTCGATAAGACATAACAGTGCTCATCCTGCAGTTCTTGTATAAAGAAGCCTGTTGGATAACTACACACACGCACACAAATCCCTTTAACTATTTCAGATCTTTGGCCAGAAAGTGGAGGTAAAAGACACCTCTTTTTAAAGAGGTGTAAAGTCCAAAGAACAGGCTGGGATGCAATAGTCACAAATATTGCCTGTCATGATAGTGAATAATAGCCAGCTACCAGAAGGTGAATACAATTTTTTGGTCCATGTAGATAAGCCATAAACTGACAATCACCCTAAGGGTTCAAACAAATGGCAAAAAGAAGAAAGGTTTCTAAACTGAGGCATGCCAATTATGGTCCTCTGTCTCCAGTGCAGATCACAATGGAGAAAATTCATAGCTATTTTTTGAAGTCAATTTGCATACACCCCCCCCCCCCGCACCCTGGGATATTTTCAGATTTGATGAATAATCAAACACAGAAAAGAAATGTATACTTACAGAGGGAAATTGATAGTTTTCCCCTTGCAGTGAGGGATCTTTAAGGTATTTTTTGAACATGCCTAGGCCTCCAAAATCATTTGGGGCGGGGTGTGTGTGTGTGTGTGTGTGTGTGTGCACAAAGGAATACAGTGAATACAGTGATCCTTCCAACCTGATTTCACTTGAACTTGTCATTCTGCCAATGGAAGTTACAGTTCAGTTACAGTTCAGTTATTACCCCAGTCTAATCCAATGTGAAAAGGGGCAGGAAGTAAATGAAGGTGAAATTTGCAGAAACATGATCTAGTTGAGACTGAGCGATTTACACATCTCTTGTTCAAGGTTGTTTGGAACAAATTAGATTCAGACTGTAGAATACCTGAAAGATTATGCTCAAGGTCTTTCATATTTGGAAACAATGTTTTGTGCCTGTACTCAGTAAGCAGAATGTTCCAGTTCTTAAGGATAATATAGCTGTCCAGTAGAGTCTATTGGATACCTATCTTATCCTGAAAGAACAAGAACAGCATGTGTTCTGGAGCTCACACATACAAAACAGCTGTGGATCTCACACATATGTTGCTTATGGCCTTTTGTAAAAAAAGTTTGCAGTGAGGAATGTTTTATTTTTAGACAGGCATAATGATTCTAATTTGTAACAGAGGAAAATGGGGGGGGGGAGGAGGAAGGAACTAATTATAAGTTTTCAATATAGTTTGTGGATAATTACTTGATGAATGCAAATACAGAATGCAAACGTAGAGTTTTCCTAAAATAAAAGTGGAGTACAACACTTGTATCTATGGGGAATATAGTCCAAGACCCCCCCCCCCCCCGGTGGATACTTGAATTCATGGACAATAGTGAACCCTATGTTTTCACTATATTTGGGCTGGAAACATACTGCAGGATCGCACTGCAAGAGAAGTCTGCAAACACTTCTGGGAGTGTAGGTATTTTTAAGAGTGTTGGTACATGAAATTGTAGATTATCAAGTCTGCAGATAAGGAAAGGTCTTATTTAAATATGTTCTTAATTTTCTTACAACAAAATTGTTCACATTTTCTCCTCCTGTCCATATTGAGATCAATCCGCTGCTCAATTATTTAAGCAGAGTGACTGGTGTATTGTAATTTTGACAATAGAGATGGATGAGTCAATCAGCTCACTTTCTCCTGCACTCATATTTCTCAAATTCTTTCCACTTTAAATATGAAGAAATGTGTGGATTTTGTTAACCAAAATCAAGCTGAAACAAAATGCTCACCCACTTGCACCTGCCAAACTCAATAGATACCATTATTTTCAACATGGCAAGAAACATGCGGAGGTGGCAACTTAAATTCAGCACTGAAATGGGTGAACACATAGGGATTCAAACCACACTTCTAAGTGTTAAGCATTCAAAATCTGAAGACAGGATGAACGAACCTGTCAGTTTAGGTTCTATTTATTTGAAAGGAGTTAAATTTTAAATCCATTTCTTAAAAAAATAAGTAGCATAAAAATTCTTTCCATTTTATGAAGAAACAGATTTTGGGGAATTCTTGCAAATAATATTTTAATTCACCTCAGCTCTTTGAGATGCAGTCCTATTGCGTTTTAGGCATCTGTTTGATAAGGACATGATAGTACAGGGGTAAGTTTGAAACTACTTTGTGTGGATTTTGACTGACAACTTGTCACGACCCAGGCTGCAGAGCACCAATAACCATACACAGAGGCCAGAATCTATCTAATATCTTTATTGAAGGAATATATAAAGTTAATAAAAACAAGTGTAGAAAATAGTCCAGAATTAGACCTTTCAGGAAAGGTCAGTATTAGTCCAAAAAAGCAATGTCCAATAAGAAATATTAAGGTCCAAAGTTGTAATCCAATAACCGAAACACTCACTTTGCCAAGCAAAGTGAGGGGAGATGACAAGGTCCTTTAGTCCATGAAACTTGAGCGAGGCTAGGAAATAACTTGATACTTGAAACAAGGCTTGAACGTGGAACAAGGTAACTAAGAACAAGAACAAGGTCCGTGGAATAACTTGATAAAATCCGTGGAACAAGGCAAGGATTGATCCTGGGAAACAAGGCAAAGTCCGTAGATAAACAAAGGCTGGGAAGCAAGGCGAAGGCTGGATAGCAAGGCAAGGCTTGAGCAGGAGCGAGGCTTGAATCGGAGCGCGCTGTCCAGACACAACTCGCTCCGTAGGCTGACGAATTGACTCCGCGAAGTTACTACGCGGGTAAAACACCTAAATAGAGTCTAACTTTCCCGCCGAAGCAGTTCTCTGGGAATCAGAACCGAAAGCTAAACTCTGAGACCAGATGTGAGACTCCCCAAAGATTCTCACGAGAAGCAGTCTTAATTGGCCACATTCTTAGCTGCAATCCTCGCACTCCTGCGCGAAGCTGATTCCAAACTTCTCTGTTGTTTACAAAACTCCCGGCGCAAGAACACGGGAGAAGTAGGCTCTGGGCTTGTTTGACATACTTCTGGGAGACAACTTTCTTGCAGGTGCAAGGTTCCCAGATCTGCCTGGGAAAGATCTGGCTGAGAAGAATCCAGTTCAGACTGGGAAGGTAAAAAACCCAAGTTTTCATCTTCATCAGGAATTACAATGTCCTGAGCAGGACTACAAGGCCCATGGGTCATCACACTATCCCCCTCCTCAAGGCCCCTCCCAAACTGGGGCCCTCTCCCCGAGGCGCGAGGTCGCGGTTTGGTGGGATAGGTCTGATGAAAGCGACGGGTTAGATCAGGAGCATGGACTGTGGAGGCGTCTTCCCAAGAGCGTTCCTCAGGGCCAAAACCCACCCAGTCAATGAGATATTGTAGGCGGCGGCGGTGAAAGCGAGAATCCAAAATGTCCTCAACCTCGAACTCCTCCTCCCCATTCATCAAAACAGGAGGGGGGGCTGGTTGGTCTGTATCAGGTCGCACTCCATCCGCCGGAAGGAGCAGGGAACGGTGAAACACTGGGTGAATGCGCATTGAACGCGGAAGTTGGAGTTTGAAAGTCACGGGGTTTAATTGCGCCACCACTGGATAGGGGCCAATGAAACGGGCATCTAACTTCCGGCAAGGGCGGTGGGAGGGCAGGAAGCGAGTGGACAGAAAAACCCGATCTCCTACCTTGATTTCGGGGCCCGGCTGGCGATGTTTGTCAGCGTGGCGTTTATAGTCCTCCTTGGCTTGGTCCAGTTGCTGGAGCAAAAGTTGTTGCACCGCTGTGAGTTCCTGCAGCCAATCCTCTGCTGCGGGAACTTCTGAAGTTTCAATGACAGGGGGGAAGAAACGTGGATGGAAGCCGTAGTTTGCAAAGAACGGCGTTTCTTTTGTAGAAGCTTGAACTCCATTGTTGTAGGCAAACTCAGACAGTGGTAACAGAGAAGCCCAATTGTCCTGTTGGTAGTTTACATAACAGCGAAGATACTGCTCCAAAGTGGCATTGGTGCGCTCCGTTTGCCCATCTGTTTGGGGATGATGAGCTGAAGATAAGCGAGAGTCTATGCCCAATAGTTTTTGTAGTGCCTTCCAAAAACGAGAGGTGAATTGAGATCCACGGTCTGTGACTAAACTCTTGGGCAATCCATGTAGTCTGAAAACATGTTGAAGAAATAGATCCGCAGTTTCTTTGGCCGTGGGGAGGCCTTCACAGGGAATGAAATGGGCTAACTTGGTGAAAAGGTCCACCACCACCAAGATCGTGGTGAATCCACAGGAAGGTGGTAGGTCAGTGATGAAATCCGCGGAAATTATTTCCCATGGGCGAGATGGGGTAGGAAGGGGGTGTAAAAGCCCTGAGGGCTTCTCCCTTCGTATCTTGGAGCGCTGGCATACTGGGCAGGTGTTGACATATTTTTCCACATCCTTGCGGATCTTGGGCCACCAAAAATCCCTTAGGATCAGATGCATAGTTTTAAATAGTCCGAAGTGTCCTGCTGGTTTGCAGTCATGACACAGACGAAGCGCTTTTTCCCTGCCCGGTCCGGGTGGGATATAAACATGATTTCTATAGCAGAGCAGCCCATCTTTAAGCGAAAAGGGAAAGTGCAGACCTTGGCGAAGTTGGTCCTGCGCCCAGGCATCTGCTTGCTGACTAGCCCTGATTTCTTGAGCACAGATGGGTCCTGGAGTAGGGGAAGTTGAACCAATGGGAATGGATTTGGTGTTCCCCACTGTGAGCGTGGCAAAGTTCTCGGGTTGTAGCAGTTGGGATTCAAAGGTCTCCTTGCGTCCTGCAGCGTATTCCGGTTTACGTGACAGGGCGTCTGCTTGCTTGGTTTGGGCTGGGGTCACATAATGGATCTGGAAGTTGAAACGTTCAAAGAATAAAGCCCAACGTTGCTGCCTCTGATTTAGTTTGCGGGCAGTTCTTAGATGTTCTAGATTACGATGATCTGTGTGGACTTCAATGGGAAATTTGGCCCCTTCTAGCCAATGTCTCCAAGTTTCAAAGGCTGCCTTTATGGCCAGTAGTTCTTTTTCCCAAATGGTGTAATTCCTCTCTGGTGTGGTTAGTTGACGAGAATAAAAGGCACAGGGATGGAGGTGATCTCCCACCGGTTGTAAGAGTACAGCCCCAATTGCCACATCAGAGGCGTCCGCTTGCACCACAAAAGGGGTTCCAGGATTTGGGTGCTGTAGAATTGGCTGGGAGGTGAATAGTTTCTTTAGTTGCTGGAACCCTTTCTCTGCTTGATCAGTCCAGCGGAAAGGCTGCTTTCCACGGATGCAGCTAGTGATGGGGTCGGACCAGCGGGCAAAATCTGGAATGAACTTGCGGTAATAGTTCGCGAACCCCAAGAAACGCTGCACCTCTTTCTTGTTAGTTGGCGCCCGCCATTCCAATACTGCTGAAACCTTGGCTGGATCCATGGAAAGCCCTAGAGGCGAGATGCGGTAACCAAGGAAATCTACCTCTTGTAGATCAAAGGCGCATTTTTCCAGCTTGGCATAAAGTCCATGATCCCGCAATCGTTGTAACACCATTTTGACGTGGTTCTCATGTTCTGATTGTGATCTAGAAAACACCAAAAAATCGTCCAGGTAGATTATCAAGAACCTGTCTAGATAGTCCTGAAAAATGTCATTGACAAAATGCTGGAACGTTGCGGGGGCTCCGCATAAACCGAAATTCATAACTCGGGACTCGAATAATCCGAATTTGGTCTGGAAGGCGGTCTTCCACTCGTCCCCTTCCCTGATGCGAACTAAGTTGTAAGCCCCCCGAAGATCCAGCTTGGTGTAAACCTTGGCTCCTCGAAGCCGATCCAGTAGATCCGAGATTAAGGGCAGGGGATAGCTGTTCCGCTTGGTGATATTGTTCAATGCTCTGTAGTCCACCACCAAGCGTAGTTCCCCTGACTTCTTCTTCACAAACATCACTGGGGAGGCGGCTGGGGATTGAGAGGGTCTGATGAATCCCTTGCGAAGGTTTGTCTCTAAGAATTCCCTGAGAGCTTCTTGCTCTGGTTCAGTCAGGGAGTAGAGATGCCCTCGCGGGATCGGGGCCCCCTCCACCAAGTCAATGGCACAGTCATAAGGTCTATGTGGGGGTAATTTTTCGGCTTCTTTCTCATTGAATACATCCCAATACTCGGAGTACTTCTTTGGCAAGGTGATGATGGGCTCGGTGTCTGTGGCGTGGCATACCTTGGCTACGAGGCAATGGTTTTGGCAGTACGGTGAAGCAAACTGCAGTTCTCTGTTGGACCAGGAGATGTTAGGGTCGTGGAGAGTCAGCCATGGAATTCCCAAAATCACAGGGAAATGGGGGACCTCGGTAACAAAGAAGGAAATCTCTTCCATATGTTCCCTTATCCACATCCTGGTGGGTTCCGACCACTGACTTACGGGGCCCGTCTTGAGGGGGCGGCCGTCTATGGCTTGCACCACACGGGCATTCTTGAAATCATGATATTGTAATCCCAGAGAGTCGGCATACTCTCTATCGATGAAATTGTTGGTAGCTCCAGAGTCTATCATGGCGTGGATCATGACGGGTCCCCTTTTTGCTGACCATAATGTGACCACGAGAAGGAACAGGACCCCGGTTGGCGGCTCTTGGATGGATTTTTTGACCGGGTTGGCGAGCCTCTCTACACCCGGTCGTTGGCTTCCCCCGCCGGCTGTATGTCAGTCGGCTCAGACGTCTTCGTCTCCGTGGAGGACGCCGCCGCAAGACGGGCGGCAGGCTTCCCTTTGGCTGGGCACTCTCTGGCGAAGTGGCCCCCGTTCCCGCAGTACCAGCAGAGGTTTAAGCGTTGACGACGGGCCTTCTCGGCGGCATCTAGTCTGGGACGCACATTGCCCAACTGCATCGGCACCTCCTCGCCTCCTCTGGGGTATGGGGTTGGCGGTGGGGGTCTCCAGACCGGACGTGGCTGAACGCTGGCGGGAGCGGGGGGTTTTGCCCCGGCTCTACCGCCCTGGCCTCGAACCCACTGTTTCCTGTTGGCAATCATGACTTCAGCCCGTAAACATTGATCAATGAGTGCCTCGAGGGTCTGGGGAGGATCCACCTTGGAGATTTCTTCCAGCATTTCAATGTTGAGACCCTCCCGGAATTGTCCCCTGAGGGCTACATCGTTCCAGCCGGTGTTGTGGGCCAGCACTCGGAACTCGGCTATATACTGAGACATAGGTCTGTCTCCTTGGAAAAGGCGACGGAGTTTGTGACCGGCTGCCTCCAAATTGTCCTCGATTCCCCAAGTCTCCTTGAGGTGGTCCAAGAAGCGTTGCGCTGATCTTAGGTGTGGAGAGGCTTGGTCGTACAGTGCCGTCGCCCAGCTGGCCGCTGGCCCGTCTAGAAGACTGTAAACCCACGCCACTTTGATGTCTTCTTGGGGAAACTCGGCAGCACGGGCCTCTAGATAAGCTTGACATTGGCGACGGAAGACATGAACCTTAGAAGCTTCTCCAGTAAACTTGGTTGGCAACGCCATGGCCGGAAGACGAATTCCGCGTTCCTTCAAACCCCTTATTTCTCCATCCTGTGCATTGAGCTTATCACGGATTCGGTCCACCTCATCCTTGTCGATGGTGTAGGTAATCGGCTGGCCGCTCGGCCCAGGTACGACTCCGGTAGACATTCTGGCCGAGGTTAATTGGTGCTTAGGGTGGCGGAGTCAAACTGTCACGACCCAGGCTGCAGAGCACCAATAACCATACACAGAGGCCAGAATCTATCTAATATCTTTATTGAAGGAATATATAAAGTTAATAAAAACAAGTGTAGAAAATAGTCCAGAATTAGACCTTTCAGGAAAGGTCAGTATTAGTCCAAAAAAGCAATGTCCAATAAGAAATATTAAGGTCCAAAGTTGTAATCCAATAACCGAAACACTCACTTTGCCAAGCAAAGTGAGGGGAGATGACAAGGTCCTTTAGTCCATGAAACTTGAGCGAGGCTAGGAAATAACTTGATACTTGAAACAAGGCTTGAACGTGGAACAAGGTAACTAAGAACAAGAACAAGGTCCGTGGAATAACTTGATAAAATCCGTGGAACAAGGCAAGGATTGATCCTGGGAAACAAGGCAAAGTCCGTAGATAAACAAAGGCTGGGAAGCAAGGCGAAGGCTGGATAGCAAGGCAAGGCTTGAGCAGGAGCGAGGCTTGAATCGGAGCGCGCTGTCCAGACACAACTCGCTCCGTAGGCTGACGAATTGACTCCGCGAAGTTACTACGCGGGTAAAACACCTAAATAGAGTCTAACTTTCCCGCCGAAGCAGTTCTCTGGGAATCAGAACCGAAAGCTAAACTCTGAGACCAGATGTGAGACTCCCCAAAGATTCTCACGAGAAGCAGTCTTAATTGGCCACATTCTTAGCTGCAATCCTCGCACTCCTGCGCGAAGCTGATTCCAAACTTCTCTGTTGTTTACAAAACTCCCGGCGCAAGAACACGGGAGAAGTAGGCTCTGGGCTTGTTTGACATACTTCTGGGAGACAACTTTCTTGCAGGTGCAAGGTTCCCAGATCTGCCTGGGAAAGATCTGGCTGAGAAGAATCCAGTTCAGACTGGGAAGGTAAAAAACCCAAGTTTTCATCTTCATCAGGAATTACAATGTCCTGAGCAGGACTACAAGGCCCATGGGTCATCACACAACTTTTTGACTGACACAAAATAGACACGGGACATCCACCAGAATTTTTTTCTTTTTTTGTATTGACTCTCCAAATTTTGCTGGACCTCATAAGCACTAGTGCAGATATATGAATGTTCACACAAACCGATTTCTTGTCATTATTTATTTATTGGACATTTTTACCCTGCCTTTCTCCAATGGATCAAAGGCGGCTTATAACATCATTAAAACCACATCCAAACATCAACCATATAAATAAGATATAAAAGTTACATATTATCTCTCCTTACCCTCTTGCTGCCTCTTAAACTCCACTTTCCTTTGGGGTCATTTGTCTGATATGCTGGTGCCCACTGTGTAAATTCAAGCTCTGTTTAATATCATAAATATGAGAACAAAGGAATGGTTACAGAGAGTTCTCATGGGAATTGCTTTCCAATTGTGCTTCCATTTAGCCACCTGTGTGCCTGGCTCTATCTGTTTATAGCCTTCATCAGTTGTTTTGGCATTTTAAAATGTGGACATGCGCTGGAGCAGCCCACACCAGTGTATCACAACAAAAATCCCATGCTTTTCTTGAGTGCATGGATATACAGTGATGTGAATATGCACATTTTCCAGCTGATCTCAGATTTAAAAGGCACCTTTTTAACCAGTATTTTTTCAGCTGATGTGATTCATCATGCATTTTTTTGCAAGCGTTACTAATCCACCCCCCCTTCATTTATACCAGTGTATAACAGATTTTAGGGTCTGTGTAGAAAGACAAATTGTATCCAAAGATCTCTCTTGGTCTTTTCTTGCTCTCTCTGTGCATGCAACCTCCCTCGAAAAGTGAAAACCATGGATACAGAATTGTTTCCCAAAATCTCATAGTTTGTCCGGTGTGCCAAGCTGCTATTGATCCCAACCAAGATATGCAGGGTGGAGTGCAGAACCAGAGATCAATGTATTTCTTTTATTGGTCAAGGAAGGATGCCAGGGAAATTCCCCAGATCTGACATGCCTCACCTTTACAGACATTGACATTTTATAGACATTTGAAAAGAATAGATTTTGCTGTGATTTGGTACAAATTACAATCCCCAGTCTTACTGGTTCAAAATATATTCATTGTTGTAAGATTTACAGTTTGTGATTGGTGTACAGTATGGTGGGAAACTTTATAAAGCCTTTCATTGGAAGACTTTTTGAGTCTGCTTTCTGTATTTGCACCACTCATGGGAGCTCATTAACATGGAAAGTAATTACTTTAGGGAAAACAATGTTTGTTGGTGGATATCAGGGCTGGGAAGTGAGATACTCCTTGATTAAACAATAGATAGCAATTGATAGCAATCCTGGGATGATGGGTTTGGGGTCTCTTTTGGGGAACAATTCATTGTCTTCATGGGATCAGAATGCTTCCTGAGTCTGGGCTTGGATGAATCCTTATTTAAACTCATTATGTCCTGGGAAAGGGAAAGGGGAAGCTATTTGTGTTGATCAGCTAGGGATTGTTTCCCTACCTCTGAAGATGAGCGGGGTAATTAGAAATAATTTCTGAACCTCAGCCTTTTAGGAGTCCTGGCTTCAGACAACAGAATCTGTGGATCTAGAAGGTTGAATGTATTGAACTGCCATGCTAAAACATACTAAAGACAAATTCAATATTTCAGTAAATATTGGGAAGCTGTCAATATTTAGTCATGATGCCAATGAGGACTCTAAAAGTCATCTGCCTAGAAAACATACCCACTCTAGGCCCTTACTCCTGGTACACAACAGCAACCAGGGATCTCAAGAGCACTGTCTCCCTTTCCTGGTCAATGGTTGGCTGCAGATGTGTGCCCAGGTACATTCTGATTGTCTCTCCATACCTGGGGAAGAAAGATCAGTAGATGGGAGGGGGGAGAGTTACATTCTCAAGACCCATCTCCAGTGCTTTGCACCCTTTAGGAAGAAACGGGAAAGAGAATATCCTTTCCTCACCCCTCCCCTGCCCCCAAATAAATGGGTAAGCAGAGACTTACTTTCTGCCAGCCTGCTTATTGGACTGTGAACCAAATAACTGACCTGTTAAAGAATGGAAAAGATTTTCCTAACTTCCATTTATAGATATCCATAAAGACAAGTTTTAATTACTTTTTAGTATTATCTTTGCAATAAGTGGGAAACACATTTTCTACTCACTATTTCAGAATTTTGCTAATAAGACATATGACCCATAATATCTAAATGAATCAAGACAGGTGTCTTCTGCTACTGACCCCACAAGGAAAATGTGCAACATGAGCAGATGCCATTTGTAATTTTGTTCTGTGACAGATGCTTCCTGCTATTTTTTATAAAGCCATTTACAGTGCAGTTCTATGCATACTAACTCAGATATGAGTTTTCCCTGACGTTAAGTCCAGTCATGTCTGACTCTGGGGGTTGGTGCTCATCTCCATTTCTAAGCCGAAGAGCCAGTGTTGTCCGTAGACACCTCCAAGGTCATGTGGCCGGCACGACTGCATGCAGCGCTGTTACCTTCCCGCCGGAGCGGTACCTATTGATCTACTCACATTGGCATGTTTTTGAACTGCTAGGTTGGCAGGAGCTGGAGCTAACAGCGGCCGCTCATGCCGCTCCCGGGGTTTGAACCGGGGCCTTTCGGTCTCCAGCTCAGTGTTTTAACGCACTTCGCCACTGGGGCTCCCAATGCACATCCAACTAAGTGCATATAGGTGTGACTCTAAATTAGTTGTTTATTTCTATGTGACAGGTATTTATAAAGATCTGCATGGTATAAATAAAGCGAATAGAGAGACACATAGTGTTACCTTTAATAACACTAAACAGAACATCTGATTACTTGTTTGGCAGGGCAAAGCCATTAGAGATTGTCTACCAATGGTTGCTAGTCATCATAATGGCTATACTATTAACAATACAACCAGCCCTCCATATTTATGGATTCTGTATCTATTAATTCAACCATCCACAACTTGATCTTTTTTTTAAAAAAAAATCACACAAAGCAAATCTTGATTTTGCCATTTTACACAATGACACCATTTTACTATGCTACTGTATATAAAGAGATTTGAATGTCCACGTATTTTGGTATCCATACCAAGGACCAATGTTAGTTTCATGTTCAAAGAGAAAGTGTCTTGGAATACCAGTTGCCAAAGAACAACTTTGGAAGGCATTTTGCCAATTAAATTCTGAATGTGGGTTTCCACAGTAGCTGATTACTCTGGAAGAGAGAGTGAAACTCTGATTCAAGGCAGGATGGGTTTTACATTGTGCCACCTATCAGTGAAAGACACCACTTAGTCATCATTCCTGAGATAACATATAGCCCTCTTCAGGTTAATGTTTAAGCAAGGCTTATGACAGAATCTATGGCCAAAATTGTGTACCATCACAGTGGAGCATAGAGTTCAACTCAACTGATTTTGAACAGAGAATTGAAAGGAGCAGTATTTGTAAGGCTTTTCTTCCACCACTTGGTATTCAAGAGCAGTCAGAATAAGATATAAACCCAATAGAGAATGAGTAGCTAAAGATCTGGAGCTATGCCCAGCTCTCCCATTAAGCTTTTCTTGCACATTACAAAAGAGGAACTGTATATCACCTGTATATCATACAGTAAAATGCATATGCTGATGTAAACCCCACTTCTATCATCTTCAAATATACATCACTCTCCCAACCCTTCTTTTCTGTCAGTCTGATTTCAGTTTTAAGCAATCAGTTTTACATAATAAACAGCCATATAAGAAAATGTACTCAATAATACACTCATAAACAATATTAACAATGATTTCATGTTTCCTCTGTTGTCATCGCAAGCAAATTATGCACATCCTTCTGAGTAAAAAAAAAAAGATAAAATAAGACTATTAGCTAGATCTGAGAAGCCAACTGTAAAGAACCAAAACAATAATGATGCAAACAACAGTTTAATTTCAGAACAAATATCAGCTGAGAATTGCTAGATCTGGTTGGAGGAAATGGCTGACATCTTATTTAACTAGATATTGTCAAGAAAATAATAAAATAACAATTCAGTTTGTTAGCAGTCATGAAACAATTTCAGCTTTGTTCATTTCCCCCCCAAGCATTCAATGAGGAATGCGGAGTCTAGGCTTTCATTGTCCCATCTCATTGGTGAAGTCATTGGGATTCCCAGCCCAAAAGGCCAGCAGCAAACACTTTGGCGGAACAACTCAGAATAGTAAGGCTGTTTCTTCTCAAATGACCGCACATGTTCGCTCTCAGCTCTTTCCAACTTGAAGCACGTAGCTATTTTCAGAGTTCCTTTTTTTTGTACCAACATAGTTGCCATGGTTGCAAAACTAATGCACACGGAAAGGCGGTCCTTCACTGTTGACTCAGCACCAAGGCACACTGTTGCATCTCTTGATTTTTTTTACTCATGTTAACAAAAGGAATATTAAGTTAACTTGTCATCCACAGAAGTTCTGTTTAATGGATGAACTGGGCCAATTTATTTTCCCAGAGTATCCAATAAAATGTTTACCCTTTACCATGCCACCCTGGTAACTTTCTTCATTTTTGTTTTGCTTTGGCTTGCCAATGATATCTGAACATTGCATACATGCTCTTCTCCAGGAACCAAAGAAAACACAAATAATGGAACATTGTGATTCAAAATGTTTTATTGACTCACAATACTAGTCAGATTACCCTTATATTCCTGCCTTCTTCTACTCTGAATCCTTATAGTGACATGATCTGGCAATGCGAATGATAGGATAGATGAAAGTGTATGGCAAGTTTGATTAAGTGTAGGTAACTTGTGGGGGGAGGCCTTAGGCAAAGACCTTACAATTTTTGTGTTGTATTCAACATATATGACAAGAAGTACAGTTGTATAATGAAAACGAAGTAACATACAGGTAAACCAAGGCCAATACACAAGCAACACAAGGGGAAAATTGATAAAAATGCCCCCAGTAAGCAAAGCACAATACTTAAGAGATCAATAATACTTTAACCACTCACAGTCCTTACCCTGTATTTTCTGTCTAATCTGCTGTTGTATCTCATTACACAAATTCATCATTGGGTAGCCAGGAAATCAGGATTATACCATTTTGTCCCATCACCAATGACCACACAATATTTCTCCTTGAGGAGATGCAAAACAAAAATATTAGTATGATCCATAGCTAGCTATGGAATTCCATTTATCCTTTTATTAATATCAGTGTTGATTTTCCACCTATGAAAAATAACAGTGCATAACATCCCAATGATAGGGAGCCATCCCAGACTCCCCAATGCACAGGATCACAGAGTCGAAGCTTTAATTTGCCATTAAAATTTTTGTCACCAATGCAGTTGAGGAGTAAATTCACTGTAAAATACAACAATTATCTATGGAAAAGATGGAACAACCCACATTATAGAATCTTGCAGAGCAGAATGCATCTTTGATATGAGAAGGGGAGGGACAGGAGAAAAAAAAGTTTCTTTTTGGTGGAGGCCCTCACATTTCTGCAGCACATTTTTTTCTGCTAGGAACAATAACAAATGGGGCAAAAAAGGTGGTCCAAAGATGATGTATTTTTCATACCTGTTTGAAAGGTTTACGTTCTCACAATCGAGTGTTTGATATGGAGATGGGAAGCCTAAAATTTGATCCAAAAAATAACACTCCATAAATCTCATATCCTGGAAAAGTGGCAGGGTATCCCATGTTGGTGTCTTGACTCCTCCACCATGACTTAGTCACAGAACAGTCATGCACTCCCAGTAGGGGCCACAGGGGAGGTTCCAGACGAAGCACAATCTTAAGACCTGAAGACCTCAATGGCAGATCAGACAGAGAATAACATGGTACATGTTACAATGGCTGTGAAGGCGGAAAAAGGCTGCAACAGATTGGGAAGCCACTGTCGTCGTGTTAATCATGCCACTGGTTGGGACCCCACTCAGTGAAGACTGTGTGTTGATCGGCTGTGTACCGACCTCCACACATAAAAAAACCTCAAGCACAGGTGTCTTCCATGAAAAATAATAACAAACCAACAAAAGTCCCATGGTGATCAGCAAGTGACAAAGGGGCAGGACTGTGAAATCTGGAAGCTCCTAATCACAGAATGGCACATGGGCGGTGGATATGGATTCAGTTGTTCTATCTCCAGGTCCAAGGCAGTTGAGTAGTCGGGCAGCTGTATCCATGACTAAGCTGCCATTTTTAGGGTCCACTCTGCTAACCCCACACTGGGAAGGGGCTAGAAAAGGTGCCCTAAACATAGTCTGCCTCTCTTATCCCTGACTGGACTACCTCGTCCAGAGGGGTCACCATCCTATTGCCAAACCCCCCCCCCCCAAAAAAAAAAAAACTTTGGAACATGGAACGTATGGACACTGTTGGACAACACTGACAGTAAGCACCCAGAAGGCAGGACTGCTATTATTGCAAAGAAGCTGGGACACTTTAACAATGACATAGCTGCACTTCAGGAGACCCAGAGAGCAGAAGAGTGATAGCTAAAGGAAGAAAAAAGAGGCTACACCTTCTTCTGGAAAGGACTGCCTAAAGAAGAATAAAGAATACACGGAGTTGGCTTTGCTATCAGAAATGTCCTGGTGAAGCACCTGTCTGAAGCATTAAGGCATCCTTTCCTAGCATGCTCATTAACAGGGCAGTAGAGTGAAGGAAGGATACTGGAAGAATAGTGGGCTCTATGTCTACAGTGAGATGCAGAAAACGGATGTTATATTTCAGCGCTGTGAATCTACTGAAGTGGTGTGGTTTGAACTAAAGCTTGGAAAAGGGTTTGAGGAGTTGTTACTATCATGCAGGACTGCTAGGGATTCTTGAAGTTGCATATTTTGGAATGAACTCTGAACTTTTCTGAACTCTGAGCTGTATTACAACTGGAGTAAACTTCTCATTCATACTGCACAGGATGCTTATTCCTTTACTTTTTTATAAGTTATTGAGTAGTGCAATTCATCATATTAGCCATAAAGTCAAACCAAAATTGCTCTAGAAAACTCTGGATAGCTCTTTGTTCTCATGTGGAATTTCTCTTTCACTGTACTATTTTAATCATCTCCTCTGTGGACAAGTTGTGTTGTTTGGTATTTACTGGCATGCAAAGTGATTGATGAAAATGTCAGTGAATTGGCAAATGGTAAATATCATCAACATACAGGAGAGAAAAGAAGAATTTTTTTTCCATGTCCTCAAATTTTCCATTAATATTGCACGATGCAAGCTGGAGTCTTTTGTGATTCCTTAGCTGTTCTGAGTGGGATAACAATGAAGTCTGCGGAAGCAATAAAATGTTAAACTGAATGATGCTGTGAGTTGTGCACAACATACATTAATTGGAATCATATTATCAGGATTCCAGGCTTGAGCCTCCTTTTATGTCCGTCTGAAAATTATGTGAAGAAACTGGGTTTTCTGATTTTACTTCATGCCGCTTATGACCAAATTATAATACAGTAGAGCCTCACTTATCCAAGCTAAACGGGCCAGCAGAAGCTTGGATAAGTGAATATCTTGGATAATAAGGAGGGATTAAGGAAAAGCCTATTAAACATCAAATTAGGTTATGATTTTACAAATTAAACACCAAAACTTCATGTTATACAACAAATTTGACAGAAAAAGTAGTTCAATACACAGTAATGTTGTGTTGTAATTACTGTATTTACAAATCTAGCACCAAAATATCATGATATATTGAAAACATTGACTACAAAAATGGCTTGGATAATCCAGAGGCTTGGATAAGCGAGGCTTGGATTAGTGAGACTCTACTGTATATGTTTTCTCTAGCCATGACCTGCAAGGAACTGACATAGGAAAGTGAAAAGAAGGAAAAAACAGAATTACTTTATATCAGGGTTGTTGAAAAACTGGTTCCTTTTAAAATATATAACACGGACTCAGTTATTCATGGAGATAAAATTCCAAACATTGTGTCCAACCACCTTTCTTTTCCTGATTCATTGTGTGGCTAATGTGCTTATGTTTTTCTAGTTTTGATAGCTTTCTGAAATATATCATATACTACTTTGTGCAGATTTTTTTGATTTAGGCATTTTGACGAGTGGATTTGGCAGCATGATAGGGTTTCTATTAACTGGTTTAGAAAGTCAAAGATAGGTAAGACTTCATCAGAATAAATGCTGGATTCTCTCTCATATTTAAAGTTGGATGGGTATATTTTTAGCAGGCCAGAAGGTAGAATGAGAAACTCTCCTCTACCCTTCTTATCTGCCAATTAATTAATTCATTTACGTAGTTAATACGTAGTAGTACTACCCTCTGAAAGATGCTACTACAGTAGGTAAGATTCCCACCCCAATCCTATCCCAAGCCTTAATGTAGCTAAATAATGCATTACAGGTTGAATTAAATAACCTTGTTGTTTTCTTGTTCCTTGGCATTTTGGATCAGATTTCCCTCATTCCATATGTGGTAATAGTTTTTACTGAACTACACTGGATACACCAGACTTTAACTACTATAGGCCAGTATTGAGTCTTCTTTTTTGGACAGGGAAATTGCCTTATAAACTCCAGGTCATTGTGTTCTCTATACCAATTTCAAACCAGTGTCAGAGCAGGATACAAAGCTAAGACTGCTGTGATCTTAGGTGGATGATGATAACAAGAGAGTACATTCCTCTTGGTTCTTTTGGATATCTCAGTAGTATTCAATATTATTGTCCATGTAATCTTGACTCAGGGGGTTTGGGAATCAGGACTACTGTGCTTCTGTGGTTCTGGTCCCATTTCTTGGGTAGGTTCCAGATGATGGTGCTTGGGAATAGCTGCTCCTCTGAGGCAACCACTTCACTCTACTGAACGGAGTGCATTAAAACCAAGATCTCATGAATATACACTGTGGAAACAGTCTGGATATTGATCATTTTTCAGTGGATTGTATATTGTGCTTGTATGTTCCTGCTCCTTTTAATTTTTGTATGGTCCTTCCCACAGAAAAAAACTCTGGGAAGAGCTCTGCATCATTGTAAAGAATTCAAGAATTATATATTGTAAACCACTCTGAAATCTCTACAAAGTGCTGAGTGGTTTGCTAACTTAGGCACTAATAAACTGCAAGTAGTGGGACTGGTGTATGTATGGCATGAGTAGATGTGTTGGTGTGTGTATTGGAATCAGCTTTTGGCACAGCATGTCATGTGTGAGCAATGATGATATGCTGCAAGTCCTTTACCTATAGTAAGATATATACATTTTGCTGACAGTCTCTACTATATTTCATCCTAAGCAAACTTTCATTGGGAAGAAGGAGAGAGCCATAGCAATGCCCTAAGGGAGTATTATCTTTTCAACAGGGCAAAGCCAATGAAATAACATAATTGGGAAGATAAAAGAGACCCATAAAATAAGTGTCAGCACATGTCAATAGCCCCTATAATCACTATTTAATTATTTAGTTTCCATAAAATTGCATTTTTAAAGAAAGTAGCTAACAGACAACAGCCTTGGGGACAGAAGTTGTTACAGATTGGAAAATGGCTTTGAACCATAGCCATTCTATGATAAACAAAAGCCACCATTAGTTTCAACCCCAACCCCCAAAATAAAGGAAAAACATATTTAAGGATTGTCTTTGGAAAAAAGAAAGGCAGTCATGATGTTTAGCTTAGAACAGGGCCGCAAAATTCAAGACTTGACTATTTTGGGATGCCACATGTTCAGCCTGCTTAATTAGCTTTGTGTTTCCTACATTTCTACATTGACAACATCACACAGAACTTGGCTACACATGTCCAAATGTGAGGAATGTGATATCTCCCATGTTCCCCAGTAGAAGACAGCATGTTCCCACCCAGCATAAATGGACATTGGGAAGCACCTTTAAAGCCTTCTCTCCATTTACTTCATAATCCATAAGACTGCTAATGTCTGAGGGGAAAACCAAAACATGCTCCATTATTTTGCAGCTGAGAGCTTTATTTGTAGCTGGTCAGTGAAAAAAGCAAATGTGTACTTGACTTCTCAGCTATCTAAAGCATGAAAAATGTTCAGTATTATTTCATGTCCCATTTTTTCATTCATTTTATCTGTTACCTTTTCTCTTAGCAGAAAATTCAAGGATGCAATGAATGATCTGATAGATACAAAGCTGAATATCAACTCTTGTAATCAAGAAGCCCTATTTCACATCATCAGGCATAAAAAAAAACCACTGGAAGAATCCATGTAGAATCCATACACAGTGCAGTGTTGTAAATCAGCTACATTTCTATGAATACATAAATATAGGAACATAACATATTTTCATGACACTCTTTATAGGAATCCTTTTCTCCTTTCTTGTATAAATACGGTGCATTTCTATCAATTTCAAAAAAATGATATAAATACTTTATGCTCCATCTCTACCAATGGAAGTTTATGTATTAACACCAGAAAAGCAAATTGGTACAATATGACAATTGTAGGTTTTATTTTACCAACTTTTAGCTTTGCACGATAGCTTCCTAAGCTTTTTAAAGGATGGTAGCAACAGTCAACATGCCAGCTTCTAAAATAGCTGGTGCTGTTCTTTTCAGCAATGCTGACTAATATTGCCATTTGGTGTTCTAGCGGAAAAACCCACACTGAAATAGTTCTGACCTTAGTTCAGCATGAGAAAAAAAGTTGATGTTTTCTAGAACATTGGTGGATAAATCCATAGGGACCAGAGGTCAATTATTTCCCACTCACTTAAATCTGAGCCATACCTTCTCGCCACAGTGTCCCCAAATACCTGGAGAAGGAGGCTGTCTGTTCCGCTCTTCCTCCTCTTGCTGCCAACATACTTCTAACAATTCTCTGCAGTCCTCAAAAGAGTGACAAGAAGAGAAATAATCGAATACGGTTTTCTGGGTTCTTATGCAAGGTTGGTGGGGACATTTTCTCATGTAGCTACCACGCCTTGGGTGGGCTTTGAACTGCAAAGTGTAGAAGGGCCCTCAGACTCACCCGGAGCAGGAAGACATGTTGTGTGCCATTTCATTGGGGTTTCTTAGGCAAAAGTGTCTGCCCATGGCCACTCAATAGGTGTTCAATGTCTGAGTGAGGATTTAAATTCTGTTCTCCAGAGTCATACGACTTCATCAGATGGGCACAATTGCCCATCCTATGACACTTACATTTCACAAGGCATGGATCCCACTAGCTCCCATCACACAACATTGATCTACTTCCAGTGTGGCTCCATGCCTCAAGTGAATGGCAGTGTTACAGGAGGCAGTGGCTGCAACACGGGAGGCTTCCCATGTTGCATAGAAAACAATGGGGGAAGTCAGACAGCGATGCTTTCCCCTGTAGGATTAGGTGAGAGGAAGGCAGGCAATGAGGGGCATGGGATGACGGGTTCCCCATGCCCCCCTGCTGGGCTCCACTGGATTTATCACACTCACAATGCATGATGAATCCCAGCCGTAAGGTGGTGAGGTCCAAAGTCCAGTGCACTAAACCATGGGTAACCATGGGCATTTTCACACCAGTAAAAGGGTAGTTAACAGTATCCTATCCACAGTTGCAAAAAGCAATATGCACCATTCTATGGCATCACAGAGGGTCAGGCCCATAGCCAGGATTTTGATTTTGGGGGGGGGGGGGGTGAGTCTGGGTGAGAGAGGATCTACCCTAGCAAACCTTTTGTATTGTTATCCCAATACCCCCATGCATGTGGGATATATTGAGCATGGTGATCAGAGCATGATATGAATAAACACAACAGTTTAAATAATAAATGTAAAGCCTTCTAGCGGACAACCTTGAGAATTTCGGGAGGGGGGCTTCATGCCTGCAGAGGGTCTTCCTGATCTGTTGCCAAAATAAAATGGACTAATGGTCATTGTCTTATATGTGTTTATTTCCACCTCAATGTCCATTACATGTGAATCCTTCAAGTGTTTGATCACTCTATATGCACTTAGAAAGTACTACAGTTTCAAAGTATGTTTTGTTCATCAAGATAACGATGGTGGCAGAAGTATTATCCATTGGGTTGCTGTGAGTATTCCAGGTTGTATGGCCATGTTCCAGAAGCATTCACTCCTGACATTTCTGGAAATGGGCATACAGCCTGGAAAACTCACAGCAACCCAGTGGTTCCGGCTATGAAAGCCTTCAACAACACATTGAACATCTTTATTTGTTCAACTACAGATGAATTAAAATGCAGGTTCCTTTCAGTAATTCAGGGATAACAGCTTGTCATCCTTCAGAGGATCTCAGTTTATGGCTGCATTTACACAGCAGAATTAATGTTGTTTGACATCACTTTAACTGCCATGCTTCAATGGCATGGAATCTTGGGATTTCTACTTTTCCAAGTTCTTTAGCTTTCTCTACCAAAGAGTGCTAGTGTCTCACCAAACTACAACTCCCAGGATCCCCCAGTGTTGAGTCATGACAGTTAAAGTGGCATCAAATTGCATTAATTCCACAGTGTAGCTGAACCCCACATTTTCCATCACAACTACCCAGCATGGATGATGGGAGGGTCTGTTAAAGCACATCTTGAAAGCCCTAAAGGTAGTGGAGATAAATGGGTTTACTGCATTGTTCCTCTATAGTATGAGAAAGAGGGAAAAAGAGAGATCTTATTCCATGTGGTTCTTCAACATGGAATTACTCAGGTGATTACGTAAGGAAACAAATGCCTCAAAACGTCAGTTATTACATTCACACACACAAAATAAATGAGTGGGCAGATCTCTGCTTTTTCCAAAAAATGAGCATGAACTTAAGAGTGACACAATTGAAATGATTCAGTCAATTAGGATAAAATTATAGGCCAATCTTCCTAAGTGTTATTATCTTCACGATAGGATTGATTAAATTCTGAAGTGAGTGTTTTCCCCTTTTTTCTTTTAAAGTTATCAATCATTTTCATCTTTTCCCCTCAAATCAAGTAAGCACATCACACTGATAGCCAATGCAATAGGAAACAATAGTGTTATTCTATAGAACACTAGGCAACCAGAGAACAGAATTTTCAGTTTTCTACTCTAAGATCCCAGGATGTTTTATGCTATACATTTATAGTATTATGATCCTACTTTAATTGCCATGGCAATACCCCACTGAATCCTAGGATTTGCAGTTTAAAGCAGGTCATTTATAATTCTCAGCCTAAGAGCTCATCTGATATACATAACCAAACTATGAATCAAAGGATCACACAGAAGGTAGTCATAGCAGTTAAAATGGAATCATATATTAACTATGGGCCTTTCCACAAACCACAAAATGGAACTGGAACTGACATTAAAAAAACCCATTTCTGAGCCATATGGAGGCAATAAACAGCTGCCCTAAGCCACCTTTGTGATGGGACTGCAGCCACACAGTTCAGTCATGCCAAAGCTGGATCAACAGGACTGGGGATCATCTTGGTCTTCCACCCTCCCTACACTCCCATTCCCAAGAAAAATAAGATGAAAGCATCCTTTGCCAGCCCTGCAGTCTGTACTTCCTGAATCTGCATCATTCTGGCGGTGATAGAGCCTGGGAGCAGTAAACTATCTTTCCTCCTCCAAAGCTTAATCACTGCCTGAATGACATATTTTCTGGAAGTAAGGAACCTGCATTTTATGTCATTTTTCATAGGAATAGGGATGTTGGAAGGGCAGGAAGGCACTGCTATCCCACTTGCCCAGGTTGCCTGAGCCCAGGGAGTGCAGGATATCTGTGGGGACATGGTCTGGGATGGCATATTGTGATATGAGATGGCAGTTGCCAGTGACAAAATACCAGCAAAGGTCTAGATTTTCCTGTAATGTTTACATTTTGCCAGTCTTTTTAAACCCAGAATCAAGATGGAGTACTTGATTTACCCTGGATTAAAGTGCATTTGCCTTTGTGTGTAGTCTGTACTTGCCAGGCTAATGTGAGTGTGACAGGGGATTAAATTGCCTGCATGGTGTGGATGGACCCACAACTTCAAATAGTGGAATGAAAGGTTCCACCGGTATATTTATGTTCAAATTTGGCACTAATGAAACAGTGAAAATGGGGCAGCTGGATGGCAGTGTAAGGGAATCTTCATCATACGTCTCCATCACAAATCAATGGCTGTTTAAGTTGGACTGAGCTAGGGCCATCAGCATCCAGCTCTCTACAAAAATAGTTGGAGATACAGTAAAACCCCTCTATCTACAGTTTTACTCACCTGTGCCTAAAGAAAGGATTTCTCTAAAAATTTGCTAGGTTCTCCAGCCAATTCTATGATATGCTTCCTCTGGTAGTTATCACTGATTTGTGTTGGAGTACCCAGCTAATTCCTACAAAGGATACCTCTTTAGGAATGTATAATTCTTCCAACACGGTTCTATGGTATGCAGGGACTGGAAGCCAACTAATGTAATGGTATTTGGTCATATTTGTGATTTTATGTAATCACAGTCTGGCCTGAAATATATCCCACATGAATATGAGAGTTCTTACTGTATAGGAAATCTTTAGCAATGCTGTAAGAAATACTCATACTAGCATAATCTGGGATTACACTAACACAAAAGGATTATGACAGCATCTTCAATGACTGCCCTGCCTAGAGATCTGCAAGCAATTTCCAGATAGAACCCAGGTTTTCTTTTGTGTAACCCATCCAGGCCTTTTCAGGTGGCAAATTGTCAAACTGCAGTAGCAGTATGGCTAAGCAATGGTGTGCCTTTCAAACTAAATTTTATAAAAGGAGAAAGAAAGAAAGAAAGAAAAAATACTTCATTTAATTAAAAAAAACTCCATCCTTTTTTTGGTCCAGTCACCATCACAAATGTGGCTGGTGTAAATTCCAGAAAGAGAGTCTTTTCATTGGCTGCTCCTCGACTCTGGAACTCAGGGAAGCCAGAATGGCCCCCTCCCTGCTGTCCTTCCAATGGCAGGCTAAAACTTTTCTTGTCAAGCAGGCCTTTAAAAAAAAAAGGTTTTTAAAACCAAGTCACGGGTACCGTGTGATGTTTTAATGTATTTTAAATGTTTAATAGTTTAAACTGTAGACTTTTCATACTTCCAATATTTTAATGTTTGTATGTGTTAGGTTTTAATTCACACATTGTTATGCTTTTTGTTGTTAGTCACTTTGAGTCTCCTTTGGCAGGGAAAAAGTGGAATATAAATGTATATAATAATAACTTCCACTGGAAGTTGACAATAGGATCACATAGACAGATTCCTAAAGAGAACATGTTAGTCAAATCTGTGAATGATCAGACTGACAAAAGGCCAGCTATAGAAGTGTAAGCTTTATATTTGGAGTTTTGGATATTGTTGTTGTTGTTATATTTATTTATACCCCACTTTATCTCTCCTGAAGGAGACCCAAAGTGGCTTAACATAAAAGCATCAGAATACAATTTAAAATAAATCAATATACAAACATTAAAATAGGATTAAATATAAACAGTATTATAAAATTGCCAGTTAAAACCATTAAAACATATTCAAAGTTAAAAACCACAGCACTCCCTGACTAGATCTTTAAAACTTTCATCTTTAAAAGCCTGCCTGGAAAAAAAAGGTTTAAGCCTGCCATTGGAAGGACAGCGGGGAGGGGGCCATTCTGGCTTCTATGGAAAGAAGGGAGTTCCAGCGTCGCAGGGCAACCACCGAGAAGGCCCTTTCTCTTGTTCCAACCAACCGAGCTCGAGATGGAGGTGGGACTGAGAGAAAGGCCTCTCCTGAAGATCTCAGTCCCTGGGCAGTTTTATACAAAGGGATGCTGTCAGCCAAATAACCTGAACCTGGACCAACTAGGGATTTAAAGGTCATAACCAGCACTTTGAATTGTGCCTGGATACAGATTGGCAGCCAATGGAGCCAAGAACCATTACTACTGCTGCCTACGTGTTTTCTATGTCTACTGTAACATTTGCATGGAAACCCTGGGATTCTCTTCCCTAATGCATGTGTTTTACAGTAAACATATTTTCCATTTGAGTGAAGCATGTATCACTGCAGCTGTGCTTGCTTGTTGGCAGTGTATTTTTATTGTTATCTCCAGCCTGGCAGCTATTTTTTCCATCCGTGATTAGTTTCCTCTTTGCTTATTCCCATGGCAGAACAGTTGACCTTCCTTTCCCTGTAAGTTTTGTCATGGTGAATAATTTTGGCAGAGAATGTACCTGCTCCTAAAAAGATGTAACATTCCTGAAGTAAAATGGGTTGAAGCCTTATCTATTCAAATCAAGAGTCCCCATTTTATTATATAGCAGAACCTTTCAGTTATTCTTGAATTTGCATCACAAATTAAACAAACTTCTTGGTATTTTATACTAACATAGAATGGCACACATAACAATGATTGCATGGAAACTGATTAAAAGAAATATATTTTATTCTTCATAATCAGAGATGCTATAAAATTTTCCATAGTTGCACTGGGGAGCTAGTAAGACCCACATCAAAGAGAGATGTGGCCTATATAGTCGTCAGATTCTTCATGGGCTAGTGAGAACTGGCAGGATCAGGGAGAGAATTATTTTCTGGTTTTAGGATCAGTTCAGAAAATAAATTGAGTTATTCCTGTTTTTATTTGGAAATAGTTGCATTTTATTCTAAGTGAATACAGAGATGGTGGGCAAACATTTCCTCTCTCTCCGCATATTGTCAAATAACACTGCTTTATACTTGGTAAATTAATCACTAATATGCAGTTATTTCTTTGTTCTGTTCCCTCATCTAAAACTTATTTTTGATTCACAACTTTACTAGTATTATTTATTATTTATCGTGTTAGAAGCAAATTGAGAATACAGTTATAATGTATAGAAAAACCAACAAACAAAGTTAAAAACTTGGCATTAAACTCAATTTCCTTTGACCAGAAGCTGGTCACTTTTCTAGTTGAGGCATAGTACTTTGGGCTTTTTTTAAAGCATGATTTATCCTGTATTAAAAAGACCATAGAAATGCACCCTAGCTGGTTCATTAAAGCATTATCCTATTTAAAGAAATTGCCCTCAATTAGTTATTGGTGAATGGTGTGGAAGTTCCATCCAAGTAGAGCTTCTACACCATTCTACAACTCCCAGAAATCCCAGTTTACCAGCTGTTGAGATTTCTGGAAGTTGAAGGCCAAAACATCTGAGGATCCACAGGTTGAGAACCACGGAGGTAGGCCATAATAGTGGCTCTAATTGGTCGTGTGGACAGTAGGATTGCCAGAGGTTGAGACAACAATATGTAGTTTTCTGCTAAATAGCCTTCTTTGCAAGATCTAAGTACAGTTGTCCCTCCACAGTTGTGGGTTTAAAATTTGTGAAATGAAGTATGTATGGATTTAATTCATATATTCTCTCTTGGAAACTCTGGGTCTTCCAGTGTGGTTTTGTGATCAACTTCTGGTTGACTGGATATTGACTGAAGAGCTTTGATGGAGGATCTAGAGATTCCTATAGAGGTGTCCTTTCAGGTAAAAAAAAAGAGTAGTTTCATTCCTCCAACCCCCACAAAAGTGAAAGATCTACGGTACACTTAAGCAATGCACAATTATCAAACAAGAGGTACATTTGATTTTAACAGCCATGGATCAATTAAATAGAATCTTATTGGGACAGGGTGAGGGGAGAATGAGCAATTCTCAAAAAGGAAGGGCATTTGTGGCTTGCTGATAGAGGCATATGGACTTCGAAGTGCTCCAAATTACAAATGTTTTGTTCACAGTATTGGTTTTCTAGATAAAATAAAAAAATCAATGTTCTTGCTCCAATATGCAACACTTGCAAACTACACCTTTAGGTTTAAACTGACCCCTTTTTATCGAGGGGCAAGAGTGAAATTCTCCATTTGCTCTTCTGTCCCATGTAGGTCTGCAAAATGCTGGAGATTCCATTGGAAGGGCCATTTCAGATGAAAGGGAAGTCAAGACACCCACACAGATTATTTGGATAACTATACAATGCCATAGTAAAGGTAAAGGTTTCCTCTGACGTTAAGTCCAGTCATGTCCGACTCTGGGGGTTGGTGCTCATTTCCATTTCTAAGCCGAAGAGCCAGCGTTGTCTGTAGACACCTCCAAGGTCATGTGGCTGGCATGACTGCATGGAGCACCGTTACCTTCCCGCCGGAGCGGTACCTATTGATCTACTCACATTGGCATGTTTTCGAACTGCTAGGTTGGCAGGAGCTGGGGCTAACAGCAGGCGCTCATTCTGCTCCCGGGATTTGAACCTGGCACCTTTTGGTCTGCAAGTTCAGCAGCTCAGCGCTTTAACGCACTGTGCCACCAGGGGCCCCACCATACAATGCCATATCTTTATTAATAATGCCATATAACGTTGGCTTGGCATGGGTTAAAATCAGCTTGAGATTTCCTGTTATATAGCAGAAGGGATTCTTCTCACTCCTGTTAGGGAACCAAATAGCATCTTGTAGTGAAGTTGTCTCCTATGGAACAAAACCAACACACAGACCTAAAGCTGTTCAATGTGTCGTCGAAGGCTTTCATGGATGGGATCACAGGGTTGTTGTATGTTTTCCGGGCTGTATGGCCATGTTCCAGAAGTATTCTCTCCTGACGTTTCACCCACATCTATGGCAGGCATCCTCAGAGGTTGTGAGATACCTTCAAATCTCCTAGTTAAACAATCAAAGAGAAAAAACTAGGACATTGACAGTTTCAGATACATTCAACTACTTCCACTGGTCACAGTGACAACATCTGTTACACCGTGAAACCAAATTATGAGAATGGCCCCGGAAAGTTGTTATAGTTGATGGTAAATCACGAAATTCACCTGTTTTCCAACAGTGGGGATTAATGCATGATTTGAGAAAGAACTATACCACTAGGTTATTTCTGAATGAGGCTCCCCATGTGTTGAACAACCTTCTTTCCACCAAGTGTTCCAAGATTTCTTTCCAAATATATCATGCGAGCCCTGAATGGGAGCCAGACAGCACTCTGGTTTTGGGCAGCCAGCCTGTATAGTTCCTCCCTCCGTATTATTCCTTAACCAAAAATACAATCGTATTACAATCAATGGCCTCTATATGGAAATAAATCAGGCTAAGAACCCCCTGTGCATTTTAAATCCTTTAGTGCTCACACTCCAGGCTAAATGCCCAACAACCTGAAACATGATACTTAGTTTCAAGCCAGGTGTTGCTGGAACACCCCCCTCCCCATTTTAATTGCTCACCTGCCAGACCCTTTCCTGTCCTTTTAAACACAGAGATACGGGGTATGTGTGTGTGTGTGTTTATAACAGAAAAAGAAAGAGAGAAAGAGTCTAAAATCTAATATAAAACATATTTTCAATTGATCTTTCAGGCACAATAATTCTCTTCCCCCCCCCCCCCACATAGGTCTGGGTAACCCACCACACCACTTTCTTACACATGGTGTCTTAATGGTTAACCTTCTTTCCTTCCCCTTTCTTCTTTCCTCTAGTGATCTTAAGATTTGTGTTGTTGTGTGTGTGCACAGACTAGAGAAATCATCCCGCCTCTTGATTTCCTGGACAGTAGCAGTTCCAGCAGTTAAATGACTCCACTGTGTGTGTGTGTGTGTGTGTGTATGTGTGTTTTTTTTCTTTCGGTTTAGCCCCTTGAACAGATATTGTAGAAGATTCTCATGGTGTTGAAAGTTATCTCTCTAAATGAAAATAATCCTTATTTTTAAACATCTCTATCAGAGGATTAGCTCCCTCTTCACTTTAAATCTAGCCCATGCTGCCAAAATGACTGGTTTGCAATATTAGAGTTGCCAGTTGCTGAATCCCTTCCAAAACAGTGGAGAACAGGAAGGCATCTGCCTGCCTGCCTGCCTGCCTATCTATATATCTTTCTTCTTCCTCCTCTTCCTCCTCCTCCTCCTCCTCCTCCTCCTCTTCTTCTTCTTCTTCTTCTTCTTCTTCTTCTTCTTCTTCTTCTTCTTCTTCTTCTTCTTCATCAATCATCCATCTCTTCTATGTAAACTTTACAGAGCTGCAGATTACAGAGAAAGAAAGAGAAAGAGGGAATGATGAGAATTCTCCTGCTGTGGAATGGAAGCCCAATTGCTAGAAACAATCCTATAATGCTTTTGGCTCTAAAGCATTATTGGATTGCCTCTTGCAATCTGGAATTATATTTCTGTTTATTAACTACTTAAAAAATAAGAATTACTATAGTGGCTGCTTTCATCCATTCAATATTTGTTTTATGCCAAAATAAGCTTGCTGCTGAGCAGGATTTTCTTTTTAAAGTGCTAGTCAGGATTGAATATATACTGCTCTCCAACATGACGAGCTCCCCTTACTTCTAAGCTTCTCTCTCCCCCCTCCCCCCAAAGGAGAGTCATTGTGAATATAATTTGTGTATTGTGCATGGGTGTGGGAGTTTTAGCCTCTCCCTGTACACATTATTCAGAGGCATGGAGGATTTTGTCACACCAGCCCACTATCCCATTACAGTCATGTTAGCATAGATATTGGATATTCTTCATTAAGTTTTATTTTATTATTATTATTTATTTACAGTATTTATATTCCGCCCTTCTCACCCCAAAGGGAACTCAGGGCAGATCACAATGCACATAAACATGGCAAACATTGAATGCCCATTAGACATGCAACATACAGACAGAGACACAGAGGCTATTTAACATTTTCCAGCTTCCAGCTTCATGACAGTATGCTCGATTCCAGCCACAGGGGGAGCTGCTGCTTCATCATCCACTTTGACACTGAATCCTTGATGGAGTACTTTCTCATTCTTCTGGATGCATGCTGCTGGACATTTTTATGGTGGCATAAATTAATTAAATTAGCTTCCCCGCATAAGCGGTTCCTAAATTTCCGTACTTGACAGATGCAACTGTCTTTCAGGTTGCTTAGGTAAACAATGAGCTAGGCTATTTAATGGTCAGGCACTCAATCCGACCCAGACTGGTTTCGAATGCATGACCTCTCGGTCAGTAGTGATTTACTGCAGCTGGCTACTAACCAGCTGTGCCACAATCTGGCCCTTTGGAATTACACCTTTAGTAGAGCAATTGCTCTAGTCTGCTGATGCCTGATCCCATGATCAAATGTCCTTGCAACTTTGAAACCCCTTCCTGCACTACTGCCATTCCTTAATTTATTAATAATTGTTTTTAGCATACTTGGGCAGTTTTAGCATTAAAAACAACAAAAAATGGAAAGCTGTATATAAAATAAAAGAAACACAGCAATTCTGGGAATAGCAAGGGGGAGAAGAGGAGGAGAATCCTACTTCTGACATTACATTACTGAGCCTGAAGATAAAGGAATCTTTATGATAGGTAATGGGAGCATAAAGAGATATGGAGCTATTGACCCGTTTTATCCATCAATAGCCAGGAACTGGAAAATCACAGGGGAACTAACCAGTAGTGGGGTGTACATGGCAATATCAGTTTGCCTATTTTATGACATAAAATCTTGTATCTTTCTGAGTAACACTGATGTCTTTGTTTCTTTATGCTAGGCTAAAGTTTATTGTGCAAACTCATCCATCAGGCCTGGCCAGACAGTTCCTGTTATATAAAATGCTTTTTCAGGCAGGGGGAAATAGTGGACATGTACCAAATCCCTCCATTCTGAACTTTTCCACTGGCATTACTGTGGTCAATTCCTCCTCCTCCTCCTCCTCCTCCTCCTCCTCCTCCTCCTCTCCTTCTTCGAAAGATAGTGAGAACATGGCTATACAAGTAAACTTACCTCTGAGGTGCATAACACTTAGTTGGCTCATATATTAAGATATAGACTTTCATATGTTTTGGATATAAGCCATACAAAATTATATAGGTCGTAATCAGCAATTTAAACTGTGTCTAGAAATGAACAAATAGCCAGCAAAGCTTTTTCAACCAGGGAGTTATATGTTCCCTGTAATGGTGAGAGATGGGGATTGCATGCTCTTTCATTAGGAACTCTTGAAAAACTGCCTGGACTTTGAATTTAGCAACTCTGTTCTTTTTCTATGAAATCAAAAACTTCTTTCAGGAGTATGTGTGCCATGGATGTGTTAAAGACTATGAGATGAACTCTGTATTTTCCTGGCTCAGACTGAAGGTTTTCCATGGAAAAATCTGTTTTCTTTTGAGATCGTTTGGCTTCTTCCATTCAAATTACCTGCTCACTACTATTCTAGACCGTGGATATCACTTACAGGTCTGGGGATATTTTGAGCCATGCTTCCATTTTCAGTAGAAATACATCTGGGCTGTTGGTCTTAGATCTAGAGGTATAAGAAGTACCACTCTTACAGTGGTTGCATGTTCTATCTATTTACAGACATGGCATTGTTTATAGTCGTACTCATTAGAGTGAGATGCATTGTGCTCCTATTTTGGTTGGTCTCATTTCTAAATTTGCATCTCTCTTTGTAAATAGTTAACGTTTTGTACCTTCAACTCATTTCCAACTTTTGGCAACCCTAAGGGGAACCTATCACAGGGTTTTCTTGGCAAGATTTGTTCAGAGTGGGGTTGCCTTTGCCTTCCTCAAAGGCTGAGAGCATATAATTTGCCCAAGGTCACCTAGTGGGCTTCCAAGCAAGGATTTGAAAGCTGGTCTACAGTGCCATAGTCTAACACTGAAATACTATACAGTGTTCCCTCACTTATCACGTGGGTTCTGTTTCAGTGGAACTCTGTGAAGTAGGAACACTATTTTAATTTTAATATTTATACATTATTTTTATTGTTATGTGGCCTTTCTCCCCCTTGCAAGCCCCGGGATGCTAGTGAACCCTTCCGAGCCGTCATGTTGCTCTGGCTGCTTCCTTGCAGCCAGGGAAGAAGGAATACTGCTCCAGCCGGATGAGTGAGGGAGGGAGGGAGGGTGGCTGAGAGAGTGAAGGCTGGCGGTGGCAGCAAAATCCTGGAAGACGCAGCCAAGTCTGGCTTCCTAGCCTCCGCTCCAGCCAGGCCACACTGGGAAACATGGAGGACTTGGAAGAGGGGGCGGAGCGGAGGCAGAAGCTGGACCTGGCTGCCTCTTCCAGGCTTTTGCTGCCGCCACCAGCTTTCACTCTCTCACCCACCCTCCCTCCCTCACTCATCTGGCTGGAGCAGTGTTCTTTCTTCCCTGGCTGCAGGGAAGCAGCCAGAACAACATGACATGCCCAGAGCAAGGGCCCAGCAGGTGCTGGTAGGGAAAGGTTGCAAGGGGGAGAAAGGCCACATAACAATTAAAATAATGTTTAAAAATACCCCAGTTTCCCCGCGAAACAGTGAGTCCGTGGGAACACTGTACTCCACTGGCTCCATATAAATTATTATATCCTAATTTTAAAATGTACCTTTTGTTTAATTTAACATTTCTACTTTTGTATTGACTGCTGTAACTTCTTGTATATATGCCTTCATTTATGGCAATACCATTAATTTCATAGCGTTTTCTTGAACAATCCCCCCCCCCCCATTTTTTTTTCTGGCTACGGCCCTGCCCTGGCTAAATCCTGAGTGGGATAAGCTCTTCCACATAATAGCAGCAGCTTGTGACTCTTTAGTCACCAGTGTGGTGAATCTATTCCTGATTTTAAACTGAAGTTTAAAGGAGAATTCCAAAGTACTGAACTTGATTGAGCATTCAGGCTTAGCTCTTTGGATGACTTCTTTAAAGCTCAGACTAAAATGCTGAACAGTTTTATTATCCCATTATCATGAAATCCACCAGCCATCACTGCCCTCATCTTTAGCAATGCCATCTAAGAAGTACACTGTGGCTTCCTTGAAAAATATGAAATAAAGGCATGGATGAAGACATCTATCAGCTCTTTCACACAACACTTTAATAGCAGAATAAATCCACGTTAATGGCTGTATTTATAATTTGGAACTATCTGGCTGAAAATTTTAATGTTCCTCCTGAACTGTAAATCTCAAGATTCCATAGGATGGAATCATGGAGCTACAATGTTACAGTGTGACAGAGCCCTACATCTTAGAAAAATGGCTAATTAAAACAGAGTAAATTTTCAACATTCTGTACAAGCAGTTACAAACATCTGACTTAACAATGATTTATACAATCTTATCAGACACCCTCCCTCCGCCAACATTAAGGAGAAGAAGGCCAAGCTGCGTGCCCACCCTCCTCCTTCCCATGTGATGGGAAGAAAAGGGTAGAGCAATCATTATGGAGCATGTGGAGACCCATTGCTTCCCCTCATGAGACCAGGGGAAGCACCAAAATTGCAATAAAAAGAAAAAAAATAGCACAACATTTACCTATATTATGGGCGCTGCCTGTAATGATCAAATTGCTGTAGGCCCATGCTTCCTTTCCTGGTGATACCAGGGCTTCATGAAAGGGGTGTGGCCATGACCTGTGTCACCTGATGGGCAGCATGTGAGGCTGAATAATAATAATAATAATAATAATAATAATAATAATAATAATAACAACAATTATTATTATTATTATTATTATTATTATTATTATTATTATTATTATTTTATTTATATCCTGCCCCATCTCTCCGCAGGGACTTGATAAAAAAGTCGCTCCTCACATTTAAAAAATTGCTTAAAGAAAAAAAATATTTTGTTTACAAAAAATAAGGGATCAGAGTAAATCTTTTACTCAGATATCATATCTGAAAGAATTCCAGCATATGAAGTCCTCTAGAAATTGTGCATACTAATATAAAATTGGATTTAATTGAGCACTCATTTCAGTATATTGATATTTATTTTAGGTTTGTGCATGGATCTGTCTTCAAAAAATGTCTCCAGCTGATCTGGTTGGTTTGAAGGCCTGCAATGGCATGGGCTCCACTGTCAATTTTTTTTCAGCCACAACAGAACAACAGCTGTCGACACCTGGCTGCTTTCAGTTTCTTTGGAGCCCAGGGAGGGAGGCAGCCACTAGAAGGGAAAGGATCCCAGAAAGGATTGCAGGAAAGGGCGTTTCTTAAGCCTTACCTTAAACCTGGGTCTCTTCTAAAGAGAGAAGGGAAAGGATAGCAGGAAGGGGGTGGGGTTCTTAAGCTCTTGCCTTAAACCTGGGACCCCTCCCCCTCCCATTGCTGCTAATGGGCTGGATTGAAAACAAACCTTTCGTCTTCCAGGACCAAAAACGGATTTCAGTCCTCCCAAATTTGGGAGGCTCCCAAAAAACACATTGGGGCCCCCATAGAAGTCCAGGACACTGAAACAGATCAAGTTTTAACAAGATTGCACAAGCATAATTTATATCAGTAGCAACCGTGCATTTTAATATCAATAGAATGGTTTTTTTTCTTAATTTGAGATTGCAGGATGAAGTTTCTTCTCTCATGGGATTCATCAACAAAACTGGTCTGAATATTCTTCAGTTTCACTTCTCAATTTGAAAGGAATTATTCTGGCAGTGTGGGTTTTCTGTCCCCACTTTTTTGTATTTACTATTTCTTGTAGCCATATTTTCTCCCATTGCCGTTCTGATGGCCCTTTAATTCCAAACTTTTCTAAAGATCCTAAGTAATTAGTAATAACACTGGATACAATAATGTTCTGACAATATGAAGCAAAGTCATCTTCACTGTAATTTTTGACAGAACTGAAATCCTATTCATACTTCTAAATTGAGATTGGTTGTTTTGTTATTTCCTGCAAGGTCTTAGATTTTGTCTATCCTTCTTTGTACAATGGGACCTTGTCATTGTAGTGACTGTCTGTCCTAGCTGCACAAAGGGTAGATGGATGAATACATGGCCAATTTCATAACTCTACATGTTAAATCAATCAGGTTTTAGTGATGCCAGCAATATGTCTGCTCACCCGTTTACATCTTTCAACATGTCTTAAGCATCTGCTTTTGGATATACTTGTCACCTTATGCCAATCCAGTGCTCTACTGTAAACAGTGAAGATTTTCAACCCAGAGCTCTGTCCAAATCTCTCTTCCCTCGTATACTTTTTTAAGGAGAAAAGGTCAGCGTATTCCAGTGAACTGACGCACTCGGTCTAATTTATGCACCAAGAAGCTTAAAATTGTGCGTCATTTGACCATTTTCCATTTGTTCATGCTGAGATTAGGAGATGGGGCTTATTGTTGAGCTTATAGTCAAAATTACAACTAAGAGAAAAAAAGGGTTAGAAAGGATCAGTAGCTGCAGCTGGCCTTTGATTTATTTTGTTTTGCCCACTGTTGGGTCCCTTCATAGGGGGAAATGCAAAGAAAGCAGCTTCTGAGGGACCCAGGCACTACGTGATTGTTAACTCTTCCAAGAGAAGGCACTTCTGGGCTAATATACAGTCCAACAAGGTCAAAGTGGCTGAGATATTGCCAAGAATATATTTGAGATAGACTGTGAGCATTTCTGTTTGCTTAAGAGATTTTTTTTTTTTTTGCTTTCTGTAAACCTCAGCGTATTTTCCTTGGCCAAAATGTAGTGCTGACTTCCTGCAGAATGATGGATAGCTGAACTAGGCGAAGGTGATGGGAATGTTGTCTTCCACCAAAGGGGAAGACTGTTTCACCAGATAGCTTTCTTGTACTGTTTAGCAGGATGGAGAAAGCATGGCATTGACAGATCTATGAGTATCGTAGACCATGGTCCAGGCATCAGAAAGACCTCAGCCAGAGAAGGCAGGGAGAAACCTAGAGAAAACATGGTACAATTCAGTACACTAATGCAAAGTTCAGCCAAAACGTGCACATTGCTCACACTGTTAGGAATCCTTTCCCTAGCCTTTAGTGATTTTGTTTTATTGTATTTCCATTCCGCCTTTCTTAAAACAACTGCAGAGGGTCTTTCAGTATGGTTTAAATATACACTATTCTTTATAGGCAAGTATGAATAGGTTTGCTTTATGCTAAAGAAAGCTTCATGTATGGATATTTGGTCTGTGCAGATTGGGGGAGTATGTCATTACAGTTTAATTTTAAAGAATTTACCAAATACAGTAAGTTAATAATTAGGATAAGCAAAATACAAGGTTTCTAAAGTGAATGGAAGAGAAAGACAAACAGATTTTCCCAGAATGAAGATCCCCAGAGTGGGAGAATATGAGAAGGTTTAGAATGTTATTTGCAAAAAGATAAGTCATTATCAGATGCTTTAAAGGGTGCATTTCTCCTCCTTGCCACTTCCTTCTCCTTCCATTCCTCCTCAAAATTATCCCTCAGATGACTCCCAAGAACTGAGTAAATGTAAATGGCTTCACTTTAGAAAGAAATTATTGTACCAGACATTGTCTTACTTTGCAAAACTAAAGAAAAATAATACAAAAATGATGTTCCATCACAAATGTCCTGAGTTGCAAGCAACACAATGCCAGCTCAATTACTTGTAACATATTAGTCCCTACTTTGCAAGAGACCTTTGAGTTACATCACCTGCTATCCAGGAACAGGACGATTCTAGCAAGGAAGAACAGCCTGCAATTTTCACTCCCTTCCTCCATTGTTTTCTTTATGTCCTGCCTTTTCCCTGTGCTGAGAATCAAGTGGCTTGCAAAAAGATATACTGTCCAATTAAAAACACATATAGATAAGATTAAGATTAAAAGAGCATTAAAATAGTATAACAACAGCAAAGATGTAAAAACAGTGTGTTTGTGTGTGTGTGTGTGTGTGTGTGTGTGTGTCTGTCTGTCTGTCTGTCTGTCCGTGTGCCTTCTAGACAACTGTTTGTTTTCTTTGACAACCCTGTGAATTTCATATTGGTTGCTTATGGAAGAAATACAGCCTATAGCAGATTGGTGATCTCCCATCCAAGAATCAATCAGGGCGATAAACTATATCTGTAAACCATCCTTTATTTCAGTCAGTACTCTTAGGGTTTGTCTATACCAACAAAAAAAAAAACCCTTTGACTTATCTCAAATCCACTGCTATAATAATAATAATAATAATAATAATAATAATAATAATAATAATAATAATAATATAACTTTATTTTTATACCCTGCCTCCATTTCGCCACAGGGACTCTGGGTGACTGACATGAGGCCAAGCCCAAAATTCCACAATAAACAAAATAAAATACGTTTATAATAAAAGAAACATCATTGACATTGAACATTGCATAAATTAAACTAAAACATTTTAACAACAATATAATGGTGAATAAACCACCAAATAAAAACCTAGAGCAGATTAAAATAATAAAGTGCAAAGAGTGCATGATTAAAATCTAATGAGTTAGATAAAAATGCTGTAATAAAGAGGAGAGATTCGAGGTGGGAATAAACAAGGGTAGTAGTTACCAAATATGACAGAAAAAACAATACATCAGGCCTGGTAATATCAATGCTGAGGAAAATTCTTCTTCTGATCAGTTGTTAAATGCACACTGGAAGAGCCAGGTTTTCAGATCTTTCTTAAAGGCTGCCAGGGTGGATGCCTGCCTGATCTCCCTGGGGAGCGAGTTCCAGAGCCGGGGGGCCACCACAGAGAAGGCCCTCTCCCTTGTCCCCACAAGCCATGCTTGCGATGGAGGTGGGAGCAAGAGGAGGGCCTCCCCCGATGATCGAAGAGACCGCACGGATTCATAGGGAGAAACACGATCACGCATCTGACAATGCACAGCGAGTTCTGCTGAGTGTTTAACCTTATTTTGCACATCTTTAGGCAAACTTTGGAGTATCCTGAGTCATTGTAGCAGTGTGGACAGCTGGAATGAATCTGTTTTGACACAAGCCCCTGTCCAGACATTCTCCCCACCATCATCCTTTCCCTGTGCTGATCAGTGCATGAGAAGGGGGTGGCTTATTCCTATGTTACTGACACCAATTCATTCTGGCCATGGGCCTCTGGGTGAGCACCTGGACATTGCCTGTTATGTCAGCAATGTAAAAGAATGCCTATATAATTAGCAAAGAAGAGTTTGACCAATCCCCTTCTTCTTACTGACCCCATAGGCACCCTGTTGTGACATAAATAGATGTGACCTGCAATGGCCAGGTGCTCATATACATGCTGGATGTGGGGCTGCTTTGGAGCAGATACACATCAGAGTAACTTGCTCAATGTATATAGAGCAGTAATGAGGAAACTATGGAGGGGAAACTATGGAGTCAAGATTTCCTCAATTCTAGTTCTTTAAGTTTCACAGCAAATCCACCACTGAAAAATGCCTGGGAATACATTGTAAGTATGTTAAAAATTGAATGGTTGTATCATGCATAGGGTGGTCTGTTTTCTTTCTTTCTCCAACCTAGTTTCCTTACTTGACCCCATTAGAGGACATAAACAAACCAAGTTTGACTTCTTACAGGAGAGATTTAACCTATAAACATTCACTGAACCTCACAAACCAGAACTAAATTACAGTTTGGAGATTGCTTCTCTCTCTCTCTCTCTCTCTCTCTCTCTCTCTCTCTCTCTCTCTCCCCCCCCCCCCCCCCGCAAGTAAACATGTTTTATCCTGAAATGAAGAAGGGAGGGAAAAAAACTGACTTATTGTAAAACTCTGTAAGATGATGGAACAGAACCCTCCCCATACGAGACAATTTATTGGATGAAATATGTGCTTCTGTCATGAGTAACAGCTGCTGCTAGTGAGAAAATACATTTTGCCCAGGCACCAACCTTGTATAGATATGTATCAGATTGAAGAACCATCTCATCAAGCTAAAAATGCTGTTAGGGACATTGATCACATATTGTGCCAATTTCCCAACTTTAGTTATTGGTTTTCTGTACACTGACTTTCTAAGAAAGGATTTAATCATTTTATGTTGACTGCGAGGGATGGATTAAGGTAATCTGTTAAATCTGCAACAACCTTATATGGTATACTGAGATTTTTTTTACCCTCTCTATTCGTAGTCCAGCTGCATCATTGCCGAAAATATTCCATGAAAATCATACAGATTATTATTATTACTTCACTTTAAAAAACTATAGTACCTTAAGTCCACAAATACCTTATTTGGAATTGCTTGCTTATCAGGTTGAAGCAAATTATTAAAGCTGCTGAAACCTTTTTAAAATTAGCTAAGGAGTTAATTTAATTCCAATTTTCAAACACAAAGAGTATATGGTGAATCCAGGCAACTGAGGATTAAGCCACACAAGATCCCAGGGTAGACGGCTTGACCTCCAGCTGTCTGAATATGGCAAGGATAGTCCCAATTAATCCTTTCTGATCTCACTTTTTCAGTTACTTTTGAATTATAACATTTTCTCTCTGTTCATCCAACTTTTTTTTCCCCTTTGTCCCCCTTTCACTGCAATTGCTGCAAACTTTAAAGTGCAAAAATAATTTGCATTAAGTTAACCCTTGAGATGGCAGGGAAGAGGAGACATCACCATAAGTCTTCTAGTAGGGCTCTTCCACACAGCTATATAACCCAGAATATCAAGGCAGAAAATCCCACAATACCTTCTTTGAACTGGGTTATCTCAGTCCACACTGCCATGTATTCCAGTTCAAAGCAGAAAATGTGGGATTTTATACAGCTGTGTGGAAGGGGCTGTAGACTCAGACAAAAAACATATCGCTGCAGCCTCTTCCAGCTTGTGTTTCCAACCTCATCAATGACTTTTGTTCACCAAAGTCCCTGTAGTTTCACAAAATAGATTAGCAAAATGGACTGGATGGATTCCAACCCACCACTCATTGTGTATTGTGTGTACAGTCTCTTCTAGTAAGTAGTTATCTTTTTTTTCTATTCCAGAATACACCCAGATTAAGCAGCCAGTGTAAATGAATACAGAGACATACTGCATCCCAAAATAAGTTTCTTTAGTATTGCTATTGAAGTTTAAATTTTACTGTGCTTTGTATCAGTCCTTACACGTCCAATGGAGGAGAGGCCCCTGAATGACTGAGATCCTCCCAGACCAATTGAACAACATCTGCTATAAAGCATAGTCCTATGGCTGTAATGCCATATTTTTATTTTTTTCTCTTTACTATATTATTTTAAACCTTTTTCCTGATGAAGAAGCCAGTGAAACTTTAAAAGCTAGCATTGTGAGTTCCCTGCTGCCACCCAAGCCCGGGCATTCCAATTATCTGCCTAACCCAAACCCCAGGGTAGAACTCTTTGAACAGCTCCAGCTTCAAACAGATGAATCACAGCTCTCCATTATTCCCACCATAAGGGAGACTCCATCTATTTCTGATGTCAACAGGAGTCCCCAGTCAATGAGAACCCAGATCTTAATTTGACCGCTTTTCAGCCAATCAGGGGAGGAAGAGGGAAAGGGAACTTTGAATGACTGTCAAAGAGGATAAAATGTCCTGCACAGCATTGCATGGATATGTCAGATTCTTTTAGAGCAGAGATTCTGTATCATACATCCTTTCAGGCCTAAAGGCTAATAAACCTATTTGTTGCCTTCAAACTCAGTTTGCTTATTTTCATCTGGCTGCCAAAGTAGCAAGGCACATCAAGCAATGGCTTCACACAGTTCCTTCACCAGTTGCTGAATTTCAACTCCACGTGTAGTGGGAGGTATGCATCATGACACGTGCTCACTTGCTGCAGTAAATACCTTCTCTGTCCTTTCAAATAATTAATTCCATGACAATATTATGCACAATATTTTTGAATAATTTTGTCCATGAAACAAAGTTTGTATACACTGAATTATCAGGAGCAAAGTTCTAATTATTGCAACCACCCATGTGAACAATTTGATTTTGGAGTACAGTAGAGTCTCACTTATCCAACACTCGCTTATCCAACGTTCTGGATTATCCAACACATTTTTGTAGTCAATGTTTTCAATATATCGTGATATTTTGGTGCTAAATTCGTAAATACAGTAATTACTACATAGCATTACTGCGTATAGAACTACTTTTTCTGCCAAATTTGTTGTCTAACATGATGTTTTGGTGCTTCATTTGTAAAATCATAACCTAATTTGATGTTTAATAGGCTTTTCCTTAATGCCTCCTTATTATCCAATATATTCGCTTATCCAACATTCTGCCGGCCCGTTTATGTTGGATAAGTGAGACTCTACTATATTATGGTTTTCTGAACAAAAAATACTCAGTCTGTAGTTTAATTACACATTTGCTTTTGTATGTCATGAATTTTCAGCTGTTTGTTTTATCTGTTGTAGGACTTTTTGAGGACCAGACTGGGGGAAGGTGGGAAATAAACAGACCATGCTAGTTCTGTAGTTTAATTAGTATTTATTTATGGGAGAAGTTTTTGTGAACCTTAGTGGTTAGAGTCAGGTCAATGAAAAGTCATCTGCTGAGTGTCCTCTAGTTCTATAGCTATAAATGCGCCAAAGTTTTGAATAATATCCCAGACATTACTTTGGCTCCTGTACCTATTGTATTGGAGCATAAAAGGCTTTGTCTTTTTATACTAATATTTACTTTTATATTATATCCTACTTGTTTAACAGTAAGCCCGGACTGTGCTCGCCTCAGATTAGACATGTATTGTAATTATGGGTATTTATTTTTTATTGATGTTGAATGTTACAGTCAGCCAAGGAAGGACAAAAGTGTTATCATAATAGCTTCGTCAAAATTTGCTATGACACAACTCATGTGTTTCTGTTTACAAAAGGCTGACTTCTGACAAGAAAAAGAATAATGGCTCCTAGCAGTAATGATAATCACTCAAACCTATTTGGATTAAGGTGAGAAAAGGAACTTAAAATTCAGTAGATTAGGACCTGGGAAGCTGGGGTCATTCATCAGCTGTGCGTAGCTTTGGGCATACTTCTGTCTTCTGCAGGCATCAGCTCTCCCAGTATGACATAAAGAATGATGATCAACGTCATTAGGTTTTGTGAGATGAGCAAAAGAAATATAAAAGCCTTTGTTAAGAAACACTATGCCTTGTCAAGATAAATACCATCTCCTGATGATAGCCATGAGTATAACAGCTCATAGTTCAAATGTAAAATGTAAAATCCAGTAACTAGGAGCAATGATAGGCACCACCAACTTAAATGACATTCATGAAGGCAAGTGTAAGACTATCAATTACCATTGATCAGGGTGAAGATACACATAAGTGTATCATGCCTCTGGATAAGATAAGAGTTGCTAGTGAGGATGCAGGAATGAGTGCATTGTTTCAATCATGTTCTTCATATGGGAATCCTACCAGCCCGTTTGGTCACTGTATAAACAGAATCCTGGACCTTTGCTGTCATCTGGCACATTTCTTCTTTTGATCCTGTAATTTCCAAAACATAAATTCTAAGGAATTTATAGCCATTAAATTAGCGATTACACATGACCGTTGACCCTCAAATACTCTAAACTATTGGATAGTTGAACAGTATTGACTGGCATTCTGTTATTGAGTTCTGCAGTCTTGAGTACAACTCAACTCCGTTGTTTGGTCATCATAGAGGTTTGAAACCCTCTATATCACACACACAATACTTTCCTACATAGTAAACTCACTTTGTCATGTTGTCTGTTGCTGACATGGCAAGTGGAGAGGGGGAATGCCTGAGAGGCATCTGGCTATGTCCCTATGGCCATATGAATGACAGTGACATAATCATATAGAATATCTGGAGGTCCCAGAGAATGCATTTACTGATTTTATCTATAGACCCTTGAGCTCTGCACTAATCACCTTTTGCTGTGTGAAAAATTGATGCTCAGGCTTTTAAAGTAATTGTCTTGTTATGTCATTTTTGTTTATTTTTGGAATGTTTTAAATTGCTATTAAATTTTATACATGTAATGCTATGTTATGTTGTTGTTCGGGCTCATCCCTGTGTGAGCCGCCCCGAGTCCCTTCGGGGAGATGGGGCAGGGTATAAGAATAAAGATTATTATTATTATATCATCAACACAACAACGTTGTATGGCACAGCAAACAAGATAGATATGCTGGATTTCGTTTCGCAAAACCACAAGTCGAACACTTCCCAAGTGTCTAGGACTGTGTGATGTATTTTCTGATGATGTGTGCAGATCCCAGTAGGGTGGCCTTTTGCAGTTGGCAGATGGTGATTTTGTCAATGTCTATTGTTTCCAAATGCCGGCTGAGATCTTTTGGCACGGCACCCAGTGTGCCCATCACCACCGGGACCACCTGCACTGGTTTCTGCCAGAGTCTTTGAAGTTCAATCTTGAGGTCCTGATAGCGGCTGAGTTTTTCCTGTTGTTTTTCATCTATGCGACTGTCACCTGGGATGGCAACATCAATGATCCAAACCTTGTTCTTTTCCACAACTGTGATGTCTGGTGTGTTATGTTCCAGAACTTTGTCAGTCTGGATTCGGAAGTCCCACAGTATCTTTGTGTGCTCATTTTCCAATACTTTTGCAGGTTTGTGATCCCACCAGTTCTTTGCTGCTGGGAGGTGGTACTTGAGGCATAAGTTCCAATGAATCATTTGGGCCACATAGTTGTGCCTCTGTTTGTAATCTGTCTGTGCGATTTTCTTACAGCAGCTGAGGATATGATCAATGGTTTCGTCGGTTTCCTTGCACAGTCTGCATTTTGGGTCATCAGCTGATTTTTCGATCTTGGCCTTAATTGCATTTGTTCTGATGGCTTGCTCCTGGGCTGCAAGGATCAGGCCTTCTGTCTCCTTCTTCAGGGTCCCATTTGTGAGCCATAGCCAGGTCTTGTTGTTGTTGTTGTTGTTGTTGTTGTTGTTGTTGTTGTTGTTGTTTTTACTATTACAGTAGAGTCTCACTTATCCAAGCATCACTTAGCCAAGCCTCTGGATTATCCAAGCCATTTTTGTAGTCAATGTTTTCAATATATTGTGTTATTTTGGTGCTAAATTCATAAATACAGTAATTACAACATAACATTACTGCGTATTGAACTACTTTTTCTGTCAAATTTGTTGTATAACATGATGTTTTGATGCTTAATTTGTAAAATCATAGCCTAATTTGAGGTTTAATATACTTTTCCTTAATCCCTTCTTATTATCCAAGATATCCGCTTATCCAAGATTCTGCCGGCCCATTTAGCTTGGATAAGTGAGACTCTACTGTACTATTGTTACAAGAAATCCAACACCTTGCAGATACCCATGACGCTCAGGGATTTTTCAAAGCCACAAAGATCATTTATGGACCAAGAAACCATGGCATACAGCCCCTACGCTCATCAGATGGAACCAAAATTCTGAAGGACAAAACATCAATTGCACTACGTTGGAAAGAGCACTACCAGAACCTGCTGAATCGCAGCTCCAATGTGGCTGAAGAGACCCTCTCACTAATCCCATAACAACAAACCAGGGATGAGCTTGCAGCACTGCCTAGTTTGGAAGAAGTTAGCAATGCCATCAGCTAATAAAAAAACAACAAAGCCAGTGGACCTGATGGGATCCCTGCTGAAATCTTAAAAATGGGTGGACCTGAGCTGACACAACAACTCCACCAGCTCATTGAAAAGGTGTGGATGACCGAGAAAATCCCAGCTGACTTCAAGGATGCCACCATCATCACCCTTTTCAAGAAAGGGGACAGAACACAAAGCGGGAACTATCGTGGTATCTCCCTTCTAACCTCCGCCGGGAAAATCCTCGCAAGAATCCTTGCAAACCGCCTTCTCCCTGTCTCAGAAGACACCCTCCCAGAATCCCAGAATGGCTTCCGCCCCTTCAGAGGAACAGTGGACATGATCTTCACTGCACGACAGCTCCAAGAAAAATGCAGGGAACAAAACCAACCTCTGTACATGGCATTCATTGACCTTGCAAAGGCATTCGACACAGTGAATCGCAGCGCTCTCTGGACCATTCTCCAAAAAATCGGGTGCCCTGACAAATTTGTGAACATCCTGCGGCTCCTCCATGATGACATGACAGCAACAGTCTTGGACAGCAACCACTCCCAAAGTGACCCATTTAAGGTGGAATCAGGTGTCAAGCAGGGATGTGTTATTGCCCCCACCTTATTTTCCATCTTCATCGCTATGATACTTCACCTTGTTGATGGGAAGCTTCCCACCGGAGTGGAAATCATCTATTGGACAGATGGCAAGCTATTTAACCTCAGCAGACTGAGAGCCAAAACCAAGGTCACCACAACATCTGTTATAGAACTCCAATATGCTGATGACAACGTAGTCTGTGTGCATTCAGAAGAAGACCTACAAGCCACTCTAAACACCTTCGCAGAAGCATACGAGAAGCTCGGCCTCTCACTGAACATTGAGAAAACCAAAGTGCTCTTCCAACAGGCACCAGCTAAACCCTCTGCAAAGCCAGGAATACATCTTAACGGTGTAACATTAGAAAATGTTGACCATTTCCGCTACCTTGGCAGCCACCTCTCCACAAAAGTCAACATCGACACTGAAATACAACACCGCCTGAGCTCTGCGAGTGCAGCATTTTTCCGTATGAAGCAGAGAGTGTTCGAGTGTGTTTTATTTTGATTTATGGATGACATGTTTGTTTGATTTTGTTTAAACAGTCAGGTTTGGCTATGTTTAAAATGGGTAAGTATTAGAGTTGATAATATGTAGGGGAAGGTAGCCATCTTAGCATTCTGAGGCAGTTGCCATAGCAACGGGGGCGGAGCTAACCGCTCTTTGAAGGAAAAAAGGAGGGAACATTTTAAAAACAGGGCAGTCTGTAATGGTGAAATTACAGTGAGGACTGATTCTCAAGTGGCTCAAATGAGGGAATTTGAGTCAATTCTAAAATAAGGTGACTTATTTTAGGTAGTCTGTGATTTCTAGTCACAGGGGACAGACTGGTTCCAAGTTTGAGGAAACCAGGGAAGTTTAAATCTTAGTCTGTGATTCTTAGTCACAGAAGAAAGACTGGTTTCAGATTAGGAAATCAGAGAGGCAGACCTCTAATAGGCTGTGGAGTAAGGGGAATTAATCCCAGTAGATCCAAGAAATCAGTTTATAGTTGGTTTTGAGAGAAGTATTTTGGAGTTGGAACACCTCAACATCTATTGTAACTGTTATTTAAGTGCCTTTAAGAAGTTATTGAACCACTAAGCTTTGTACATGAAATAAACTTGTTTTTGTTCTTTAAACCATCTAAGTCTCTGTCACACTCATATTCAAAAATAAGCACCGTTACCATCAAAAGAGAAATAAATAAATAAAGCTTAAAAAAAGAATAAGTTATCTTCTGCCTGACATCAGTACAACTGGTGGCAGCGGCTGAATAAAGCATATTTATATTGGTGGCAGCGAAGATAGTTAAATATATATATATAATAAATAACTAGTTGATTAAAGTCATCATCGATTCCTCCCCTGCCTCACATCTGTGCAACCGGGACATCCGCAGAGATACCAAGGTGCTTGTTTACAAAGCCATTGTCCTCCCAACCCTGCTCTATGCCTGCGAAACGTGGACTGTCTACAGACGTCACACTAAACTCCTGGAGCGTTTCCATCAGCGTTGCCTCAGGAAAATCCTGCAAATCTCTTGGGAAGACAGGTGGACAAATGTCAGTGTGCTGGAAGAAGCAAAGACCACCAGCATTGAAGCGATGCTCCTACGCCATCAACTCCGCTGGACTGGTCACGTTGTCCGAATGCCCGATCACCGTCTCCCAAAGCAGTTACTCTACTCCGAACTCAAGAATGGGAAACGGAATGTTGGTGGGCAGGAGAAGAGATTTAAAGATGGGCTCAAAGCCAACCTTAAAAACTGTGGCATAGACACTGAGAACTGGGAAGCCCTGGCCCTTGAGCGCTCTAATTGGAGGTCAGCTGTGACCAGCAGTGCTGTGGGGTTCAAAGAGGCACGAACGGAGGGCTTAAGGGAGAAATGTGCCAAGAGGAAGCAGCGTCAAGCTAACCCCGACCGGGACCGCCTTCCACCTGGAAACCGATGCCCTCACTGCGGGAGAATATGCGGGTCAAGAATAGGTCTCTTCAGCCACCTAAGAACCCACCCCCAAGACACCAAGGATGGAAGACAATCATCCTCGAGCTACGAGGGATCGCCTAAGTTATTGTTACAAGGCCAGTAAGGCTTTCCTTTAGCAGAATATTTGGTGGCTCTACACCATCATATAACCCAGTATTTCATCCCAGATTATCTGCTTTGAACTGGATTATAGAGTCTACACTGCCATATAACATATCTCAATGCAGATAATCTGGGATCAGATACTGGATTATATGGCAGTGTAGAAGGGGCCAGTGTCTCATTCTAGCAACCACATTCTCAACAGGAGTAGTCACTTTAAATCTCTTGCTGATTAGCAAATTGTATGTTGGCGTATGACACAATAAATGAATACATTTCAGATTATTTGCCCCATCCCCAAAGAAAACCACACTCATATGACAGCATCCTTTATTTCACCAATCCTAGTTCTAAAATAAATCATTCTGAGTCCCCAAAGTCCTCACCAGTGGTGCTTTGAACTATACCAAAAAAAACCCAAAAAAACAAAAAAAAAAACTGGGAGCCAGTGAAGCTCCTTCCATTAGAAAAGGCCATGAGGGAATTGCATAGCCCTGGTATGTAGCTCCTGTTAACAATCTGGGCCCTGCCTACCAGATCAGTGGCAGTTCCCAGATAGTCTTAAAAGGCAGCCACTTAGGCCATGACTCAGCATTGTGCCATCATCCCTTCTAGCGTACTGTGGATCAATAAGCAGCTATTTCGAGGAAAGAAAAGAGATGCTGTGGTGACTGCATTGTTCCTAGTAACCATAACAAGGAGAGAGTTGCAAGTGAACATCAACAGTTCAGTTTCCATAGGAATTTTGTGAACAATGAGGTTTTTAAGAGCAGTGTTGCTAAACAAAAGGGTATTCAGCCTTTTGATGATCATAATTATATGTAATCCTGCTGGAAATAGAGGTCACACGCATATTCAGTTTGATGTTGATGTAAAACAGTTCTGCTAAAACTGTGAGGTGCATTAAGAGCTACATTCATTGTACTCTGGAACCACCTCTGCAAAGACAAAGGTCATAGATGCAATCTGTGGAGGTGTACGTTGGGGTCCACAAGGCTGCATAGGAAATGATGTCGTTCTCGATAATGAAAAAAGAGGAGTGGGCTGACAAGTAGAATGGATTATCTTTGTCAGAAAACTGCTCTGTGGGCATAAGATAAAGGTTCACACAAATATATTCGTTAAAATCCTATTGTTAATCCTAGCTTAAGTAGAAGCATTAAATCAATGCAATTTAGCTGCTAATTTAACTCTCATTAGTTTACTCAGTGGGTCTTGATACCATTCCAATTCAGGCTTTAACAATATTTTTATGCTAGCAGCATAGTGATAAGAGCCCCTGGTATTGCAGCGGATTAAACTGCTGAGCTGCTGAACTTACTGACTGAAAGTCAATGGTCAATGGTGTGAAAATGGGGAGTGGGGTGAGCTACTGCTGATAGCCCCAGCTTCTGCCAAACTAGCAGTTCAAAAACATGCAAATGTGAGTAGATCAATAGGTACCGCTCCGGCGGGAAGGTAATGGTGCATGCAGTCATGCTGGCCACATAACCTTGGAAGTGTCTACGCTGGCTCTTCAGCTTAGAAATGGAGATGAGCACCAACCCCCAGAGTCAGACATGACTAGAATTAATGTCAAGGGAAAAACTTTGCAAACATGGATAAATGACACCTTGGATTCCCACAGATACAGGGTTTATTTTGTATTCCATATTAAGTGCTCCATCTTTGAAAACCAGCCAGTTGTCCAAGGGCTGATTGAATTCAAAAAAATTGACATCAGTCACTGGGATCAGGCTTATCTATCTTTACTGTTTAATGCTGTGACTGAACACATGTAGAAGATCTTATTTTGACATAGAGAGAAAGGAAGTAAATGTTACAGATTACTGTGTTTCAAAAACTAGATTTAGCTATTCCAAATGATGAAGTAGACATCATTTATACAGGTTATTGGACCTTTGCATTCTTTATATATTCACAGAATAAATTCACAGAAAAATCTTTCAGTATTTAGTATTTTAACAGTACAGATGGGCCAGGCTATGGTACAAGACAAGGGCAAAATTAATGTGCTGTGGCATTATGCTAAGTTGGATACCTCGGGTAAAAGTGTGGGATCTTGTGCATTTTGTGAACTGTGTGGATGCACCCTCGGGGCTCCATGGGGTAATCCCTGACTATTATTATATTCTATAAATATCCTCAATATGTACCCATTACAATCAGAATGGGAAATAAATCTATTTAGCATAGCAAAACTGAGAGCAAAGATAATCTCTCTTATCAGAAAGATCTGTCTTCATCAGAATGGTCTATCAGTTATTAACTAGGAATGGCATAACAGTCTATCAACAGCTCTCTTCATATGGTAGGAGCTTACACCTGAGTCATCTTCCATCTGTCTCCTTTTGTTCTTATATTTCTCTATCCTTGCCTCTGAAGAGTGCTTGGAAACTTCAGCTGGTCTAAAGAGCTGCAGCCAGGTTGCTCACTGGGGCTGGCTACAGGGAGTAAACCACCCCCCTGTTGCAGCAGCCCCACTGGTTGTCAGCCTGTTTCCGGGCACAATTCAAAGTGCTGGTTATGACCTTTAAAGCCCTAGACGGTTCAGGTCCAGACTATTTGCCTGACCGCATCTCCTTGTATGAACTGGCCCAGGCTCTGAGATCTTCAGCGGTGTGGGCAAATATTGCAACACAGTTTTATGGATTCATCTACATCCAAGTGTGGCAGCAAATACACTTACACTAAACCTGTATTGGACTTACTAGGGAACAATGTTAAATGGTGTGATATGAATGGACTATGACATTTATCCAGCTAACCAGGGTTTACACCAGGGTCATCAACATTTGTTCAGTTTTCTATTTTCTTCTTCAGCTAGACAGTTTAGAGTTTGTAGCTACTGATGAGACTTGTTTGAATTTTTACTAGTCACCCTTGCTAAAAATAACCCCTAACAATCTATTTCCATGGTTGTAGAGAGTATTCCTACATTAGCCTATTGTCACTTAAGGGAAACATACAATATGTCAAGGCAACATCCCAAGAGTTTCTGTAATTTTGCCAAGTCAAAATGATTTTAATAAATTGCTCCTAAAACATCCACTTGGGAAATCACAATTGTATATGAATGTCAGCAGGAAAGACAATTCCATGTTGTGATTTAAGAAGCAACAGCTGGCAACAGTACCCTTTCCGTCTTGCCCTCTTCAAACAAGGGACATTTAAATATCATAAACAGATTATTAACCTCATGTTGCTTTCTTAAGTACATTTCCCAGAACACCATGCAATAGCCCTCTGGGCTTTTGCCAGGTCAATAGCTCTGTTCATTTTCCAAGTGCTTCTCCTCCTCATTCTAATACATCATGACTACGCTAGTTTCATTTAAAAAGAAAGAACTAAAAGAAAGTTTCCCACTACATAAAATATCTCTCACTCAACCAAATCAACTTGGCATAAACTTGAGTCCGCCCACCAAGCTGCATTTATTAAGGAATATCAGGATCACTCTTCATTCTCACGCCTATACAGTAGTACAGACAAGAAGATGAGTGCTACAACTGCTGCCATATGATTGACTCAGATTGGCGTAACTGTGAATTATCTGCCTTTGTATCTCATCACACTAGAGCATCTATCAACTTTAATCCACTTTAAATGCCATGACTGCCTCTTGTAGAATTCTGGGGTTTGTAGTTTAAGGAGAGGCCTTTAAACTGCTAAGAACATATACTTAAGGACTAGTGCAGGCCTCCGGGTTATGGTGAGCCTCAATAATCTGAAACATTCATGATCCGCAAGTTAAAGTGGTGTTTGTAGACACTGCAATACTATTTTATGGGTTCATTTACATCCAAGTGTGTCAGCAAAGACACTTGCACTAAACCTGCATTGGACTCACTAGGGAACATTTCCAATTCATGGTAACATTATCAGTGCGGTTTCTTGGCAAGATTTGTTTAGGGGTATGCTTTTGCCTTCCTCTGTGGTTGGATGTAACTATCTCAAGGTAACCTAGTGAGTTTCCATGGTTGAGTGGGGAATCAAACCTGCTATGTAGAGTCCTAGTCCATCTCTCAAACCACTACATCATGATGACTCTCTGCATATAGGTAAATATACTTTATTGCCTATATCTATTTTTGGAAGCAATTTTTCCCAAAGCAATGTGATTTTTCATGTTATTTTTGGAAATATGTGCATATCCATGTACACAATTTTCTTTCTCCACATGTAGCCAAAAGAAAGGGAAAGCAGCTGTTTTTGGCAAAATAAATGGTGGCAGCATGCATGCCATTATGGCTGGCCAAAAGAGCTGAAACAGCTGGAGCCTGTTTTGAAAAATAGATCTGTGCACCCTAACCCTATAGTGCCTCCCCATTGCTGTCCTTTTCCAGCCAGACTCTATAGAAGGTAACACTGCATATTGAAAACGCAAAATAAAATCACACCCCATTGGGCCAAAAAAAAGGGAACTTCTACCTTTGGTAGGAAGAAAGCTGAAATTCTCTTATTTTAAAGGAAAAAGGTAACTTCCCTCCAAATCATGCAAATCCTTATTCTCATTGGAATGGCACTAACCACTGCCCTCTGCTGCCTCAAGAGCATATTTACAACCACTTATCAAAGTTATGTGCCACCAATATGCATACAACTAATTTTAGAGATAGGAGTTTCTGGTTAAACTAAACACAATACACAAATACACATACATTTCAAACAGGGGGAAGCAGTCACCGTGTAAACAGATAATAGATAGGACTAAAGTATGTTACTAGCTGCTTAGAATGCACTTAGCTTGAATCCTTGACTCACCAGTAGTTGGGTGTCCATGCAGTATATCAGTTTAATACTGTCTGGAAATTCCCAGCTTTTTGTTTTTGTTTCTTGTGGGGGTTTTTTGTGGTTCTCCATATCCCAACATCAACCATTCCCAGCTGTATGAAGGAATTTTCCCAGGGAGCACATTTTGAAGAAACAAGGCTGCCTCCCTGCTCAAAACATGTATATTTTCTGACAAAATATAATATAGTTCATTTACACATCAAACTGTTATTATTTTGCCATCAGGGAGGAAGTTTCATCAGCATAAACCTGTGTCCGTATGTCACTAATAGTTTCAGTAATTGTTTCATTTGACAAGAATCAATATGGCTCTATAGCAGTGCTCCTGATGCTATCTTTCCTGGAAACTCTCTAAGAATTTGCTGGCAGCTGATAGCTTTTGGACTGGCATTAGTCCCCAGGCCACCGCTTCAAGCAGCACTGCTTTGTAGGAAGAGCAGGGTGTCCTTTGGTTAAGACTATTATATCTACACAATACACATACACTGAACACTCCTAACAGCTTGAGCTTTGTATCCCGCAAAGTCCAACATAATTTTTTAGAAGTTTATTCCAATCAAAGGACAAAAACAAGAACCAACTAACCTCTTCTCTATTTAATCACCTTGTCTAGTGTTTGTTGATCTCCATATCAATAACTCTGTTGCTGATTTCAGTCTGAAGTTAAAGAAAACATCCATAAAGCTGAGTGTACTTTGTGGAGAAGGGTCAGCACCATGGTTAGCTACTTTAGAGTATGGAGTGAAGCTTGGAATGGATTTACTATACTTTTTTCATGGAAGCTGCCAACCACCAGTAAGAACAGACCATGAAACGAACAGACTGGTTCAAGATTGGGAAAGGAGTATGGCAGAGCTGTATACTCTCACCCTACCTATTCAACTTATATGAAGAACATATCATGAGACATGCGAGGCTTGACGATTCCAAGGCTGGAGTTAAAATTGCTGGAAGAAACATTAATAACCTTAGATATGCAGATGATACCATTTTGATGGCTGAAAGTGAGGAGGAGCAAGAGAGCCTTATAACCAAAGTGAAAGAAGAAAGTGCAAAAGCTGGGTTGCAGTAAAACATAATCCCCCCCCCCCCCCAAGATTATGGCAACCAGACTGATTGATAACTGGCAAACAGAGGGAGAAAACATGGAGGCAGTGACAGATTTTGTATTTCTAGGCACAAAGATTACTGCAGACACAGACTACAGCCAAGAAGTCAGAAGATGTTTAGTTCTTGGGAACAGAGCAATGACCAATCTCAATTAAATTGTGAAAAGTAGAAGACATCACACTGACAACAAAGATCCACATAGTTAAAACAATCATATTCCCCAGAGTAACCTATGGATGCGAGAGCTGGACCATAAGGAAAACTGGTTGAAGGAAGAGAGAGGCTTTTGAACTATGGTGTTGGAGGATTCACGCTTGAGGCAAATGGGAACTTCCTTTCCCAGCTGCACTTTGTGTAACACAAGCATTGAAGGAGATTTGTGTCCCCTACCGGGGCATGATGGGAGTTATCTTTTTCCCTGTGTGTGTTTCTCAGACACCCGGTTGATAATGTCCATCCATTTTCCTCCCCTCTTGGGGCATGTTCTTGGGACTTCAAATCCCAGAACCCCCTCTTGTGTTTTTTTTTTAAAGAAATGTCAAAAATAAGTGGATTGGTGAAATGTTCCAAAACTTAGCAGGCTTACAGTAGAAGATGTGGTCTATAAGTGAGGTAAGTTTCATGCTGATAGGCCTCAAATGACAGAAATGAGCCTATAAAGTTTTCCCATTGGTGCCAATAGACCAAATCTTTCAAGCAGGGAAACAGAATTGCCTCCTGAATTTGGGAAGTTCCCTGAAAACAGAACTGGTGGACAGCCAAAATCTGGACACTGAAAATGGTACAGGTTTTACCAAATTGCACACCCCTGTTACATATATAGGTTTTAGATAATGTCTATTACTCTAGCCCCCATACTCATTTTTAACAGTTCTGTTGAATACTAATGTTCAAGACAATCAAAGGTTTTCATAGCATCTAATGATATTACAGCTACTGGGTTTTTTATACAGTTATTTTCATAAATAATATTTAAAACTTTTTGGGTAAAATTTGGTAAATAAATTTATTTTTGGATGACATTTTGCTATTCCTATCTAACCTCCTAAAATGCATAAGGCAAGTGATGAAAATTTCAAAAGAATTCAAAACACATGAAGAACTAAAAAAATAGGATAAATCAAAAGTGCTAAACTTAAGTATGACTATGGAGGAGCAGCTACAGCTGAAAAATATATACAGTAAATTTAGGAACACAAATGCATTTTCTGGATCCATCTGGACTAAATAAAATGTCAGAAAACTATAATTTGAGTCTGAATAAATAGCCACTGAACTGAATTTAGGAATAAAGAAAGAAGATTTAGGGGCCAGTATTTTGTAAACTCCTTGTATCCCATTCTTTTGTGGGGAAAAGCTTGAATAAACAAAGCTAATAATAATAAGTTTTACTCAGATATTCACAAATACACATTTTGTTGTAGTTGTTTATTCATTCACTCGCTTCTGACTCTTCGTGATCTTATGGACCAGCCCACGCCAGAGCTCCCTGTCAGCTTCTTCAAGATCAAGTCAGTCACTTCAAGGATAACATCCGTCCATCTTTTCCTTGGTCGACCCCTCTTCCTTTTTCCTTCCATTTTCCCCAGTATCATTATCTTCTCCAAGCTTTCCTGTCTTCTAATGATGTGGCCAAAGTACTTCATCTTTGCCTCTCATATCCTACCCTCCAGTGAGCAGCCGGACATTATTTCCTAGAGTAAGGACTGGTTGGATCGTCTTGCGGTCCAAGGCACTCTCATAATTTTCCTCCAACACCACAGTTCAAAAGCCTCTATCTTCCTTCACTCAGCCTTCCTTATGGTCCAGCTCTCACATCCATAGGATACTATGAGGAATATCATTGCTTTAACTAGGCACATACTTGCTGAAATCCTGACTCCCAACTAGAGTAGAAACACTAAATCAATTGTTGATTGATGTTTCAGCACAGAGATATATCTAAACTGGCTTAAAGGCTGTATTCTTGTTGAGACAAAAATTTAGAACCTAGTCTCTGTAAGTATGCAAAAAGGAGGGGGCAGGATAGTATCTCTAATCTTTTCTATGTCTTAATATTGTTTTTATAACTCTTCAGGAAATTTGTGAATTGATTTACACATACAAGAGCTTTGTTTAATAGATTCACAAACTGGCATGACATCAAGTTTTTAAGTTATCAGCCCGAGTGAAAGAAATAGAATGGATTTAAACAGATATCAACAAAATTAACTAGAGCATATTATTTCATGGACAATAATGTAGGTTTGTAATGTCAGGAACTCATGTGTCTGTGATGTGCTAATTTGACACCAAGAGTAAACAAGAACATAAAAACCAAGATCAAATCTCTTGTTTGTGGACAGATCAACCAAGGCTAAATCCATTGCTTAGCAAATCACTCCTCACCCATTTCTTTTTGGACTTTGAGCAAAAGGGCAGTTGGTTTGGTATAATATTTTAAAACAGCCTCATTACTGCCTGCCAGTTACTACCAGGTAGGAACAGAGAAAACTCCTTGCAATTTACCCTTTACAAGTAACCCCAGATGGCTCATGTTTTATTGTTTGTCTAGTGTCACATTAGTGGAACAGATATTTGACATTCAGCTGCTGATCCAGGCCCTTCTACTTGCTGTAGTAAGTTCACTCTGCTCCATTTTCTCTTTTTGCTTCCCTTAGCTTCAAGTGGGATAATGTGCTCTGAGAAACTGAAAGATCTTGCAAATAAAATTGTGTCCTCTAAGAATAAAATAAATCTTATTTAAAGGCTACTGTTTCCCTCACATTGATTCAGAATTAAGGAGAAGGAGGGGGAAAAACACCACCACGACATTCAGCAAATTTGAAATGAACTTTAAAAGCACGCAAATTGTTCCAGAACAAGCAGCTAAACTTTGTATATTCTTTGACCTTCACACTTAATTGGATATCAATGAGGATTTGGTACTACAAACCATGTTCTGATTCTCTCAGTCCCCAAATGAGTAATTGTACTTGCTATTGTACAATTGTACTAGTCCCCACTGAATTTCTACATAGTCATAGTAGACTGATATCACATATTTGTCATAATTTCATACAGTTATAGCTGTCAGGTTGCACCATAAGGGGAAATGTCCTACAAAAATGATTAAGAGGATATCTATGCGGGCTATAAACAGTGATGCTGATCCTGAGGGAGTTCTCCAAATCAGTGTTGCCATGACCCGCATGGACAGTGGCTTAAGGGCTGGCGAATATCCACGTTATACATGCATGAGTCAGCCCAGATAGCACCCATGGACCTTACCTATCACATTGGGGCTGTTTGCTCCTTTGCAAGATGGAGATGGTCCCTGCTGGGCACCATCACATGATGCTCAGCAGGCCCTTGCCATTTATGCTCAAGTGCTGAGAAAGCATTGCAAGATGCTTCCTCAGCAACAACGGACAGGTAAGGGTGCTTTGTGTAGAGCCTTGTCCCATTCCCACCATGTGATGGGGAAGGGAGGAGGGCATACAGGGCATCATGAGACATCTCACATGCCTGCATGTCACCGGCAAATGACAGCCAAACAAAACAGGGGCAGGAGCCATGTGAGGTCCCTTGCCTCACTCATTCTGGGATTTGGGGTGCATGGACTTTGCCGTCTTTTTTTCAGCCACAAAAAAGTGGCTGCCAAAAAAGAACTGCTTTTGGTTTCTTTCGGCTACATGTGGAGTGTGAGGAGGGAGACAGCCGCTAGAAAGGAAAGGATGGCAGAAAAGTGGTTACTTAAGCCCTTGCCTTAAATCCAGGTTCTGTTGAAAGACAGAAGGGAAACGATGGCAGAAAGAGTGGTATCTTAACGGTGATGCTTTTAATCCAGATCTTAATAAAGGATATAAGGACGAACAATCCCAGAAAGAGTGGTATCTTAAATCTGGTGCTTTTAATGTAGTTCTTAATGAAGGTTGGGAAGTCTCTCTCCCCCCCCCCCCCCCCGAATTGCTGCTAATGGGGCTTCCTGGACTAAAAATGAATTTCTGTCCTCCCGTATTCAGGAAGCTCCTAAAAAATGGATCAGGGCCCCAAATGAAATCCAGGACATCAAAACGGATTGCACTTATAACAATTTTCTGTGGGTGAGCAGATGAAGACTCTTAATAGCATATGTTCTGTATCTCAAAAACTAGAGCTGATGGGGGAATGATACCATTTTTGGAATCAGCAGATATATATATATACATACATACACACACACACACACACATACCCAGAAACAGTTTTAACATTTGAGGCACCAAAATGTGTTTTTACCAGTGTATTCAGTAAATAGCTTTCAGTATCACGAGATCTGAAGAATTGTTGGCCAATGGCCTATAGTGTCATACAGCTTCCTTCCTTTCCCACATGGTTTGGCTTCTACCGAGACTGCATGGGAAGCTCTTGTGGGTGTAAAAATTTGATCAAAAGGTGCTAGATTATAATTATGAAGGCTCTTTATTGTAGTAGCCTTTTACACTAATCTGGAGAGCCCAACATTTCTAGTGTTCACAATAGTTCACAATATTGTTTTATTTTGTTATATTGTATGGTGTCTGGGCATGGCCCCATGTAAGCCGCCCCGAGTCCCCATCGGGGAGATGGTGGCGGGTTATAAATAAAGTTTTATTATTATTATTATTATTATAGTTAAAGGTACATGTAAAATTTGTGTTCACAAACTACAAGCCAAGAAAAGAATCCAACCAACCAAATGACCAAAAACACTGAAACTATAATTGTAGAACGCCTGCAATTGCTACACTTTTCTGTTTCACTGACCAGACACATTTCTCTGTCTGTCCATCTGATTAAAAATAGAAAGGCTGCCATCAGATTTTATGAAGTGTGACACTGCTGAGCAAGGGATATTTCTAGAAGTTCTCAGTCTAATGACGTTCTTGATCTGAACAGCAGCCTTTGTTTGGACTTCAGTATATGAAGCTGATTAACTGTAACCTGTTCATGCATCTACAGGTTCCAGCAGCTCTCCCTATCATCTTTAGGTTCATTATGTTTCTATAGATTTTTTTAAAACCCAGTGCAATTGGATGTTTGATATAGATAGATAGATATAGCAAACACACACACACACACATAACAAACATATATAGCAAATTATTTTTCTTGTGCAATAAATAAATTTGTCATGTGTTGCTTTCCATTAATAAGTTGGGAAAAACAGTTCAATAGAAAAATTCACATTACCTGCTATATTTGATTCCAAAAGACTGAATGCAAAAATCATTTTGTTCATGTAACTGAAAAAAGGCCAAACTATATTTTTATGACCAATTTAAGATAGAAAATATATTCTCTCTCTCTCCCTCTCCCTTTCCCCCCTCTCTTTAAAACCTCCCCCAGTATTCTGTCATTGAAGTTGAGCTCAATGTACATGTGCAGATCAATCTGCATGCAACACAACGTGAATAAACATGAATTATCTAGGCAATTAATTGTCATCTTTAGCTGCTTTGCCACAATTAGGTTAAAACACATTCAGCCTAATGGATATTTGGCACAGCTCTCTTGATTTTCCCAGTTATCCAAAACAACCTGACATGACAGAGTCTCTCCCCTGTCCTTCCTGACTAGAGTACTTTATTGCAATGATGAACTGAAATAATATGAAATTTAAATATTAAAAAATATTGTATATTAAATTCATCATTTTTAGTTCAATTATGATGAAAACAGCACATCAAAAGAAAAGAACACAGATGTTTTAAACTAATTGGCTTCAAAAGAATATCTTTGCTGCTTTTATTGCTATTAGTAATAACTCTAAATGAGTGCTCTGAACTCATTTTACAATCCATATCAGATATTTGTTTTTTATAACTAATAGTATGTATGCACATATGCAAACCTATGCATGAACACTCAACCTGATTTTTCTTATTATTCTAGTGAGCAAGAAGAAATTCTGTCCTAAAAGATATGGGGATAGGATAGTTGTGAGGAAGAGGTCAAAGTGACTTTGCAAAATAAGCATTCTGCCCCTCATCATGAAATTTTCTTTCAGGCTAACAATTTTTAACATTGCACTGACTGAAGCTTTGGGTGAACATTTGACAGTACACTTTTAGGCATACAATCAAAAGAGGCATACTTTTGAGGATCTATCTATACTGTAGAAGTAATGCAATTTAAAAGCACAATAACTTCTATGGCTCAGTTCTATATAATTACGTGAGGTATAGTTTGATGGGGCATCAGCACGGGGTGATTATCCCATTCTTGGAGATCCTGCCCCCACCAGCATTCTCCTTTTATGCCCAAGCCTCTGGAAGCAAGCAGGTTTTCTGTTGGGTCTTGATTCAGCCAGACAGTCAGGTCTTGATTCTGCAAGGAGTCAGTGTCCAGGAGCTGAGATCAAAGGCACTAAAATGTGGAGTAAAAGAGGCAAAGGGATCATTTCTGCACTTATCATTATTCAGTGGAGAGGAATAGCAGTCTTATAGGGTGATACAATTGATACAATTTCTGACCCCACAACCACTTTCCAATGTCAAATAGTAGAGGAGATGGGTCTTTATATGGACATCAGATGGACAAGAAGGAAGCAGGGAAAAGCAGGGAAAAACATGGGGAAGAGTGGGGAAAACATCTTACCTCATTCTCTCCCAGCAGGCTCCATCTTTGAAGACGGCCAGCCATCCCACAACCTTTCCCAGTCTGCATTTTTCTTCCTCTATCTCAAATATATTTTCTGTATGTTTTCAGCAATTTGTAATACATTTATATGAAAATTAAGCTATCTTTCTTATCTAAGCCTTCTTGTTCACTTTCCACCTGGACATTCCAGTTCCTCCTGGATAGCCATCTCCAAGTTGATAATTTCTATATACTGCATTCTATATATCCCACTATCCCTGATTACTGGCAATACTGAATGAGGCTGAATAGTGTTGTAGTCCCCAGATGGGATCCTATCATCTCAACCTGCCCTCCCAACAGGTACTTGGCTCCTCCCCAATCAGGCATTTAGGGAACAGGTAGCATGGAGCACCAGACTCTCTGCCAATTGCCACTATTGCCCAGTAGTTTGTCCAACTATCAGCATAATGGGTTATGATGAAAGTATAAAAGCCACAGATGATTCCAGCATTGTGTAAGGCCGCTCTAAACTAAAAACCAAATCATGTTAATATGGAGACATATGGTGAGACAGAACTTTAGAAATGGCAATAGACATACTCCCTGACTTTTTAAAATGATCTCCACTGACTTCAGTTGGCTTGAAAATGTCTTTGACTGACATCTTGGCAGCACCTCTGTTGATGCAGGCAGCCAAGAGGTTGAGCTGGGATAAATAACGTTGGCATTTGAGATCACAGCAGCTGCTACACCAGCATCTACTGCCCGTTCCTCTGACTTCTATCCCTGCAACAGAGAAAGATCATGTGTACCCTTCAGCTCCCAATTTGATTCATTGATTGTACCATATTTGTAAATTACTTTAAGGAACACTAGTAATGAGAGACATTTTGATAAGAAGATAGATAGATAGATAGATAGTAGGAATGTACACAATTTTTGAAAGTTCAGTAATTCGTAAATAAATTTGCTAAATTCATACTTCCAAATTGATATCCAATGTTTGGGCATGGCTCACGCCAAAAATTTAAGAATCGAAACTTACCCCATACTTTTTCATTTCAGTTTTTTAAATCTTGGAAGGCTCTCAAAGTCAGTTTCATATTTAGTGCAAGGAAGTATAACTGTAAGCAAAGCCAAAATGGTTGCCTTTAGTGTCTTGCCTTTCCTCTGTAAATTAATGGCCTCTCGTGATTAGAAGAGGTGAGAAAAGGAGGGAGATAGCAGAGCTTCCAGGAAAAACCACAGATTTCTGGTAAATGTAGTTTGGAAAGGTAAGGAGTGTGATGTCTCAGGCACCTTTGGCCCCTGATCCCGCAGCCATTGCTGATCAAACTGAAGAGAATTTGGGTTTTTTCCCACCTCAGCAAGATTCAGTCCCTTTCCAGATGTCTCCTGTTGACATTGCCGAGCCAGAGCCAATTAGGAATGCCCTTGAGATGTTGCCGGTTCTTCCCGGATCTCTGGAGAGTTTAGAGTTTGATAGAAGGGCTACTTTCCAAACAGATCGCTCTCGAAGACAAAGTTTAAGGAGAAGTGTGAGATTAGCAGAGCGAGGAGATTGTGGCTAAGTCAGTTCTCTTGGGAAGAATTGGGGAGGCAGGCATCTGGCATCTCGTTGTTAGCAGCTCAGTTCTCTTGGGAAGATTTGGGGAGTCACTCACCTGCTTTGGGGGAGCTCTTGGACTTCAATAAATGTTCTGCGCAGATAATATCTGTCGTGGTGTCAACTGAACTTCTGATTGAAGAATACATCATCTCTTGATCCTGAGCTTCCAAGCGGCCCGTTGGCGTGCTTACTCTCGAGTAGACCGGGTGTTGTGGCTCATCCCTTGCCAAGTTTGGACTGTGTTTCAGATCCACCACGAACAGCCTTCACCTTGCCTTGAAACCTTGTTCTGGACTATTACTTCAAGTACTTTCCTGAGGAACTTTGCTCCTTTCCCCACTCAAACTTCCAATAAGTTTGAGTGTGTTTTGGTTATTGGATTTTGGACTTTGGACTCTAATATTGGACATAAGACTTTCATTCCTTACAGGGCTTACAGGGAGCGTACTACCCCCCTGCTAAGCCAGCTCCACTGGCTGCCAATATGCTACCGAGCCCAATTCAAAGTGCTGGTTTTGACCTACAAAGCCCTAAACGGTTCTGGTCCAATTTACCTGTCCGAACGCATCTCCTCCTATGAGCCCACGAGAACCTTAAGATCATCCGGGGAGGCCCTGCTCTCGATCCCACCGGCCTCACAAGCACGGCTGGTGGGGACGAGAGACAGGGCCTTCTCGGTGGCGGCCCCTCGGCTGTGGAACTCCCTCCCCAGTGACATCCGGCAGGCTCCATCCCTTTTGGGGTTCAGGAAGAAGCTGAAGACCTGGCTATGCGCGCAAGCGTTTAATGAATGAACTCAGTTAGCATTGACATGGATCGGATTAAGGCTTTTGCACAAGGTCTGATGGATGATTGGTATATATATTTGGTGTTGCATTGTTTTAAATCTTATATATTGTATTTTATTATGTTATTTAATTATTTTAACTGTTTTATTCTTATTTTATTGTATTATGATGTACTGGTAGTGATCCTACCAGTTGTGTAAGCCGCCCTGAGTCCCCTCGGGGAGAAGGGCGGGGTAGAAATATTGGAAATAAAAATAAATTCCATGGACTAATTTTGATCTTTACTAAAAGGTCAACTGCTTGACTATCTATTCTGCTTATTTTTGTTTGAAACTTTTATTGCTTTAATAAAGATATTAGATTTTTTATTGGCTCCGTGTTGGTTCTCAGTGTTTGTGCTGCCTAGGGGTGTTACAAGGAGCCCTTTGCCAAAAAATTAAAAAAGCCCTACCCTAAACTACACTACCCAGAATTCAGTGCTCAGCATCAGAGAGATCCCCCCCATAGCCAGCCAGAGTTCCAATAAATTTAATATTATACACTATGATTTCCTGGGTTATAGTAAAGGTAAAGGTTTCCCCTGACGTTAAGTCCAGTCATGTCTGACTCAGGGGGTTGGTGCTCATCTCCATTTCTAAGCCGAAGAGCCAGCATTGTCCATAGACACCTCCAAGGTCATGTGGCCGGCATGACTGCATGGAGCGCCGTTACCTTCCCGCCAGAGCAGTACCTATTGATCTACTCACGTTTGCATGTTTTCGAACTGCTAAGTTGGCAGAAGCTGGGGCTAACAGCAGGCGCTCAAGCCGCTCCCGGGACTTGAACCTTGGACCTTTCGGTCTGCAAGTTCAGCAGCTCAGTGCTTTAACACACTTCGCCACCGGGGCTCCTAGGTTATAAATGTCATTTATTAATTGGTTCTATCATAAAAACATTTTGAAAGTTTATTAAACTGCAAAAACTGTGTCTTTGCATGAGGGACATCATGGTATAGCACATTTTGCTGTTGTATCTTGTAGAATCTCTAGTCCAGCAATTTAACATAGACGTCTACCCATTTAACAAAGTTTTTTGTCCAAAAACAAAGTTCCCGAAGTAGAACCATTACTTTCAAACAAAGGACTACACAGTTAAATGTGAAATAACATTTTCAAATTAGGAACATATTTTTTTATTATTAAAGAATTTCTTTGGAAAATTTCCAAAAAATCTGTGGATATGTGAAAGGTTCTGAAATTTAGTGGACTGAGAGTGGTAAATGTGTGCTACCATTGTAGTGGGTTTCACCCCAATAGCTGTAAAAATGAGGGAGAAAGGAGTCCCTGAAGTTGCCCCAATTACAGTAATTATGTGCAATTTCTATAACAAAATGTTAATGAAATCTTGTTACTCTTGTTATAGTAACAAATTTTTCACAAACTATACCTTAGAAACCCTTTAGAAATGAAATGTCAGCATCTCCCAGTTTTGTAATGACTTTTGAACCATTTCATAAATGGATCGCACATGCCTAATAGATAGATGAAAGATGGATAGATATGTTTCAGCTTGTTTTATTTTAAACTGAATTTGGGTGATCAGTTCTTCTTAGTTGTCAGGCATATTCTGACCAGTTTGTGATAAAACAAGGAAGCATATCCAAGAGGATACAAGGGAAGCTGGGTTAAATTAAGAGCAAAAGTAGTTTGCACAGCTGATTTTTTTTTTTTTTTGGCAAAACATAGCCCTTTCGTTTTCCAGCATATTAAATAGAGAAACTCCCCTGGTTGTTCAGATTGAAAAGTCATTTGCTAAGATGGAAATCAGTGGAGCGATTGGCTTACTGAGTTGGCAACTGTAAAGAAAATAGAGCCAAGTTAATTGTAAACTATGGAGCCTATTCATTGAAAAGCCCTGTGTTCAGCTGCATTAGAAAAGTGGCTTAGGGCATGAACACATGCAGTTGACACTTTGTAAAGCACCAAAAACATTGATAAAATATTTTTGCATTAGGCATTCTATCATGTTTACTAGAAAACATAATAGAATGCCTAATGCAAAAAAAAAATGTTTTTGGTGCTTTACAAGTATCATGTTTACTAGGGAGCCCCCAGATGGCGTAGTGGACTAAGTGACTTGAAGGTTGGGTTGCTGACCTGAAAGCTGCAAGGTTCGAATCCCACCTGGGGAGAGCGTGGATGAGCTACCTCTATCAGCTCCAGCTCCATGCGGGGACATGAGAGAAGCCTCCCACAAGGATGGTAAAAATATCAAAACATCCGGGCGTCCCCTGGGCAACGTCCTTGCAGACGGCTAATTCTCTCACTCCAGAAGCAACTCCGGTTGCTCCTGACACGAAAAAAAAATGTTTACTAGGCCTACAACTTACAGTATATCGCAGGAATTTACAAGTATCCCTTGTTTACACAGCCTCCAAAGTAGCATGCAATGCTTACTAGGGCTATCCCTTTAATTTCCTAGCAAACTTTTAAAAGTTCATATCGAACTTGGCTAAACCAGTGTAATAATTCAAAGGAATAAGTGGTAGACTAGATGTTGCCATTATTTTCACCATAGTAATTAATTCCAAGGAAATATTCATTAGAGCTATTATTCCTCCTGTACTTCTTCCTCCTCCTCCTCTGGCTCCTCCCTCCTCTTCTCTTTTAAAAACTATTGGATATTCTGTTCATTTTTCTAAAAGAGAGATCAAGTGTAAACAAATGTAAAGCAATTTTAAGACCCCAAATTAATAAATAATAACAACTATTTATAAGAACAATGGTGAAACATGATTGCTAAATCTGGTTGCTATTTTGAGAATATCCACATTGTTGAATTATAGCAGTTCCACACCACTTTAACTGCACTGGCTTAATACTACAGAATTTGTAGTTTGTTGTGGCACCAGTGCTCTTTGACATAGAAAGGTAAATATATTACAAAATTGCAAACCCTATATTTCCATAGCATTGAGCCTTGGCAGTTAATGTGGTGTCAAACTATTATAATTCTGTGGTGTGAATGCAACCAAAACTTTTAATGAAACAACTTCGATAAACTTCTTATAGAAAGAAATCTGACATTTTTATAAGGCAAGCAGGTGGCTGTCGTTTCATCCATGTTCTGAGATTTCATAGAATGGATACAAAATGTTTGGTGCATCAGTAAAGGAAATACACCAAATACTGAATTTGCTAAAGGTCAGAAGGCAAAGCTGTATTCCGTCCTTATCCCTTGACTCAACTGGACAATAAGCTATAAAACACCTTTCTACCTAATAACATTCAAAACACTCTGGAGGTGAATGGTGAAATCTGGCTGAAATGCATTTTGGAGACTTTCTTTCTTTCTGTGTAGATAAATATGAATGATGAAAACAACAAACTACCCTAATATTGCTGTTGAACTTTGTTTTAAATCTTGAAGGCTAAGCAGGAAAATGAGGGAAAAGGAAGCAAAAACTATGCAGGATGAGGAGGGAAAAAGAAAGTGGGAGGGAGTCAATTGATCTTAACTATTGCTAGCAACCCCTAGAGCTTCATATAGTTTCTGTCTTTTATAGAATAATAGAGCTAGATGGGCCATCTAGTCCAATCTTCTGCCATGTAGGAAAAGCTTTCCTACTGTGATTTTTTTGGAAGAATGTCTTTCAGTTACAGTAGAGTCTCGCTTATCCAACGTAAACGGGCCGGCAGAACGTTGGATAAGTGAATATGTTGGATAATAAGGAGAGATTAAGGAAAAGCCTACTAAACATCAAATTAGGTTATGATTTTACAAATTAAGCACCAAAACATCATGTTATACAACCAATTTGACAGGAAAAGTAGTTCAATACGCAGTAATGCTATGTAGTAATTACTGTATTTATGAATTTAGCACCAAAATATCATGATGTATTAAAAACATTGACTACAAAAATGTGTTGGATAATCCAGAACGTATCTCCTAATGGGTGCATGAATGTTGTAACCTGTTCAGATTCTGAGTGTTCAGAAGATGAAGAAGTGGGCGCTGGGAGAGATTCAGGGGGCTCAAAGAGAAACGTTTTGGAATCCCCTGGCAGAAATGTTTTGGAATCCCCTGGCTGTTCCCAACGGTGAAGTCTATTTCCACAGGAACCTGCCAGAAGTGCAGACCAAGAGAAATGGGCAAAATGAATGTTTGTTGAGGTCAGAGAGATTGAAATTGAGACAACAGAGCCTATAATTAAGGATTCGCTTCTCCAAGAGGCTTTGAGAGATAAGGATTGTGAGGCAAGTGGAAATGAAATGATCTCATGGGAGGAAATTTGACTTTTTAAAAATAGTTCATGTTGATGCAATCTTTGTGAGAGCAATGCTGTGTTCAGGTACAGAGCTCTTGGTGTCAGATTATATAAAATATAATCCACATTGTCTGTCTTGAAATTGATTATACGAGCCTAAACTGCCATATAATCCAGTTCAAATCAGATAACCTGGATTTTATATGGCAGTGTAGAAGGGCCCTGAGGGTGCATCTGCACTGCGGAATTAATACAATTTATTTATTTATTATTTATTTACAGCATTTATATTCCGCCCTTCTCACCCCGAAGGGGACTCAGGGCGGATCACATTACACATATAGGCAAACATTCAATGCCTTTTAACATAGGACAAAGACAAACAACATAGCTCCGAGCGGGCCTCGAACTCATGACCTCCTGGTCAGTGTGATTCATTGCAGTTAATTGCAGCTGGTTTGCTCTCCCGTCTGCGCCACAGACATCACTTTAATTACAATGGTTCAATGCTATGCAATCATCGGAATATCTAGCAACCCAGAGACATAGGATGGCACTTACTATCATGGGAATGTCACTGTACACAGCTCAGTACTTGGAGTGACAATATCCAGTCATGAAATTATGGGGAAAGGGGGAGAGGAGGACTTGCCCTCTCTCTCTCCCCCCGCCCCCCTCTTCTCCAATCAGCAGAAGGTGGGTGTCAAATCCTATCTCCAGGTTGCCCAAGCCTGGAACAAGTGGGATGGATGTGATTCTGTTTCATTTCTGTGTTCAACAGCCAGAGCTCTGTGTCTTGTGTAGCTATCATAGGACTGTTTTGGCCTGCCTGTGACATACTTTGCCAGTCAAGATGCAATGCATGATTCCCATCTCATATCAAGCATGATCACAGAGGATAACCTTAATCAAGTAATTCACTCACTTAGGATGCATCTACGCTGTAGAAACAATGCAATTTGACACTGCTTTAACTGCCATGGCTCAGTACTATAGAATCCTGGGATTTGTAATGTTTTAACATGTAAGTAAGTAAGAGAGCTGTGTAATGGGTTATTTTATTCTTTCTAAACTGTGTATGTTTTTAAAAATGATTTTATACTATTTGTCTGCTTTTAATTTTTTAAAATATTGTGACTATTTTTAGGTGTTTTGGAAGCAACCTTGGACCCCATCAGAATAAGGCAGGATGGAGAGGGGGGGGGAGGGGGGAGAGAATTTGATGGGGAAACTGCATTCTGACAGACAGAAAGCTGAAAGTCTGGTAAACTACAATCCCCTTGAATCCATAACACTGAGTCATGGAAATTAAAGAGGTGTCAAACTGCATTAGATCTAAAGTGTATTTTTTAGAGTTACAGAGAAATGTTGTGGTTGACTAAAGTAGAACCTTTATTGCTAGCTGATCTCATTTCCTACCACTATTTTTTTGACAGATTAAAAGTTCTATAGTCTAAAATGGATTCTAAATGGAATTGGTACAAAATTCAGAAAATGCCCACATGACATATAGCCTTAGAAATATTGTTCAGAGCAAAACTGGTTGAATCTGTCCCTTTTTATTTACACTTACTGCTTGTGAGGCCAAATGTGGTGGACACTGTAGACTGATCTTTCAATTAATGACATGAAACTTATTTTGTGATAGTCTTTTTTTCTTTTCTAAAGAGAGAAGGATATCTAATTCCAGCACATCTGGCTAAAAGGTAATGTCCTATTAGAAACCAGTGAGAGTTCCAGGAATATCAGGATTCTTACCACCTGGAATGATCTCACTATGGAAGATGAAGCTTGAAGAAAGAAAGATGAACAAAAGGTTATTTTGACTTAGTTTTTGTTGGCTTTATCTGTAGACTGTACCGCAAAATATGACAAGCAGTAAGTCATTAAGTAGTAATATGAGAAGATTATGAACATTAGCACACTTGAACATTTGGGGAATGTGACTCAGATTCCCTTGTGAAACAGTGGGGATCTTTCCTAACAAAGACTATAAAGATATCCTGTGCTTTCTCTAGATTATTATTTTAAAAATATCTTTCAGTTTATTTTGGAATCTTGCATTTGGTTACATTCGGTGTCACACAGAGCTCACTTCAAGCAGATTGGCTTTTTAAGAATTCAAAGTCATTGGATCTTTCATGCAGTGTTTTTTTTTAAGGAGCTGATATTTCAGTGGACAAAATGGTACAGAAGTCAACATAGAAGAAAATAAGAGTGCTGGGTTGGGGTTTCTGAAAAGGGGGATCAATAGTTCATTTTCAGAGGTGTATATACTCATTTATTTTGTCCACTTGCAGTTTTGATCAAATAAATGTTCTAAACATTTAATGCACCCCAAACATTTATGAAATGAATGAACTGACAGTAGTAGACTAAGTGTGTACCACGGGAAACAATATCCAGGGATAACTAACAGCACATCTACAGTGACATCTTGAAGGGATGCATGAATCACTTCTGTGGCAGGTGTACAACACACAAGCTGAGGCTGGTTAATATGACCCTGAACTGCTTTAGACCTCATGGCAATCAAAGAAGAGGGAGGAGGGGTGATTCCTCCTCTCCATCTTCCATCTCCATGTCACTCTGGCACCCTAGATAATGCCACTACAACAGCAATGACACTAGCTATGTTGTGCCTCCTGGTTGCTGGTTCCACAAGAATGGGAAGGGGAGTAACCATTTGGCAGAGCAGATCCAGGTTCAGAGCTGCAGGAGATTGATGACACCTTCCCATTTCCACAGTGGCCAGGAGGCTAGTGGTCAAAATTATTCCAGGACTAATCTGGAATTCGACACTCTGGATTGGCTCAGTGAAGATACGTGGTTGGCCATACAGCAAAATACAACATTCAAAATTCACAAAATTGTGAAACTTTTATTGAGTCAACCAAAAATGAACAAAATACACCATGAATGATTCTGAAACTCTGCTTGCTTCTTCAGCAGGCTGAGGTGTTAAAAATCAAAGAGCAGAATTTTTTTTTAAAAAAATGTTGCTAATGTCACAGATGTTTTTGTTGTCAGTTAAGATGATTTGAAGGGCTATCACTACAGGCAAAAGTCTCCTGTCTTTTTGGCCACATGGGCCTTAGGAGGCAAAGGCTCATAAAATCTAGACAATATTGCAATTCCATTAGTAACAGGAAAAAATAACCTTCCCGGGCAGACAGGCAAACGAGCAAAGGATGGGATGGCAGGTGGGTGAGCAAGTGGGTGAACGGGGATGAGATGGTGAGCAGGAGGGTGGGCAAGTAAGGGAGTGGGTGAGCTAGGGGTGAAATGGCAAAAGGGGGTGAATTGGAGTGGGATGGTAGGAGGGCAGGCAGTTGAGTGAGCAAGGGAGTGGGGGGAGGGTGTGGGAGTGGGCGAGCAGAGGCAGGATGGTGAGCAGTTAAGTGGGCAGGGGAGTGGTGGGTGAGCAAATGGGGAGCAGGGGACAGGGAGTGGACAGACAAACAGGGGCAGAATCCCAAGGAGGTAGGTGAGTGAGCAAGTGGTAAGCAGGCAGAAGCAGACAAGTGAGCAGGTGGGCAGGCAAGTGGGGGATGGCAAGCAAGGGGACAGGCAAGAACACATGTGCCAGGAGAGAGGGCACTATGTGCCCCTTCTGGAACATGTGCCATAAGTTCCCCACCACTGCTTTAGTCTTTCTAGTACTGCTTTGACACAGAAGCATGGTACACAATATCTCTGAGTGAATAATAGATAAAATGGCATGGATGATTGATTCATGCAAGATATTGGAAGGAAATGGTTGTTCAAAAGATGAGTTACTTACCAGGTATCCTCTGGACTTTATGATTATCTGAATTTATCAGGTATCCTTTAGCACACTGCTTCTTAAACTATGGCTCCCAATTCCAAATGTGGTCCCCTTTACTCAATGTTGGGATCACGAAAAAATTGGCAGTCTTAAAAGATTTTGGAACACCATCCAATCACACAAATCAGCTAGCAAATATGTTCAGGGTTTACAATCTAACTCTGTCCACCAGGAGTGGGAAATTAGTATCAGTGTCCGAGGTGTTGCAAGTCTTGTTTTTTATCTGACAGCATTGTCTTCCTTATTGGATGTGGGTTTGGGACCATAAACACAATTGTGCCCAAAGTCCAGCAAACCTGGAGACACCTTTATTTCTAGGAACTGTAGATAATGCTTAGTATGTTTCTTGAGACAGACACTTTTTGTTTTGTAACATAGATTCAGGAACACCAATATTTTGGACTGTGGGGTAAAAAAAAAAACCTTTCTGTGGAAAATATCTTGGTAAAAATAGCACTGCTTTTAAATCCAGAAGTCTGAGTGATAAAATGTTAATTTCCATTTCAATTTCTTTGACATCTCCAGGAGGAAATGGCCAGAGTAAACTGCTCAAGCTATCCTGAAAACCAGAAACAATGTTTTTATCTATTAAAAAAGAAAAAAAATACATTTGTAATCTGAAACTTGATACCACAGTTTTACTTCAGTCTTTTTTATGTTTAACACTGCTTACATTTTTTTCTTTCATTTTCTGAAGTGATGAAAGTTTTCCATTCAGATATTTTTTCCTTTAAGGACTTTTAAAATCAAAGTATAACTTTCTCCACTTCCTGTCTTTAAATGTTGGAATTTCCACTTGGAAATATTGCTATTCAGACAGGCACAGTATTGTGATCTCCTTTGGTGAGGCTAATCATAGTTCAGAACAAAATAAAGATTGCATGTGAGAAACTGTAATTCAAACTTTCTAACATATCTTCTACTTTGCTTTCTAAATTAGATTTAAAGCCATGCTAATTTTTTTACAACTTAAGACAGGAGATCATGTGTATATGATGACATGTTATGCTATGTGGGTGAGTTACATAATAAACACAAAACACACCTGTAAGCTATGATAATTTAAAAGCACTTACTGAAAAATATTTCCTTCAACTATTAATGTACCCAGAAATTCAGCACACAAAGGAGGAGAATGAAGCCATCTGTTGCACCCCTAGGCTGTGCAGGCACCTCAAAACCACACTGGAGCCCCATAATATATATAAGCAAGCAAACTGTTTATTGAAGTTATATGCAAGCAGTAGCAAATCAAAGTTCAAAGTCAATAAAATGGGGTTTTAAGTCCACAAGAACAAAGTACTTGAGAATCTTGAAGCAAGAGTATATAAAAGTAACTCAAAGAACAGAGTCCAAACAGGATACCAAAGTTAGTCACAATAAAGGTATCAAGATTAGTCCAAGCAAGGTATCAAGGATTGTCCAAGACACAGAATCAAATTGGAACACAGGAGGCAACACTGGAACACAGAAGATCAAACTGGAACACTGGAGGCTGGATACACGAAAATCCCCAGAAGCAAGGACAAGACTGGAACAAGAATCAAGATACAAGGCTGCAGGAATTAACATGAAATTCACAGGAACATGGAATGTGAAGCAGAGATCTCACTCCCTTGATGAGCAAACTATCAGAGTGGCTTTTGCTAGGCACACGCAGCAAAAGTCTCTGACTAGGAAGCTCTGGATAAATGACGACACTGCGGTCTTCGGTTATCTATCAAAATGTTTACTTACAAACGGAATCCTCACAAGACAATACACAGCTCTCACGCAGGCACACATGGGAAGGGACAGAGATAGGAAGTAGAAGCTATTTATCTCATCCTCTGCTGTCTGATGCAATCCAAGCATTACACATTTGCATAGTTAGCAGCACACAGTGTATGATGCAATCTACAGCACACATTGCACCACCATGACTCAATTACATTTAAACAACTCTATATACAATCATTCCCACTTCAACACAAACCACCACCTCTGAATTTCTCAGAGAACACAGTTCCTCTTAAAGGTAAATTCAAGGCCTCTTGCCGTGGTTGTTATTCTTTGACTGCGGCAAAAACCCTCCCGTTCTCTCCTCTGCTGATAAATCACTTTCCTACACCCAAGCTCATTAGCCTTATCACAACGAAAATCCTCACCAGAAGCCCCATCTGGCAAAGGCAAACACGACCTTGATTCCTTTAAGAAATGCGGTTCAAGCTGCCGGCTAGGAACCATTGTGTGTTTGTTCCCAGAATCCTCCAGCCGAAACTCTGGCTGGTCTGGCACTTCTGCTTGCATAGGAATTTCAGGCTCAAACACAGAATCTCTTGGCAAGGCAGGTGCAGGAGGAATCACAGAGTCAGGAGTAGGAACAATCACAGGCTGAACAGGCCCAACATCAGTCTGGGCTACAACACCAACCTACTGCGAGATATCCTTCTATATAATTAAAGAAAAATTCTTCAGTTATGATTTCTTTATTATTGTGAATGTCACATGCCCAGAGAGTGTGGCTCTGAGATTTGCAAATGTCTGGGCATATTTTAGCGCTATCAATTCTATCCATCTGCACAGACTGCAGAAATTGTTGATGTTCACATTTTTCTGGCACAAAAATCAGTCTTTCAGAACAATTCTGAAAGAAACATTTGAAAATGTTTGGGCTTTTTAACATCTATATAATTGACTAGATGCCACAAAAGAACATTTTAGATAAGATCTTTTATCAGTAGGAAACTATCTGAAATATGCTCCACAAAATCATCATTGTGCTTCATAAAATCCTTGTTGTTGCTATAGATTCACATCATATTTCACCTGTGTAGATTTCTGCCCACCTGGTTGCAGAAGCTTTATAGAGCCTGCAGTGCATAACTAGATTGGGAGCTTCTAAAAATCCCATATGCTACACTGTCACTGCCTGTAATGTATACATTAGAAAAATGAGTATACAGTGTGTGCAACATGATGGGAAAATTCACAAAAACTATACAATCATGTCTGTATAGAAATGGAGATGGAGATGGAATCTATCCTGATATGGAACCAGGATGGAAAGTGCCTGAAAAATTCAAGAAAATGCCACATCCCTACTGCTGGCGGTGTCAGACGTCACTTGGAGAACCCAATTCCAAAATGAATTCGAATGATTTTCCATATCTCTACTCTATAATAAAGTGAATTCTTAGGAGGAATAGTTCTGGGTTCTTATTTACTGCATAAGATTTAGCTCCTGTGTTGATGTTATTTCTGCATGAAATGGAGCATTCTTTAGTGGAAGAATACTTATTTTGCACACAGAATTCTACAGGTTTAATCACTGGCATTTGTAAGAGAATCTTAAGAGAAACTTTTTTTTTCTTTTCTCCTTTTTCCTTTTTTTTTCTATTTCACTCAATTGTTCCATCACTTTTTATGTATACATTTAAAACTATAAATAAAATATTTTTTTTTAAAAAAAAGAATAACAGCTATCTTTCTTGTAAAACATCTCATTTCTCTGTTAGAAGCCACTGTGCCTTAAGATGATTTCCTATACTGTAAATTAATGTGTTTAATAAATTTATGGGGCAAAGATTTTGAGTGAAATACTCCCTCTCACGCAGTTTCCAATAAAAAAGAATTACTTCATTTTGTCTTCAAGATGAATGGATCAATTAAAAACAAAAGTGTACATGTTTACAAAATTAATCATAGAATCGAAAAAATGAAAACAAAATTAATAACAAAATTATTAGCACTATTTTATAATGAATGATTAACACAATTTAATTAATTTGTAAGCCAGAGACAGAAAAAAGAAGCCAGGATGATGGTTGCTTCAAATAACAATCTAAAACAATTATAGAAATATAACACCACAAACACCAAAACAGAATCTACAAACCTGTGACCTGAGCTGTCAAAGCATTGATGAAGATTCAGGTTTTAACTTGGCACAAAACTGGGGTTGGGGTTGGCGTTGGCACAAACTGAGCTTTCAAGTGAAAGACATTTCACAGTTAGGATGGTGCAACAGAGAAGGCCCCATGTCCTGTCTCCACATAGTGTGGAATCATGAATGGACGCATGGTGCATGTGTGTGTGTGTTTGTGTGTGTGGGGGAATCCATAAAAATCTAACAAAATCAGCAACTCTTACACTGCTTCTGCCTCACAGAACTCTCTTCAACAAATTTTTGGCCCTGGTTTAAGCCAACTGTGGATTATTTGCCTTATTATTTCCTGAGGTAGCAAGGGAATTACTACCATTCTACCCTCAACCAAACAGGGTTTTTGTGTGTGTGTGTCAAGAGTGACTTGAGAAACTGCAAGCCACTTCTGGTGTGAGAGAATTGGCTGTCTGTAAGGACATTGCCCAGGGCATGCCCAGATGTTTTTACCATCCTTGTGGGGGGCTTCTCTCATGTCGCTGCATGGGGAGCTGGAGCTAACAGAGGGAGCTCATCTGTGCTCTCTCAAATTCGAATCAGCAACCTTCAGGTCAGCAACCCAACCTTCAAGTCAGCAGTCCTGCTGGCACAAGGGTTCAACCCATTGCATCACCGGGGGCTCCTGACCAAACAGTTGAAATGCAATGTCTCTTGCCCTAAAGCAGACCTGTATAATATATGGACTGGGCCATTTGTGCTCCCCTCCCCAAGAATTTCAAGCAGCCCATGAAGGCAGCCAGGTGGTGCATGCCCTGAAAAACAATAATGTGGGTAATGCTAATGCAGACTATTCACCGAAGAGCTCAGTGGTGGTCACCATCAGCTAGAAGGAAATGCCAAAGTTGAGACAGTCGATGAGCAGCTCCTTCTCAGGGCAAGACAGTCCAGCCCACCAGCTGGCAGGAATCATCATGAATGGGAATGGGGGAGGGGAGAACACACCTAAAGCCTCCAGTAGTTAAGCAAGCCACAGCCTCAATGCCATCCCTCTCTCTTCAGGCAGGGGCCAAGGGCAGGAGTCAGGTGCTAATGGCTGGATCCCATCTCCTCCTCCATGAATATATCAGGGAAAAATAACCCAACAAACCCAAGAACATTATACTTTACATTCTAAGCAGAGTCTTGAAGATCCAGTCAGCAATGGCTTGGAATGTAGGGATATATTAGATTGAAAACTCACCTGTAATCTTGGATGCATGTGGGTTCATCTCCTTCCCCCTATAAAAAGAAATGTTGGGGAAGCAGATGTTGATGGCAACATTGTATACACAGGAAACAGCATTTTTTGCATAAAAGAATGTCCTGTAAAAAAAACTGATTTTCTGTAGAGAAAATTGTGTTTTCTATGCAGAAAATGATGTGAGGGCTTTGTGCAAGATTTACTCATGTGATTTTTTTAGCAGAATAAGTCCTGCATTATGAATAGTCTGAGAATATGACATGGCTTTGCTGCTGTGCCTCTACTTCTGTCTCTGAGGAGGCCATTTTATGAACCCACTGCAATTGTGACATGCCACTCCTGCTGGTGCCCAGAAATGTTTCTTCCTTTCTCTGCCACATTCACTGTTGGAACTATAGTTTTTCTCCTGCTGATGTGGCCATTGGTCCTGGAAGAGGACAGATGCATCTGAGGGCGCTTCCAGACTTCACAGAAATGTGTGGCAAAGCAGGTTTTGAAAACTCGCTTTGGTACACATTTCTGTCCCCACACCTGTTTACAAAACCTGTGCTTTCCTGGGCAGCTGTCCCCAGGACATGGTATGGGGTCACCCAACCCCCCCAAAATGCCCTTAAAATTTAAAAAACTTACTGAGCCACCATGACGCCTCTCCAGAGGCCACCTGGCATGTAGAAATTATGCGCCAGGAGGCAGGGGGAGGGAGGAGCTATTCCTCCCATGTCCTGACACATCATTTCTATGTGCCAGGAGGCCTCCTTATTTTAAGAGCTTTTGGGGGGGGGGGTTGTTTGGGGGGGGTACCATCCTAGGTTCTCCAAACTCATGGGGCCCAATAAACCAAGATGGGTTATGGTGACCGACCCCTGTGTAGCCACGACACTACCCAGTAGTCAGTCCCCACAGAGCCCATATCCCATTAGTCCTGGGCCTTTCAGGAAGGTCTGGATCTGATGAGATATGAAATTAATTCGGGAGAAAGCAGGGTTTACCTGCTTTGTCCCAAATTAATCCTCTTTCACTTCAGTAAAAGTTTGACAGGACCCAAATTTTGGCCCCTGTCTGGAAGGACACTGAGTCTGATCACTCTAATTTGAGCATTCCACCTTGGTAGTTCTTACTGGGAATGTAGATTCTGAATCGATTATAGATGTCTGGCAATAATATTAAACCTTTCTGACACTCAAATCCTTCACTATCTTAAGGTATGTATCGAAATGAGGGGGACCAAGATAATTTTGCACACAATGAAACTTTGCAAAAAAAGAAAAAAAAGAAGCAAATATCTGAAAATTTTCAATATTTACAGATTTCGTGAGATATCCATAAGATTGGGAAAGGGGTGTGTATTTCCCACATTGCCTTTCCTTTAATCTAAGTATTAAATTTATACTACTTGAATATGTCAGGATAAAACAGGTAAAGCTGTCTATCTCAATTGACTGAAAAATATTCTGCTCTGACTTTTATATTTATATCTTCTCCTTGTCACACAACACACTCCTTGTATCTTGTTGATACCAGGAACAGGAGGGGACTGTCCTCAGTTGAATGCTTAGAAATACCCATGGAATTAGAGAAGCCCAGTTTGTGGGTAACCCAACTCCTTGGAAGACTTGTGAAGCATATGTCAAAACCACTTGCTTGAAGGTGACTGGAAGGAACCCAGAAGAACTTATTTATACATGACCTTTTCCTAGATTTTCAAGTCACTTGAAAGTCCACATCTGACTTTCTGAGCAAGGCAAGGTGTTCCTAGAGGGAAACACTAATAGTGAAATAGACACATTCACATTACCTTAATTGATACAGAACAAATAATTTTAAAACATTTATGCTTAGGACATGGACTGATATTTTCAGCCTCAAGGGAGGGCTGTCAAATACATTTCTATTTATAAGTTGTCACTGGCACTGTAGATAAATCACCATTAATTAAGAAAACTGGTGTGCTTGTACTATAGAGATTGACACTCTCAATCAATTCAATTAAAGGAGTCTGAAAGCACTCTGAAAAAGTTTTCTGTTCCTGGATCTAGTATTCTCTACTTTCTCTCCATAGATTTAACATGCACATCCTCAAAACATATTTTGGAAGCCTGGAAAACCTTGCAGATGCATTTTTAGGTGATATGAAGAGCAGCAGATTGGCAGGAAATTGTCACCTCATTGCCTTTAAACTCAGCAGGAAAATGCTCTAAACATTAGACATGATGGCGCAGTTGATGGTGGTAACCCAGAACATGAATAAAATGGTTGTAGATGCAACTACAAAGAAACAAAAGTAATCCCAGTCTGTAAAAAAAGCTTCCTTGCCTTCTTCTGAGCTGGTAGGTAGCTGATAGGGGTGTGCATTTTTCATTAGTCATCATAAGTTGTATCAAATTCATGAAATTCATACTCATGAGGCGATATCTGACATGTGGGTGTGGCCCATGCCAAAAAATTAAGAATTGAAATTTACCCAATACTTTTTCGTTTGCATTTTGTAAATCTTGGAAGCCTCCCATAGTCAGTTTTATTTTCAGTCCAAGGAAGCAAAGCAAAGTAAAAAAGGCTGTCTTTCCTCTTTAGATTAATGGCCTCTTGCCACTAGAAGAGGGAAAGCAGGGAACAGAGTTTGCTGGGAAATAAAGCACAGAATTCTGGGAAATGTAGTTTGGGAAGGTGAGGAGCCCTATGCCAGTGAATTCAAAACTAAATTTCCCAGAATTCTGCTCGCATGAGAAAGCCCCAATCAGGATAGGTGAGAGCTATTTTCCCTACATAGCAGCAGCCAGCGAGGGTTCCAATAAATTGTTGAAACTGCAAAGAGGAGCACTGATACTTCTAGTAAGTAAATAAATATCTGTGCTGGCCCATGGGGGTCCCTCCAACTCTAGGATTCTATGAAAATGTAGAATCAGTTAATATTGGTTTCTATTGGTTAAAATGAGAGGACATTCAATGAGATAGCTGTTGTGGCTTTTTAAAAAGACTTTTGTCAAAAATTTTACAAATTCCCAAAAATTAATATATGTATGAATATTTCTGAAAGTTGGGGGAATGACCCTATCTTGTGTCATTTTATAGAAAATTAAAGGAGAAAGCTCATGTAGTTTTTTAAAAATGGTGTTTATAAAAAAAAATTGGAAATTCCCCCAAAAAATCCATAGATAAGTGAAATATTCTGAAAACTGATGAGCTAACAGTGATAAATTTGTTCTATCAGTGTAGCAAGTTTCATTCCAATATCTGTAAAAATGAGGGAGAAAGGTGTTGCAATCCAGCCTCCTATGTCACACCTTTTCACCCAAAAGGAAGAGTGAATTAGCCAAAATATAGCTCAGCCAAAAGATATTCAATCCACTGATTAAAGGTTTATTAAAGAAATAAGCATTCTATAGAAAAAGCTATTTCAAAAATACATTCCAAGGTAAAAAATGCAAGGGTCATTCCTATGTATACATAATAGGTCAAAACAAAAGTACATTCCAAGTACAGAATTCAAAAGTCATTCCAAAATATATCCCACAATCATAGTATTATTTGATGCAATAAACAAAGTCCAGCCCCGAGAATAAAGCCAGAGTCCCCAAAAGGTAAACAAAGAACTGTATCCAAAAGAGGTTCCCTAATCACAAACAGAAAAACATGTCATGAAACCAAGGCAAAAATCTCCTATCGCAGAGCTCAAGGAAAAGGTGACTTTCTCCTGAAATGGGCAAACGTTTTTGCTCTGGGGATGCATTGTGGGCCAAGCCTGGAGGGAAGGCAGGGTGGGCCTGGGAGGAGGTGGGGCTGAGGATGGGGCAGGACTGGGAGGGCAGGGCCAAGGACAGGGCCAGGGGTGGGTGTGGGGTGGGGCCAGGGCAGATCACTCTCTTGCTTTCCTCCCAGCATAAGGATGAGACTGCTCACCCCATTCTTATGCTGGGAGGAGGTTGAGCCCTTGGAGCTTCCTCGGGTCTCGTTTGCCTCTCCCTTCTCCCAGCATCAGGATGAGGCCATAACTGACACTGGTAGAAGGAAGAGACAGGAGGGAGCCAAGGGGCTTTGGAGCTCCTTCACCTCTGCTTATCTCCTTCTCCAGAAAAGGCTTCTCCCAGCATCAGTATGGAGCTGAATCTCATAGTGACACTCAGAGAAGGGAGGGAAAGGTAGGGGCTGAGGGGGCCTTGGAGCCACCTCGCCTGCCACCTGCTTCTTCTCCCAGCATCAGGACAGGGCCACTCACCCCATGTGGGAGGAGGGTGCGAGGAAGGCATACAGCAGACTGAGAGCACTCCAGGGAGCTCCCAGCCACTGCATGCCTTCCTCTCTCATCCTTTCAGCATAAGGACATGGCAGGCTGCCACTTCCTTATGTCCAGATGACAGGGAAAATTTGGAGGACCAGGCATTAGCACCCAAAAGGCCGTGTCCAGCCTGCGGGCCTTAGCTTGCCCTTGCCTGAATTACAAAGATGCACTCGCACAGAGCAACCAAATAAGATAGCTTAAGAACCCTAATTTTTTCCCATGAAGACACTATCTGTCTGTTACCTGGAATTCCTCTGTTTATTTTTCAAACCCTGAGAAAACCATAATTGCCTCTACTTGGCACTATCTTGTTATAATTGAAGGCACTGAATTATAAGCAACAATCTATAATGCCTACCCGAGTCCAAAATGTCTGCTACCTCAAATTTCTCTTTGCCATTGCAAACAATGGGGGGAGAAGGAATGCCCCATCCAGCATCTGGGTGCACCTCATTAGCAGTTCGCACAAAGAACAATACAAAACAGGAGGGATCCAAAGACTCTGAGGAAGCTGTAGCTGGAAAGTCACTGGGTTATGCTCTGCAATCATCCAGTATGCCCCAATGAAGCGGGCATCAAGTTTACAGCAAAACTGTTATATAGGGAGATGTTTGGTCGAGAGCCAAACACTATCCCCTCACAAATGTCAGGTCCTGGTTGCTGATGAGTATATGCCATTCATTTATAGTCCTCTTTAACCTGGTCTAACTGAGCCTGCAACATCTCAACACCACTACAACAAAAGGAGACCCAATTATAATAATTACGTGCAATTACTATAATAAAAAGTAACAAAATGTCTTTACTCTAATTATAGTAACACATTTTTCACTAACTATACTTTATGAACACTTTAGAAACCAAACACCAGCACCCCTAAATGTTGTAATGACCTTTGAAACATTTTTTTATTGATTGTCATGCCTAGTAGCTGATATGTCAGGTCTCCCCCCGCCCCCCCTGCTTTTCCTATGACTTTGCTATACAATCTCCCAAGATGTAATTTGCACTGGAATCACAGGGTTCTAGCCATAGCTTTCACTCTGAACATTGCATGAATGAATAACATCATGATCAAACTATACATGTCATTTTGCATTCTTCAGAGAAAAAGCAAATTACAGATGTGACAGATAATTTCAGAAGGAAAGGGAAAACTATATCATGGCTTTGATCCTGAGAAATGTCAGTAGTCTCATTAAAACTTAATTAACTTCCTGTGTAGTTTTACAGATGGATCACAGAGAGAAAGTCCAATTTCTCTAGCTCTTTCCTAAGAAAGACAGACCTGAGCATCAATTAAAAAGCACTAGTCACTTAAAGCCTGCATATTTTTTCTCAGTCAGGAATCACTTGGCTGATGGACCTAAGCTGAGATCCTATATCAGCTACATAATATATTTAACTAAGCAGAGCAAGAGAAATTGCTGTAGTTTAGTGGGGAACATTTAGAATTTTCCACTAAAATGTTCTAGTACCTCCTGAAACTACAAACCCCATGATTCAGTAGGATTCAGCCTTGGTTGTTAAAGGGGAATCATAGTGTTATAATTTCATAATGCAGAAAAGTTGCTGGCATGATTTCATATTTCATACACACATATGAAATAACCACTCAGGTCTTTGGCTGAACATTTCCAGTTCTCATATAAAGAAGAAATGTGAATTTCATTTCAACTCATATGAATGTTAAATTGTTTCCCTGAGTTTAGAAAAAAAATGTAAGGGAAAAGTCATTGAATGGTAAAAGCAATTTAACACAATAGCATCTTTTGTTTGCACACTATTCTACCCAAAAACAAAGTTTTTTTGCAAGCACTGCAGCATGAAAATGAGAAACAATCTTTCCTAAAATGAAATGATGTACTGCCCTCTTGTGGTGAAATGGAAATTTATTGATACTTTTCTCCTGATCTATCTTGCTCTTACAATATATTTTTTAAAAAATGGTCAAACCTATACCTGCTGAAAAGTTTAGAATATAATTAATCAAACAGCTAAAGGAGTAGGTTTTGGGTGAGTTTGTACAATCAATAGACAATTTAATCTGAACATATTGTTCATCCACATTATTTATTAGTAAATTCTTTTTTAAAAAAATCACAGAAAGAATTGTTATTCTACATCATTTTACTCCTTTATCATTCTTGAGATGAAATGTAATCAGGAAACTGTGACTAGTATAACCTAAGCTTTGGATAGCATAGTGCGGTTTGTGTGGCTGTCTGTGCCCCTGTTCAGAAGATTTCACCTCACTTTCTGTCCCTATGAAAACTGGATTTTGAAATATTTATTTATTTATTTACAGCATTTATATTCCGCCCTTCTCGCCCTGAAGGGGACACAGGGCGGATCACATTACACATATAGGCAAACATTCAATGCCTTTTAACATAGAACAAAGACAAGACAAACATGGCTCCGAGCGGGCCTCGAACTCATGACCTCCTGGTCAGAGTGATTCATTGCAGCTGCTTTCCAGCCTGCGCCACATGTTGTAGAAACAAGGACTGGTGATAAAGCTTCAGTGGGATACACCTTTCCCCCATGATAACTCCTTCAGGAGTAAATTTCCCTTCCTAAGAGTAGATTTTTCTCACTTCCTGCTGTCTATGAGTCATTTCATAGAATCATAGAGTTGGATGAGACCTCGTGGACCATCCAGTCCAACCCTCTGCTGAGAAGCAGGAAAATAACATTTAGATTTGTAAGTTGGATGTTTGTAATTTAAGAACTTACTGCAATTTTCTTCCAAAAACTTGCACTAAGATGTGTAGTCTATCATTTTAAGTATATATAACAAGGTTGGTCAAAAAGAGTTCATAACTAGAATGGAGCAAGAACAAAAAAAGAGGCAATCCTAATTTTGGAGCATAGAACTCAAAGTACTTACAAGGCATGTTATATCGTTTGGTTTGATCTTGTCTGATTAAACTTGTGGATTTATATAGCACACTGGTATTCAACTGATTGAGTCTGGAGTGGGACACTTTCCTCCCCTTGGAGGGTCATATTTTGATATCATTCTGCAAAAAGATTTCCCTCAAATGCCTCCAAACATTATGTAGTTGATGCAGGAGGCATTTCCACTATGTTCTAGGCCATCTTAGACCCAGAAAAGTCATTTTGTTAAATAGAGAGTGGTCAGGGATGACTGGTAATGTAAACAGTCAGGAAAAGTGATCAGAAAAATGCCTGAGCAAAACCGTTTTCAGTTGACAATGAAAACATCTACACTGGCCATTATCCCGAAGTTGGGGGGGGGGGGTGTGAATTAGGTCCATTGCAGCTGCACAATACCCAGAGCTAATTTAGGCCAATGGGCCAAGAGCACTTAGCATAGCCTTGAACTTCATTGATTAAAGTCACTGGTTTATCCAAATACTCCCCCAGAATCCTGAGCCAACCACAATTTTGGTCTTGTCCAAGCAGCTGGGATGGTTCTGAGACAGAAGCGTCTGCAACTGTTTAAACTTCCCACATTTTTCAGGTTTAGGTGACCTAGGGGACATGAGATGGCACTTACCATTCCCCTCTTATTTCCATCAATGGGATGGCCAGTGGGTGTTGCTCATCATATCAAGTGACATCAGCCAGAGTGCCAGAGTGACATGGGTGCCACCCGTGCTTACCTCAGCACTTTGACTAGTGTCACTCTAGGTGACAAGCAAAGAGTACTAGCCGTAGCCATGTTGCTCTCAGTGGCTGCCATCATGACGGCAGTAATAAATGGAGTTCTGTGCCACTGGACAAGGGTTCTTTCCCTTTACCACAGTGGCCAGGGGATTGATGGACAAAATCATCTTGCCCAATCCTTAATTCTACACTTCGGATAGCCCCAGGATAAAAGATCAGTTTAGAGCTGCCCTTATTACTGAGAATGGGTGTAGATCTGACTGATCCAATTATAATATATAGTGGGCACTAGAGATGGAAAGATATGGGGGGGGGGGAAGCAGAAAAATAGGGGAGACAGATTTTTTTTTCAATTTTCCCCATCTCTTCCCTCCATTTTTCCTTTTTTCTATTTTTTTTCTGTTACCCCCAATTTTTCCTGTTTTTTTTTTCAGGCCTTCCCATCTCTAGTGGGCACCCTAAACCCAGAACAAATGAACCTTGTTAGGCTGTAGTAAGATCAACAAGGGCCCTATTAGAGCATAAAAACTACAGTGGTCTATACAGAAGACAATCTCTCAAATAATTCATTCCTGAACTTTTGAGGCTTTTGCAAACAAATGTGACATTTTGTATTTTGCATTAGGTAGTTCCCAATGTTGATCTCAGTGAGTGTGATAGTAGGTTTCTCTAGCTTAGTATGTGTTTGTATGTGTTGGAGGAACCAAAATATTCTTCCAGTAATAGTTTAACACAGATTGAACATCTCATCTTGTGATGTTCTCTAATATCTCAAACTGGACAGAGTTCATTCCCCTTTCTGTGTTCACAATAATGAGGTGCAATTTCCTTCCTCTTCCCACAAATTGTGCCTGTGACAATCTATAATCAGGCCGAATTCCAGCCTTCTCTATTTTTGCTGAAAGTGGAACTTGTTGGCAATCAGAGGCACCTATTATATAAAAATAAGCCAGGGCTATTTGTATTATACCCACAAGAGGGAGCTCGAACAACACCAATGAGGAAGATATTTAATATTCTATTTCAGTTTGTTTGATAAAATTATATCTCAAAAAAAGGTGAGAGGATATGTCAAAAACAATGAGCAACAAAGAAAACATCCAATTTTTTCTTGTAAATGTGTATGTATGTCTTTATGGAAGCATTGCCCTCCTGTTGAAATAATTGTTTTTATATTATAATAGCAGCTCTGAATTTTCCAACTTTTTCAGTGTATTTTGTGTTTTCAGAGCATTGTCAGCAACTCATTTACAGGTATCTGACACAGGACCTTTTCTATGGTATCACATCCCCAATGATAGCTGCTGACTTCCATGTCTATGGACATTCAGTCAACTCCAGATTTCAGTCCAAGCTTTCCAGGGTTTGTTCACAGTGTTCAGGACTGAATTAAAGTTTGGAGAAAAATCTAGAGTTGATTTACACTTTACTAAAATAGATGCCCCCAGCCACCATTAATCCAGCAACAGGTGATTTTTTTCTTCTTATCCCTTCTTTTTAGATTACTTGTTAGATGTACTGGTTTTATCCTGGCTTATGACTATTTGTTCTGCATTTCTACTGATTACAATATGTTAACACTGTTTAATTTTTTTTTATCCAGTCTACAACTTTGTAGGCTTCAAAGCAGGGTATAGCCTATGTTTCGAGTAAACAAAGAAGGTTCAGGTTAATGTACAGGCTAAAGGGGAGCGAGGGAGAAAACAAAAGGAAGAATGGAAGGGAGTCAAGACTAGGAAGTTGGGGGAAAGGAAGTAGAGCTCAAGATATAGCTTTCAGATAACCGTGTCTTTGACTGTCCTTGCATATAAAAGCAGAAAACAAGAGCATGACAAATACTATTAGTCAAGCCATAATGATCAGTAACAGGGGGCCAAATGTTTAGCAAAGAGTTTCTACATCTCTTGTCCTTGAATGGCAAGGTCATACCATCTAGTCTAACTGAATATCCATTCTTCTGACAGTCAGTTTAACAGCACAAAGCACTTTATAATCCTTTCTTTATTCAGTGAGTGCAAATCCCATTGTAATACCATTATTCCCATTTTACAGACATTTGACTAAGCTGAAATAATTCATGGCTGACATAAAACCCAACTAGTCAGTTTTGGTCAAACTTACTCATTGAACTACACAGTTGTATAACAGAGAAGAAAATAATATTCAAAATGCGCAAAAAAAAAGTTGAGAAACAGTTTTCCCAAGTGCTGGGAAACACTGATGGGGAAATTTATTCTATGCACACACACACACACACACAGCCCACTGCAAATAGCATTTTCTTTGGAAGAAACATTACAAGTTGCATAATGTACGTTCATGACAACAGAGATATCTGTAATGTGACACAGCACAAGATGTCTTGATATGCTACACAGGCTCCACCACAAACTGAAACACTGAGGAAAATGGTAACACATATCCAGCCAGATGCAGGGAACCTATGGCATCCCACTGTTCTGGGTTACCGTGCCTGTGGATATTCAGGGTGCTGTTGCCCCCCCCCCCAGGCCAATGATGCATTGTTACTTATTGTTACATACCAACCATGCCTCTAACTTCTTTAGTGCAATAGTATGAATAGTATGAAAGAGCAACTATGATAATATTCCCTTCCTAAGGATGTGACCACTCCATAACACTACAGTTCCAAACTGCACAAATATAAATTGACTTACAATACTGTAAGGATTCAAGCTATTATTTTTGAATGGAAAATAATATTTCTGCACAGAAAATTACATTTCCTTCACAGGAATTGCTGGTTTTTGGGGGGGGGGGGATTGACTACATGCAAATTCTGTGCAAAATAACCCAAACTACATAATTTTATATGTAGAAATATAGTTTTATGTGCAGAAATACAATTTTCTGTAGAAAAAATACTGCTATCTACACACACACACACACAAAACTAAACCCTGTGTGAATGTTGTGCAAAATAAGTCCCCTATTATGAATAGTCTTCAATATGCAATTTTCAAAGACTTTCTCATAGTGTGAAGAAAAATGCTTCCAATTTTCAGTAGAATCCTGCATCACTTTTGACTTAACATAAATTTAGGTTTACTTAGCTAAGTAGCAGAAATGCTAAGAATACCTGTTAATGAATTGCAAAGATGTGTATTGGAATAATGGTAAGAGTACTTGATATGTCTTAATGCCCAATATACAGTGGTATCAATACACTTCTGACTCATTGTGTATGAATCCCATTATGCAATAATAACTTTGTTGGCTCTGCTACATACATAGTAACATAACAGCAACCTTGATGGCTTCCAAATATCTTCCACTTTTGATAGTAAGAATTTATTATTTTATGTATTTCCATATTTTATGTATATCCTGTCCTTCTCACTCGAGGGGACACAGGGCGGCTTGCAACAATGGCAGTAATTCGATGCCTACGCAAAATCAAAATGACACAGTACATAAAATCAATTAAAACCATAAATACAATAAAAAATTTTTAAAAACATATTTATTTATTTCCATCCTTTCTATGCCACCCTTCTCACCCGAAGGGACTCAGGGCACCTCACAATATGGCAAAATTCAATGCCATATATAGTACAAAAAATAAAACATAGGCAATTAAAACAATCAATTTAGCATAATACAATAAATACGTGACATATAGTCAGAACTTTCACCATTTGTCTGCTAGTGAGATCTTTCCAATTCAGAGCTTTGAAAGTTCAACATTCAACATTCCAATTAGGTGATAAAAAGTAAACTGTTATCTGTTACCTTTATTATTGATTGGTTTTTATGCTTTTATTTTCTCTCTCTCTCTTTTGGCAACTGGAGATCCTTCTACACTCACAGTTTCACACTGACTTGAGTCCACAGTGGCCACAAAATGCACACTGCCAATGTGTGCTGCAGCACACATCTAAGGGTATATGACATCTTAAAAAGGTCAGGAATCTCTGAGTTCAGCCAACAAATACACTGAAGATCGTGTGTATACCAGATCCAGGGAGTAAAAGGTGGGATGTATTGTAGGCACTCACCCCTGCTGAAGCACAGCAAAAAATCCCAAACAGGGGTTGCTAAAATGCCATAAGGCGATGGTTGGCCAGTAGGGGGCTAATTGATCTCTGGAAAAGGTATTTGATTACCTCTGTTACTGTCACTTTTCATTTTTTTACCCTGTGTGTTTCTGGTACACTGATGCACATCTCTCCTGGCAATGGAAAAACAACCTGCAAAGCAGTTTGAGAAGAGGTTCCATGTTCACTTTCCAGGTAGGACCCTCTGATCACCTTCACAGCAAAATGGGTTCCTCCCAAACTAGTTCCAAGCTATATTATAGTTTCAGTGTATAAGTACCTTGAGTTACAGAAATGCAGGTCGCTGTCATATGTGAAAGAGAAAGTCGGCTGTGATGGTGAAAACATTTATATACAGGGGCAACAAATTATGGTCATATATTACAGGGGTATATAATATGTGATCTGTATCTTCCAAAAATGTCCTTGTATGGGCTCACTGTGTCACACTGCTAGTGTCAGTAAAATCACAATGCAATCACAATCCAGATTGCTAAAATACTCTTCATGTTTTCCTTGCTTTCTCTTCCTTCCTCTTTTCCATTTCCCAGGCCACTTCCAAGTCACTTCCTTTCTCTCTTCTGTACATCAATAAGTTGCTACGGTTTCTGCTCCATTTTTATGGAAGCTGCAGTGGCAGCAGTAGGTTCAGTGATATATTTCTTCTGTCTATGCAGGCCTTCCAAACCTAGGAAGTGACCAGCCATATACCAGCAATAAAATTTCATTCTCTGTCTGCTCACCTGTGATATAGCTACAGTTCCAACATTTCTTAGAGTGAAGACAGTGAGAGATTGAAAACAGCTCGCACCTAAAAAAAAATTATTTGCTGTGCTTTTATTTCCTTGGTATCTTTGTCTAGGCTTATTTTTTTGGGCCTGGGTGGTGGTGGAGGCTTTTTGAAATGATCATCTAACTTTTAAATTACTGCAGTGGTAGAAATATGAGATCTGAATGAAAATTCCTTATACAGAAGCTATTGCCTTTATTTTGCCTACCTAGTACTCATATACACTCTTGCCACCTACTTTCTATTTTGACACAAATAACTTCACTGTTGATTTTACTGTAACAGAGGAAGACATGTTTTACTATCTTTCAACTATCTCCAGTCTTGCTTCCATGTTGCCTTTCCATTTCACTAAATGTAATATGCAACTAGTTGTTCACATTGAAACTTTCAGGGTAATGCACAGTTAGAAGAGTCATAAGGGAAATACTGTACATGTGTGGATTTCTTTAGCATCCATAAATATGTCTGATTATATATAATAGAACAATTGACTCAAAGAACTGGAAGAAACCACAAGAGCCATTGAACCATGCAGGAATTTCTTTTTCGTGTCAGGAGCAACTTGAGTTGCTTTCTGGAGTGAGAGAATTGGCCCTCTGCAAGGGCGTTGCCCAGGGGACGCCTGGATGTTTTGATGTTTTTACCATCCTTGTGGGAGGCTTCTCTCATGTCCCCGCATGGAGGTGGAGCTGATAGAGGGAGCTCATCCGCGCTCTCCCCGGGTGGGATTCGAACATGACAGCCTCCAGGTCAGCAACCCAACCTTCAAGTCACGAGGCTTTAATTCACTACTCCACCAGGGGCTAGTATATATACAAAGAATGAGGAAATTCCTTGCTAATACTGGATCCTTCTTCCTTCTTGAGTTGTCTTCTTAATTACTATGAAGATGTTGAGAAACCATATTGTGTATTCACTCGCAATCTTGCAACACATTGTCATATGGCACTGACAGACTGGTTGCCATAGGAAATCATTTCAGTTTGGTAGTGCAAGCCAAAAGTCTTCATGAGCCTCCCTACCAGTCCCAAATCCCCCTCCCATAAAGACACATAAACACACACACACAAACCACCTCATATCTCCATTCACCGCAGAAGAAGAAATGGCTAGCACACAGACTCAGCACATCCTGCCATCCATGCGTGAAGAAACCCTGTCCATCTTTGCTGTCACAGCCAGGGTGGTCGTCTGTGTGTGGAAAGCCTAAAACAAACAAAGGCAAGCTGCCGCCAGATGTTAGGAGGCTTTTAGGTTCACTTGATGCTCTTGAGGTAAGCAGCACATGCACCATGTCCTGGCTCTGTCTGTCTGTTTCAGAGGGAATAAAACAACCTAAGCACTGGGCTCTTTTCCATTCCAAGGACACAACACTGCCCCCCTCCCTAGAACCATCTGAGCAAATAGGAACCCTTCTCCAAATAGCAGTGACTGCTGATCCATTCAAGCTACACTAAACAAATCCTGCAGAACAATTTACAGCTTGACCCCACATTGTGTTGGGAGTTCAGCCGACCAAATCTCTGAAAGACTTGATTCCTCCAAAGCTTGGGATTGTTACATTTTATGCCATATACGTGAGGCTAAATTAGGCAAATCATGACACTGTCCTCTTTTTATTCAACATGTCTTGGTCTTCCTAGGACAATGAAATCTGTGATGGACTCAGGAGTCAAAATACAAAGCATCAGGATCACAGTTTTTCTGGGGCATGCATTTAAAAACAAACAAAAAAACAAATACACAAAGTCTAAAAGCACATTGATTAATCTGTGATTCTCTAATGTGGTAATCACCAACTAATTTAATGTAAGGCAGCTATTTTAATTTGTTTTTTTTTTCCCTTTCCCTTAAGATTGTGACTTTCCTTAGATCATTCAATGGGGTTATGAGTGGGGATTCAAGCCCTGGTCTCCAGGTCCATAGTCCAACACTCAAACCGTTATGCTCACTCTCCATGCTCACATGCATGTTTTTAAATATATACATCATCAGAGGAGTAAGAGTGACTAAACGAATTTGCATTACATGATCAGTGTAAACCCGTATAATGCAGTTCAGTGCAGTTAAACAGCATTATATGGCCTGCACTAACTATATAATGTATCCAGCCTAAAATTATTAGTGGGAAAAGACACATAAGAGTGGATATAAAGTTTTAGATATAAGATTTTCTCAGCCCTGTTACTGTTTGTGGAAAAGAAACCTTCATAGCATATACAGTAGAGTCTCACTTATCCAACATAAATGGGCTGGCAGAATGTTGGATAAGTGAATATGTTGGATAATAAGGAGGGATTAAGGAAAAGCCTATTAAACATCAAATTAGGTTATGATTTTACAAATTAAGCACCAAAACATCATGTTATACAACAAATTTGACAGAAATCGTAGTTCAATATGCAGTAATGTTATGTTGTAATTACTGTATTTACAAATTTAGCACCAAAATATCATGATAAATTGAAAACATTGACTACAAAAATGCATTGGATAATCCAGAATGTTGGATAAGAGAGTGTTGGATAAGTGAGACTCTACTGTATATAGGTCTTTTTATGATCCTAGTACATCACAAGAACAATCCAACTGAACTTAATGATAAGCTTGTAAGTTTCACCAACACTGGTCTCACCCCTGACACCAATGTGCACTATGAAGTTATAGTATTATGATTCCACTTTATCTGCCATGATGCTATCGTGTGGAGTCCTGGGATTGGCAGTGGAGTAAGAGGCATTTGAAAATTCATAGCCAGAGAGCTCCTCTTCTGATATTTCAACGCAAAGTACCAATCCCAAGATGCTCTAGAATGCAGAAATGTCAGTTAAAGTGGAATAATAACACTATAATAGGCTCATCTACACTACCATATAATGCAGATTCATTATGCAGTTTAACAGCAGTAAACGGCATTATATGACTGTACACTGTCATGTAATGCAGTTCAATGCAGAGAGAGCAACGAAAGAGGGTGAAAGAGATTTGTGTAATACCTGAAAGTTATTACAGAAATAATTCATGCCATCCCCTCACCCTGGCCCTTTTATTGCTGCTGTGCCATGGGATCCTGGCCAGAGTGGCGTTCCATTCCTCTTCCTCTCCTCCCATCTTATGCACACACAAGAAGATAGGACTGGGGTGTTGGAGGCAGAGAGAGAGAAAAAAATAACAACACGAGGAGAAGGTTTCCATGAAAGGAAAGAAGGGAGCATAAAACCAGCAGCTGCGTACAAAGCTGAATTCCCACGACCCCCCAGCTGAACTTTTGTAAATAGGCTTGGCATCAGAGCCTCATGCCTTGAGAAAATAGGTTGGGGTGGGGTGGGGGGAATAAATAAATAAATAACCCCAGCTGAACTCCAGGAAAACAGGATGGAGGAAGGCTGGCGGTGACTGGGTACTTTTAGATCTTCCTTCTTGCTCTTTTCCAATTTCATTCTCTTTCCATATGATCTGACAGACATGCTTGGTGGCTGTAGCTTTGTTCCATTATGTCTCCTCCCATTTCTTCGCAGAAATGTGCTATTTGTTAAATGTTTGCATCCATTTAGCATTTTCAGTTTGACACTGTACAAATTGTTAAGTATTCAATATTTTAAAACCACTTAAAGCAAGAAAAGCACACAGCTTTTTAAAAGCATCAGTGCACTACAGAATGTCTCCCCAAACCTTGCTCCCAGTAGTTGCTTTACCAAATTTAACAGATAGTGAGAGCCTATGCAGCCAAATCATTTTCACTTTCAAATATTGGGTGTTTTGTGAAGGGCTACTTCTTCTTTTCCTCCTTCTCCCTTTTCTCCTCCCCTTTCTCCTCCTCCTGAAGACTCCACATTCCTAAAGTAGTTCAAGTTCTGTTTTGTAAAAACTGTACATTTTACTAAGCCACATGTAGAATAATGTCACCAGCTATAGTGCTTTTTTTCTCTTTTCAGGAGGTAACTACTAGGCTTGCTCAAATAATTCGATTTTCCCGTTACCCGTTATTAATTCGTTATTTTCGTTTGTTTTGAAGCAATATAGAACCTTGGTTGTCCACACGTCTGGATATCGCGGTTTCGAATCGCGAGAGGCCGTTTTTTCTTATTTCTTCGTTTTTTTCGTTAAGAAAAAAAAAGCTTTTGCAAATCACCCAAACTCCTTTCCTTTTGCCCCTCAGCCAATGGGAGGCTCAGCCAATGGGAGGGGGCGAGGGGGAAGGAGGCCGAGGAGGAGGAGGAAGACGGAGGGGGGAAATGGCCGCCGCCGCCTCGCCTCAGCTCAGGCCTGGTGTCTCTCGGAGGCGGGAAGGCGGCGGATGGAGCCGAGACCGAGAGAGACAGAGAGGGGCCCGGCGGTGAGGTTTTGACGTCTGTGCGAAGCTAGGCAAGTGGGGTTTATATATCTGTGGAAGGTCCAGGGTGGGAGAAAGAACTCTTGTCTGTGGGAGGCAAGTGTGAATGTTGCAATTGGTCACCTTGATTAGCATTGAATAGCCTTGCAGCTTCAAAGCCTGGCTGCTTCCTACCTGGGGGAATCCTTTGTTGGGAGGTATTAGCTGGCCCTGATTGTTTCCTGTCTGGAATTCCCATTTTCTGGGTGTTTCTGGGAAGGTAATGGCACTCCATGTAGTCATGCCGGCCACATGACCTTGGAGGTGTCTATGGACAACACTGGCTCTTGGGCTTAGAAATGGAGATGAGCACCAACCCCCAGAGTCAGACATGACTGAACTTAACGTCAAGGGATACCTTTACCTTTACCTACACACACACACACACACACACACACACACACACACACACACAAGCAGGGACTATATATATATATATATATATATATATATATATATACACAATATATATCACACACACACCAATTTAACAAAGTTTCAGCCACAAAAACAAAGTTTCTGAAGTAGAACAATGACTTTCACAGTAAAGACAACCCAATTTAACAGGAAATAAGACTTTCAAACCAGGAACAGATTTCTGCAATTATTAAAAAATGGTTTATTATAAAAGCTATGAAAATTCTCCAAAAATCAGAGGATAAGGGAAACGTTCCAAATTTTGGTGAGCTATCAGTGTTAAATGTGTTCTACCACTGTACCAAGTTTGAAGAAGATCACTCAAAAAATGAGGGTGGGAGAGTCCTGTAAAGTCCTCTCCCTCTGCGCTGTTTTTGGGAATTGCGCATGCGCGTCCGCCATTAACGTATTAATTTAGAAAATAACGAATTTTCGTTAATTTTGAAATTTTTTGGGGGCCAAATTCGGAAATACCATCAGAAACGAAAAGCTGCCCCCCTCTAGTTTTGAAACGAGTTTAGAATCAAATTTTTCATGGATCGATCAAGCCTAGTAACTACATATTATTTCAGCTAATGCATGAGCAGAAAATTGGAAGAACTGGGAAATGTATGGGAAAAGATCGCCATTTTGAATAATTCCCTTGGGTCCTGAATCCCTTATGTCAAATTAACAGTAAACTATGTTGGGACTGTACATTGACACCCTCCACTAGTATAGATCTAAAGATATACATCTAAAGAGATGACATTCCTGTTGAAATGCTGTGTGAATACACTGTTTATTCCAGCAAAAAGAAAAATGTCCCTTTACTTTAATCTGTCAGTATTATTTTTCTCCACTTTGCTGATCCAATTATTGCTACAATATCCTGTGATTGTGGATTAAAGAATGTAATTTGTATCCATATGTGCATGATCATATATTAATATATACAGAACATGTGGTAGCAATATGCATTGAAGCAACAAATGCAATCCTCCTTGTTTTCAAAATGTGTGAACCTTGAACAAACCATAGCTCCATCTTCTGAAAAAGGTGGCACTCTTTAAGGTGGATAATATTATTGTCTGGGCAAGGCAACAGATGCCTGAAAGAAAAAGAAAAAGAAAAAGTCAGGATCCATCAGAATCTTTTGTGATTAGCCTTTCTGGAGGCTTCAGTGTTTTTTTACTCACTACTCTATTGATAGGTTGATCTCATTTCCATAATCTGACAAGTTCTGCATTTCATGCCATCATTTTCACAACATTTCATGTTTTCTAAACATCTGAGACCCAAGAACTTTGGTAGGCTGTGGAAATTGCAATTATGTCTCATAGGCATGTTTTTGCAATCAGTGTGCAACCCTAACCAGCTACTATGCCATCAAGAATGATTGCCTGTCCTTGCCAAAGTGAGGGGAATTGGAACAGATGTTGTCATTTAAAAGACAAACTATCCAACTGTCACACTGCCAGTGCAGTCAAGCATGGAATCCAATGCTAGGATAGATTCTCCAAGTGGGATACCCTTGAGCCATATGCTGCAGCACTTAGTGCTCCTGCCTTGAGTGAAGGAAAAGGTTGGAGGAAAATCTGTCTGGGCCTCTGAAATTGAGGAACAATTTACATGTTAAGCAGCCACATGGAGACCAGCTGAAACAGCTTCCATTTTTGAATGGGTCCTAGACCACTGGTGTATGTGTATAACACCTTGTAGTTAGGGTATCTTGCACTTCATGGAAATATTCTAAGCTGCTTCATGTGGAGAAGCATTTTGTGGCTGCTGCCTTTCATCATATCATCCCAATTCACTTCTAAACCGAGCACAAACTGACTCCAAATCATTGCTTAACTTCATATCCTGTTCTAAACCCATCAGGTCCTGATGAAATCACTGGAAGTACAATAGGATGTCTTCCCTAACTCTCATGAACCACAAATACTCTAATTAGGATGATGTGGTATTGCATGAGAGGCTGCTGCTGCATTTCAACAAGGAGAAAGATAAGTCTCTGCTTCTCATTTCCTCTAATTCTTGTCTCACCTTTTCCTATTCATCTGTCATTATTTCTCATTCGTGAGACCCAAAAAACAGCTATGGCTGTTTTACAGGTAGCAAGGATTCAGAGGCCAACACTTTGTATTTTTACAGTGCTAGGCCAGTGCTCCCTTAGGTGACAAAGCTCTATGTTCATGAAAATCACCTGGAGGAATGAGCAAATATTATATGGAGAGGAGTTGTAATCAGGGCCAGCCCTAGGCAATTTTATAGTGTAAGCAAACCGTATTTTGGCACCCCCCCCCCCGGTGCAGTGACAGTGGAAGAAGAGAGCCATAGAGATTTCCCCAAAGTGCCAGGCCTTGGCCAGAGGGAGGAAACTCCTCCCCCCAGCCAAGGCCTGGCCTAGGGAAATGCAGGGTGTGCCGCTGCTTAGCAATGTGCCTCGTGTTTTCCCAAAGTGCCGGGCTTGGCCGGAGGGAAGAGTTTCCTCCCTCTACCCAAGGCCTGGCCTGGGGAAATCTGGGGCACGTTGCTGTTTCCTAGAACTTTTGTTTGCCTGCCTCTCTCTCTCTGCTGGGCCTTGGCTGGAGGGAGGAAATAGCACCTCAATAGTGCCCCCAGGGGATTGGCACCTTCCACATTTGTGTACTTTGCTTACATTCGCCCCTGGTTGTAATCACACAATCTAGTAGTGATGCAGATGTACAATCAGAGGCTGAAACTCCAGTTTTGCTGACAAAAAAGCACCGGGACTGAACATTATTCTGGGCTTGAAGGCTCCTGAGACTAAACTGCCAGTAAGCCTCAAGCCCAAGCTGAAAAGCAGCAGCTGAGAGTGCCTGAAACTGCCTGAAAATACAGCTGGGGATTTAGTGGGAGAAAAGCAGGATATAAATTGATGATTATGATGATGATGATGATGATGATGATGATGATGATGATGATGATGATAGTGAAGAGAAACTATGGAACATTTCATGCAATGTTCAGTCATTTTCAACCTCAACTTTTAAAGGTGAAGATGGGCCTCCACTCCCACCCTCCACAAAGAGAAAAAAATCGCATTCAAGGAAATGAAAAATACTGAAGCTTAAGTGTGTTTTTCATGAAATGGGAAGCTAGAGGCCCCCAATTTGTTGTGTTTACTAAGGCCTTTAGGGTTTTTCAAAATAGTCTGTAAGCCATATGTGAAGAAACATTGCTCATCTGGAGGTCTTCTGAATGCTGTTCCCTTGTGATTTTCTTGCAGACCTGATGATTTCAATCTTCCTTCTCCGCACACACACATTCCTGAAATTCATTCCCTGTAATATGTGAATTTGAGATTTGAGAAAAATATACAGTGAGGTGTAGCTCAATAATTCTGAATGTATTTCAGTTTCTTTTGGGTTGAGAAGGCTTTAGAGAAGTCTTCTACATGATTCTCTGTCCTGAATGTCAATGTTACTAAAGTGTTGGCGCCAGTCCATGGAGACTTTCTGGGAAATAAAAATAATGTCGCCAATGGGCACAAATATGATATCAGTCCATTGTAAAGAGTAGAAAAGCTCTTTCATCCTCCCAGTATGTCATGTCTCTATTCTACTTTTTAATGTCAAAAAACAAAACAAAAAACCCTACAAGGCCCTCAAATGCCCTGAATATATAAAATATAAGGACAGACGTACTCAGCATTTTCCTAGGGAACATTTTGTACCTTCTAAAATTCTTCCAGAGTATCTGTCTTGTTGAAGTTACTGGTGAAGGATACAGGGACATTGTCTCAAAAACTAGGCAGGCAGTACTGCACTTTTGGTGGCCTAGTGTGCTTTGCATATAAACTGTAGAATGGAGGCCATTTAATGTGATGCCAATTTGCATTATAGAGGCAAAAGCATTATGCATAGAAAGAATAGCAAATCAGACATCTTTTTAACAAGGCATTGAATTCCACACACCACAACAGAGATGTCCACCTTTTATTTACTGTAGGACCCAAGGGTTCCATGGGTAGCAAAATTGTTATCCTCACACAATCAAAGCATCAGGTCTCCCAGCCAGAAACAAAGAGCCCACACCATTTGCTTGGATGCTGAATTCAGCTGTATGGCACACGAAAGAAAGCTTGCTTCCATCAGCCAATCTCTGAATGCTGTCTTCGTCCAGATATTGTTATTGTGACACAAGAAACTGGATGCATTTGTTAATCAGTCTTTTGCTGAGCGGAAGTCTAGTTTGCTCTCTGTTTATAGGGTTGAAAATCTCCAGTCTGGTTCCATTAAAAAAGGACACAAAAGAACATCTTCCCTTCTTCTTTTGACACAATTAGGGAGAACTGAAAGCATGCTTCCCCCGCCATCTCCCTCCCCTCTCCTGTAATTCTTTTATTTATTTGTTCTCTTTAACTGATTGGGAATTTTATTTGATGAGGGCATATCGGAAAGTCAGACATTCTTTCTTACTGTGATGGATCACATTTTAATTAGCATTTTAGTTTCCAGAATTCTTAAAAGGAGAACCAAAGGGGGTCTCCATTTGGACCGGACTATGGAAAGAGACATATTAATTGTGCCCTGGTATTTAGATCCAATAGAAACTGTCCAAGAAGTGTATTTAGAAATTGACTCTGTTTCATGTCTTTTACGTGTTTAATATTAAATAGCCCACAAGTAGATATCATCCATCACTATATAGACATATTTCATCTTGAAATGCATTCAATGAGGATAAGTAATGGTAAGGCAAAAGGCTGTATGTTAAAAAACAGCACATTATTTACTAACTGATATAACTGGAAAATGGATTGGTTTTTTTAAAAAAAGATTACAAGTGGTGACTTGAAGGATACCAACACCTGCTTCCAGTTCAAGAAAGAGACAACAAAACTAGGCAAATAATCCTACTTGCTCTAACAAGTCAGACTTGAGGACCCCATCACACTGTAGTCCTGAAGCTGGGTAACAGTGGGGGAATTCACCAGGCAGTGTGGCAAATCCACGGGGCAGTGGGTGAAATTGTCACTCCATACCCTGCATCACCTGCTGCACCATTTTCCCCATCACATGGGAGAAAATGTTGTCACCCAGATTCTCCCCATTCTGTTTAATTAGATGCTGCCAGGGGGGCTCCTTCTTTGGAGGTTTTTAAGCAGAGGATGGATGGCCATCTGTTGGGGGTGCTTTGAATGTGATTTTCCTGCTTCTTGGCAGGGGGGTTGGACTGGATGGCCCATGAAATCTCTTCCAACTCTATGATTCTAGGATTCTAGAATGCTTCCTTTACAGAGCCTTCCCAGGAGTAGCCTTATGTCATATGATGGGCTCCATCAAGGAAACGTCCTGGAAGCACCCTAGGATGCTTCCCGATGGCCATGTGATGAGATCTTTAGAAGTAAGGTTACCATGTCCGGACTATCCTGATATTATGATGTGGAAGAGAGATTTGGTGGCTCCTAGTGATGTCAATCAATCTTTCTTTATTATAGTTCATGACCAGCACAAAGTGGGACACAAACACCCTGGGAAAGGGAAATGCACTACCGTTGTTCCTTGTAGTGATGTCATTCAGTGTGAAAATCATCCATGACTATTCAGATAATGCCATTCATTTTTAAAGAAGAAAGAAAATGCACACACATCTTTCCCAGCACTGCTCTCACCCTAAGAGCCCTCTTTCTTAACACTAAAGAAGAGTCAAGCTCTGAAATCAGAATAAGCAACACTTTCAATGATAACAGTGTTGAGACTCATAGAGAAGAAAAGCTAGTGCTATAGGTAGTTTATTTTCACCATAATATCTATATCTGGTTTTCTTGTGAATAAATGTTTTAATATCATTTTTTTGCTGTGAACCCAATAATTTATGTAGTTTATCACATATGTTGTAAGATTCTCCATGGGAGATGTCTTACCAGTTACAAAGTGTTGCCAACAATAATTTCAGGGACCCAAAGCACTTGAGAAGACAAAATGTTGATGGTTTACAGATCTAGGTCATACCACAAACATTAATGTCTGGGTATCTACCTATTCTTTGCACCGCCAAGGGGTTGTGATATGATTTTTTGTAAAAAAAAAAAGTGATAAGTTTTGTAATATAATTGATGCTCTTGGATAGCAAACCTTAATGAATTCTCCCTATCTACCTTTTTTCAGCTTTTCTTCTATTCTGACATGGAAAATTGCTTTTAAAAAGTTATATTTAGTCCAAAACTCTGAATTGTACTTTTCTAAAATCATTGTGTTTTAAACAAACAAATAAAGCAGTTAAAAGTGATAGAATTCTTCTTCTTTCTTCTTTCTACTGAAACAGCTTTTATCCTAGAGCTGTAACTATATTGAACTTCATGGCTTTGCATTGATGTGGCATTGGGGGCTGTGCGGTGGTGGTGGGAGTGTGAAGGGATGGATGTGTTGTTTTGTGATGTGTGCTGGGGAAAGCATTTAATTTTGTTGTACAATGTACAATAACAATAAAGTGATTGTATTCTATTCAAATCAACACAGTTATCTCATTGAAATCTGTAAAAGTTATAGTTTCAGTGTAAAAGGAGTGAAATACATTAAGTTATATTCATAAAATTGCAATTACAATAGACTATCAGTTAATCAAAACTCGTACAACCAGAACTCTCAAACAATTGGCAAAGGAAAATCAAAGAAATAATACTTTAAATATAAAAGCTGTTTTTACAATACAATAAAACAGCAAAACTGTGTCTTTATTTGTCTTGTTTTCAGTTACTGGACTTCAGTATTAATAGCTGTTTATATTATGGTATAGTACGGGGTATAGTATTAGTTGGGTCTTTTTAAAATAGTCACTCTCAAGCAACCAGAGACTGCATTTATCTGACATCTACTAATCTCCATGGGTGCCAGTTAACTGAGAGTCTACTGTATAACTGTCCTTCATTATACAGTACATACATTATTGGACAAAACTACAAATTATAAGTAACTAATTATTTATAAAAATATTTTTGGCGCTGTCATTAGAGAATAAAACAAAAGATGGTATGGAAATAAAACATAAACATAAAAGGAGGTTTTCCTCTCAGTGATATTCACAGTCCCTATAGATTTAATGTTTCCCTCTTTAAAGATATCAATCAAAAAGAGGGCTGTAAAAATAGTTCCGTTGAATTTACTTAAACTATGACACAGGTGTCTAGCGGCTTCTTTTGAGAACACATTTCATTGCCACACATGTAGACATAATCCACAAGACTTGGGTTGGTTTATTATAATGAGTTAAAGTTAGTAAAGTGTGCATGTATCTGGGTAATGTATGTAAAACATGATATAGTTAAGACATTAGCAATTTACTGAAATCATTAAAAATGCATCAACAAAAACTAGAAAATATGCTTCTACAAAAGTGGTGCACTAAAAATTGGCACATGCATATGGATGAAGATAATCAATGAAAAGAAAAAATAAAGTTGAAATGTATTCCCTGCTGGAATCTGTGCAATCTATATGTAGGTATGCCTATTCTAGAAGATAATATTTTTAAAAAATATTTTGAGGAGGTTTAAGGTTTTTGCTTAGATTTGGAAAATGCAGTCTAATTGAAAATGGAAATGAGAGAGAAAACAACATTTTCTAAGGCTTTCACCGCTTCTTGAATGGCTTCTACATTTTTCCAGTGGAGCACTAGTTGAAAATCTGGGGGAAAGGGCTTTGGATAAGGGCTTAGCTTCCCAGGGGCTTGGCTTACTGCTTTGGCTTTGCAATAAAAGCAAAGATCTGTATACTTTCCAGGAAGGCTAGCCAACTTTGCAGTTGTGCCTCTTTCCATTTCCTTTGATGGCACAGGCACCAACCATGGTTTCTTTAATTCCTTCAGGAGAAGTTTATTTCCCACTACAGTCACATCATCTTTGACCATCAGTCATTTTGGCTTGCCCATTATAACTGATGAATGAAAACAATTTCTTTTTTGAGATGTGAGGCTTTTTATTGTTAGCATCTTCCACAATGCTAAAAGAATGGGATACAAAAAAAGGTTTCCATAAAAACGTACCTGCATTTCATTATGTAGATGCAGATTCAGAAATAATGACTGTAATTTAAGCAAGTATAGATGGAAAACCTCATCATATTGAAACAAACTATGACCAGGTGACCTGTGTAGTTTGTTCTTTTTACTTTGTTGTCCAGGTTCTGACCACACTTGATCAGTTGTAGCAAGTGGCTTCTATGTCAGTGGCATTCTGTATGTTTTTTGGTTTTCAGTTTTTAATTTAAAGGTGTTACCCAATATCCTGAATCCATTTGGAGAATAGAGATGTTGGGAAGGCCTCTTAAAATCTGGCATAGATTTCCTGTCCCATTGACATGAAAACTAATATTCAGCATTGTTGATGAGCAATTTCATCCTTTTCATGCTATCCTTTTGGGGGGATTTTTGATTTAAACTGGCCTCAGAATGAATAATTACACAAACTGTCTTTAATTCAACATTTAATTTTCTTTGTATCATCCTGTTTTATGACTTATCCAAACATCAGGTTCAAACTTCCTTGCATATAAAGAAGCTTCAGGAACAGCAGCATTGCAAGGACAATCCAAAGGACATGAACCCTAGCTGATACCATTTGGGCATATCATTCTTTGTCAGCAGAATTTTTAATAAAAACTATTCTGTAGAACTATAGAACTATAAAAATATTTTTGTAAGCCCTGTATCAAGGTTAAACCTAATTTATTGTTTGAATCTTCAAATGTCCATCACAGCTATCTTTATTACCCAATTACAATTATGTTGGTTTTGTTCATAAATGCTACAAACGCTCTCTGTTGTTCAGTTGCTGTTGTTTTGTTATAGCTGCTGATTTTGTCACACTTTTTGATATTTCAGCTACAATATTATTGTGTTGTGTGGTGTGGTCTGGTGTGGTTTGGTCTGGGGGAAGGTCTGTGGAACCCATGAGGTACCGCATGGGTTGAAAAAACCCTAACAATATCACACAAAAAAAGCAAAAAACATGCTGAATAAAACCCAAAGCCTATTGAGTCCACATAGCCATCCAGACCCTCACAAGAAGACCACACACCAACCATAAGGAGCACAAGTAGTCCTTTCTAGCTTCCTAATGCTGATCTATAGGAATAGGTCAACCCTGGTGAGTAGACATGTGCGATCCAGGCAAAAAATTGTTCTAAACTCTCTTTGAAAGTAGGGGGCACTGGTGCTTCGTTTCTAAAGCCATTTCCAAATTTTGAAGGCAAAAAGTTCAAAACTTTCAGAAACTTCATCATCTTTGTATGTGCCTCATTAATGGCGGATGCGCATGGAGAAAAACATTATTGTCAATGGGGAAACATGAGGGGCTTCTCTCTCACTCATTTTTTAGCTATCCTAATGAAACTTGCTACAGTGGTAGAACACATTAGCCACTGTTGGCTCACCAAATGCTCCCTCTATCCCCCTCCAGAGCCACTTAGTGGATTGATATTTACTATTAGCTGACCCTGCTAGTAGTCTGCTTTTAATTTGTTTTTATTATAGCATGTTTTTAACTTGTTCTTTTATCTGAATTTTATGGGAACTGCGATTCCCCTTTTCAGGCACCTGTGCCCATTTCTATATATTCTGGTCATAGACCGTAATAAATTGCTGAACTGAACTGAAATCTAAGACTGTTTGACTTATCCTCAGATTTTTGGCTAATTTTCAAAGTTTTTATAAAAAACATTTTTTAATAATAACAAAAATCTGTTCCTGGTTTGAAAGTGTTATTTCCTGTTTCATTGGGTTGTTTTTACTTTGAAAGTTGTTGTTCTACTTCAGAAACTTTGTTAAATTTGGTGGAGAGAGACTCAACAAACCATAATGTTTTATTTTTATAGGATGATGTCCCTTGTGCAAAGACAAAGCTTTGGCAGTGTAATAAAGTTTCATCATGTTTTTATAACAGAACCAATTAGGAAATGACATTTATCAACCAGGAACAGAAATCATACACACCATCAAATCACTCCTGAGAGATGGCCATCAGCCTCTGAATAAGGAAATCTGTTCCTGGTTTGAAAGTGTTATTTCCTGTTTGATTGGGTTTTCTGGGGCTGAGAGTGTGTGACTTGCCCAAGATCACCCAGTGGGTTTTCATGGCTGAGTGGGGAATCAAGCCACAATCGGAGTCCAGCTCTCAAACCAATACACTACACCATGCTGTCTCAAAACGGCCCGATGCTAGCCAGGAGGAAAAACTCTCTTTCAGCATGGTTTCTATGGGGCCTTTATTAAGCCTGATGCTGCCAGGAGAGAAAATGCTCAGGGCTTGGTTTCTATGGGGCTGTTATTAAGCCTGATGCTGCCAGGAGGGAAAACGGTCAGGGCTTGGTTTCTATGGGGCTGTTTTTAAGCCTGAGGCTGCCAGGAAAGAAAACGCTCAGGACTTGGTTTCTATGGGGCTGTTATTAAGCCTGAGGCTGCCAGGAGAGAAAACACTCAGGGCTTGGTTTCTATGGGGTTATTATTATTTCTATGGGGCTATTATGCTAGCCAGGAGGCAAAACACTCTTCCCTTTCTGCCAAGACTCTACTGTATTATAATAATCCACACTGATTGGGCAAGGAGGTAAGCCCAGGCTAGGCTGCTCCTCCCTGCAAACAAAGTTTGGTTGAATTAAAATGCTTTCTCATATATCCAAAGGTTTTCTGAGGCCATTAAATAAATGGGTTCCAACGCTTCGAATTGGAAGGTTAACCCACCTCGGAACCCCGTTCAGAACCCAAAATATATACGATTTTATTCCGATTTATGACAATTTCAAGAAATTTGACCATGCCTACTGGTGAGATTTTCACCAGCAGGATTTGATTGGGACAATAGCAGAGCAGAAAGCCACATGCATATCTGGTAGAAATGATGGGCAGTTGCACACTACCATTTCAAATTGCCCTTAGAGAAATATGAAAAGTGTAAATGAATCCCAATCTTTCAAAATTTTGGGTGACAGACTCATTGGTTCTGGGATCCTTGTAGCTGTCTAAGGGTATCTGTTATGACTGGGGCTTTGTCCTGGAGAATAGAATACATTATATGTGCTACAACCATACACTATTTTTTGTAGAGGTACTGGATTTATAGTGACTTTTCTTGGGGGAAAGGCCCTATAATATTTTGAAAACCACAGTGCAGTTTGGGGAAATGCAGTACTCACATTGCACTCCCCCTCATGTTGTGTGGGGTTGCTTCTGTTTGCCAGCAGTATCCAGAAAAATATAAAGACAAAACTCCAGTGACAATTAAAACAAAAGCAAAGCCCTTCAGAAGGACAATGGCCCGAGGGTGTGATTTACTGTTCTAGTATTCCCCAGGGAAAGCTTCATTGTACAAGCTGAATCCCAGATATGCATAGGGACTGCATTACCGCCATTAAATAAAGAATAAAACATAAGCAGATGATAAAAATGACACCCTTTGTGCCCCTGCCTAGGAGACTACCTTTAGAGAAGCTAATTCAATTAACTACCACACATGATAAGAAATTTTTCTTCCTTTACGAGTCTTTGATGAGGAACAATAATTATGTGAGTGTATGTCCATGCCTTCAAGTTGCCATTCAACCTATGATAACTGCATTAAATAGAAACATTTTAGATATGCTCAACTAAAAATGTTTATTTCTTTCTTTTTTAAAAATAATTTTCTTAGGGGTGTTAGGTAAGCTTTATTTATGCTATGGGATAGAATCTTGTTGACAACTTGGCACTGGGGACACTGAGGGAACAGCGAGGCTAGCCATCGGTGTGACAAGATAAAGTGCTCCTAGTAGCCCCCTGGTTAGTTTATTTCTTGAAGGGGATATATTTCACTGCTATTTACGCTGTCATTGCAGAACCATCAGGCAATGTTCCTTTCCCAGCAGAGCATCAACTTAGCTCCCTCTTCTAACATCACTGCTCTATTTACACTAGAATACAAAAACTTTACCATCAACCAAAGGGGATTTTCTGTAACTTCACAACTTACTTTATACAGATATTTAATTAATCTTATAATTTCAAGGAGGGAGAAATGTTATAAAATTGGTCCTCTGTAAACACCAATTCTGAATCCATGGATTTCACCATCCATGACTTAAAAATATTTTTAAAATCCAAAATCCAAACCTTCCTTTTGCCATTTTATATTAGGGACAGGTAAGGCTTCCAGAGTGAAAACTGGAAGGTATTGCTTGTTATGCAACTAGCAATATCGGCTTAAATTATCTCTTCTACATAACCGTTCAAAGTACAGAAGCCATCGAGTTTTCATTCTGGCAACACTGATAGCAGAATAATTGGCTGGTCATGGATAAAGAATTCCCTTCTAAAGGTTTTTTTTTTCAGATGAAATCCATTCTCTCAATAGCCACATGAACTAGCCCTTAGCGTGACTTGTTCATTTTGTATTGAAACACTAATGTTTCTGATAGTCATGCTTTCTTCATACAAAGGGAAATATTATACCTGAAAGTCATCAAGCAACCTCAAGTATCTCAAGTAGACATCAGCATTAACAAAACAAATATTGGTTTGTGGTCTGTCCTTTTCTGATTTCTTTCTGATTACTTTTTTATTATTAAATTACAATGTTTGAATTGTAAATTTACTCCAAACCTGTGAATTTTCAAGATCAGACCACTGTAGCTACTTTTGGCCCAAAGGTCTTGTACATGTTTTACCCTTTGGTTCATCACCATGAATAATTTCAGGACCTGCAATGACTTCTTGGGAATGATAAGCTGGTTGTTTCTCCCTGCAGGAGTCAGCACTCCCCACACATGGAAAAGATTAAGCGAGCACAGCAATGTTGTTAAATAAAATACGCAGAAAGAAAATACAATTATTGCTAAAGTGAAAACATACCGCAAGGGATTATTAAAATAGCAAGATGTTTTACATTTTAAGGATGTCCCTCTTTCATTTGCCCACTGCAAGATCAACACAGAAGCATTGCTAAACTAACATTCCAAATGATTCCACCCAATCTCACAACTAAATTTTCAGAAGGAAACAACACAATGCACCATCTTTAGGTCAAATCTACGAGACGTCTACCACAAACTCATGCTGTATGGTGTCAGGCTAAATGACCCATGAGTCAATGCGTTAACCAGTGTGGCTTGTATTTACAGGGTCTCTGCAATGCCAGTTGCAAATCCACATTTTCATTCCTTTTCATACAGCAGTGATTTCTTTCTTTGGCAGAAAACTCATTCAGTTAAACCCAAATGAAGTAGTCCCATTTCATTTATGAGATATCTATATCTATAGTTTTACCGATAATTCCTGCTAGCTGGGACGAACAATTAAACTGATCTCTTTGTCTCTTGAATTTGTGGGTGCTGCTGTTAAGGTTGCCAAAGCTTATCATCTTCACAAATTGTTAATCAGTAGGAAATAATTCACAAGCAGAATAGCCCATAACCCATTGAAAGGAGGATGGTTATGGGAAAGAGATATTCATTGACTAAAATTGATAATGTTTCATTCGAGAGAAGATCCCTAATGCTTTGAAACTAAGTGAATTTATTGTTTCATTGTTTGATGACAACCTGCCTGAAAGTCAATATTTGACTCAAAGAACCCTAGAGGAATATGCGATTATACAATTATCATAAATTGAGCAATCCTTATTTTTTAAAAATCCAATGAATATCTTTAGAAAAAGCTGGTAATCATCTAATATGTCATTTCTGTTCCAGACGGACAGAATCATGGGGGCAAGGCTCAAAGAGTCAATGACCTAGAACTTTTGGCTTAGCAGGGATAATAGCTTCGTTTGCTATCTTTTATCCCAAGGTATCTGGTTCTCTTTGAGTTTAACTGTAAACATCACAGTACCTGGGATGTACAGGGATTTTTCCAATGGGAAAAATATTTTTGTGATCTGCCATTGTTTGAATACAGTCTAGTTTGCCTTGCTTTGGTCTTGAATAGACAACAAAAAATCTGTTCTGAAAACTGATTTGTTGATATGGATCAACATACCTGCATTTTGACTTCTCCTTGGAATCTTGACTATGTTGTGAGATTTTTTTCATGTCAGGAGCAACTTGAGAAACTGCAAGTTACTGCTGGTGTGAGAGAATTGGTAATCTGCAAGGACATTGCCCAAAGGAAGCTTAGATGTTTTTACCATCTTGTGGGAGGTTTCTCTCCTGTCTGCACATGGAACTGATAGATAGAGCTCATCCATCGTCTCTCTGGATTGGATTCAAGCCAACAACCTTCAGGTCAGCAACCCAACCTTCAAGTCAACAGTCCTGCCAACACAAGGGTTTAATGCACTGTGCCACCGGGGGCTCCTTATGGTATGGGTGTGTCAAATGTATGCCTACACTCCAAAATTTAGCATGACACTTCTAGCCAGAGTTAAATCCTCTGGAATTCGATAGTATCACACTAGGTTCAAGAAGCATTGGTGCTTTCCCATCTCATTGGAATGACCTTCGATGTATCCATGAATCATATCAAAATCCATAATTCTACCATCAAACCTCCCCTTCACTTATACTTGAGGTCAGCTTATATGGTATATATATGGTATTTTAGATGTGAATGGGGAACGTAAATGTATTCAAGAAGTCTTCCTTCATCTCATGTGATTATTTGCAGTTATCTCCCATAGGCAACACTGTTCTACCCATTCTCACCATTGTTTGGTGATCAGGATAGTACCTATCTGGTATGGCAGACGCAAGCGCTGAGTCCCACTCACCTTGTCTGCTACCTTTTTGCAAGTTAATGAAGCCAAACATATGTTATTAATACCGTTGATCCTTCAACCTCAGTTCTTAAATGCTCCAAGTTCAATTTCTCTCACCAGCTGTCCATATGACCTATGCAGTTAATATTTAACCATGAATTTTAAGGTCATATTGTGCATTTAGGTAAAGGTTTTCCCCTGATGTTAAGTCCAGTCGTGACTGACTCTGGGGGTTGGTGCTCATCTCCATTTCTAAGCCGAAGAGCCAGCATTGTCCTTAGACACCTCCAAGGTCATGTGGCTGGCATGACTGCATGGAGTATTGTTACCTTCCCGCCTGAGCGGTATTGATCTACTCACATTTGCATGTTTTTGAACTGCTAGGTTGGCAGGAGCTGGTGCTAACAGCAGGTGCTCATTCCGCTCCCGGGATTTGAACCTGGCACCTTTTGGTCCGCAAGTTCAGCAGCTCAGCGCTTTAACGCACTGTGCCACCAGGAGCCCCTGTGCATTTACTGTATTTTAATCTTTGCTCTGTCTATTTTAGTATACCAGTATGTATTTCATAGAAATATATTTTAATATATCTATTCTGTATAATGTTTATAATTATGTGTTTTTCACTGCCTTGTTTTTCTCAAGCCTTGAGAAGAGATATTTCTTCTTCTTTTTCTTCTTATCATCATCGTCCCAGAAAAGTCACCAGACCATTTCCAAAATGGTTCCTTTGCCACCTCACAAATTCACACATTTGCTGTTCTGGAAGACTGATAGTGTGTTAGAGCATTAATATTAAGGCCTGTGTCTCCCACTGGCATAATGAGATCTCTGATGTTCCCTATTATGACCAAAAGAACTTCAACAACTTTTTCCCACATCCTTTTACTTTTACATTTACTTTCTAACTATCATTGAGTTAGAATATGTCCAGGACTTTCTGACAGAAATATCACAGCAAATTAATTCATATCCAGACGTTAACAGTGGTTGGGTGGGATGGTCTTGTAAATGTTCCTCGTTATTAAGCAGGAGAGCAAATTCCATACTACCTCACCCCTTCTACCTTCTGAGTTAGAATTTATTTGCTGCGATGCATAAGCAAAACGTTGCAAGTTGCCCAAGAAGGCAACCTTTATCTAGGAAAAGGATGCATGAGCAAATGGCTGTTGTAGTCATTATGAAAAGTAACAGGAGATGAGATTGTTCAGCCAATGTAAACCCTGTTGGCATGGCATGTGTTTTTGTAATGATTTAGGGACACTTGGAATGCACTGGATGAAACACACATGCACACCGCCTATGTACACTCTAGGAGGAAAGGAAACCTGGGTTAAACTTACGAGCAAATATTTTGGTACAAAACAAACGCATTACAGGGACAGACTGCTGAGGGAGGTGGGAAGAGATTAATCTGGGAAGCTTTAGAACTTCCCTAACCCACTTGACAGTGTCTTGATTGAAAGAATCAATTTTTATTGTATTAACTTTCCTCTGCCCTTCTAAAGGTGAGGGTGCTTTCTAGGTTTTTTTTTTATGAAATTGGCCTGGGGTTGTTGGTCCCCGAAAGTTTTGCAAAGCAGCTGGGTGTGATTAGAAGGATTGGGGAATGGATCAGTGCTTGATTAACTTTCAGCTGGTCTTGGTTTACCAGTGTTAGTACAGGAGAATTAATCTTTTGGTTCAGCTGAATGTCGGACAGTAATGCATTCCAGACATTTTTGGGCCCACCCAGGCAACAAAGCCAGAGGGTTATTCCCCATCCCCTCCTAGACATACACTCTGGGCCTGTCATGCTGGTTCTTCCCTAAAGCAAAACATGCAGTAGTCAGTTCCTCTATTTCAGAAGCATAATATTATATGTGCCATATGCTCAAATATTTCACAGATGAAAGCTGGGACACATGTGGCCAAGCATCATCAGTGTGTGGAGAAAAGGTTTTAATACAGAAAAAGAGTAGACTTAGGATCTCATCCCATTTAAACTTTAAAACGCTTCATCAGTATGCATTTTTAAACAACAGGATGCTTACAGGAACCTGACAGGATATATACACCTCCATCACATGAAATTCTTACTGTTTAAAGTAATCTATATTTACTCATCACACCATGGAAGCTTGCTCCACCCAATTCATTATAATTTCTGTGTAAGTCACTCCCCCCTTTAATATTTTTTTTTTAAAAAAATTGCACAGTGATGCTGCCACATTGAAGCCTCATAGGCATGGTATCACAAGATTTGTAGATCTTGCATCTACACAGTGGAGAGCCACTTCTTCTTATTTATTTATTTACAGTATTTATATTCCGCCCTTCTCACCCTGAAGGGGACTCAGGGCGGATCACATTGTACACATATAAGGCAAACATTCAATGCTATATAACATAGAACAGAGACAGAGACAGACGCAGAGGCAATTTAAACCTTCTCCAGCTTCCAGCTTCCTGAGGGTATGCTTGATTCCAGCCACAGGGGGAGCAGCTGCTTCATCATCCACTGCGACAGCACTCCCTCATTCCAATGGTGGCTGGATGATTTTTATGGTGTCGTAAATTAGCCTCCCCACATATAAGTGGTACCTAAATTTCCTACTTGATAGATGCAACTATCTTTCAGGTTGCTTAGGTCAGCAACGAGCAGGGGCTATATTTTATTTTTAATTGCCGGGTGCTCACCCCGACACGGCTGGCCTCAAACTCATGACCTCTTGGTCAGAGTGATTAATGGCAGCTGGCTGCTAACCAGCCTGTGCCACAGCCCTTGTACCCTTTTGGCATGAACTGGCAAACAGAGATTACTATCATGCTGTACAATGGTATTCTGAGTTATTTTCCTGTCAAATTATTTTGAAAACACATTATGGAGGTCTTCTCTCATCATGTAGTTAGAGACAAATCCCAGGGTCTGCAGGAGCCACCCACAGACACCCCCCTCCCCCAAAAGAGAGATACGTAACAGCACAGGGGATGGAATGCATATTTTTTCACCAATCCCACATAAAAGCAGCACATTTCACACAATTTAAAAGCATGATATGAAATCCGTATCCAAATGATCCATTTCTGACACCTTTTGCACTTGGTTTCCAACAGGTTGACAACAGGGGATAAACATCATTTGATGGGACCCATTGTGATTTGTATGCAAATAAGCTCAGAAACGAACTTATCACTTGATGTTATCGGGTCCCTTTTGAATCAATGACTGGATGTTGAGTCAGCACATAATTACATTCTATCTATTTAATGGAAACAGTGTGTCTCTTTAGCTAGGACTAGTAATAGCATTCAGACCAAAAGCAATATTATCCCATAAGAAGAGAATTACAAGCGTTTCAGTTTAATAACTGTCACTTATAAATCATTATATTTTCTGATAGATGCATTCATTTCAACAACAGTGTAAACTTACTGAATTTCAAAATACTGACAGAAGATAATAACCTGTCATATTTTACCTATATGAATAGAGAAATTTGCCTCTTTGCAAAGACACTTTTCTCTTGTGTATATTCTGAAATTTGCAATAATTGTAATTTGCTCTTCTTCATGATTCTTCATGAAAATATGTTCCCATTTCTCTCTTTTACCACCAAAGGAGGTGCAATATGCCTAGACAGAGCCAGTGACCCTGGGATTCTCATGCTACTTTCTCATTTTCTGCAGGATTAAGCAGCCCCCCTGCCTGAACAATGAAATGCATGCAGACGTCTGTGTCTGGCTTCAAGGCCACTAATGATGCCGTAGTATTTAGTTCAGCTTGATTTCCATCCTACTTTTAGCGTGTCAGCTAGGCAGACCTCATGCCGTGTAATTTATAATATATCATGACCTAGGACTATCTTCTAGTGGTCTTTGCTGTCATTTTTATTGGCCTGCTTTTGGCCATAGAGAAATGGGTGAACTCCTCACCAGACACTGGAGAAAAATGCAGGCAGCTTCATTAAAGCCTCACAACAAGAATGCAGCAGCTTTGAAATTGTCATTTTTGATCTCCTCAACCAGATTTGAACACATTCATCTCCATGAGACAAAAATCTAAGTTTGTATAAAGTTAAGAATGAAAAAAAGTATTGTATAGTTATCCTCTCCCCCTTTTTTGGGTAACAGATAAATGTTCGTGTCTGCTTTATTTTTTGATTTGTTAGAACTGGATTGGCTAGAAAGGATGAGGTAGAGTTTAAGTGGAAAAGATAATGTGTAAGATCTTGTCAGTAAAACATGGAAAAATGGCTTGCATTCAGTACTGCAGCTCCAGATCCATGACTGCTCTATATTCAGTAAAACTACACAGACTTAATCTACATGTACATCGAAATCTGGAGCAAGTTGGGAGCATTCTTACATCACACTGGCTTCAGATTTCATGGAGATGCTCTTCCCCCAAGCAACGAGAGTGGAAGGAGCAGAATTCAAACATAGTTCGGTCTCACTGGATGGTCACCCTTATCTGGATTGTCATCCTTGTTGCTACAAGGTGCCCATTCGAGGAGAAGTAAGGTGACCACAGCAACAGGGATAGCAATCCATCTCCTTTTTGCTGCATCATGGAACTCTAACTCAAATGTATGACTAACTCCAAAGTTTGCCTAAAACTCCAGATTATTCACCAACTTCTAATATGAGTGACGGGATGTCCATGGACATTGTCTGTGTGTTCACAGCCAACTTTCGACCAAACGCTATAGGGCCCTTAGTGTAAATTTATGTGGTTGTCACCCCAATTCATGTTTAGAGACAGTAATCAGAATGATTTTTAGTGTCTGCAGCATTAGAAATTTGGAGACTCAAAAATGCATGGAGTCTGTGACAAAGACCACCCTGAGCAATCCACTCCCCCTCCCTCTCACATTCACATCTCCACACATGTCATATCACAATGGGTTTATGTAAGTTAATCATTACTCAAGGTAAAAGTAGTGCTTTGCAGTGCATGCTGATACACTGAATATCTTTTCTCAGCCAGGTTAAACAATGGAAACCAGACTTCCTCCAGTTATCTTTTTATCATATGAGCTCCAGATAGGCACAATAAATTTTTCCTCAAGGACAAGTTGGTGTGTACCTGTGCATATGTGTGTGTGTGTGTATGTTAAGGAAGTATATGAAATATCATGCACACTCTACACAGCCTCTAAAAATAGTGGGACAATTTTGCCAACTTTGCCCATGCAATCTTATGTGTGCCTATTTCCACTGAAATCAGAGACACTTATTCCCTTCCATGTGAATATCATAAGAATTAAGTTTTAAAATAAAGAAGAAAGGAATCCTGTCTTAGTTGTGTGGATCTTGCTTCAGGCTTTCCTTCACTCACCCACATTTATAAAAGAGGCATTTAAAGAGTTCTATGCAAAAATTATTTACTTTTATCAAAACAACAAAAATACTTTACTCCCCACTCCCCAGGATAAACAAGAAATTTTTACATTGTCATTGTTTTCATGTATAAGTATCAGATGTAAAACTCCCTAGAAAACAGACACAAAGGCTGCCTCAGCATGACTTCTTGACCTCACAAAGTATGGAGGATCACTTAGCTGCTGTATTTTTACAATTAATTTTGTGTCAAGAGAAACTAAACATTAGAGATCGTCTTACATCATAAGCTAAGATGCACTGAAAAGAACATCTCAGACAGAACATCTCTGTGATAGGGAGGAATCATAGGGAAAGCGAAGCATATCACGTTACTTGTACTTCATTTCTAAACCATATAGTATTGCTGAGTGTTTCTAATTCTTTCTGAATCTCAAAGGCTGTCTACATGAGTGAACATTGAATGGGCTGCTTAAATTTTACATTGTCTACGTCATTTCGGTTCAATGAAATCCCATTAATCAAAAACACAGTATTTGCTCTGTAAAGATCAAAATACATATTTGCAATTGAGTTATGCATCAAAAAACTGCCCTACTGCTCATAGGAGGGTCAAATTAGGCATTCCATTTAGCACCCATGTAATACAAAGGTATCCTTAAATTGTGGAAGATATTTATTTGTTGTAACATATTTTTCCTGCCTATTTTTCATTTAGCATACTTTGCTCCATGACTGGTCAACAGAAGGGAAACACAGACTCAGTCTGCAAATCTGACTGCTAAACATCTCTGAATAAGGAAGAAAACAGGTTTAGTTCAAATAATATGTTTGATTTGAGGAGGGGACTTCAGGTCAAACATTGTGAATGTCCATCTGTGTGTGAGTGAGCAAAACTGGGCCCATGATTGAAAGGAAAGAATTGGGGGCTGGCTTGAGAAAGGCTGAAGGGGACATGGCAAGGCCGAGCCAGGGCTGGTGAACGGGGGAGGGGGGGCTGCCTGCCTTATGTCATCTCCTTACCTGGCCAGGTGGGTGGAGGACACCCCCTTTCTTTCTGCACACACACACACACACACACACACACACACACACATACTTTGCTCCAGATCCTTTCTCTTTCTCCCTTCTCCCTTTTTTCTCCCCCATGCACTCTCTCCTCCTCCTTCTCCCTCTTATACCTGTGACAGCCTTGCAGCAACTTGCACTTCTGGCCTTCTCCTCCTTCTCTTCTAACCCAGACAAGGATAAGTAGGCATAGAACCCTAGAAACTCAGGAGACCCCTTCCCTTAAGAGGCTATCCAATCCAGCCCCATTTTGCTAAGCTGGAAGGCACAAGCCACGCTCTCCCAACACAGAGCCACCCACCTCCAAATGAGATTCTGGAGACAGTTGACCAATATCAAATGTTTAGCAAACTTCGGTTTTCCAGTGTTGCCATTCCTCTATGCTCAATATGGGATTCTACAGACGGTTAATCTACAGTACATCATTGTGTTCCCAACTCTGGTCTTCCAGGTGTTTTGGATCTCAAACATGATGTTTTGGTGCTTAATTTGTAAAACCATAACGTAATTTGATGTTGAATAGGCTTTTCCTTAATCTGTCATTATTATCCAACATTTTCACTTATCCAATCTTCTGCCGGCCCGTTTATGTTGGATAAGTGAGACTCTACTGTATACTTTTTTCTGCAATTCCCAAAACGTATTGAAAAAATAAATTCTTTTTCTTTTCTTTTCTTTTCTTTTCTTTTTTAAACAAAAAATAGCACCACAAACTTTTGGCAGTTGTCAATTTTCTTGACTGGGTGTCATTGTCTTCTTTCTTAACTATATACTATATATACTCGAGTATAAGCCAACCTGAATATAAGCTGAAGCAACTAATTTTACCACAAAAAAGTGAGGAAACTTATTGATTTGAGTACAAGATGAGGGTGGGAAATTCAACAGCTACTGGTAAATTTCAAAAATAAAAATAGATACTAATAAAATTACATTAATTGAGACATCAGTGGGTTCAATGTTTTTGAATATTTACATAAAACTCTAATTTAAGATAATAATAAAACTTTAATAAGATTAAACTTTAATTAGATTAGACTATAGATTAACTATATACTCGAGTATAAGCCGACCCGAATATAAGCCGGCCAGTACCCTCACTCAAGTATAAACTGAGAGGGACTTTTTTCAGCCCTTAAAAGGGGCTGAAAAACCTGGCTTATACTCGCGTATATATGGTAGATAGCTTACAGTTAAGCAATGAGAGTCAGCTTGATATAATGACACTGGATATCAGGTCTGGGCTTTTCCTCAGTCATGGAAGTCCACTGACTGACCTTGGCTGAGTCACATTCTTTTAGCCCCCCAAAACCCTGTGATAAGGTGATAGCTTTTCCTTAAGATAACTGTAAGTTGCCAGTCTTACATAAAAGAGATCCATGGGATTTTTCAATGTATTGGTTTATCATGCAACAATTTGTTGAATGGATGTACTCCAACCAGTATCCTGTTTCACATTTAGAAAACATGGACAAGATTTGTGCAACGTCTGCTTTACCAGAACCGAAAGGGTACATCATCTGAGCTTTGCAAGTAAAAAGTTCTGGTGGAATTTCTACATATTTTCCATCTAGCTATCTAGTTCTGAGTTTGCTGAACTGTCAGACTTCCAAATCAAATATTTTTATGCTCTTATGCAAAAACACTTCATCGTTTAAAAATAAATATTTAAATACTGCTTCATAGGGGAAACATACTCCTGTGGTTATATGAAATAATAAAATTAAGAGCTGGGCTCTGATTTTGTATGGATCTATTATAATGTTCCTGTTTTTATGTTGGCTGATCTGTCATCAAACTATGCATAGGAAAATGAATCAGTTTACATAAGAAGATCACAGTGATAAAAATTATCTCTAGAAACATAGAATTTTGATAAGCGTTTTTGTTAAAAACATGTCAATTGAAAATTCAGTCTTTCTACCTAGTTGCTACCTTCACTAACATTATCAGAAAGAGAGGGAGAGAGGAAGGAGGAGGCAGCATCAGTAACTATTTCCTTTTGCTTAATTTTAACTCCAATGTTAGCCCTGTTTTATGCTGAATTACACTTTACCAAACTTTATTACTAAAATTTTATTTTCTGGATTTGTGTCTTTTCTCCCCAAACTTCTTTCCTCCTGCTGTGTTACATATACTAGATTAAAAGCCAAAAATAACATGAACTGTCATAAGTCTGATCTACTGAGCTTTTGTCAGTATTTTTTCAGATGAAGAGCAAGGTAAAAAGCCTTACAAAAAGATAACTATATGTGTGTATATGCTTCTTCATGTCTGCTTAGAAAAATCGGTGCCCATTGCTTATCATCCTGATTGGAGGAACTGCCTTACTTCAAACTAGTTATTGTTCTTTCAAGAGCTACAATATCATATTTCATAGTCAACACATCTTGCAATGTTATAAAAAAATATAAAAAATAAAAACCTCTTCTATTTCTCTCTCTTCAGTTTTTAAGTTTAAAAACAATCTCCCCCTGGAGACAGTGATAGAAAATCACACTTTACGGGATTTCCAAACTTTATCTATCCATCTATCTTTTAATGTTAGTCCCTGCTTTCTATGAATCTTATATCCATTGCGTTACCACCCAGCTTATTTGATCCCTTGGAAAGATAAATGCCTTCCCTTGAAAATTAAACAAAGAGAAAATTAAAGAAAAGGGAAAGATAAACAATATCACAAAGTCCAATTTCCTCTCTTCTACATGATCTATCTCTCCAAACAAGACCAAATCCAGCTTTCAGCACATGTGTGGCTCTGTGGAATCGGGAACTGATTTAAGAAAATATATTAACATCAGCTAATTAAATTTTTATTTATGTGAATATTATTTCATTTTATCAGCCAAACTTTCTATGGAACACCTTCGAATGTACTAATGAATTATTAATAGAAAAAGCATATTTGGTTTTGAATCCACAAACCAGTTATCATTAAAGCATACTTGTGGTTATTGCCAGTTCTTCCTTTGGACTAATATCTGGTTGGAGGAATTTTAGAATTTATAAATGTGTCCCATGTGGTGAAGAAGAGGTGCAACTATGTGAAATTAATCCATCCACAGTGTCTTTTCCATGGCTTGCATTCCTGTTTCATCACAGAGGAACTGATTTTAACAAGTGAGGCACCAGGTAAAAATGGCCAGGATTTGTTGCCTTGTGTTGACATTTCCATGTTGGGGGAAAAAGTTTATGTTAATTTACTCTCAGTAATGCCACCACTATTTTCTTCTTCTGGACTTAAGAAAAATTCAAAGCAAACTTGTGAGGTTCTTCCTTAGGCCAATGTTCTTAACAAGGTTGAGATACAACATAAAGAGTTTTGTTGAGAGAGAGAGAGAGAGAGAGAGAGAGAGACTCACACACTCCACAAAGGTGGAAACAGGCTTCTTCAGGTTGTAACTGATTATGGCTCAGTAAAATATGGTAGTATGATTGAGAGTTCTGTACCAGGACTGGGTGTAGTCCCAGGATTGGCAATGTTAAAACTGGGTTCCTAAACTACTTATGCTACATGCATTATCTCTGGCTGACAATTTAATTCCCTATGGCAGGTTAAATGTGGAGACAGCCAGGCTGGGTGCATGCTTCCAAGTTGAAACCAAAGAAAGATGGACTCTCATAGTTTATACAGTGCAGAAACAAACAAACAAACAAAAAGGTGCACAAAGATAAGCTATTTCTCTTCCTTCATAGTTATGACAATTATGAGAGCAGGCTAACAGTAGAAAATAATTAATTCCTCAGTCTATTTTCAGCCTTCACATCTATTTCCAGTCTCAAACTGCCAAAGTAATGCAAAACATCAAACAAGGTCACTTGTGCAAATAATCTTTTTCTATACATTAGCACATCTATAATGGTTTATTTAAACCAGTTTTTATGATAGCCAACTATCATTATGTCATACCATTGAGTGGTTGAAACCAGGCCAGTGTACTGAAACTCCATGTAGAGAAGAGGAGAAGAAGGGATTAGCCTTACAAAGTATGTTGTTGTTTTTTAATGTAAAGATTCTCATTAAGAAGGGGTTTCCTTCTTGAACCAACCCTATGAATAAAACACATAAGTAGCACTTCATGCATGAATGTTGAGGTTCCCGTCATACATCCTGAAGTATTTAAAAACAGAATGTCCTCTCAAGAGATAAATTTTGCAGAAGTACATTTCGTATCCTCACCTGCCATCACATTTTGAGAAAGTGTTGCTGACATTCATTACAGAATACATTAGGTTAATTTTTTTTAAACGGGCTTTGACAAATTGGAATGTATCCAGTGGAAGATGGGATAGAGTCAGGAAATCCAATATTTTGAACAACAATTGAAAGGAGTAGGTGTGTTGTTTATTTATTTATTTATTTATTTATTTATTTATTTATTTACAGTATTTATATTCCGCCCTTCTCACCCCGAATGGGACTCAGGGTGGATCACATTATATACATATAGGGCAAACATTCAATGCCCATATACACATAGAACCGAGACAGAGACAGACACAGAGGCAATTTAACCTTCTCCTGAGGGGATGTTTGATTCTGGCCACAGGGGGGAGCAGCTGCTTCATCATCCACTGTGACTGCACTTCCTCATTCCAACATCATAAATTAGTTAAATTTGCCTCCCCACTTTATAAGTGGTATCTTATTTCCTACTTGATGGATGCAGCTATCTTTTGGGTTGCTAGGTCAGCAGCGAGCAGGGGCTATTTTTTATTTTTTAATTGATGGGTGCTCACCCCGCCACGGGCTGGCCTTGAACTTATGACCTCATGGTCAGAGTGATTTACTGCAGCAGGCTGCTCACCAGCCTGCGCCATACCCCGGTTCTTTGGCTTTGTTTAAGCCAAAGAAAAGAAAATTAAAGAAAAACAGACAGATTGATTTTTAAAGATTAAAATTCTTAAATATTTGAAGGGTTATCATATAGAAAATTGATGTAATTTGTTTTCTTTTGTTACAGAGGACAATGGAAAAATTAATAGAAATTAGGGGGGAAATCTAAAGATAAAAGCTGTTTGATGGTAGGAGATTCTGTCTCAAGAAGAGTTGGACTCAATTGGAGGAATTCGTCAGATGTTAGACAGCTGTCTGGAACTGACAACAACCTCTAAAGATGCTCACAGCTTTATAGTTCTATGGTTTCCTAAGAAGCACTATGCTTCTTAGGACCTTGTCACATGTGTCTCCAGAATCAGCCAGTCTCACTGTGTTTCAGCGGCCACTGCCCAACAATGCATGGGGATCTGTCATCCTATGCCATGCTCCTTCCTGGCTTCCCCTCATCACAGGAAAAAGGAAGGAGAACCAGGAAAGTGCCTTGCTTTGCCTTGGCTCCGGAGCCCTGTGTGGATGGTGGCCCATCGCTCCAGTGAGCGAGGCCCCCTCACCACACACACACACATGCCGAGACTGCTTCCTTCATTCGTCCATAGCGCTGACCCTCCTGTGTTTCCTCCTTTCCCACAACATCAGCTTGCTCAAATCCCTCCACCTCCACTTGAGGTGCCTGAAGGAGGAGAGGCCTTGATAGACAAGCCTCCCCTCAGCGTTGCCTAGCTTCTTCCTGTCTCTCTCCACTCATTGCTATTACCTCCACTCCAAAATGACAGCCTCATAACCCTGCCCAGGGGGCTTGAGGACCCGTCACCCAATGCCCTACACCTTTTTGGCTTCTCCCTGCCCCATTATACAGGGAAAAGCTTTAAAAAGCCACCTCAAGCCATCTTTCCTTATAGAAAGATGGGAAGCATCTTGTCGTGTGCCACTGGCTTCTTTTTGGTGGTGGCAGGGGTGTTTCCAGTTCAGCCAGGTAACCACCCCAGAATTACTTGTAATGGATGTAGTGGAAGCCGTTGGGTTCTGTAGCCAAACTTGAAAAATCCTGTTGCTGCCATCAAAAAGAAGCACATGCAAAGAGGTCCTTAGTTGACATGTGCATTACTGCACAAATGCAATGTCATATGCACTTGAAGGAGCCTTAAATGTTACATTAAAAAAAATATCTATCTATCTATCTACTTATCTATCTATCATCTATCTATCTCCTGGACATTTTGGGGAAACAGAAGGTAACTTGTAGAGTCCAGAAAAGATTTGACTTTGGAAGAGAATTTTTTAAATTAGCAAAGTATGAATTAAAACACATTGAGGACTAAGAAAATTTCTGGGAGAACTTGAAAAGTGAAAAGTCTTTGTTATTCCTTGTCCTGTCTTCCTTCCCCTCCTCCTCCTCCTTGGCTGCTGTGCTGAAAGACACAAACTGGAGTAACATAACCTGTCTGAGTTTTATTCAAATCAGCCAATTAAAACATCAAGCTGAAATGCCAAGTGAGTATGCTATGGCCACTTAGGAATTAAAGCAGGAAGACATTTGTCTGTCTACACCACAAAAGCACTGAAGATATCTTCAGTGTTTTTCCAATTCTGAACTATGACATTACATTACAGCCATGAAAAACATCATCTGAAACATACATCTGAAATGTACTTTGACTGGCATGCAACTGTCATCACTAATTGCATTTTTTTTGTAAAAACAGATTATGCTAAGAACTTTTTTTTTTGAGGTTTGTTCCCCGATTCTCAATGAATACTTTAGATTCTCAGCAATGTGAGCTGAAAAGGAGAAATTATAATTTTTAATTTTTGTGACAGAAAAACAACTGGTTTGCACTCTGGCGTTCCCAGTTTCATTCCCTGCAATCTCCAGTTAAATAGATTTTGTGTCATATAGCATGAAAAAACAAGTTTTTGGCTTTGTAGACTACAGGTAGGCAACTATATTTTTCCCAATGCCATTTATTTTTAAAGTGATCATTACAGTTCATGAAAATATAATAATAATAATAATAATAATAATAATAATAATAATAATAATAATAATAATAGACATTGACAAAATTACTATCTGCCAACTGCAAAAGGCCACCCTACTGGGATCTGCACGCATCATCTGAAAATACATCACATAGTCCTAGACACTTGGGAAGTGTTCGACTTGTGATTTTGTGATACGAAATCCAGCATATCTATCTTGTTTGCTGTGTCATAAAATAAAATAATAAACTTTATTTTTATACCCTGCCTCCATCTCTCCGCAGGGACTCGGGGCAGCTAACATGGGGCCAAGCCCAAATTTCACAATAAACAAATTAAAAATACATTCACAATAAAAACATCATTAACATTTAACATTACACAAGTCAAACCAACAATTAGCAATAGTTAGTAAAGCCGCCAATATAGACAAGATAATAAAAAGGCTGGGCAGTGGTGTAAAGTGCATGATTTAAACTAATGAGGCAGATAAAGGTGCTATAAAAGGAAAATTCAAGATGGAATAAATGAGGATCAACTCTTTTTCAAATGTTGTAAAAATAGGTACAATTAATGTCCTTTAGAAATTCTAAAGTCTGTAAGCCAGAGGCCTGTGGTACAAAATGCATTCTTCTTCATTTCATTGTCTATTCAACACCCATACTGAAGCACAAGGCAGAAGAACAAGCCATTCCTTAAACCATGTGATATTCTTCCTTGACCTTTTAGTGAGGGCACATCCCTGTTAGTGTGAAAAATAACTTAAAACTCATAATATGTCCACAAAAGAAGTGATGTTGAGGTACAGTCAAATTCCATTTTATCTTGGCTACCAGAATTAATTAATTCTGTGTTCTGGACTACTTCTGTCAGTACTGTGCCTTTTAAAATATGTGACCAAAGAAGTTCCCTCAGTGTGTGCATTGGCATATGTTTTGATATTTGCTCTTTTAAAAGCTGAAAACATTTAATATTAAAATATTTATAAAACACTAACTTTAAAAAACCTGGTTGGATTAAACAAACATAATTTATGGAGCATTTATTTAAAACTGGGCAAAAAGATTCTAATCTTTATGCCAATCTCATCTGCATGTGGGCATACATCTACTATGTCAACATCACAACAAATTATAATTTATGGCAGAATAATAATATTCTTGAACACTTCACCTGGTTTTCAGTTAGTGTCTTCTTGCTGCTCTGGTTCCAAATTTATTTTCTCCAATATGTCTTGCCCAAGCTTGTACAAACAGAACTGTTTTTCCTATCCTGGATGGCGCAAGGTGTTAGCGGCTAGCTCTGTTGGCATATGGAGCACATACCATTATGCCTTCAGCATGACATGGAGTGAGTCTGAGATAATTTTAAGGACTCTCCATAATGATGTGGGACTGTTCTTTTTTGTCTGTAGCTTCTGTGCTTTGGTCTCTCTTTCAAGCCATCCCCAATCAATTGTTGGACTTCACCAGCACCAACCTTTCCTAACCACAAACTTTGCAATGCTTCCTTAAGTTGTGTTTCAAGATGTATCAAATCTTTCATTCAGAACCTTTATGGCATTCACCTCAGAGTCTGCAAAAGCCTCTTTTCCTAGCAAAAAAAAACTTTCCAAGATAAATCATTTTTCTGACCTATAAAAAAATCCACTCCAACTTTACATCCACCACTATCTGTGTCCATTACACATGTGAACTTCCAGTGGGTATCCCTTGTTTCCTGGCTCTTGTTTCCAGATGGGCTGGCAGTCCCAGCCCATCTGGATACCTGTCCTAGATCCAGGACTGCTTCAGGCCAGAAACAGACTAGAGTAGATGCAACCTAGGTTTATTGAAACTCAAGCTTGAAGGTACCTTCCCCAATTTCCTTTCTTCAAAGGTTACACTTTGTAAAAGGTAAAGGTAAAGGTTTCCCTTGGTGTTAAGTCCAGTCGTGACCGACTCTGGGGGGGTTGGTGCTCATCTCCATTTCTAAGCCGAAGAGCCGGCATTGTCCATAGACATCTCCAGGTCATGTGGCCGGCATGACTGCATGGAGCGCCGTTACCTTCCCGCCAGAGTATTACCTATTGATCTACTCACATTTGCATGTTTTCGAACTGCTAAGTTGGCAGGAGCTGGGGCTAACAGCGGGCATTCATTCCGCTCCTGGGATTTGAACCTGGGACCTTTTAGACCGCAAGCTCTGCAGCTCAGCACTGTAACACACTGTGCCACCAGGGGCACAGTATCCACAGCATTTCCCTTTAAACATGGTAGAAAGTCAATACATCTCACTTTTTATTCCATTCGAAAGTGCCCAGCATTGGCAGTGAGGAAACATAAAGTTCCCCAGTTCCTTTTTCTCCAACCTCTGATCCAAATGACAGCTGAAACCTCATGGTCTTCACAAGGGTTACTCTGTGTAAAAGCAACATTATTGTGGATTGCAGGAATAAAACTTTCTTTTATTAAGAGATACAAGATACAGGTACAATGGAAATTCCAACTTAGATTGGATCTACATTGCACTATATCTCAGGATCTGATTCCAGATTATCTGTTTTGAACTGGGTTTTATGAGTCTACACTGCCAGATAATCTAGGATAAGAAGATAATCTGGGGTCAGATCCTGGGATACAGGGCAGTGTAGATCCAGCCTCAGTAACACAATCTGGAGAAACCAAGTCCACTATTTCCTCTCATCTAAAAAAGAAACTTGACCATTATCAAGATCTGGCAGCCTTTAGTGGTCTGATAGGGGACAGCAGAACAATTAAAAAATACAAATACAGAATGGGGCGGGGGAGGTTGCAAATTGCTCAGCACTAAATAGTGAAAGGGGAAGGTGACTTAACAGCCAAAGGGAAAGAAGACGATGGTAAGCTTCGGCGTCTCCATTTTCATGGATATGAACCTTTAAGATTCTAGTGAGTGAACAACATTTTCTCCTTTATCCTATATTCCTTATTATATTGGCAAAGTACCTCTGCTTCACTTACTCAATGCAAAATATGACAGGTTCTAGATTAATTTTGCTCTTTTTAGCCCTTATTCACAGCTAGTTGGAGCTGGTTGCATGCCAAGATGATGTGGTCTCAGTGCACAGAGAAATCAAAAATTGCACTCTCTATATCTGCCTCGGGAGGATAAACCACATGTTGTGTGGATAGCTTGAAAGTGAAATAATACTGATTTATCCTGCTTCGCAGACTGTACTTTGAAACTGGTTATATAAAGAAAAGGCAAACATATTCCAAGGAAAAATAGCAGGATCTGCCCATTAAAGCAAGTGATTAATGCTCTGTTGAAAGCCCATTTAAAGGCTTGTGCATTAGGAACCAGAGAATGGGAATATGAGAAAGTACTATAATCCTCTGTTTTTAAACATGTTGGCTGTGTGGCTGCAGAGGGCACTAAAGACCTTTTTGTACCCATCAGCTTGAAAAGGAAGCAGCAAGCTCCTTCTTCTGCTTGTGAAAAATACTCCTTAATCCTTAGAAATAAGAAAGTGGGACCACATCAGATCAAAATATTAAACGACTTCTCCTTCTCTAACCACTAATAACAGGGTGAGCTAATTTATGTTATGATTTGGGGTTTAATTCTTCTATTCCTTAAAATGTCTTAGTCATATGGAATACACTTGCAGTAGCTATTTCTATCTACTTACGTACTGAGACACACAGAGATACATACACAAACGCAAATACAGTTTGAAAACACAGGCAGGCAGGGCCAAATGAAATGGAAAAGCATTGGTTCACATATAAAGTCTGTTTTAAGGCCATATAATAATTTAATTGTTAACTTCAAATCACTGTTCAGCCACTCATAAACTAGTATATTTCAATCTAATCTGATAAAACAGTACTAGAAGCAGAGTGTGAAAGTTGCTACTTACAAATAAATAGTTGTTTGTTGTTAATTCTCCTATCCAGTATTTTTGCTACAACCAAATGACATTACAAATGGAACGTAACAAGGGACAACTCCAGTCCTTTCATGATATCACTGTGATTTTCTTGTATATCCTTGTTTATGTTATGGAATGTAACCTAACTAAATGATGGAGGAATATAACATTATTCAAATGCTGGTTTGTTCTCTTATGGTGTTATGTTTATGACAGGAGAAGAATGTTCTAGAACCACAGTCTGGTAACTTGAGGATTTTATTAAAAATTGATAAATTGCTATTTTGATTATTTAGAAGAAATGGGAAATAGTTTTTTTTAAATAAAAATGTTAATAAGAAAAACAACAACTTCTTGGGCATTAGAACTATACTGTCTCTAGTTATTTGAAACAGATATGACACAAAACACAGTAAACAGTGCATGCCAAGTTAAACAAAGATTAATAGAATGTTCTCATCCTTTTGTTTTATATATATAGCTTTTCAAATTCATATTTGTTTCTTCTGATTTGTAAATGAGATCCAGCCCACATAAATCCACATTCTTGCATATCTTTGTATGATTTACCATTCAATTTGTATTTAATAAACTATTGATTGTATGCCTCCTTTTTATGTTGACCCTTTAACCACAAAAATGGAAGTAATAGTTTAGAATTTCACCTTCTAGTTTATTTTATGATGCTTTCTCAATGAGGGCTGCTGAGGGCTGCAGATTCTGATAGGAAAGTTTTTAACTCATTTGAAGAAAATTCATAATTCAGAATTATTTTCATTATGATAACTATTGCTTTGAATTTGCTCTTTTTCAGCTGCAGCAGAGATCCTGTATGACAATGCACCTGATCTTTCATGGAGGGAGAGTTAAAAATCTTGCATATATGTTATCCAGTCTGTATTCTTTGGGTGTTCATAATTTGAATATTTTGTGGCCCAGGGGAAATGTCTGGCTAAATTAATAAAATGGTAAATGTACAGTTCATTTTCCACCATTTCTGTGTTCTATACCTTGATAAACTTGATCTTGTAGTGTTAATGGCAGCTAGCCAGTAGTACACTGGCAATTTAATACCCATTTCAGTTACTATAAGTGTTGGTGACAAAGTCAAGACGGTTTTGTTTGGACTTGTGTTAAAAGGCAAACCATTAAAAACAACTCTAAGGAGAAAATCCATCCAAAAACTTTTTTAAAAAAGCCTCTGTCAAAATCTCAGTTCCAAATTCTCCCTAGGAATCACAGATAGTCAAAGCTAACAATTTCCCTTCTCCCACCAAAAAAAAAAAAAAAACCACACACAAAAACAACCTCAATGTAATTTAGCTTATAAAAATAGGGTTTTCGAAAAAGATACTACATGTTCCTTTCAGGTTGCAAGCCAAACAATTGTTACTGCATTTAAATCATGTCCCGATGTAAGGCAGGAGCAGTAGTAAACCTGTTGGAAAGAAAGAGAGGTCTCATTGCGGAATTAAACACCACTAAAAAAGCACTGTGTGCTTCAGCTTATCACTCCCCAATTGCTTAAAATGTTTTTATTAGCTTCTTATTGAAGGAAAACAAAACATTCAGTTTTCTTCCCCCTTCCATAATTAACCTGTCTTGCTGGAGAGCAAATGAGCCTTCAGTGAATGGGCCTGCAGCGTGATCAAGTCAGCTACCAGACTGCTGGGCAATTCAGCTGTTAGTCATCAGGCTGTTGGCTCCAGCACCTCAAAAATCTGGCTCTGCAAAAGCCAGTATCAGGTCTCGGACACCCTCCGAATACTAATTGACATCTGGGTCTGGCGCTGCTTCTTTTTTTCTTTTGCAATAGCCATGCAAATGCTGGGCATTGGCACACTGCTCTAAAGCTCTTGGAGTTTTCATTGGATATGCAAGATTCATTACTTCCCCCAACCCCATGGTTTTGCTTGTCAACTTCCCTTCTTTTGTTGCATTTTCTCTTTCTTTTTCCAAATTAAAATGAGTACAAGACTTCCTAAGCAATATATCTACCAGCTGCTTGGGCAGGTCTTCTTATTCCCCCCCTGCACCCCCCCCCCAAAAAAAACACATTCCTGGAAGTTGTAACATCTCACTTTTTTATTTTTACCATGAGCAACTTATGAACTTTGTCTTGTTCTCTGCATTGTTTGCTCCATTATATTATCAATACAAATTCATGAGAAAAATAAAGCAGCTCATTAATATACTAATGCACATTGCCTTACCATTTTTAAACCTCATTGTGTTGCTTGAAATGTTTTAGATAACTGATACATTTTCTTTGAATTTTTTGTGTCATAGAATCATAGAGTTGGAAGAGACCTCACGGGCCATCCAGTCCAACCCCCTGCAGGAAGCAGGAAAATCTCATTCAAAGCACCCTGACAGGTGGCCATCCGGCCTCTGCTTAAAAGCCTCCAAAGAAGGAGCCTCCACCACAGTCCGGGGGAAAGAGTCCCACTGCCGAACAGCCCTCACAGTGAGGAAGTTCTTCCTGATGTTCAGGTGGAATCTCCTTTCCTGTAATTTGAAGCCATTGTTCCGCATCCTAGTCTGCAGTGCAGCAGAAAACAAGCTTGCTCCCTCCTCCCTATGATTTCCCTTCACATATTTGTACATGGCTATCATGTCTCCTCTCAGCCTTCTCTTCTGCAGGCTAAACATGCCCAGCTCTTTAAGCCACTCCTCATAGGGCTTGTTCTCCAGACCCTTTGATCATTTTAGTCTCCCTTCAACTGCGGTGCCCAGAATTGGACACAGTATTCCAGGTATGGCCTGACACAGTGTCTTTGGCTAACAGGACTTTGGGATTTTTTTGATCCAATTTGACCTTGATCTAATTTGGCATTCAAATCTCTAACACATACACAAACACACACATACACAGTAAACAACTAAGCAATAAGTCATGGTTTTGAGCTTCATCATTAAAAACTGCAAGGAAATATAATGATTCTTTGAATTAATGGTAACCTGAAATACAGCCATATTCTTTGCATTTCTATTCAGAATTAATGCTAATAATTACACAGAGAGATGGGGGGGTGGGAAAAGAGATTTAGTGATAGAAGTTATTGTTCAGTTTACTCATGTGGTTGTGGATATATCTGTTGTGACATCACTTACTCTTTAATCTCCAGATGAAATCCCACCTAGAGAACCATTGATTTAAGCATATCATTTTGAATTGGGTGTATTTGCACTTATCATCATGCCAAATGAGAGGAGAGACAGAAAGAGAAAGAAAGAGAGAAAGAGAGAGAGAGATCACTTTATTTCACAATCTTCATATATACCTATATACAATCTCATCACATTGCCGAAAATAAGTGTGCTAGAATGCTTCTTTGTATTATATCAGAACAACATGTATCAGTTATAATATCAGTAAATGGATGGGGTTTTGTTTTGTTCCTTCCCTCTTTAAAGTATAATGCACAAAGATAATTAAAACCTCTGTCATTAGTAAGGAAGATGGTAAGGAAACAGATAACACTGGTAAATGATGAGCAAATGCAGCTACCTGTACATTGAGAATAAAAATTAAGTTGTTAAGGCAAAGTTTCCATGTTTAAAGGCACATCTACACTATAGAATTAATACAGCTCAATACCATTGCAGTTAAAGTAATGGCAAACTGCACCCTCAAATGGCTTCAAGAAAGGGCTGGAAGAAAGAGATTACTTGATTGTGTTGTCGAAGGCTTTAAGGGCCGGAATCACTAGGTTGCTGTGAGTTTTCTGAGCTTTACAGCCATGTTCCAGAAGCATGGAGAGAATGCTTCTGGAACATGGCCATACAGCCCAGAAAACTCACAGCAATCCAGATTACTTCATTGGTAATTTATGAAGGACAGGACAAAACTGATTTTTTTTAAAAGGAGGCATTAAGTGATTTCATGGTTTTATTTATTTATTTATTTCCAACATTTATATCCCGCCCTTCTCACCCGAAGGGACTCAGGGCAACGTACACAATTGGCAACAATTCGATGCCTACACATAATTAAAACATAGCAAAGAAAATGATAAAATAGTGAAGAGCAGAGACATCACACTGGCAATGAAAGTCCGCATAGTGAAAGCAATGGTATGCCCTATAGTAACCTATGGGTGTGAGAGCTGGACCATAAGGAAGGCTGAGTGAAGGAAGATAGATACTTTTGAACTTTGGTGCTGTAGGGAAATCCTGAGTATGTCTTGGACCACAAGAAAATCCAACCAGTCCATCCTCCAGGAAATAATGCCCGGTTGCTCACTTGAGGGAAGGATACTAGAGGCAAAGATGAAGTATTTTGGCCACTTCATGAGAAGACAGGAAAGCTTGGAAAAGTTCATGATGCTGGGGAAAATGGAAGGAAAAAGGAAGAGAGGCCGACCAAGGGCGAGATGGATGGATGGTATCCTTGAAGTGACTGGCTTGACCTTGAAGGAGCTGGGGGTGGTGACGGCCGACAGGGAGCTCTGGCATGTTTTAAATTTATATATTGTATTTTTTATTGTATTTAATAGTTTTAATTGATTTTATGTATTGTTTGATATTATTTTTGTGTGGGCATCGAATTGTTGCCATTGTTGTAAGCCGCCCTGAGTCCCTTCGGGGGAGAAGGGCGGGATACAAATGTTGGAAATAAATAAATGGACTGATCCATGAGGTCACAATGAGTCAGAAACGACTGAACGAATAAAGAAGAAGATTCATAGTAAGAAACAAAACAGATCTATGTTAAGAAAATCTTTTTTAAAGACTCTAAAAATTGAAAGGAAATTCTGAAGTTTTAGGACCATACAGCAGAAAACAACAGCCCCTGAACCCTCTTTTGTAGACAAGCATATTTTTCTGGAAACTGGTGAAAACACTAGCTAGATAGACGTTAAATGGACTTCACTTAGAAAAAGCTAGTTTGGCAAAAATTCTATCACAAAGAAATGTGAAAATAGAGTAAATACAAAGTCAACCAAAGTCTTTATTTTTCTAGAATGAAGCAAGAACAAATATCACATCTTATAATGTCACCTTTTTATGCTTCCTGGGCCCAATTAATCAATCAATCTCCTGTCGCAGAAAATATATAATTAGCATGTTAGGCATTAACAGTAAATTGCACTATTTGGCATTTCAATGCTTTGTGGCTGTTATATTATTCTTATTTTCTGAGCTCTTTATTATGTACAAAAAGGTCCTGTCAGAAATTATTTTTGATGAAGGCAAGTTAGATATAAAGTGTATAATACACACTAATCTTAATCATTAAAGGTGATGGAGTTCTAGGTTCTTGGAAATAGGTGGTCCCTTGATGTCTGATGTTAGAAAGTTCTTGCCAGCCACATAATAAATTGTATGAATACTAACTAGATGGAGTCGGTGAGTCCTGTGGCAAGGCGCATGTTGGATGGGCTCATGGAAATCACTACTGCCAAATATTTGTGGTACAGCATGCATTTTGTTCCAAAAAACTGTTACAGACCATAAAAAACCTGCATTACATCTTTGATCTCTCTCAAGCAATAAGGACATTTTTTCAAACATTTTACCTGGATCTGGCACCCATGTGAAGACAGGGAAAACACATGAAAAGCAGAAGGTAGGAGGTACTTAGAACTGTAATTCATATGTTGGAAATGAAGCATTTGTGACCAATGAAATGGACTGCAAACTACTTACTTAAAGATTAAACAATATGAAATATTTGTCTAGAGGCCCACAATATATATGCACAATGTAAACATTATAAATAAGCAAAGTTGGATAAATTTCTCTTTTAAAAACAGATATTGGAATCCAATATCTGTAATAGGCCAAAACACTGACACAGAGCATCTTCAACATTTTTCATTCCATGCTGGTATGCTTGGTTTGCAGGTTCAAGTGGAAGGTTCTTGGATGATACTGATTTTCTGGACCCATCGCAGTCCGGCTTTAGACCTGGGCACAGTACCGAGATGGCTTTGGTCGCCTTGGTGGATGACCTCCGCAGGGAACTGGACAGGGGGAGTGTGACCCTGCTGGTTCTTTTGGACATCTCAGCGGCTTTCGATACCATCGACCATGGTATCCTTCTGGGACGGCTCTCCGGGATGGGCCTTGGGGGTTCTGCTCTGCAGTGGCTCCAGTCCTTCCTGGAGGGCCGATCCCAGTTGGTGAAGCTGGGGGACATCTGCTCGGACCCCTGGCCATTGACCTGTGGGGTCCCGCAAGGTTCCATTCTGTCCCCCATGCTTTTTAACATCTACATGAAACCGCTGGGAAAGGTCACCCGGAGTTTTGGAGTGCGGTGCCATCTCTACGCAGATGACACTCAACTCTACTTCTCTTTTCCACCTAAATCCAAGGAAGCTCCTCGGATACTGGACCAGTGCTTGGTGGCTGTGATGGGCTGGATGAGGGTGAACAAGCTGAAACTTAATCCTGACAAGACAGAGGTCCTCCAGGTCAGTCGCATGTCTGATCGGGGTATTGGGTGGCAACCTGTGCTTGACGGGGTCGCACTCCCCCTGAAGGCGCAGGTCCGCAGCTTGGGGGTCCTCCTGGACTCATCACTGACACTTGAGGCTCAGGTGTCCACGGTGGCCGGGAGGGCCTTTGCACAACGAAAACTTGTGCGCCAGCTGCGACCATACCTCGTGAAGTCTGATCTGGCTACGGTGGTCCATGCCTTAGTTACCTCTAGATTGGATTATTGCAACGCACTCTATGTGGAGCTGCCTTTGAAGACGGCCCGGAAACTCCAACTAGTTCAGCGGGCGGCAGCCAGGTTCCTGACAGGAGCAAATTACAGGGAGCAATCTACGCCCCTGTTCAAGGAGCTCCACTGGCTGCCGTTCACCTTCCGGACCCAATTCAAGGTGCAGGTGTTGACCTACAAAGCCCTGAACGGTTTGGGACCCACTTACCTTTCTGACCGCATCTCCCCCTATGAACCCGCACAATCTCTTCGTTCATTGGGGGAGGCCCTCCTCTCGCTTCCGCCTCCGTCACAAGTGTGGTTGGTGGGGACAAGGGAGAGGGCCTTTTCCGTGGCGGCCCCCCGGCTCTGGAACGCGCTCCCCAGGGAAATTAGGCAAGCTGCCACCTTGGAAGTGTTCAGGAAGAGCCTGAAAACCTGGCTCTTCAAACAGGCCTTTGAAGAAGTACCGCCCACTGTATACTAAACCCTTGTACTAGCGGTCTCTTCTGACCAGTTGTACCTTAACTCCTTGAAATAGCCTCAGTGTTCACCTCAGTTTAAGGCTCTTCCCATGACCTTGTAGCACCTTAATCTTCCTTCTTGTTTACAAGTTCCACTCAGTGCACTTTGCCCAGCTCATTTTATGTTTTTATTGCTGTGTTTCTCAAGTGTTTTATAATGATTGTGATCTTTTTATGCCTTTTAAATTTATTTGTGTGTTTTTTTATTTGATATTATTGTATGTTGGTTTTATATCTGTAAGCCGCCCCGAGTCCCTCTGGGGAGATGGTGGCGGGGTACAAAAATAATAATAATAATAATAATAATAATAATAATAATAATAATAATAATAATATAAGAATATACTCTTGGCTCTTTTTCTCTCTCCTGAATTGTCAGGCCACAATGAAATGTTTTGGGGTCCATACCTCCAACTTAAAAGGTCTCATGTTGCCGAGTGAACCATATGCCTGAAATGGACCCACACCCATCTCCCTCTTGTTCCTGTCATTATCTGTTTGCATACATACATGCAATCCATATAATTTCATCCCCTCAAAACAAATAAAGGTTGCAAGCAAATTGTTCATTAAATGTTAATGGCTGATGGCTGATGTTTTATTTTTTTATTTTTAGAATCAAAATGTAAAGGAAAATATTTCTAAAACTACAAAATTTACCATCAATTAAAATTAACATTTGCAAAGCTTACTAAACAAGGCAGGCTGCTTTTTCTTTTTTATGAAGTACAGCTGAAGCATTTGCTGCACGTCTTGCTAACAGACTCATCTAAATGTTCAAAATAGCTGCTAGGTGGCAAGATATACAGATTTTTTGTGGTCCCAACATTCAGTCAGGGAATCCCAAATGGAAGTCAAAACCGATAGTTTATGAAGGTTTAGTCTAGATAATTCTTGGAGCTATATTCCCAAAATAACTTTTGCAAGCTCTGCAAATACATTATCTAGGGAAGAATGAATTGATCTGTTTCTAGTTCATGTCAAATTAGCATACATTAGATTATATATTTCTCATAACTTGCTCCCATATCAATTATATGTGTGTGTGTGTGTGTGTGTGTGTGTTGAGAGAGAAAATAAGACTCTCTCTCTATATATACACACACACACACACACACACACACACACACACATACATTCATTAATTCAAAACATTTGAAAAAGTGAAAAGCTAACAATGAGCTACATTCCAATCTGTCCATCTGACCAGTTCATAAAAAAACTGAAAACATCTAATTATGCAGATATTCTAAATAAACTGTGGTTCCCTGTTTTACAAAAACGTAACAGAGCATGAAGTTAAAATGAAGGCAGACGAAGCAAGCAATTTCTTCTTTGTTGTTAATGGACTTCATTTTGACTTCAAATTATGGTGACCACATGAATGAGAGACCTCCAAGCCATCTGGGCATTAAGAGGTCCTGCAAACCCAGGGCCAAGGCTTTCTTGATTGAGTCTACCCATATGGGTTGAGGTCTTCTTCTCTTCTTACTGAATTTTACCTCACCAATCATTTGGCCATTATGTTTAGTGTTAATGTAGAATGTATTTACTGTTCATTGAATCCAACATTTCACTCTGTTGAATTTAGGGTGACTCTTTTCTTGTAAATATATGTATTACATGTGTCATAATATCCAGCAGATATGTTTCTTTTGGTAAATTATCTTTTACTCACTGATCCACAAGTACAAAATGAGGACCAGTCAACAGTCTTCTGCAAAAAAATTGCACACACTTTGCATGTAAACTGAAATTAACTCTGACTTGTCTGCTGTAATTCATACAGTTCTAGTGGGTGTAACCTTGGTTCCTGAATCATAGAATCATAGAATCATAGAATAGTAGAGTTGGAAGAGACCACATGGGCCATCTAGTCCAACCCCCTGCTAAGAAGCAGGAAATCGCATTCAAAGCACCCCCGACAGATGGCCATCCAGCCTCTGCTTAAAAGCCTCCAAGGAAGGAGCCTCCACCACGGCCCCGGGGAGAGAGTTCCACTGTCGAACAGCTCTCACAGTGAGGAAGTTCTTCCTGATGTTCAGGTGGAATCTCCTTTCCTGTAGTTTGAAGCCATTGTTCCGTGTCCTAGTCTGCAGGGCAGCAGAAAACAAGCTTGCTCCCTCTTCCCTATGACTTCCCTTCACGTATTTGTACATGGCTATCATGTCTCCTCTCAGCCTTCTCTTCTGCAGGCTAAACATGCCCAGCTCTTTAAGCCGCTCCTTATAGGGCTTGTTCTCCAGACCCTTAATCATTTTAGTCGCCCTCCTCTGGACGCTTTCCAGCTTGTCAACATCTCCCTTCAACTGTGGTGCCCAAAATTGGACACAGTATTCCAGGTGTGGTCTGACCAAGGCAGAATAGAGGGGGAGCATAACTTCCCTGGATCTAGACGCTATTCCCCTATTGATGCAGGCCAGAATCCCATTGGCTTTTTTAGCAGCCGCATCACATTGTTGGCTCATGTTTAATTTGTTGTCCACGAGGACTCCAAGGTCTTTTTCGCACACACTGCTGTCAAGCCAGGCGTCCCCCATTCTGTATCTTTGATTTCCATTTTTTCTGCCGAAGTGAAGTATCTTGCATTTGTCCCTGTTGAACTTCATTTTGTTAGTTTTGGCCCATCTCTCTAGTCTGTCAAGATCGTTTTGAATTCTGCTCCTGTCTTCTGGAGTGTTAGCTATCCCTCCCAGTTTTGTGTCGTCTGCAAACTTGATGATCGTGCCTTCTAACCCTTCGTCTAAGTCGTTAATAAAGATGTTGAACAGAACCGGGCCCAGGACGGAGCCCTGCGGCACTCCACTTGTCACTTCTTTCCATGATGAAGACGACGCATTGGTGAGCACCCTTTGGGTTCGTTCGCTTAGCCAATTACAGATCCACCTAACCGTAGTTTTGTCTAGCCCACATTTTACTAGTTTGTTTGCCAGAAGGTCGTGGGGGACTTTGTCGAAGGCCTTACTGAAATCCTGATTGTGCCATGTTATTGGATACTTTTTAATTTGTATCGCCTGAGGTTGTGGACAGGATCCTTGGAGAAGTGAGAGTCAGCATATGTATGTTAGACCCTTGGCCTTCCTGGCCTATCAAGCAGCCAGAGGGGAACAGCCTGGGGGTCAGTTCCCCTTTGGGGGGGGGGGCGTAATCAATTTCTCCTTACAACATGGCAACATTCCAAAGCTGTGAGGACTTTGTTGAAAAAGCCACACCCGAATCTTTCTATAATTATATATATTGACCAATATCCAATCTACTGCTTTTGGCCAAGTTTTTTGAGCTTGTAGTAGCCTCACGGGTGTTTCTGAACTAATTAGACCTATCTCATTCTGGTTTTAGCCCTTGTAATGGAACAGAAACAGCTTTGGTCACCTATCCAGGGAACTGGATGGGGAAAAAATGTGTGTATTGGTTGTGCTGGAACTCTCAGCAGCTTTTCAATACCATCAGCCATAGTATCCTTCTGTGCTGCCCTATTAAGATGGGACTTGGAGGCTTTCAGTGGCATCGTTCCTTCCTGGAGCAACAAACCCAAAGATGGTGCTGGAGATAATGGACTATGGTGAATCTCAGGGTTTAGTTCCCCCCCCCCCCCCAAGTTATCCAATGCATACATGAAACTTCTGGAAGAGGTCACCCAGAGCTTTAGAGTGCAATATTTGGATGACACCCAATGCTATTACTTCTTACCTCAATTCAAGGAGACTATCCTGATCCTAAACCATTGTCTGTCATCAGGAATGGACTAGATGAGTACAGACAATCTGAAACTTAAAACAGAGATTCTCTAGGTCAGTGAGATGGCAGATCCAGGGATATGAGTTCAGCCTGTGTTAGATGGGGTTACATTCCCCTGAAGACATATGTTCTCAGTTTGGGTGTACTCCTGTACTCAATTTTGAATTGTGCTTTGCCTTAAGTCACAATTCTGGGGGGAAAGAGGACAAAAAAATGCTATGGCTAATATTCTTACTAATTTTATTCATCTATTTAAGATCACTATAGAGTTTAAGGAATGATGGAAACCATGGGTCTTTGAGGACATATTGGAAGTTTGACACTGGACATTTTTTGTGATTTACTAAAAAAAACTGAGGCAATTCTGAGTTGGCCAGAAAGTACACTACTAATATTTTCACAAAATTGAGGATGATCAAATTGGCATTTGGGCCAGTACAATTAATTAGATAGACTTCCACCCATGTTTAATTTGGATTCATTTGGTCATTTTTTCAGAGCACCCATCCCATTTTTAAATGAAATTAGAACCAAGACTACCAAAGCATTGTGGATGTTAAAAATGCCCAGATACTTTAAATTGTTCTTTATGTCCTTTGTTACATTTCTAAATCTCAGAGTAGACTATTACAGAGTGACAGATTTTCTCAGTATGGCAGAAGTGTTTAACAATGGGGTCCATCATGAAAGGCCTATGATTGTGTTGATTGAATACCCTAAAGTATTGAATTTGGAGATACTGGAGTAAGACATGCATCAGGTTGCATGCCAGTGGTACAATAAGTATGTTTTGCACTTTATTCAGGAAGCAAAACCTGTTTGGAAGATACAGCCATCTTTGATTGCTCCCTTAGAATATGTATTTACTACACTCCATGCTTAGAAACCACAAGGCATCCCTAGAGACATGGATTTTTGAACACTGTCACAGTGAGCTTACATCAAAGCACTAATAGCCATAGATGGTAATAATAGCAACATATGAAATATTGTTCTAGTTCTTTTAATATTATGATTATTCAGGTTATGATCCAAATAACCCATTTATTGACATTCAAAGGACTTTGGCATGTTCAGGGTGATATTCAGTTTTTCTGTACAAAATTCTTTTGTATACGACATTGGCGTGCCAGTTAAACATATAATTTTCAGATATACCTTACAAACAATAGTTAGCAAACAACTAAGGTCCTTTCAAATGCAAAGAAGGGCATCATATTTTAATCTATAAAAGAAAGAGGCAAATCTTCCTTCTGTCAAAACTCAAATGTCCATCACTCAGAACAATTCTGCTGAAAGTTGAGAGGAAGACAGAAGCAAAATTTTCAAGGTTACAGATTGTCCACTCTCAGGGCCCATCTAGACAGGCCCAAAAACAGGCACCTGTCTCGGTTTTTTTACTGGAGGCATCCAAACAATGCCTCGAGTAAAAACAAATTAATTTGGAACAAACCAAGGTTTCCTTGGTTTCCTTGGTTTGCTTGGTTCACTCTGAACTAATTAGACACCCCATTAGATCCAGGCCTTCCTGAAAGACCCAGGTCTAATGGGGTATTGGGCTTGTGGAGACTCACTCGAGGATGGTCCCAGGACTACCCAGGAGTGTGTCTTCACTGCCATCTCACACCTTTTGGGCTCCTGGAGCCCAAAGGTGTGGGGTGGCATTCACTCATTTCCTCCTCACCCCTCCCATCTCCTTGCACGACATTTTCCGGCACCAGGAGAAAAGCAGCAATATAAGTTATGGCTGTCAGAGACCTTGTAAGTAAGTTTCCAGGGCTTAATTGAAGGCTTGGGGGTGGCTGCATGCCATCCCAATTTGTCTCAGGATGGCACATAGCCAACCCTCAGGAAATCCTGGGGTTTGGGTGGGTATGTGGGGACTGACACCTGCACTGAAGAGGGTTATTTAAACCTGCCTCGACACAGATTTTAGTCCTACGTAGGAGCCCTTACTTTCTCTCTCCCTGCCTTTCCTTTTGGCATCTTATCTCTTATATGGCTGTATTATACGCAGTCAAGCATTCCCACAACCAAATAATTTGTTAATCGTCTGAAGGTCCACAGATGGGGAAGACTTTCTTATCTCATCTTTCTGTTCATATTTTCCATGCAGGAGGTACCAACAAAATGTTTTTCTAGACTGACTCTAGAGAGCTGAAGATGTCATAGTATTGCAAATGGAACCTATGGGATACCTTATGATGATAAACGTATGGCTATTATTATGATGACTACCTCAGAGAACCTCCCATATCCACAACCATGAAACATTTACCGTTGAGTGGCCCACCATTTGGGAAGTCTGGGATCAAGGAATTATTTCAGAGTCAAGTCATCATACAGTCAAGGGTAAACCTTGGCGTTGTTAGTACTTGAATTCCCTCAAGTCTGAGGAAAAACTCCAACATGCAAAGTCCATCCTTAAGAGGAATGCCCAAGAGACCCATTTAGAATCTTCTATATCCTTTTGCTTTCCTTTACTGGATGTCTGCAAACCTGTGCTGCATGTTTATCCAACTGAAACATCTTTGCTGAGCTTTGTTGACTTAAGAAACCACATGTGTCACCAAAAATATGCCTGGAAGAAATATCTTTTTGTCTCTTCATGTTCTTGTGGCATGTAGTTTGCATTAGAGCTGTTGACTAATTGTCGTAGTTTTAAAACAAGATAAATCACAAGCTGAAAAGTCTTCCCTGCATGCATACTGTGCTTTTTCACCAGCTGGTGGAGGATAATTCAATCCTTTCAGCAGGCCTGATAGCCAGAAACATGTATGTCTAAAACATATTGGAATGTTTTTAATGTCTTCTTTTGCATTTGGTTTGCTCTGCCAGATAGGAAAAGAAAAACCATTTTTCACAGTGATGGGTGAGCTCCATTCACCACCATTCCATGACATTTTCAATAATAACTTTGATTAAAATGAATTATTGTGAAGAATATCTACAGGGCATGCTAAGGTAATTTGTTTTAATTATCCCCAATTCTGAAATCAGTTAAGACGCCAGTAGGAGCACATCAAATTTCCCTTCTTTTAGTATTTCTTACTACACTCTTCCTTTCTGAAACATGCTATTGGGATACAACAGGATGCACCTACCTTGTAGAAGTAATGAAGTTTGACATCACTTTAATTGCAATGACCCAATGCTATAGAATCATGGGAATTGTAGGTTGGTGAGACCACCAACACTTTTTGGCAATGAACACTAAAGACCTTGTAAAACTACAACTCCCATGATTCCATAGCATCGAGCCATGGCAATTAAAGTGGTATCAAACTGCATTAATTCTAGAGTGTAAATGCACTCAACAATATCATGAATGACTCATGACAGAATTCAGGCCTAGTTGCTATTATGAACATGCACAGTTTGACCAGTTTTCAGGAAATCTCTTCTCTTTTGGACTAGTGGTTGGCACAAATATTTAATGTGACCACCTGTCTTTGATAACTCAAGCAGTAGATAGGTTAAAGAGGCAGCGGTAGGAGGAGTAAGTGGGGGAGGCCTCCATTCCAATCAAAATCCACATTTTGAAATGATCCAAATCCAGAGGTGAACTCTGAAGGACATTTACATAGTCGATTTCAATGCATAATTAATCTTTCATTTACAGATATGAGACTACATAAAGATTTTCACCTTACAGAGTTATAATGATATTTCATTTGTCTGGGTCTTCAAAAGTAAATGGACCAATATTTCAAATGTCCCTTCGATTGGTTCAGTTCTGGATTTGAGTCATATTTTACTAGAAATACCACAAATTTTTCAGCAAGTGAAAATATAATGCATTGGTTTTACAGTAGACCAAATTGGCTAGGTTTATTTTGGCTCATCATATAAAGCTCTGTCATAAATAGTAGGCATGGTGAAGCCAGATATGCATTCTAAATTCTTGTGGAAGTATTTTCAAATGTTCTCATTTAGGCTAGTGTCTGGTCAAACATCTTCATAAGAGTTTATTGGGCTGGCTTTTATGTCTGTCAGAAAGGAGCAAAGAACAGATGAAGCTTGGAACCGGGTAATAAATAAATTTATATGGAATAATAAAAAACCAAGAATCAAGTATGCAACGATGACCACCCCAAAAGAAAGAGGAGGTTTTGACCTCCCCAATTTACAGCTATATCATGAGGCATGTGCCTTGGACTGGGTAATAGATTGGGTAAGATTGAAGAAGATAAAAACTTTAACATTAGAAGGACATGATCTGAGGTGGGGGTGGCATGGTTATTTATGGCAGAATAAAATTAAAATAGATAAACAATTCGGAAACCATTTCATTAGATCAGCCTTAATGGCAACCTGGACAAAAGATAAAAGATTCCTCTATGAAAAAACTCCTCTTTGGCTGTCTCCTCTAGAGGCAACGCAACGTAGACTACTTGGTTGGCAAAAATGGCCAACATACTCTGAAATTATTAAAAAAAAAACAGAGACAGGAGCGGTCGCACCCATTATGAAAGGATGGGAGGAAATTAAAATAGAATATGAGAATATTACATGGCTACAATATTATCAACTAACTGAGCATTATAAAAAAGACAAAATAATAGGTTTTAGCACTAACTCTAACTTCTGGGACAATTTACTCAAAAGGGAAAAAAATTATAACAATAATATACAACAAACTATTAGAGTGGAACACAGAAACGGAAATCGTCAAAGAATCAATGACAAAATGGTCTAGAAATATAGGCAGGCCGATAACCATAGATGAATGGAATGACATATGGAATAAAAAGATTAAATTGTGCTACTCAACTGATCTAAAGGAAAATTGGCTAAAGACAATACATAGATGGTATTTAACACCCAAAAAATTAGGATATATGTACAAAGACAAGGACAGCAGATGCTGGCATTGTAGAAAACAGGTGGGGTCATATTTCCACATGTGGTGGAATTGTAAAGAAATTAAAAAGTATTGGAGAACAATCCACAATGAATGTAAAAAGATTTTAAAATTAGAATTTGAATGTAAACCAGAGTATTACCTATTAGGACTATATAACTTCAAAGAAGAGAGAAAGATAAAGTCAGAGAAAGAAAAAGACAGTAAGGAAAGAATATTTACTTACGCTGTTACCGCGGCCAGACTTGTGATTGCAAGAAATTGGAAGGAGAAGAAAAATCTTTCGAAAGAACTGTGGCTGGAGAAATTAATGGACATTAAAAATATGGACAGGCTGACCTTCTTGATGAAAAAGTCAACTGGAAGAGCAATGAAAGAGACAAATTGGTTGCTCCTTGAAGAATATATTCAAGATATGACGAAATGAAGAAATCAAATGTAATGAAGATGGAAGTTAGCCGATTGGAAGTCAACTTCCCCTCCCCCCCCTCCCCTGGCCAGGGTTCCTTTTCTAATTGTCGACCCCTTAAGCCCTTTCTTCTTCTTCTTCTTCTTCTTCTTCTTCTTCTTCTTCTTCTTCTTCTTCTTCTTTTCTTTTTTTTTCTTTCTTTCTTTTTTTTGTTCCACATGTCTTTCTTCTTGCCCCGTAACAACTTAGTTCCAGCTTCCCATGCCACATCAATCCCTTAGTTTACCCTCCCCTACCCCCGTATTTCCCCTGTCTCACTGTAATCTTTGAAATTTGAATAAAAATTTTTTTAAAAAAAAGAACAGATGAAGCTTTCAAATTGAGAGGGCTAGGTTATGGAAATATGAGCAAAGATGAGAAATCTTTGGTCCTCCAATATGAGATTTTGCTGCCCAAGGCTGAGTAGAAAATACCCTTCTACCCTTTCACCTCCCCCCAGCAAGGGGCAGTATAGTATCACAAACTAATCAAATAATTTTGTACCTATAGTGGGAGATTCCAGAACTACCTCACTTTCTCAACCTAGGCAATGAAAACATAATCATAGTGAATTAAATAACCAAGAATATGTTGCCTTTCACAATGTCCAAAACCTGCTGCTTAAGGCAACCACCAATTTCTGTCTTTGGTGCTAGGGCTGACCCTGTTTGAACTGTAGCTTTCCTTAGTAGTTCATCTATATTTGTCAGGACTGTTGGAAGTTCCAATTTAATAACATCTGTAGGATCACAAATTCCATGTACTTGATTACATTGTTTAGATTGCAGCTAGTATTTTCCTTTCCTTTCCTCTATGTCCTCCCAGTGAATGTAGAGGGAAATGTAGTGCTTCTCCTCTTGTTGTTGGTGTGTATGGGAGGTAATAAATGTGATGATGATGTTGGGTGATCATTTTAACATTTTATTTCTGATAGGCATTTGCTGTTTTCTGGGACATTTATGTTTAGTACATGAAAAATTCATCAAAAACATTTTCATCACATTTTTAGAATATATGGTGCATGCATGCAAACACTTCAGATGCATTGGTCTTATTTCAGTTGTCTTAGACTCCTCAGGTTGGAAATGATCCCAGAGAGAAATGTAACCCTCCAACTACATTGTTCTTGCATACAAGAATTGAAACTTTCATAATTTCCCCCCCATTAAGTGAAATTACAGGAGTTTTTGCACATTGTATTATAATTTTTCATACTTCAGGAGTTTTGTGCAACGTTTATGCAATCTCCCCCATTCCAAATGGGCACATTTTGTGCAAACGATATCAATTTGTACTAGTTGTGATTTGCATAAAATCACAATTTTTCAGATCCCTATTTCTTTGCACATATCTTAGTAAAACAAAGCCACCAAATGCACAATACCATTGACTGTTTCCTTGATGAAGTGTCTCAGGCTGTTAAGACACCCTTTTTCATGAGGGTTGGAAAGATGCAAGAATCCAGGATACAAGTCGTAAAACCAATGGTTTTCACTCTACTTTCTTCCTTTTCAGTTACAAACACATACGTGAATGAACATACGTAACCCATGGACACCTTGTTTAGTTTGTACTTTGCCATTTGATTTAAATTTAAGAACTTCACCCAAGAAAACAAAGCTGCAACATTCCATAAGTCATTTTTAGATAGGTAAGTGAATGGAGGATCATAGCTAAGTAGTTACCTTAAAGTTCAAATAACCTTCAGTTTTGTAATTGATCAGATGGGCTACTTCTTAACCTGGTAACACTTTGCAGATTCTTATTATAAGTGGCATTCATTTTGGCTGCATTATGTGATTTCCAAGCATAGTGTCATTGTCAACATAGCCTGAACTCCATCACGTATGTGTAACATTGATACAGGATTCCACTAAAAGGCATAGTTGCTTTTAAACTCTGCATAAAATCAAATATTATTTTAAGTAATCCTAATCAAATTAATCTTCAACTCACCCTTTGCTCTATTCAACCTATGACTTCATCTGGAGTTGCCCTGATGCTGACCTGAATTTCATTTTCTTCCTATTAAAAATAGCAACTTACCTTGTTAAAGGGAGATACAGAGAGGGAGGGGGAGGGAAGGAGGTAGATGGATGGAAAGAGAGAGAAAGACAAAGAGGGAGACCCTTCGTATTAGCCTTAAGGGATATCTTCTTTTGCTCCTGACAGTCTATGATTGTAGTTGTAGCACAGATGAGTTGAAGGAGATTTCTTCATTATGAAATTATGTGTCTTTGTTAATAATTTTAATATGGAAGGTTCATCAGACAAATAGTTAGATTCTGCAACAGCTATATAGGTAATAGACTGACTACCTTTCTGGTTCTCATTGTATTACTCCAGAGAACATTTAAGACATATAAATAGTCATTGGGTACTGTTGGTAGAAGAATCTACGCAACTGTTAAATCTGATAATTTGAGCAGTTCTCCAGAAACTTCCAAAATGACTGTCATGTGGCTGTAATAACATATGATTTTACAGTCAAAGTGTTTAGGTGCACAATGGCACCTAATAATGACATATTGCATGCACTTAAATAAGTCATCACGTGCAAACAAAGAAGTAACCAACCTTTGTTTTAGGAAAATATCTCCGAATACTGAAACAAGAGGGCACTCATTTCAGCAAAAAGCATGAAAAGCAGCACTAACTTGATTATAGTTTCCAGTCACTTAGCAGCACTTATCAGAATCTATGGGATACTGCTGGGACTTTGCCACCAAACACCATTGCCTGTAAATCTACTGTCACATTCATCTCTACAAGTCTGCAGACTAGTTTAATGCCCTTCCAGACCCACTGGTCTGTCTTTCAACATTAATGCACCATTTAATATACTCTAGAGAAACACCTCCCTTTTCTTTTATTATCCAGCCTGTTTGCACATTTTCCCCAAACTCTAAGATAGGTATTAATGCAATTGATACAACACCTGGGGGACCTCACTGGGAGATGAGGGACAGAAAAGACAGAAACTGGAAAAGTTGAAGTTTCAAATATGTCATATATCAAGAAAGCAAAACCAACTAAAATAGCCAGATTTTCTGCTCAAGTAGCTATAACATCATCAGGATTTCCTACTGAGTGTACCATTTGGAAAAGATGACTGGAATTGGAGCATTGGTGGGGTTGGTGGAATGTGTTTTTCCATGGGTAGAAAGTAATCTACCACTCCTCAGTATGCTTTACCAACACCAACTGCAAAAACACCCATGTTGCCAGCTTAACCATAAGGATAAAATTGTGACTGTGTTTAAAGTGGGAGAAACTACTCCATCAGTCAAATAAGGATTTTAGAAAACTGCATGACTAATATTCTGGCATAGTAAAACCTGTGGAGTTGATCATTAATAATATGGCCATTTTGCTTCCTTGGTCCAGTCATGCATCAGCCAAGAGGGACAAACCTAGTCCTGACTTCTTCACTTATACTTATTGGCAGTGTAAAGAATCTCTGTGAAAATAATTCCTGTTTTCTAAGCTGGAAAGATAACATTTCTGTCAGCAAACTCTTGGCCTCAGTTATGAACTGGACAGAGCTAGTAGGATCAACCATCTGATGATATCTAATGTGTGGAACAGGTGGGTGGGGTGCGCACACATGTTTGGGGGCTTGGAAAGGCTTCTTTTTCTCTTCCCCTCTTCTCTTTAAGAAAATACATCTAAAAGATTAATAATAATAATAATAATAATAATAATAATAATAATAATAATAATCAATAGTATTCCCTCTAAACAAAAAGACCCCCCATTCTCAGAGAACTACTACCACTAATTATGTCTGCTCTGGAGTAGAAAGTAGAAACAGCTTTAAGGAAGCATTAAACCTGAAGCAAAAAGGCATGGGGGGGGGGGGGGGAGGCAGGCACCATTCCAGTCAGGACCTGCAATACAATCAAGAGAAAAAAAGAGGGCTTTTAAAGGAAGCCCAGGGTAGGATAGCTCCAGATCATCACTCTTCCTTCCCTGGGAAGTACTGGGAAGCCTCCTTAAAATGCCTTGGAAATCTGTGTGCAGGAAGAGAGCTTGCGCACCTGCAGCGTCTATAGTGCCTGTCTTCTCTAGAGTAGAAACAGCATTAAGGAAGCATTAAGCCCAGATTTCCTCTACAGACTAAAAGGAAAGAATCACAGAAAGAGTGGTATATTAACTATGATTCTTTTTAATCCAGGTCTTAATGAAGGACATAAGGACAAATGATGCCATTGCCTAAAATGATGGGAAGGGGAGCCCCCCCCCCCCCCCCCCATTTCCATCAATGCACCAGATCTAGCCATATTTTTCAGCTGCAATCTCAAAATGCCATCCAGCTGCATGCCTGTTTTCAGGCAATGCACAAAAACTGATATGGTGGTCTACCGATATCCGGCCAGCAGAAATGGAAAATTCAGCCGGAATATACAAGCCTACTATCCACTATTCATAAAGACAGTCTATTCTACTGTTGAACAACTCAATAAATTAATTAATTAAATGAGAAAAAGTGAAGAAACAACCAATGTTCCTGTAAAACATTTGTTCATGTTAATTCTCTGTTCCACTTGAAATTCAGGTATTGCTCTTACATATTCCAATGCAGTGACTATCCAGTCCCCCACTCTTCCCCACAAATACCTTGAAAGCACCCCTAATTGAAGTTTGAAACTTCTTAGTGTTGCCAAAGTCCATCTCTGTAGGGTAAGTTATTGGTCCAGAATCAATGAGTGATTATTCACTGTGGGAGCCCTGTTCCTCCATTATTCATGCTATTCTGCTTGCAGCTAGATTTATGTGTTAGGAAAAACATACAAACGGATACGATTTATTTGATTTATGTCTTGTAGGTACTGCCCTTTGGCTCTATTTTTGTATGTATATTTAAGCCTGATGTATCTGCTCCTTTCTTTGTCAAATATTACTTACTCAATGTTTGCAAGGTTTACAAGGTTACATGTCTCTTTTTCCTTCCCCTGACTAAGTTAAAAATATCATTAGCATTTTCAAACATTAGGTCAACTCTAAATTCCAAATATAGTTGACCTACTGAATCAATGAGAATTTGATGAATCAATACCTGTAGGTTCTACTGATTCAATGGGTTTAATAAAGATAGAAACCAATATTGGATTTTGTGGGAAGTTTGGGAATGGGCATTCATCATCCAAGTACAAGCCCTGAAGTCAAAAAGGTCATTCTGAGCCAAAGTTGTTTATGATTACAATATTTTTATTTATTCCAAACAGTGGTACATTACTTAACATTTAAAATACTATAATACAAATACTTTTACCACTATTATTGTTGTATGCGCAGGGTGACTGCTTCCACCACCCTATGAACAAAACCACAAAGACAAGCTTCATTTGGGATAACAAAGACCACAACTTGTTTTATTGGTCACAGTTGGTAGAGAAAGGTTGGCCGCCAAACATGGGTCTTGAATCCAACATTGGCCATCACAAATGCTGCACCAATGGCACCGATGGTCTCCAGACAGATGGGTAGAGGCCATAACTGGATTGTGTAACCTCTACCTGCCCCCATTACTGTTGTAGGGGATGCTGCGCAGGAGCTCAACCTGCCACCAGACTGCACAGCCACATAACCATCATGAAGTAAGGCCATAACTCCAAGATTATGAGACACCACCATGTCAACAAGACCCATGCCAACTGCCAAAAAGGTGACCCCCAAACAAGGAGGGGGCATCTGTCACCAAACCTACCAATGAAGCAAAAAGGCAACTGAACTCTGGAAGCTTATGATCCAGTTTAAATACTATAGAGGTGGACCAGAGAAAGAAGTTCTCCCTCAGGTCTGCCTCTTGCCAGCCAAACAGAGCAAACAATGCCAGTTTGAAATAACTGACTGATTTTTTCCCCACCTCCAGGGAAGTGCACACCATTCAGCTTACTGAGAAAGAAAGAGCAAGTGAGGAAGAGGTAAGATGGTGGCTGGTCAACAGCACTGGACAGCACTGGTAAGTCAGGTAGGGCATTAATGTGCAGTTAAAATATGGAAGAAACAAATAAATCCAATGAATTGTGTAATATTTACAAAGCAACTTTTTACAAGGATATATTTGAAGAATAAGTTTAAATGTAAGAGAGTTGCTGCTTGAAAACTCACCATCTTAAGAAAAAAAACTCCTGGAGGTATGTTTCAAGATGTTAAAAAAATTTACTGTTTTACATGTAAAAAAATGCCTGATACTAGGTACTATGTAGAATTAAAATTCAGGCATTACTGAATCAAAACTTATCAAACTTTTTACTGGACCAGATACACATCTATTCACTAGCCAATGGATACAGCTAGATTAATGTTTATTTTTTATATTGTTCTTCCACATGTCAAGTGTTTATGTAAATCTCCTGATCATAAAAGAACCCAGAATACACATTTCCAATTTCTATGTGTGATTGTGAATGCTGACAGGAACAAAATCAATACATTGGAAGTATGCTGATGGAGAAGGATTCTATGGTTTCCATAGATTGCTAAAAAGAGTTAAATGGATCCTACAGAAAATTAAGATTGAACTCTCACTAGAAGCAACGTTCTCAAGCACAATGCTGAAGCATAGAGGAACTTTACAAAATCTTACAGTTTATTTCTGGCATTACCTCCCCATGCTGAACCTACTGTGGGATTTAATCTGAAACCATCGCATCTTGCAAAAGAGAGGGACAAGCACAATGTTTACTTGTTTTGTTATTCTTCTCTTCACCCAATATACCAGTTGCCTGATTGTAATTGGCATGTTGGACCTTGAAGTTCCTTCCCACATCCAATATCTAAAATCTAAAGTTAAACTTTGCTACTATCTTTGTAGCTCTTTCACTTGCTATCTCTTATTTAAAATCTTACAACTGTCAGTTTTGGTGTGAGTTGTTTACTTGGATGTAGGGATGGAAAAAATGTTAAACGATAAATTTGTAAAAATGTTGAAAACATGTTTTTGAATGTCAAGTAATCCAGATAAGAAGAATCCTGGACTGAGAATAATAAACAGTTTAAGATTTATTCTGTGCAAAATTTGAATGTATATATTTTGTGTAAAAAATATAAAGGAGATAGTATTTTCCATATGGGAAATAATGTTTCAAATCAAAAATGTTATTTTCGGCACAAAAAAAATGTCATTGGGGATTTCTTTGTATTAACTTTGAACATGGCTTATTTGCATAGAAGACAGTGTTTCTAAGTTGAAATGTTATTTTCAACATTTTCTTCAACTGTTTACTGCATAAAACAGCCATATGTGAATTTTGCACAGAATAAGTTCCAAATTGCAAATAACCTACAAAAACAGTATAGTTTTTGAAGACTTTCTCACAGGGGGAAGAAAATTGCTGAAATTACATGTTGCTATCTTTGAGAATAAATTTAGTGAAGAATTACCTTCTTCCTTGATTGATGGCATATAAAAAAGAGATTTTCAAAGCCTGGTCTACATTTCTGGCCACTTCTTTTTATTGTTCTTTGATATTTTGTCTGCATGTATCCTAGGGAGTTCCTTGTGTAGAAACTTGCCTACAGACCTGCCATAATACGACCACATCTATTATAAACTTAGTTCATTGAGATAAAAGGAGTAGGATTTTATATAGGATTTTAGCCTGTGTTTTGTTCACTTTCATCAGGCACATAGTGTCATCCCAGGTGATGGGGAAAACCTTAATCCTTGGGAAGCTGGTCAAGCAGGTGGTGGAATTATGATAAAATCAGCTTGCAGAGATGGATGTAAGTTTGGACATTTATGTCACTGGCAGTTCCTTTTGCTGTACAATTGTCACGACCCAGGCGGCAGAGGCACCAATAACCATACACAGAGACCAGAATCTAACTAATATCTTTATTGAAGGAATATATAAAGTTAATAAAAACAAGTATAGAAAATAGTCCAGAATTAGACCCTTCAGGAAAGGTCAGAATTAGTCCAAAAAGCAATGTCCAATAAGAAATATTAAGGTCCAAAGTTGTAATCCAATAACCGAAACACTCACTTTGCCAAGCAAAGTGAGGGGAGATGACAAGGTCCTTTAGTCCATAAAACTTGAGCGTGGCTAGAAAATAACTTGATACTTGAAACAAGGCTTGAACGTGGAACAAGGTAACTAAGAACAAGAACAAGGTCCGTGGAATAACTTGGTAAAATCCGTGAAACAAGGCAAGGATTAGTCCTGGGAAACAAGGCAAAGTCCGTAGGTAAACAAAGGCTGGGAAGCAAGGCGAAGGCTGGATAGCAAGGCAAGGCTTGAGCTGAAGCGAGGCTTGAATCGGAGCGCGCTGTCCAGACACAACTCGCTCCGTAGGCTGACGAATTGACTCCGCGAAGTTGCTACGCGGGCAAAACACCTATATAGAGTCCAACTTTCTCACCAAAGCGGTTCTCTGGGAATCAGAAACGAAAGCTAAACTCTGAGACCAGATGTTAAACTCCTTAAAGATTCTCACGAGAACCAATGTTAATTGGCAACATTCTTAGCTGCTATCCTCGCACTCCTGCGCGAAGCTGAATCCAAACTTCTCTGTTGTTTACAAAACTCCCGGCGCAAGAACACGGGAGAAGTAGGCTCTGGGGTTGTTTGACATACTTCTGGGGCACAACTTTCTTGCAGGTGCAAGGTTTCCAGATCTGCCTGGGAAGGATCTGGCTGAGAGGAATCCAGTTCAGACTGGGAAGGTAAAAAACCCAAGTTTTCATCTTCATCAGGGATTACAATGTCCTGAGCAGGACTACAAGGCCCATGGTTCATCACACTATCCCCCTCCTCAGGGCCCCTCCCAAACTGGGGTCCTCTCCCCGAGGCGCGAGGTCGCGGTTTGGTGGGATAGGTCAGATGGAAGCGACGGGTTAGATCAGGAGCATGGACTGTGGAGGCGTCTTCCCAAGAGCGTTCCTCAGGCCCAAAACCCACCCAGTCAATGAGATATTGTAGGCGGCGGCGATGAAAGCGAGAATCCAAAATGTCCTCAACCTCGAACTCCTCCTCCCCATTCATCAAAACAGGAGGGGGGGCCGGTTGGTCTGTATCAGGACGCACACCATCCGCCGGAAGGAGCAGGGAACGGTGAAACACTGGGTGAATGCGCATTGAACGCGGAAGTTGGAGTTTGAAAGTCACGGGGTTTAATTGCGCCACCACTGGATAGGGGCCAATGAAGCGGGCATCTAACTTCCGGCATGGGCGGTGGGAGGGCAGGAAGCGAGTGGACAGAAATACCCGATCTCCTACCTTGATTTCGGGGCCCGGCTGGCGGTGTTTGTCAGCGTGGCGTTTATAGTCCTCCTTGGCTTGGTCCAGTTGCTGGAGCAAAAGTTGTTGCACCGCTGTGAGTTCCTGCAGCCAATCCTCTGCTGCGGGAACTTCTGAAGTTTCAATGACAGGGGGAAAGAAACGTGGATGGAAACCGTAGTTTGCAAAGAACGGCGTTTCTTTTGTAGAAGCTTGAACTCCATTATTGTAGGCAAACTCAGACAGTGGTAACAGAGAAGCCCAATTGTCCTGTTGGTAGTTTACATAACAGCGAAGATACTGCTCCAAAGTGGCATTGGTGCGCTCCGTTTGCCCATCTGTTTGGGGATGATGAGCTGAAGATAAGCGAGAGTCTATGCCCAGTAGTTTTTGCAGTGCCTTCCAAAAACGAGAGGTGAATTGAGATCCACGGTCTGTGACTAAACTCTTGGGCAATCCATGTAGTCTGAAAACATGCTGAAGAAATAGATCCGCAGTTTCTTTGGCCGTGGGGAGGCCTTCGCAGGGAATGAAATGGGCTAACTTGGTGAATAGGTCCACCACCACTAAGATCGTGGTGAATCCACAGGAAGGTGGTAGGTCAGTGATGAAATCCGCGGAAATTATTTCCCATGGGCGAGATGGGGTAGGAAGGGGGTGTAAAAGCCCTGAGGGCTTCTCCCTTCGTATCTTGGAGCGCTGGCATACTGGGCAGGTGTTGACATATTTTTCCACATCCTTGCGGATCTTGGGCCACCAAAAATCTCTTAGGATCAAATGCATGGTTTTAAATAGTCCGAAGTGTCCTGCTGGTTTGCAGTCATGACACAGACGAAGCGCTTTTTCCCTGCCCGGTCCGGGTGGGATATAAACATGATTTCTATAGCAGAGCAGCCCATCTTTAAGCGAAAAGGGAAAATGCAGACCTTGGCGAAGTTGGTCCTGCGCCCAGGCATCTGCTTGCTGACTAGCCCTGATTTCTTGAGCACAGATGGGTCCTGGAGTAGGAGAAGTTGAACCAATGGGACTGGATTTGGTGTTCCCCACTGTGAGCGTGGCAAAGTTCTCAGGTTGTAGCAGTTGGGATTCAAAGGTCTCCTTGCGTCCTGCAGCGTATTCCGGTTTACGTGACAGGGCGTCTGCTTGCTTGGTTTGAGCTGGGGTCACATAATGGATCTGGAAGTTGAAACGTTCAAAGAATAAAGCCCAACGTTGCTGCCTCTGATTTAGTTTGCGGGCAGTTCTTAGATGTTCTAGATTACGATGATCAGTGTGGACTTCAATGGGGAATTTGGCCCCTTCTAGCCAATGTCTCCAAGTTTCAAAGGCTGCCTTTATGGCCAGTAGTTCTTTTTCCCAAATGGTGTAATTCCTCTCTGGTGTGGTTAGTTGACGAGAATAAAAGGCACAGGGATGGAGGTGATCTCCCACCGGTTGTAAGAGTACAGCCCCAATTGCCACATCAGAGGCGTCCGCTTGCACCACAAAAGGGGTTCCAGGATTTGGGTGCTGTAGAATTGGCTGGGAGGTGAATAGTTTCTTCAGTTGCTGGAACCCTTTCTCTGCTTGATCAGTCCAGCGGAAAGGCTGCTTTCCACGGATGCAGCTAGTGATGGGGTCGGACCAGCGGGCAAAATCTGGAATGAACTTGCGGTAGTAGTTCGCGAACCCCAAGAAACGCTGCACCTCTTTCTTGTTAGTTGGCGCCCGCCATTCCAATACTGCTGAAACTTTGGCTGGATCCATGGAAAGCCCTAGAGGCGAGATGCGGTAGCCAAGGAAATCTACCTCTTGTAGATCAAAAGCGCATTTTTCTAGCTTGGCATAAAGTCCATGATCCCGCAATCGTTGCAACACCATTTTGACGTGGTTCTCATGTTCTGATTGTGATCTGGAAAACACCAAAAAATCGTCCAGGTAGATTATCAAGAATCTGTCTAGATAGTCCTGAAAAATATCGTTGACAAAATGCTGGAACGTTGCGGGAGCTCCGCATAAACCGAAATTCATAACTCGGGACTCGAATAATCCGAATTTAGTCTGGAAGGCGGTCTTCCACTCGTCCCCTTCTCTGATGCGAACTAGATTATAAGCCCCCCGAAGATCCAGCTTGGTGTAGACCTTGGCTCCTCGAAGTCGGTCCAGTAGATCCGAGATTAAGGGCAGGGGATAGCTGTTCCGCTTGGTGATATTGTTCAATGCTCTGTAGTCCACCACCAAGCGTAATTCCCCTGACTTCTTCTTCACAAACATCACTGGGGAGGCGGCTGGGGATTGAGAGGGTCTGATGAACCCCTTGCGAAGGTTTGTCTCTAAGAATTCCCTGAGAGCTTCTTGCTCTGGTTCAGTCAGGGAGTAGAGATGCCCTCGCGGGATCGGGGCCCCCTCCACCAAGTCAATGGCACAGTCATAAGGTCTATGTGGGGGTAATTTTTCGGCTTCTTTCTCATTGAATACATCCCAATACTCGGAGTACTTCTTTGGCAAGGTGATGATGGGCTCGGAGTCTGTGGCATGGCATACCTTGGCTACGAGGCAATGGTTTTGGCAGTACGGTGAAGCAAACTGCAGTTCTCTGTTGGACCAGGAGATGTTAGGGTCGTGGAGTGTCAGCCATGGAATTCCCAAAATCACAGGGAAATGGGGAACCTCGGTAACAAAGAAGGAAATCTCTTCCATATGTTCCCTTATCCACATCCTGGTGGGTTCCGACCACTGGCTTACGGGGCCCGTCTTGAGGGGACGGCCGTCTATGGCTTGCACCACACGGGCATTCTTGAAATCATGATATTGTAATCCCAGAGAGTCGGCATACTCTCTATCGATGAAATTGTTGGTAGCTCCAGAGTCTATCATGGCGTGGATCATGACGGGTCCCCTTTTTGCTGACCATAATGTGACCACGAGAAGGAACAGGACCCCGGTTGGCGGCTCTTGGATGGATTTTTTGACCGGGTTGGCGAGCCTCTCTACACCCGGTCGTTGGCTTCCCCCGCCGGCTGTGTGCCAGTCGGCTCAGACGCCTTCGACTCCGTGGAGGACGCCGCCGCAAGACGGGCGGCAGGCTTCCCTTTGGCTGGGCACTCTCTGGCGAAATGGCCCCCGTTCCCGCAGTACCAGCAGAGGTTCAAGCGTTGACGACGGGCCTTCTCGGCGGCATCTAGTCTGGGACGCACATTGCCCAACTGCATCGGCACCTCCTCGCCTCCTCTGGGGTATGGGGTTGGCGGCGGGGGTCTCCACACCGGACGTGGCTGAACACTGGCGGGAGCGGGGGGTTTTGCCCCGGCTCTACCGCCCTGGCCTCGAACCCATTGTTTCCTGTTGGCAATCATGACTTCAGCCCGTAAACATTGATCAATGAGTGCCTCGAGGGTCTGGGGAGGATCCACCTTGGAGATTTCTTCCAGCATTTCAATGTTGAGACCCTCCCGAAATTGTCCTCTGAGGGCTACATCGTTCCAGCCGGTGTTGTGGGCCAGCACGCGGAACTCGGCTATGTACTGAGACATGGGTCTGTCTCCTTGAAGGAGGCGCCGGAGTTTGTGACCGGCTGCCTCCAAATTGTCCTCGATTCCCCAGGTCTCCTTAAGGTGATCCAAGAAGCGTTGTGCTGAATTTAGGTGGGGGGAGGCTTGATCAAACAGGGCCGTCGCCCAGCTAGCCGCTGGTCCATCTAGAAGACTGTAGACCCACGCCACCTTGATGTCTTCTTGGGGAAACTCGGCATCACGGGCCTCTAGATAAGCTTGACATTGGCGGCGGAAAACATGAACCTTAGCAGCTTCTCCAGAAAACTTGGTAGGCAACGCCATGGCCGGGAGGCGAACTCCGCGCTCCCTCAACCCTTTTATTTCTCCATCCTGCGCGTTGAGTCTGTCACGGATGCGGTCCACTTCGTCCTTGCTGATGGTGTAGCTGAGCGGCTGTCCAGCCGGCGCGGCTCCGGTAGACATCCTGGCCTCGGTTAGTTGGTGCTTATGGGTGGCGGAGTCAAACTGTCACGACCCAGGCGGCAGAGGCACCAATAACCATACACAGAGACCAGAATCTAACTAATATCTTTATTGAAGGAATATATAAAGTTAATAAAAACAAGTATAGAAAATAGTCCAGAATTAGACCCTTCAGGAAAGGTCAGAATTAGTCCAAAAAGCAATGTCCAATAAGAAATATTAAGGTCCAAAGTTGTAATCCAATAACCGAAACACTCACTTTGCCAAGCAAAGTGAGGGGAGATGACAAGGTCCTTTAGTCCATAAAACTTGAGCGTGGCTAGAAAATAACTTGATACTTGAAACAAGGCTTGAACGTGGAACAAGGTAACTAAGAACAAGAACAAGGTCCGTGGAATAACTTGGTAAAATCCGTGAAACAAGGCAAGGATTAGTCCTGGGAAACAAGGCAAAGTCCGTAGGTAAACAAAGGCTGGGAAGCAAGGCGAAGGCTGGATAGCAAGGCAAGGCTTGAGCTGAAGCGAGGCTTGAATCGGAGCGCGCTGTCCAGACACAACTCGCTCCGTAGGCTGACGAATTGACTCCGCGAAGTTGCTACGCGGGCAAAACACCTATATAGAGTCCAACTTTCTCACCAAAGCGGTTCTCTGGGAATCAGAAACGAAAGCTAAACTCTGAGACCAGATGTTAAACTCCTTAAAGATTCTCACGAGAACCAATGTTAATTGGCAACATTCTTAGCTGCTATCCTCGCACTCCTGCGCGAAGCTGAATCCAAACTTCTCTGTTGTTTACAAAACTCCCGGCGCAAGAACACGGGAGAAGTAGGCTCTGGGGTTGTTTGACATACTTCTGGGGCACAACTTTCTTGCAGGTGCAAGGTTTCCAGATCTGCCTGGGAAGGATCTGGCTGAGAGGAATCCAGTTCAGACTGGGAAGGTAAAAAACCCAAGTTTTCATCTTCATCAGGGATTACAATGTCCTGAGCAGGACTACAAGGCCCATGGTTCATCACAACAATTCTACTAAACAGCCCGGGAAGAATATTTATTGGAAGGATATGAGAACAGATTTATGAAATCTCTGATCCATAAGGCCATTGCTTGAACATGAGGAGACACCATGGGCAAAGGGTAGCCAATAACACCTCCAAAATAGAGGCCAAACTTTGTAATCATTGCTGCTTCACCTAATTAATAGGAGGCCTGTGGCCAATGAAGCTGTTTCATGGAATTGGGTAAGCCCCATTTCTCTTCTCTTGAAATCGGAGGAACTTGAGTTAAAGATGTACATAGTTTCCACACAGCTGTTTAGTTTATGAGCATTTTGTGGGTATTTGTTTAAATATATCTGGTACCTTTCCTTTTTATAGGGTTGAAGTTCAGAATGGTGCTTTTGTTTTCATCCCATTTGACGCTGAAATCCACCGTGTTTAATGGAATTTGACTTACAATAACAGCTCTTGGGTTGAGCGCAACTCACAATAACATCGATCACAGGATGTGTGGGTTCCACTTGGTTTATAGTTAACACTCTGGATGGAGCTTAAGAGGCGGCACCTCATGTACTAAACCAGAGGCTGGCAGTTTGCTGAGCCCTCCAAAAAGCCACCTGGGAAATATATCAAAAATCAGAGGACCAAAGCTAATTGGTTACTTCAAATGGCCAGGATCCAAAGAACTACTTTAGGCATGCTTGGACTCCTGCATGAAGTGAGTGGGATTTCTTTTTTAAAAAAATGATGGCAAAACTTTACCCGAAACAAGAACTTTTTTGCTGCAGGCACTTAGCTCCAGGAAAAGTCAAAATCTATCTCTTCCAGTTATCAGCTACATAATTCAGGTGGAAGCTGATGGGTTTGGAATCTTGCTAGAGTTTTTGGGAAAAGGCAGAATATGAATGAAACAACAACAATGTGCCACACTGATTTCTAGATTTTTGGATGGAATCTGATGATTCAAAACACAAGTCAGTGACTCCTAGTAGACTATGCAGTCAGTGTTAATGACAACTTATAGAGGATAAATATTCTTGTGCAGATTCCAAATTCCATACAACCTAACAAAACACCTGGATGAAATTGCCATAGATAAAAATCACAACAGCACAAAAAAGCAACCCTGTTAGGAAGGTGCCATTTTCTAATGATATCTCACTGGTTTTTAAATCCAAATAATTGATTATCCAAAACTCCAATTGGTAACACCTGATATGAATAACTTTTCAATAACTTTAAAACATAGGTTCTTTTATTGCAATTTCAGTGTGAGAGGATATATGAGGAATTTTACAGAATAACATTTACACATACAGACATATAGATTCTATGCAACTACATTGGCTAACAAACAAACAAAAAAAAAGGTGGTTACATTTTCACTCAGCATTCATGCACATATTCATGCATTCATCCTCATGCATACAAATATTACCATATTGTTTTCTCCCTCCTTGGAGAAGCACCTGCTTAGGCCCCTGCTTCTTCTGCAGCCTGCCAACCCATAGTTCCAAAATGTCAAAACATGAAAACTTCAAAACTCCAAAATGCATCCTTTTCCCCTAAGAACAATGCCAAGGATCAGAATCCTGCTTTCCCTATAGAAGAACTGACTCCCTGCAACATATACCATGACACCAAAATGCACTCCTTCCTCTTCCTTCAAGAAAAAATGCAAGTGTACAGAATCCTGCTTTCCCATGGCAGATCTGACACTTCCAAAGGTACACTATTCCTCTCCTTCCCAATGGAGCAGAACATAGCAGCTGAACAGCATCTCTGTCTGTCACAATTTCTGGATTGTCATAAGGTCACTTATATAGCAATATTTTGCTGATATTGTCCCAAAGTTGTAAATTAATGATAGATGTCTTCCATCCTGGAATATCCTGGCTCCATCTCAGTTTCCTGGCCAGATGTTGATTCTTATTGATTGGTGTTGGCAAAGATAAGCCTTGTGTTGACTTCCTTCTTAACAGTTGTAAACATTTCCCTTATCACTATCACAGTTCTTATCACAATTTACCAGGTAAGTCAACCATTTCAGTTCTCATTCTTGACAAGATTTGTTTGGAGAGGGTTGCCTTAGCCTTCCTCTGAGACTGAGAGTTTGTGATTTTTCCAAGATCACCCAGTGGGTTTCCATGATCAGGTGGGGTTTCATATTCTGGTCTCCATAGTTGTAGTCCAATGCTCAAACCACCATGCTACACTGGCACGTTGATTTACCCAATGTTTTCACTTCTGGTTGTTTGTATGGTTGTTTTCAGAATATTTCTATCCTTCATATATAAAAATATCTCATGTACCTCAAGACTACAGGAGGTCTCCTTAGTAGGCACTTATTAAACCAATGTTCTATTCCTAAAGTCATCAAAGAAGAGTTAAAATTTTCCTCCAAAGAACTGAATATGGGAAAAAATTAAAACCACTTCACTGAATCAGAGGGCTCTGAGGTTCTAGCTCTTAAATGGATATCCAGCCATGTTTCTGCTGAATTAAACTAGTTTTTTTCTGAGTTTTCATTCACTTCAGATATATGAAAACGATGGAATATAAATATATACATTGTAGTATATGACACGGTATGCTCAGTGCACTCTTCCGGTTAGAAGTTCTCGATGCCTTGATATTTCCTATTTTTATATATGGTTGTGAAAGCTGGACAATGAAGAAAGCTAATAGAAGTTTTTGACTGATTTGGAATGTGGTTCTGGAGAAGAGTTCCACTGTTACTGTGGGCTGCCAAAAAGACAATTGAATGGATCCTCAAGTGAATAAAATCTGAATTCTTTCTAGAAGCCAGGATGACTAAACTGAGGATATCATACTTTGGCTATTGTGTGAAGACAATACTCTCTAGAAAAAAACAATAATGCTAAGCAAGGTAGAAGGAAAATATAGAAAGGAATGAGACTCAGTCAAAGTAAGTATGGCCCAGGGTCCAGGTTCTGTAAGACCTGAGCAGGGTAGTTGGAGATAACATGACTTCAAGGTCTCTCATTCATAAATTGACCTTGACCTCATGGCAGTTTATTTATTTACTTCATTTCTACCCTGCCTTTCTCACCCAAAGGGACACAAGGTGGCTTATAACCAACAGTTTTAACCAACAATGTGTATGCAGGCCCTTTCATGTTCACACACTTAGTTGTATATAATTCTTTCACCAGGTAAGAATGTAAATTTGTTCAAACTAAGAGTCCATTTTCTTTTTTAAAAAGACAGTTTTTAATGCTTTGATGCTCAAGGGGAACATAAAATTGCAGGAAACTGCTAACTGGATGCCCCTCAATTGTCTATTGAAACATTGCAAAAATAATTCAGTGACTTAAGCAAAATAAAAGCTTCATTATATAGAGAAGTTATGTCAAGTACTTTTACATAAATTTATTTAATGTGGTTTTACTTGTGACAGATTCTGTATTTACTAGTAAAATGGGCAAATATTCAAGAAATCATTAAATTATGATAAAACAAAAAAAAACCCATACAAATATTGGCCCATGGAAAGTTCTAAGTCAGACTTGGAGTCAGGCAATAGACAAGTCTTGATTTATTTGTCTATCTGAGTTTAGCCATTACTAAGAATAATGAAACCACTCCTAAAAAGTAGCCAGTAGGTCTAAGATGGCACTGGGAGAAAAGACGTGAGGAAAAATAGTATTTTGGTTAAAGCTATTAGGAACCCTTACAGTAATTTTCTGTAAAATTTGAATATAGTCTGCAATGAGAACCAAATACTAGCACAGTGTAGTATTTTGGATTTTATACAATACTAGGATTCTGGAAGGCAGTGGACAAAATCCTGAAAACTCACTAAGTGACATTAGGCAAGTTACATGCAGTATCTTTGTGCACACATTTTCCAAAATGGGGGAAAATTAAAGTGCTTTCCTTTCTTCCTGAATATTTCCAGTGAAAATGAATTGGAATTTGAAACAAAATAAAATCCCCTTTCATATTTCTGTTTTGTGCAGCAAAGGTATAGGCTGATGTTCCAGAAAGATCACAGGTGGAGAGGCAGGAGAGAGAAGTCAAAACAGACAGTAGAAAACTCAGTTTCATTTAGGCTATAGGTAAACTGTGTCTGAGTGTACTTTTAAATTACGGTACCTATAAAGCTCAAATAATCATTTGGTCATGGACCTCACCAGGAGTCCTTGTGAATGTTATTTTCTTGCTGTCCATCCTGCATCACAGAGTTGTAGAGAGAATAATAGGAATAAGGAAATGCATTTATTCCTTTTTATTTATGCAGAAAATGTTACTTTTTAACTAATATATTTCTTTTTGTTGTTGTTTTCATGTTTTTGCCTTATTCTATCAGAAGCAACAACACTAATAAAAATAATGTGCAAACAACCTTTAAAAATTAAAAAAAAATCTCAAAATCAACAGAATAAAGGTCTTGAAATATAAGCAATGGGTGGAAATGTTCCAAAGTCAGAACAGGTACATTGTATATAAGTCAGTACAGGTACATTTTTAAGTATAACACCAGCCAAATATATAAAAGCTTTGGATACCATAGGGAAGGGTTAACATCTCTGTGGCGTTTGTTTCTTCTGTGCCCATGTTCAGAAGATTTCACCTCACTTTCTGTGAGAACTGGATTTTGAATCATTTGACTTGTCATGGGAACAAGGTTTGATGATAAAGTTTTAGTGGAGACACCTTTTCTCCATAATAACTATTTCAGGAGTGAATTTCCCTACCTAGGGGTAGATTTCTCCCACTTCCTGTTGTCTCACCCCCGTTCTTAACTATGAGTCATTTGTAAGTTGGATGTTTGTAACTTAAGGATTGCCTGTGTTTCCCTAAGGAGTAGTTGCTTTGCCTTAAAAGTAATTCATCCCCTTCTCCTTGGCTTGTTGCTCTGGCAAGCACATGCAAATCTGTGGGCTTATAGTATTTCAGTTTTCTTGGAAGGACTTAAGTCTGTGGAGCACCAGGGTGTAAAACTTTCCCAAGAATAATAATGGCTTTTAAGAAGAGATTGCTGTATCCAGTGTGACATCTGTTAGCAAATTATTATCTACTGCATTGCTTTCTTTTAGACCATTTGGGACACACAGACTGAAAGATTTCATGATTTGCATAGGTTCTGTTTATAATGGCCAAAGCTAAGTTAAACAGCCTACCAATCAGCTAGAATTCCTTGTTACCTGATCGGCTTCCCGAGGAGATAACTATTGGCTCATTATATCCCAGATCAAGTTAATGATTCCTTTTTACCTACACTTCATTAGAATATATTACACTAACCACATATCAACAAGGGAAATAATGGAGGTCAGATACAGGAAATCATGTAACTAATACGAAAACTGAGGGGAATGCTGATGTAAAAGGATACATTAAGGTGACCTACTGAGAGAATGATCTTTCTGTTATAAAAGTTATCCTTCAGCAAAGTAGCTAAAAGGAGGCTTTAAATTCTGAATTTGGAAGATTCAGAGGGCTATCGTTTTTCCAAATGCCTCATTTGCCAAAAAAGCAAAACAGATTATACAGTACCTAATAACCATGAAGTAGTAATGTCAGCTGGTAACCCGAATGGCATTTATGCTTTTCAAGTTTATCTGGAGGTTTTTCCAAGAATAACAGCATAAACCTATGTATATTTACTCTGACATGAGCTTTGATGAGTTCAATGGAGCTCAGTCCCAGGTACCTGCATGCAGGAAGAATTGTGGCCTAAATGTTGTCACCAAAGCTCCACTCTGACAAGGCATGGTAAAGGAGTGCACTGGGACACTTGACTGGAAAAGCAGTGGGTGCAGTTTCTCCTTACCTTTTATCACTACAAATTTGTATGTATCCTACCAGCTGGTCCTATCCTCATCTCAGTATGAATGCCATTGTTTCTCAATAACATTTGTAGATTAGAATAACACTTGGGACTCATCTAAACTAAAATCTGTGGCTAGTCCAGAGTAGCAAAGACTTTTCCCAGGGATGATTATATTCTCTATGTCCATCAGGACAGATTCCTTACTTTGCTGTCCTTGTCACTACTGCTGGATGCTCAGAGACAGAGAACTCCAGGAGGACACCTAGGTTTCCTGCATTGACTGGGGAGTAGAAAAGGGCTCATTCAATTTCCTTTCACAATTGAGTACAGGGAAAAGGCGATGCATCCCCAGGCGATTCACATTCATCCCCAAAATGCAGAGCATAATCCAACTTTGCTTATTGTGGGGTTAAACTGGATCAACTCCATGTAATGTATATTAATGACCAGAAGCACCTGGACATTGTTTAACATCCAGGAGTAACTTCTGGTCCATTTAGGAATATAGGGCCAGAAACCTGAAGTGACTAACTAGCCACTTGTTAGAAACCTAACAAGTAGGTAGTTAGGTTAAGTTTGCTGGGGTTATTTATTTACTTATTACAACATTTCTATCCCGCCCTTCTCACCCCTAGGGGGGACTCAGGGCAGCCTACAACCAAGTATAAAACAAGTGTATAAAACAATTACAATTACATTAAACAATAATAACAATTAAAATTGATTAAGTTAAACATCCATATAAATATACATTCAGAGGCAAATTCCAAGTCACAATCCATGTTTATCAAGAGTTCATTGTAGTTGATGGTGCATCTATCGCTCAAAAGCCTGGTCCCGCAGCCAAGTTTTCAGTTTTTTGTGAAAAGACAAGATAGATGGAGCCTGCCTGATCTCATTAGGGAGAGCATTCCACAGGCTGGAGGCCACCACTGAAAAGGCCCTGTCTCTTATCCCCACCAGCCACGCTTGCGAGGCTGGTAGGATCGAGAGCAGGGCCTCCCCGAAGATCTTAAACTATGAGGTGGATCATAGTGGGAGATACATTCGGACAAGTAAGCTGGGCCGGAACCATTTAGCGCTCTATAGGCTAAAGCCAGCACTTTGAATTGTGCTCAGAAGCCGATCGGCAGCCAGTGGAGCTGACGCAACAGAGGAGTGGTGTACATGGTGTGCTTTCTGTATGCCACTCCGGTTGGCGGCCTGTCTGCCACCCGTTTGACTAGTTGGAGCTTCTGAACAGTCTTCAAAGGCAACCCCTTGTAGAGTTCGTTGCAGTATACTATTCAGGATGTAACAAGAGCATGGAGCACCGTGGCCAAGTCAGGTCCCAAGGTATGGGCGCAACTGGCCCCCAAGCTGCTCACCTGCGCCTTTAGGGGGAGTGCAACCCCATCCAGCACAGGCTGTAACCTTATACCCTGATCAGCTTTGTGACTGACCAGGAAGACCTCTGCCTAGTCTGGATTCAATTTCAATTTGTTTGCCGCACTCCGACACTCCTGATGATCTCTCCCAGCAGCTTCATGTAAATAAATAACATGGGGTGGACTTCCGGTTTGAGCCAATGGTGGAGAGTCGGGTCCGCTAGGAGCTGCTAGCGGATTGACCTTTCTGAAGCGATTGGGTAGAGCAGAAAGCTCCCTCTCCCCGCATCGACACAGCGGGGAGAAAGCGAAACCCAGGGCGCCATCCGACAGCCTAAAAAGGGGCCCCCTCCTCAAGGGGGGGCACCTACAAAGGTCCGGACAAGGTGCCAAAAGGGTACGGCGGATCGCAGGAAGGTGAACCTGGCCAATCCAGGCCCCATCTCCAGCCGCTCAACACATTTTAAGATATAACAGGACCGTTCACTGAAGAGAGAAGGGAAGAATGGGGGATCCGAAAGAAGAATCGTGGCAGCGGTAAGAATCTTCGCTTCCTTATTCTTTTTCCCCTAAGAGACAAACGTCCATCCCTCCTCCTCATTTTGGCAAACTATGGGAACTCTTCCGAAAGAAACTTCCGAAAGAAAATAATCTATCCCCGGACCTTATCTCTAACCCAAATAGTTGGGAGTGAAAACCAGAGAACATTGATACCCTGATACTCTCAGTAAAGAGCAGGATTAAGACAAGGCGCTGCCAGGGGGAAAAAAAATTGCCTGAAGACGGGTTGGGGGGGGGGGGGAATGGCGCGGCACTAATATAAAATAAGAAATTCTGACCTTGAAGACGCCTCCGTTCCCGATAAGAGGGAACACACACACACAAAAAAAGCAAAGCAAGCAGAAGGTACTCCCCAAGGCCAGACTCGAGGCCACTCTCAGGACTGGAAAAGAAAAAGAGCCGGGAACCCGGCGAGAGCCAGGCTTCCCAAGGCTTTTCTCGCGAGAGGAGAGAGGAGAGACCTGACAGAGACCTCCCCAAATAGCGCCGCATAACGCAAGAGACTCACAAGTTCCGTGAGACCATCACTACGGAAGAAAGAGAGAGTCTCTAAGAGAATCAGGGAACACCCCCCCCCCAAAAAAAAACCCGCATGAGCGGCACTGTTAAAGAGACCATACAAACAAAATAGAACATCAAAGGTGCTAAAAGACATCAAAGTAGCTTCACTTTGCAACACACACACACACACATATATATATATAAGATCTGTAAAGTAGAATATATAAATACACAATAATATAAGGACCACAAGGGAAAAAATAGAAGTCTTCAGCAAGTAGAAGACAGGTTAAATCAAGAGGATATATATATATATATATATATATATATATATATGCGCAAAAAAAATACAAATTTACAAATTAAATCCAAAACAATAAAAACAATAAAAAGGAAAAGAGGGAGAAGGGAAAGGGAAGGGAAAGAGGAAGAAGGATAGGGGAAGTAAAAGAAAGAAAATAAAGGGGAAGAAAGTAGAAGGAAAGAAGGGAAGGGGGAAAAGAACAATAATTAAAAAAATAAAAAATAAAAATAATAAATAAATAAATAAATAAATAAAAAAGAGAAAAAGTTAAGGAAGGAAAAACAACAATAAATAAATAAATAAAACAATAATAAATAAATAATAATAATAATAATAATAACAAAAACCAAGGAGGGAGAAAGGAAAAGGAAAAAGGAAAGAGGAAGTTCTCTTCAATATACAAGATAATGGGCAATAAGAGAATTGGAGCTAAAGAGTAAAGTGAGAATCAAAATAAGAGTTAAGACAGGATCAAGGGTTTTTGTTTTGTTTTGTTTTACTTTTATGAGAATTGAACAAAAAATTCAAGCACGTCGAACTGTTAAAGGAACTAAATCAACTCTCAAATATTGATTTCCAATATCAAATCTCAAAGTAAACATTAAATTTAATTATTAATTGTATTTTCTCTTCCACCTTATATCCCCCAGTTTATTAACTAAGCAAGGGATCATAAGTCTCTCTGAATGAAAAATCTATTAAATAATATCTTAGGGAGACCAAATAGAAAAATGGACAGAGACCCTAATGAAGGTCCTCGCTCTCAGAACAAATAAGCCTCAGAGACATCATGAGAGAACTCCAGAAGATGCAGGAAACGCAAAGCATGTACCAAAAAAATTCGCAAGAGCAACTTCTGGATTTTAAGAATGATATGCAACAAGAGTTAGGTACAATGAAAAGGGAAATTCACAATATCCAACAAGAGATCAAAGAGTTGAGACAAGAAAAAATGGAGCTGAGAACCGAAATGAAGAGCAACTTAGAACAAACAGAGTCAAAGGTCGAAAGCATAAAAGTTAAGAACGATCAGTTAGAACAAAGGCAAGACAGAATGGAAACAAAGGAATTAGAATTCCAGCTCAGATTCCGAAACATCATAGAAGAAAGAAATGAAGATATAAGACAAATAACTTCAGAAATAATTGCCCAGATATTAGAATGTACACAACAAGAGGCAGAAGATGGCCTAGATAGAACGTACAGAATAAACACAAGATATGCAAGAAGATTCAATGTACCGAGAGACACCATTGTAAGATTTGTGAAGATGACTACTAGAGATGAAATACTGAGAAGAAGCTACGAGAAACCAATTATTTACAAAGAAAGAAGAATAGCGATTCTAAAGGAACTTCCTTACACAGTTCTAGAAAAAAGGAAAAAATACGCAAACTTAACAAAGGAATTAAGGAAATGTCAAATCAGATATAGGTGGGAAAAAGTGGAAGGGTTAACAATCTTCTACAAAGAGCAAAGATGGACAATTAATACAGAAGAAATAGCAAACGAATTTCTAAGAAGACTAATCCAAGACGGGGGGAAAGGAAAAGACCCGGATATAGGCCATAAGGAAAAGAAAAAAAGAAAAAAACGGAATCTCTGGAAAAGACACATTCCGAACCTGAAATGGAGCTGGAACAATTACCAACAGTGAAAGAAGCACCAACCAAAAATATCACAGAGAAGAAAGACTATGCCGACCACTAAAACACAACATGGATAGGGTACTTAAATGTTTCTCAAATAATGTAAATGGGATAAACTCACCAAATAAAAGAAATAAAGTATTCAATGAAATTAAAAAAGGAAATTATGATGTGGTGGCTATTCAAGAATCACATATCTCACAAAAGCACGGGAAATACCTAAACCAACCCGAGATTGGAGGCAATATTTTTCTTCTGCGAAATAAAAAAAAGAGAGGGGTAGCAATTTATATAAAGGAGGGACTATCCTCTAAACTCGCGTTTAAAGATAAAGAGGGCAGAATGGTAGGGGTTTTATTAGACATTCAAAACACAAAACTATTGATATGTAGCATTTACGCACCTAACAACTCAAAATCAAATTTTGCCAGAGAACTCATAGAACATCTAATGAAACAAGAATTTGATAACTTAATGATTCTAGGTGACTTTAATGCTGTGGCAGATAGAAGGTACGACAGAACACAAAATAAAAAGACGAAAGAAGAAAGTAAATCGGGAAATCTACCACAGGTGTTGAAAAATATTCAGAAAGAATTTGACCTCCAGGACACCTGGAGAGTGCACCATGAAGAAGAAAGGGATTATACCTTCTATTCAGCTAGACAAAAAAGCTGGTCTAGAATAGACATGGCATGGACATCGAGATCTTTAACATCTAAAGTAAAATCAATAAAAATTCTAGCCAGAACAATCTCTGACCACTGCCCAATAGAGTTAATAATAAATCAGAAGAAGAAAACTCAAAGATGGAGACTAGAGGACAATCTACTCAAAAAGGAAGAGGACATCACAAAATTCAGAACTCTATTGATGGAGTATTTCGACCTAAATTCGACCCCAGATATCACTACACAAACGCTCTGGGATGCAGGGAAGGCAGTAATGAGGGGGTATTTCATGCAGCACTCAGCCTGGAAGAAAAGGATGAGAAATGCAAAAGAAAAAGGGATAGAAGGAAAATAAGAAAGGCAGAACAACATTCTTTTTCCAAAATGGTTTTGATGCCTGGGTTAAACGATGGTACAAATGTGTACACATTGATGGTGACTATGTTGAATGGTAGATTTGTGTAGAGGCTATGTCGGGCTGTGATCTGTAGCAACTTCTGCTGTTATATGTTCATTCATAACATTTTTATGACACAGGAGGCAAAGCTTTTTGACCCACCCTCATATTTCTTTTCCCTTTGTGAAGCTATAGTCGTACACAGAGATTGAGAGAGAGATTATACATGAGAGAGAGAGAGAGAGAGAGAGAGAGAGAGAGAGAGCGTACAGGCAGCCCCCAAGTTACAAACAAGATAGGGTCTGCAGGTCCATTTTTAAGCTGAATTTTTTTGTAAGTCAGAACAATTCCAGAAAAAGTGCACTTTTTGTAATCTGGCCATATAAGGTGCACATTATCATTCCTGTGTGATTATAAACCCTTTAAAAAAAAACCCAAAGCTTCCAAGCAATGGAAAGTAAAACCTTAGAAATAGATAAACCTTCCCTCCAGGAGCCTCTTCTGTTTATGCTGCCCCAGCATCCTTGGGGTGTAGTTATGCTGTGGAATGAAAGCAGATTGACACCACTTTCACTTCCCTGGTTCATTGCTATGGGATCCTGGGAATGGTGTCAGACATGAGGGATTTTGGAGAAATATGTATAAGAAGAAAAGAGAAAAGGAGCTCGAAGAGACCTATAGAAAAAAAAGGGAAAGGGGTTTGGAGAAACTGAGACAGGAAGAAAAGGGAAAAGGAGTTTGGAGAGATTGAGAGGAAGAAAAGGAAAAAGGGGGTGGAGAAATACAGACGCACTTTAGCTCAGCACTAAGATTTCATGGCAGGGAGAGAGGAAAGAGGATCATTCATAACTATGAATTGTTTGTAAGTTGGATGTTTGTAACTTGGGGACAGCCCGAATAAACAAAAAAGATGGTTGATTGTCCCAAGAAAATATAACCACATCTTTAAAGAGTCCATGCAACAAGTCACCAATGGATAGTTTCTGTGAAATCCACAAATTTACATTGTCCAACAAAGAAAAACTGTGTACATGGGGAAAGAAATACAGCCATTTCTTGTTCTTGTATATAAAACAAGAAAGGATTTCTGCTGTGAAAATTGGGGACCTTACCAATAAGGAACAATTGTGAGGATCAACCTATCTACAGAAAATTCACTTATTCACTTTCACTCTTGTATCAAATTGACTAAGGCTTCATCTACACTGCCAGATAAAATCCAGATTATATGATTTGAACTGGATTATATTAGTCCACACTGCCAAAGCAGATAATCTGGATTTTTTTCTGTCAGTGTAGATGGGGCCTAAAGATCATTCACAGCAAAAAGCTGGTAAGAGGTACCACAAAGAAGAAAACTGAATTATTTGTTTAATTAATTACTCTGTTAGTTATCACTGAAATGTTTGAGACATACTCAATGAAAATATGAAGAGAAAAAACCTCTTTACTGATATAGAAAAAACATTATGTTATGCCATTAAAGTACAATTAATGTTATTTTACAAATCTGAACTGAGTGACCCTCAGTTACAACAAAGCTTGGTGTGCAGTTAGCAATTTTTCTAGTAGCAATAATCCCCAAAGTAAAATAATATGCAGAGGTTATGCTGATCTATTTGGTATCAAAAGACATGATAAAGCTATTGAAAACAAATACAGATATTAAAAACTCCTAATCTCTTTGCCAGCCCTGGCTATATTTTCCCATGCATCTCTTAATGCCTGGAATCTAGTCATCTGCAGCAATTTTCAACTCACTGTTTCTGGATCATTTGTTACATTGTTACCCCCACCCTCACCCTTTCCTGATTCAGATATCCTCCTGAACAAAACATTTCAGGCATGATGAATCTGACATCTTCTGCAGTGAAGACTGAAATGAAGTTTTCTTCAGTATCTCAGTCCTTTCCCAACTCTCTTGATGGCATATTTGTCAGGTTTCTTCATCTGTCTTCTGATGATCTAACCTAACAGCACACTGTTGAAGCTCACTCACTTATCTTCATATGCTTTCATTCTTCTTGAACTAAGATCAGAAATATCTCTTTCATACATGCTGCTGGCTTGTTAAAAACCTTGCTGTTGATCCTAGTGGAGCATTCCCATTCTTATGTTTATTCTCCTAGACAAATACAGGAAAAAGCCCACTTGCTCCCTTTGACCTCTCCCTGGCAACTGACAATTACCTTCCTTAGCCCAAAGGGCTGGGGCATTTGGGACTTCCAGGAGGTACTTTATTTAGAACACATGATCAGCAATCCAGAGCTTTGCAGTTGCCTCCAGGAGTCACAGAGTGTTTATTTATATTATATCAAATTAGAGGAAATGAAGGGGGCATGAGTTTCAGGCAGGAGCAACACTCTGCTCATTATAAACACCCCTAATAGAAATGTTTTTCTGAATGTCAGTGGCACTTTGAGTGTTGGGACTAAATCTCTCAGACAGTCAATCAACACAATGAAGCTCTTTGCCTGAAAGAGATATTGGAGACTTTTGTTGTATAAAAATAATATATTTTATATACTTTTATATTTTATTCCATTGTCTAGCTTATTTTTTGTTTTAGTCTTATTGTTGACATATTTATTTAAATTTATTTAAATTATATTTTTTCAGGCAAAGGAATCAATCTTTTTTGCAGAGGAATCTTAAAATGTGGTTTGGTGGGTGTGGTATAGGGCTTTGGTCCCTGATGCATGGTATTAAAAACACCTAGAGATCATGATCATGTTTGAAAATCTGCCTAATGTTGACACACACATGTGTATATTCTTCAGAGCATTCACATTTCTTATCAATTCTTTGCAGTTCATACTGAAAAACATAAACATACTGTATACATAAATTACCCAATATCTATAGGAATATTTTTAAATTGAATAATACTATAAAAATTGGTTTGTTGAATTTTAGAAGTGTATAGTGGCAAGTGGAAAATTATATTGGACCTTTTCTGCTTGATAGAAAAGTTTTACGTAGCACCTAGTATTTAATGGACACTGGCAAAACAGTTTATATCCTAAGGATAAAGGTTTTTATCACTAATGTTGATGTTGCTGTTTTTTGTTGTTGAGTACATTCAAGTTGTTTCTAACCTATTAGAAGCCTGTAGATTTCTTGGCAAGATTTGTTCATAGAGAGTTTGCCTTCCCCTAAAGCTGAGAGAGTAAGACTTACCCAAGATCATCCAATACACCAAGAAGGAAGGTCTGCTCTCTCATTTCCATATACTGAGTTTGAGATGGATGTGGGACTGAGAGAAGGGCCTCGCCTGAAGATCTCAGGGCCCGGGCAAGTTCGTACAAGGGGGTGCAGTCAACCAAATAGCCTGGACCTGAACTATCTAGTGCTTAAAAGGTCATAACTAGCACTTTGTGTTATGCCTGGAAACAGATTGGCAGCCATTGGAGCTGCTACAACAGAAGGGTTGTCTGATCCCTGTAGCCAACCCTAGTGAGCAACCTGTCTGAAGCTCTTTGGACTAGATGAAGTTTCTGAGCACTCTTTAGAGGCAGCCCCTCATACAGTATGTTACAGTAATTCAGATGGGATATAACAAAGTCATGTATCACTGTGGCCATAGCTGGCTTCTCAAGGAACGGGCACAGTCAGCACACAAGTTTTCATTGTGCAAAGGCCCTCCTGGCCACTACAGATTCCTGGGCCTCCAGATTCAACACGGAGTCCAGGAGGTCCTTTAAACTGCAGATCTGTGTCTTCAGGGAGAGTGTGACCCCATTCAGCAGAGACTGGATCCCTATTCCCTGGTCTGCCTTCTGACTGTCCAGAAGTATCTTTGTCTTGGCTGGATTAAGTTTCAATTTGTTTGCCCTCAACCAGTCCATTACTGATGACAAGCACTGGTTTAGAATCAAGACAGCTTCCTTGGCATTAGGTAGAAAGGAGTAGTAGAGTTGGGTGTCATCTGCATGTAGGTGGCACCGAACTTTAAAACTCCAAATAACCTCTCCCAGCAGTTTCATGTATATGTTATACAGCATGAAGGACAAAACAGATCCCTGAGAAACCCCACAGGTCAACAGCTAGGGGTTTGAACAGGAGTCCCCCAGCATCACCTGCTGGGTATAGCCCTCCAGGAAGGACTGGAGCCACTGTAAAATAGTGCAGTCCAGTCCCATCCTGCGAGATGACCCAGAAGGATAGCATGGTCTATGGTATCAAAACCCACTGAGAGATCCAGGAGAACCAACTGGGACACACTCCCCTTGTTTAGCTTTCTGTGGACGTCATCCACTAAGACAGTGATTCTCAACCTGGGGTCCCCATATGCTTTGACCTACAACTCCCAGAAAACCCAGTCAGTTTACCAGCTGTTAGGATATCTGGGAGTTGAATGCCAAAAACATCTGGGGACACCAGGTTGAGAACCACTGCACTAAGGTGACCAAAGTTGTGTCTTTGTTCCCTAGCCAGGCTTGAAAACAGATTGAAATGGAACTGACTTTGACAGGCTTTCAAGTTTTGGGTAAGTTTTGATTCTTAGGTTTTTGTGTGCCCCCCCCCCCCCCGGTGTTTCTTTAATATCTGTTCATATACACAAAACTTATGGATTACATATGACTTACTAAAAAGAAATGAAATTTTGCACACCCCTGATAACCATACACTTTCCACTTGTGGGTATGCTTGTGTATTGTGTACCTTAGGATACTGCCTTGTACCTGAAAATCCTGTAAAATATGGCTGAAATGAAGATTTGGAAATGTTTCAGAAATGGTTAAAAATTTTTATCAAGAAATGGGAGACCTGATGGGGAAAACCCTATATGGATAAGAATTTTCACAGTTTAGGCCTATTTTGTGCAGAAAAAAAAACAGTACTTTCTGTGCATTCAGAGGCATTTCTCTGTGTAAATATTACATGAAAATAATGGTGCTTCCAATGAAGAAACATTGCTTTTTGTGGAAACAACCCTCCACACCAAATACACCCCCTAATATGATATATTGTTCGTGGTAAATCCCTTTCCTGCACTTGCAATGCTGCTTCCTCCAAAAGAAAATGCTGTTGGGAATGGGAGTGTCTAAAATACCAGAAATGAATGGTGTGAAGAATACATATTTGAAGACTTTATTGCAGTGAGAAGAAAAGTGACAAATTTATTTGTTGCTACTGCTTCCACTGAAAATGAAATTAGAGAATGGCATTGCCAACCTAAGAGCCAGTATGGCAAACTGGTTTGAGCTTTGGACTATGATCATAAAGACCAGGGTTTAAATCTGGTAGCTCATGGAAATCCATTGGGTGACCTTGGACCTTATCATGTTGCATTTTGCCATCAATCACTGGCAAAATGAAAGGTGTGCATGGAACCTCGTGGCGGCCCATGCCCCCATCAGACAGGGGAAAGAATGGCAATGTGCATTGCCGCATTGCCTTTCCCTCATTGGATGGGAAATGTGGGTTGTTCCATCAGAGCTACCTAAAAGATGACTTAGCTCCCGTTGTTGGCAAGGAAGTGTCTTGCAATGCTTCCTCACCACTTTGGCCATCAATGAAGTGGGGCCATGGCCTGCATCATGTGATGCCATTTGACAGGCTCCATGGCCAAAGAGGAACAAGGGGGTAATTTTCCCTTGTGTGATGAGGTGGCTTGTCTAAGTCTTACTGTCTCAGCCTCAGAGGAAGGCAAAGGCAAACCTCCTCTGAACAAATCTTGAAAAGAAAACCCTTAGAGTCACCATAAGTCAGAAATGACTTGAAGGCACATAACTACAAATCCCTAATGCAAAGTCACTTTGACTTTGAGACTGCCCTGGTTTCTCATCATAGCCCAATTTGTTACTCAGCTTTTGTATGAATTAAATCTCCATCACATTTTTGATCCAAATGCACTGACAATTTCTTTTCTTCTAGTATTTTACTGACAAATCTGTTATTTGATATCACTTCAATAGTATGAAATTCTTTTACTTCTTAATGTACCTCAACATCAGAAAAATATGGGAAAAGTCATTGTAGCTCATTGCTCTCAGTCATTTTAAAGCATTTTCCTGAAATTTCGCTTTTAAAAAGTCAGAATTATGCTTTGAAAAATTAAAACAATGCTTGGGGCATTTAGTTTTCAGTCTGTATTCTCTTTCTCAACATTTAGAACATAAGTTCAGTAGGCTTTAGGATACAGCCCCAATGTAATTACAGAAGATACTTTTTAATCATGGTTGTCCCTGAAACAAAATAGTTTAATACTAATGTAAGTTAGATTGAAATTTGTCTGCAACATGTCCACTTTAAACAGCACATTAACCACATGATAAGGCTCAGCCATTTTCAAGTACTACAGTTTCCTTCTATGCTTAAATTACCAGAAGTGGGGAAAAATGACCGTCATCCCTAAATAGGCATCTGCTCAGCTTTACTTATGTGTGGAATATTTTCCACTTATGTCCTTGCTTTATTTAATCTTCAGAGGCAAATGAAAACTGTCTGATCTTTTACTGCATTCAAAATAAATATTGAAAACCTATGTTTTCTTCATGAATTTTATCTCCAGGTACATATCCCCTACATCCAAGATTTTTTTTCTCTAAACATCATCCTAGGCATATATTTGCAGTATCTACCAAGTTGAAAGAAATCAATCCTGAAAGGTTATACTCATATTCAAAATATTTACTCATATAAGACTTGCCTTTCTTATTAGGCATTTCTTTCCACACCCAGATGGTCTAATGATTGTCAAACAGACAAAAGAGACCTGAGTTCAAATCTTTATTTTGCCACAAATAGCATCACATTCAGCTAGATGCTCTGGGTTACTGTCTTAACTTTCATATATGGATAAAAATAAAAAGGTAATATATCTTTATCTTACCATGAACTTCTTGGAGGAAGGGGAGGATATAAATGTCATGGTGATTATGGCAAATATAGTTATTATTTTGCTTTAAAAAATGGAGAAATTGATAGCCTCAAATAATTTACACAGGACTTAAAGATTGGAAATGCATTATAGAACTTCTGCAAGGAAAAAAAAAGGGCATGACCTGAAAAGTTATGGTTTTGACCATTAGTAAGATTTTGTTTGTAGAAAGAAAATAGCAATGTAGTTTGAGAGATAGGTACGATTATACCTTGTCTCAAAAAGAAAGTCAGAAAATATTTTCTTTCATTCTTTTTTTCTTTTTTAATTAAATATTTGTAATTTTGTATTTGAAAAAAAATTCTTAATAAAAAGTTTACCATTTTAAAAACTCACTGGCAATCCGTCAATCCAGAAACAATGAAAAGTCTTTGCAAATTCTTAGCAGGCTAAAGTACTTTCTAGCCTGTTAGCATTACCACGTAAATGCTAACAGGCTAGAATGCTTCTTTACTGTAACCCAAGCCTGTCTGTTACTTAAATTCTACAGAAATTATTTAAAGCACAGCTCTGCACAGAGCTACTGATTTGCTTCAAGGACCAGTCAACAATCAGGACCCAGTTAGATCCAATCTGGATCTCAAATCAAAGTCAAGATTTACAAATTCAGATAATCAGTCTTCTTCATTGCTCCACCTACAGACCTATGCTTCCTTCACCCCATCTCTTCCATAGTGTCCATTCCAGCCTCATATGGCCCATGTACATTGACACTATAATGCAGTCTGAATCGAATTTGAGACTGCAGTGGCCAGAAAACATACACAGCCAATGTGTGCCTCAGCATGCATCTCAAGGTATAGCAACACATTTTAAAAACTGTCAAGTTAGTCTGAGTAACAAGGGAAAAAGCTCTGCAGGAAATGCCAGTTTATCACAGATCCAGAGCAAAATCGACTTCTCTACTGTAGCCATTTGCTCTTGCTGAAGCACAGCGTAGAATCCCAAATAGGGGCTGCATGGGGCTATTTAAACTCATGGGAGGTAATTGATTACCACAGTTGCTGTCACTTTCTCTTTTTAAAAAATTATCTATGCTTCTAGTACATTGATGAGCATCTCTCCCAGAAATGGGGGGCAGGGGTGACTCTTCATAGTAGTGTGAGGTCAGATTCTATGCTCAATGTAATCACTGTTCTGGCCTTAACCTTGTTCTAAACTGATCATCCGCAAAGTGAGACTGGTTCTTGTAAAACCAGTTCCAAATTGGATTATAGTGTCAGTGTAGAAGATACCTTATTGTGAAGGAAATTATTTTCTTCTGTCCTGGGAATCTTGACCCTGCTGTTTTAGTGTTGGGTTTTTTTTTCCTTTGTGTCTTCTTGTATCCCCCCATCTCCTGTTAAAGTACTTGAGCAGGCTGTTGATACTGTGATGGCCTGGCAATTTACTCCTGCTCTTTTCCTGTTTACAGTGAACCCATATAAAAATGGGCTGATCTGCTTCCAACTTTGTACCAAGACTCTGTGGTGAGTAAAAATTTTTGTTTTCCATTTCAATGATGGTTGTTTGGCCTACTGTGTCTCTGAGTGTCAGGCTCAAACAGCAATGTTCTGAGACTGGCAGGACAGTTGTTCCCATGATTGCCAAAACGTAGCCCTTACTAGTCTTACTGCAGTGAAGACAAACTAAGTTTATCGGTCCTTAGAGGCACCATATGGATTCATAGAAGGACAAATATGAGGTGGAGTTGTTTTGCAAATTAGGAAATTGCCTTGTTGGCAGAAAAACAAAGACAAGACAGTGGCAGCATTGTAGCCAATGACGTTAATCTGAGGCATGATTAATGGTAATTTAAAACTTTTCTCAATATTCTGCCTTAATGACTTGAAACATAGTAGGCATTGGTAATTTTTGGTTGTGTATTTTATTGGACTATATTTAATATATGCATTTTATTGAATGTATTTTATTGTGATGTATTTTAACTGTGTTGTGCCCCACCTTAGGCCATGAAAAAGAGGTGAGTAATTTTAAAAAATCTTATTTATTATTATACTGTAATTATAAAGTTTAAAATGTATCAAATTGGGAGTAGAAATCAGATACTTGTTAGCTAGGATCAGTTTATGTGAGTTTGGAGAACAGATTTATTCATGAAATGCATAGACACTCATAAACATATTAGTACCAAAAGTAACAAATGTACAAGATAGGCAAAGATTAACATAAAATATTAAATAACAAAAAAACCCATTGTTAATTAAAAGACAGAGATGCAGAGAGACCAAATTCAGATGACAATCAATGCATACTAAAACCCTCAACAACCTGCTAACATATAAATAAAAAATGAATGAAGAGATGTTACCTGGGAAAAGAGGTGACTGTAGTTGAATCTCACATCACCTTTAGTGTTGACACAGTATTTCTACAAAACAGGAGGGGAGCAGGCTATGTTACAGAATATAGGAGAGTCCATATGAGGTACAGCTCTTTGTCCTCTCAAACTTACTGCTCAATACAGCAGGTCAGCATTGGTCAATAGAGCTGTGCACAGATCCATTTTTCAAAACGGGCTCCAGCTGATTTGGCTCTTCCAGACAGTTGTAATGGCATGGGCACCACCGCCATTTTTTCGGTCACAACAGACCTTGCAGCTGCTGACCAACAGCTACTTTTGGTTTCATTTGGCTACACATTGAGTGCAGACAGGGAGCTACGCACCTGCATGAAGGTTTCCCTGCCTGTTGAGAACAGAAGAAAGCCATGATGTGTCTTTTAGCCAAGATGGGCCTCCATTTTTCTGTTGAAAGGACCTCCATTTTTCTGTTGCAAGCAGGTTTCTGAGAGAGACAGATCATGCTCCAGTCTGCTGGTGATCTAAATTCTCAGTGCAGTTTGTATCTCTGCATGGCTTGGCTTGCTTTTTGACTCAAATAGCAATAAATGTTTATTTTGTACACATTTAAGAAACTGCCACCAATGGTGGCCTTCACATAACACAAGCTTCAAATGTGGGGTAGAGGTAACTTACCATTTCTAAAAAATGACGAGGTAATTTATATATTTTTTAAAGAATTACTAATGCTCTTTCAGATTGTTTGGCTTCCACTGAAATAAGTGTTTAAAAAGGGTGCCTTAACTCTGCTTCATTGAAAGGATGTTGAGGGCAAATGATCACAGAAAGAATGGTTTCTTAAGTCTGATGCCTTAACCCAGGCCTAATTGAAGGATATGAGGAGAAACAATCCCAGAAAAAGTGATTTCTTATGACTGGTGCCCTAAAAATGAGGGAAAGGGGAGCTGCCAATGGGCAGGATCTTTCAGCTGCCTGATTGAAAAATGGAATTTTGCCTGCCCAAATTCAAGAGGCTCCTGAAAAACGGATCAGAGGGCCCAACAAAATCCTGATACCAAACACTGCATGGGTTTTAGTCCAATTGCACACTCCTATTGGGGAGGCTGATTTTTTTTCCTGCCTAATGGGAGAGCTAGATCTGGATGAAACTGACTTGGAGGCACATATCAGTCATAACAACAACTACAAACCTCAAAGATTAGCCATTTTAATGTCAAGGGTTGCGTATTGAACATTTTGTTTTCCTCATCTTTTAAACTACAGGAACCCTGTCCTACTTGAAGGGAAGGTCAACATTTGCCCATTGATACATCAAAGGAGTGGTTGTATGGAATGATTGCATTACTTCAGAAGCAAACTGGATTTCTTTATCACTTTTGCAGGGTTTTTAATTTTCTCGTTGAAAGTATGTTTATTTATTTGTTTTACCCCTTTGCATAAATGGCATGTTTGCTCTATTATTTCTGCATTTCTGCTATGAATTTCCCCCTCTCAAAATGTAGAAACAAACAGAACCTTCAGTGTGCTTTCAAAATGCCTTGGCAGCCTTTTGCTCCCCGCCTATCACCCTCATAGACAAACCATTCAGTAACTCCAGTAGTATCTTACGGTCAAGGGCAAAGCTAATTCCCAGTAAAAACAAACAGATTTCATTTCCAAAAGAGATGTAGAAAGCTACAAAGATTGTGTTGCTCTGAACCAGCAAAGATGATTTGCTTTCAGAATCAAGTTTCCATTTCTGAAAATGTTGAGAACTGGAAGAAAATCTGGAAGCCAGTACCTAGAAGAGTGTACAAGGAGATGCTGCTTTGACATCTTTTTCTGTATCTTTATTAATGTCATAATTATCATGATTACTGTCATCGGCGTCATCATCATCATCATCATCATCATCATCATCATCATTATCATCATCATCATCATCATCCTCTCTGGTAGCAGTAGTAGTAATATGCGGTAGCAATATGATTGATGGTACAGATTCATTGTGCAAAACTGTTCTAAATACATTTTATACATATAGTCTGAAGGTAAAATATATACAATATTTTAACAATTTTGTGTTCAAAAAAATTTGTGTGCATTAGACCAGCAGGAAGCAAAAATATCACTATCTCAGCCACCTATATGGACAATTTTGAAGTATTTCAGAGTCTGGAATTCCAGTTAAGACTTTCCCAACTTATATAATCCTTTCCTTTCACCAAGGATTTTGAATCACTGTACATTATGTTCCACACAATCTTGCAAGGTAGGTTAGATATATAGATAGTGATTTACTCAAAGATTGCCACTTAGCTCAGGAGCTGAGCAGGAATTTCATGAAGGCTGCTTCTACACAGCCATTTAATCCCAGTCAGACCATGGATTAAAGAAAACCAAGCACCACACAAACTAGTTGGAAGCTAGAATGATCATCACAAAGATCTGCTGAGGGTAGATTGATTCAATCCAAGGAATAATATTTTTCTGCCTCCTCCAGTGAGATGCATTAAAATAAGCAGCCTATTTGATGAAAATCAGTGCTAGCACAACTCAAGACAAAACAAGAAAAGGAAAGTGAGAGTCCTCATAGGAATGCTGCAGTTTTCTCTTGAGTGTATGTGTGTGTTTGTTTATATTCTGGCCCAGTTGTGTATCTAGTTTCTTACCTAATTTTGTTACAAGTACTACCATAATGTATCCTTAACAAAATAATTAAGACATGGGACAATTCAATTAAAATCTAGATAGTAGAGACAAACAAAAGGAGAATTGCCAGTTCAGTATTTTACTCCTTGGAAGGAAATGGAGGATGGGGAGCCCCTAGGTTATCGGGTTATTTTGAGGCCTGTAAATTAACGAAATTGATAGAATTAGTTCTTGATTATTCAAAATGATGGGCCAGAATCGAGAAAATGATAAATGGTTGGAGCCATTGCCTGTGTCTGGAGAGTAGGGTAGACAATAAGATTTTAAAAGAAATTAAAGGAGGTCCAATGATCTTCTCTATGAAATGTTGGAAAAATGGCAAAATAAATTCCCAATAGTTAAAACAGATATAATCCCAATAGGGATAATAAAAATGAACAAATATTTGGCAAAATGATGAAAAATTTAAAGCAAAGTGGAATGAGGTTGATTGGTGACCTCTTAAACACAGATGGGACAATTAAAATTGAGATATGATAAAAGACAAGTGTGGACAAAGCAATTGACTCTTCTGGAATGGTTTGAAACAGAGGTTTATAGGGTGGAGGAGAAAGGAAGGTCCAGAAACAGATTTTGACCAGATATTAAAATGGAAATTAGAGAACGAGAAAGGCTTGATGGATTTCATTTTATCAGAAAATAGTTGAAAAACAATATGAATTGAAACAAACATTAGCTGAGATATGGAAAAAGGATTTAAACACCAATGAGTTGGGCATTGAATATTGAATTAATTCAATTTTTAAAAAATTAGACATATTAGGACCAGAGAAACACAACAGAAAATATTGACCAAATGGTACAGAACCCACTTGAATTAGCCCATATAACTAAATCCTAGTCAAAACTATGTTGGCACAAATGTGGTAAAATTGGTGAGACTGTGACAAGATATGCACATTTTATAATAAAATAAAGAGATGCAGAAACTATTAGGGCAAAAATAGAGTTGAATAAAAGGGTATTTTTATTCAGAAAATTGAGAGCAAGAGCAACACTAACAAATGGGCAGATATCATAAAATATATGATAGAAGTGGCCCAAGCAAGAGTAGTCTTGGGCTGGAAAGAGCAGGAAAAATGGGAATTAAATATGGTTTGAATATTTAGCAGACTGTAAGCTCCAGAATTATATTTTTGAAAGGAGGATGAAATACACAACAGGCTGTAAGAAGAATTGGGACTCGAAATGGGGAACTCTGATAGCTTTTTTTTGTGTCAGAAGCAACTTGGGAAACTGCAAGTCACTTCTGGTGTGAGAGAATTGGCCATCTGCAAGGACGTTGCCCAGGGGATGCCCGAATGTTTTGCCATCTTGTGTGAGGCTGCTCTCATGTCCCTGCATGGGGACAGGCGGGAGCTCATCCCCACTCCCTGGATTCAAACTGCCGACCTTTCAGTCAGCAGTCCTGCCAACACAAGGATTTAGCCCATTGCGCCACCAGATGCTCCACACTGATAGCTAGAGTAAAAGGAAAAAAGAAAATCTAAAGAACTAAATCACACTCTCTTTATGATCAATTAATTCAAATAATACTCAGATTGAAGATACAACTGTTCCCAGTGTGTGGGGGGCAAATGAGGAGGGGGGGGGGAACCGGTGGACACAAGTGATTGATAAGGGTAGAATTGGGATTGGTAAGGTTAAGTAAATAAGATACATTATACTGAGTGAAAATGTAATTGGAATTTCATTATTGTGATTTGTATTACTTTAATTGTGTCTACAATTACTTAACTAAAAGAAATTAAAATTGTGTATCGAGTTTTGTTCTTGGAATGCTTCAGTATTAGTTCTGTCCACACAAGTGCTCCACATGTTGCTTTTGGATTCCTGGTCTGCATTGTTCATAAACTGATGGATTTCAGCATATTTTATAGCTTGATCTGGAATTGGCACTGATCTGGAATTGATCTGGTTTGGCACTTACAAATTAACCTTCCAGTTCAAAGCATTGGAGCCCATCCTTAGAATACCTTCAGAATACCTTCAGATATATGAGAAAGCATTTTCAACTAATCTCCTGCATTGAGCTTAAGAGCCCCATAGAAGCCTGGAGCGTTTTCACTCTTGGATATAGCATCGAAAAGGAGGAGGAAGAGTGTGCCTCCCTGTGTGCAAAATGCGGAGCGAGGAATGGGTGGAAGGAAAAGAGGGAGGAAATAACACTTTCAAACCAGGAACAGATTTCTTTATTCAGAGGCTGATGGCCATCTGTTAGGAGTGATTGGTGCTATGATTTCTGTTCCTTGTTGATAAATGTCATTTCCTAATTGGTTCTGTCATAAAAACATGGCAAAACTTTATTACACTATCAAAACTTTTTCTTTGCGCAAGGGACATCATCCTATTAAAAAAAAACACATTATGGTTTGTAGAGTCTCTGTCAACCAATTTAACAAAGTTTCAGCCACAAAAACAAAGTTTCTGAAATAGAACAATGACTTTCGAAGTAAAGACAACCCAATGAAACAGGAAATGATACTTTTGTTGCATGAGAAAACCAGCCCCGGGTCCTTGGGATGTCTAGTTTATTTGGGCTAGATCACTGCTCACTGAAGTCTCCTTTTTTCTCTTTGTTTGCACTAACCCAATGAAAGGCAAAGAGCACTCCTTAGATGTCTTGCCATTGTCTTCCTCTGAAGGTCTGTATGATGTGCCATGGCAACCAGGGGTAGATTACCTCTGGCCATGACTTACCGGGGAGCCTGGCTTGTTAAAGGTAATTTGGAAAACTATGTCTCTCCATGTTTTTTCCTATGTGTTCCTATTTGGCCTATATGTTGTGTTAACCTAATGTTTTATGCTCCTGAGATCCCCATTCCTTCCCTTTGGGGAAAACCGTGTTCCTGAACCCAAAGATGTCTTGCATCCCACACAATTGTATAGCCTGGGGAAAAGAAACTAAGCTGGAAACTTCCTCATCAAGTTCCCAGTTTCACCTCTCTCTTTTTTGGACTTTACCTGGACATTGCAACACAACACTATTCAGGTAGGGGAAATCATCTCCCTTGCCCCTTGGGGAAAGAGCAATTCACCACTCTGTGTCTTTGAGGAACATGACCGCTGGCGTCGGAAGGAATCTGAATGTCTACAGCCAAACCCTAACCTCTGTCTTTTTGCATGATTATGTCAGAATATGATGTTTTGTTTCTCTGGAATCTGGGACCGCCAGATCAGCCCCCTCAATGGGCCAGATCATGTCCATCCCATAGAACAATAGCCTTCCTGGGTAGGGCCAGAGATGCCCTCAATCACTTTGTTATTTTTCCTGTTCAATAAAAGGAACCTCATTTATCGACACTTAATCATCCCTTGTCCCAGCCCACACCAGCCAGTGAGCCAAGCCCCTCTCTATAATTCTCAGAATTAGATGCTTGGCTGCAGTCTATGCCAGCTTGTGTATAAAAAGGTCTGTGAAACTGTATTCTGTATGCTATCTACTTTGTGAATGAATCACTAGCTAGGATCTTATCTGCAGATAATAAAATCTTCCTTGGCTGAAAATCACCTTCTCTCCTTGTTTGCTGGCTCATTTCAATTGAGGCTAATCTGTATGCTCATCACAGCAGGGACTCACAATGGGCAGCTCAGGCTGATAATTTGCCTGGGTTTCTGCCAACAGAATTCTCCCTGGTCTCACTGCCAGGGGTTGCCTCCTAAAATGGGGCCAACATTTTGGCTACCCCAGATGGAACCCTGTTTAAGGGTTCTGGCACCCAAAACAGCTGCTTGGTCCAAGGATTGGCAGAGATCTTGTTCAGGTCCTGACAGATTTGGCTTTGAGCGCTCAAGGGGCCCCTTGCCTGCCCCACATCTGGATGAACTCTTATGACTGGACCCCTTCCTCTGCGGATCCTGACACAAAGGAGCTCTGAAATATCAAAGAGAAGGACAGCCTACAAGGAAAAAGGGATACGCATGCTTTTGCTTAGGGGGGAAATCAAAAAAGCGGTCACAGAAGCTTTGGGTCAGGGAGACACAGAGGTTCCTAGGTAAGCTTGGGCTTTGGGTCAGGGAGACTTAGAGGTTCCTGCGCACTCTAACACCACAGTTTAGAATTGAAATCTAGCTCAGTTGTGCACATTCGCAGGTCTTTTGATCAGAGGGAAGCAGACGTGGTGTTTGCTGTCTGTTTTCTCTACAGATCTTTGGATAACTGACCACCTAGTTTATTACAAGTGGTAACTTTGGGCTAGCCAACAGTGACCGGTGCATCTAGGATCCCTTAATCAGCCAGAGAGGATAAGTCAAACATTCTTAGATTTGGTGAGCTAACAGTGGTAAATGTGTTCTACTACTGTAGCAAATTTCATTAGGATAGCTCAAAAAATGAGGGAGAGAGAAACCCCTCAATTTCCTCCCTTGACGATAATGTTTTCCTTCATGCGCATGCGCATCCGCCATTAACAAGGTACATACAAAGAAGTTTCAGAAAGTTTTGAACTTTTTGCCTTCAAAATTCAGAAATGACTTTAGAAATGAAGCGCCAGTGCCCCTTACTTTCGAAGCAAGTTTTGAACCATTTTTTTCATGGATTGCACATGCCAAGTAGTTAAATAGGTTATCTATCAAGCTCAAGCAATGTTCAGAGAAACAAACAAAAGCAGCCACACAGTGATTTAATCTCATGATACTGCAACAGAGGTGAATTTCTCTTGAGATGCTTGGAACCTTGTCTTTATAGCTCCTTTTACTGTTGACAGCAATGTATAGATTATGCATGCCTCTCTCCCTCTTTTACCTATAATCTGTCATTTATCTAATCTTTATGTATTCCCAATATCCTGCTTTATATATGTTCTGCATCAATCAAAAGAAGGAAAGAAAAGCTGATTGCACTGTAAGCATCAAGCAGCAAGCTTATCTGTCTCCTACTTTCCTGTAGATTTCCTTATTTCAGCAAAATTTCCTCCAGAGACTCCCAGGAGTATAGCTTCAAAGCATTGTATGTGCAATGGAGAGAGCTCATGGACTAGCATGGGAGAAAGGTACTGAATGTACATGGGGTTAAGGTCTACAGCTCGGCAGGCTATTTCCTGCTATTGGGCTGTATTGAAGGAGTTTGTGTTGTTGTACTGCAACCAGCAGGGAATATTGTGTTGTTTTTCAAAGAATTGCTAAACCAGATGTTGAACGGAAGTTGAGCCGGAGGTTTTACCTTACTACAGACGGGCAAACTCCTTTCCAATGAATGATAGTGTCTTTTTTCACTCTATTCATTTAGAAAAATACTGCTGTTAAGCTTACAATAGAGATCTATTTGATGAAATAGAAACCCTTGTGATATTTTGCAGTAGCTCAATATAGCTCTGAGATATAGAGAAATTAATTCATCAAAACTCAGTGTGGTATAATTAAATAATCAATAAGTGTGTTCTTTCTTGATAAACATTAAAGGAACCATGATGTGCTTCAGGATACAAAGCAAAAGGGGAAATTTAGATTTGGATACCCAAAAAACAAGAGTTTCCCATATTATAAGATAATCATTGCCTAATCTACAATGAAGACAAAGCATTATGTTTTAAAGAAATTGAAAAATTAAGGAATATGTCCAACCCTATTAATTGTTCAGAAACTAGGATAAACAATTAACTTTTTGGATTGCTGTGAGCTTTATTTATTAACTTTTTATTTGTGTCATAAAAATAACAGTGAAAAACTTTTTGCTGCTAATAATTATCTGTATGTGTGAGAGTGGATATTTTAACATAATGGCAAGGACATAACCAGACCATCAGTATTGTTTTATTAATTTTTCACAGTAAGTGGTTAACTGGTGTGTATATATTTATTATATACAATACTGTGATCTTCCCAAAGAGGGCACTAGTATTCCACAAAAAACCCCAACCAGCACCATGGAGACTTAATACCAGGGACTCTGAAGTTTCAAAAGAGGAATCTGTTTTAGCACATCTACCCCAGGAAAAGAGGAATTATTGCACTTAATTAAAGTTCATTGCCACCATATGTGACCCCACCTCTCCCATTTGGCATTATTAATGATATGAAAACTGAAGGCTTAATAAGATGATTTTAAAAAAGGTTTAATAGTTACTACTGCAATAAGTATCTTTGTCTTGTCTAGAAAGAGCAGTTTGCCCAAACAGAAATTTTATTTTCTTTCTGTTGCTGTTCATGCTGTTAAGTGAAATGTGAGGAAATAATGAACATCAGTAAAGATTTTTATCAGTGAGCAAACTTGTCCAGTTCTGAGAGCAAAAGTAATACGCATATGTTTCCTCTAAAGGGTTCAAAGGTGTGCAGTGAATACATGTTCATTGCACACATTTGAATCCTTTAGAGGAAGCTTATGAGTGTGAATGTGTGTGCACATGCATGTGCATGAGAGAGATATGGGACAAGCTGGACAAACTTACATGTTCAAAGAAGGGCAACCAAAATGGTAAAAAGGTCTGAAAGCCAAGACCTATGAGGAGTGACTTAAATTGCTGGGTAGATTTAGCTTGGAAAAGAGAAGATTGAAAGGGGACATGATAGGTATATTTGAAAGGATGTCACATTGAGGAGGGGGCAAGCTTATTTTCTGCTTCTCTGGAGACTGCACACAGAGCAATGGATTCAAATTGCAGAAAAAATGATTCCATCTAAACTTTAGGAAGAACATCCTGACAATAAGAGCTGTTTGACAGTGGAATATGCTGCCTGGGACCTTGGTGGAATCTCTTTTTCTGTGAGTTTTTAAACAGGTTGGATGGCCATCTGCCAGGGGTGCTTTATTTGTGTGTTCCTACATGGCAAAATGGTGTTGGACTGAATGGTCCTTGTGGTCTCTTGCAACTCTAGGATTGTATGAGTCTATGTATAAAAGTAGTTCCTGTCCCATTCATTGGGCTGCATATGAATACAAATTCCATGTGCCTGTGATTTCTACGCATGCAGGAATACACGTACCAAGACTCTGAACTTCACAAAAGAACTTGTGTATGTGTTTGTGTGTGTGTGTGGGGGGGGGGGGGTAAGAGTGTGTGTGCATGATTATGAGTGTGAATGCATGATGCCCACATGTGTCCTACAACACCAAATGCGGCCCTCTAAGTCAAAAGAAGTGTGTACTCCTGGACTATTCACTCTCATGGATGCACTAACATTGATGATTAACCCTCACATCTAGCAGGGAAAGAATTAGAACTTGATTGTTAATTACATCCAACACTAATGGAAATTCTATTTATTCATCAGGCCTTTTTCCACTTAGAACTAACAATGGACATAAGATGGTATCTGCTGCTAGGAGTTCCCTCCATGTTTTACTATATGTTTACTGTTGATCTGAAGATTGCTGGAGCATAGATTTATTTTATTATTGTTTAAACAAGAAAATGCCTTAAATCTATAAAATGATAATATAATAACTGTTGTCCACATTGTAGCAAAACTATGAACAGCTATGTTAGAGATGAAGCAATCTACCTAAGATGGCATCAGTGATGCATGATACAAATGATGGTGGTGGTGGTGGTGGTGGTGGTGGTGATAATGCAATTAATGATGCCAGAACTGTTTCCATAGTGGAAAGGCAATATTTAAGCTCCACGTCAGTCACCAAAATGTCCTCTTTTCTAATCTAGAGTCCTAAATGTTATGGAATCATGGACATGTAGTTTTTCTGCCAAACTAATGCTGGCAGTTAAAGTGGCAAACTGCATTAATACTACCGTGCAGATGCACTTTTAATCTTTTAAATCCTTGTATGGCAATGAAATATAGAGAAGGCACAATTTCTCCTGTTGTAACGTTTCATTATAATGCCCATAGAACTAAAGGAGAAGATCAATTGGCCCCCTCTCTGCTTTCTTTCTATCAGCATGCAGAGATTTGTTTAGGCAGAGCTTTGGTTCTTATTTCATTTAGGTAGAACAGAGCTGGCCAGCCCATTGGCAGTTTGCAGGAGCTTTCATCTTACACACCTGTGGCCAATGGGTGGCTCAGGGCTATGCCTCATTTCATTCAGCAAATTGTTAAGAAATTCCCTAGGATAAAAAGGTATTGTTTATCTATTAATACAACATCTGATGCTAGTGTGGCTTACCTCTTTACCTTCTTTTCTCTGGACAACTATGTCATAGAACTCGAAAGAGCAGTGATTCTATTCATCTCTTCTAATCAATGTTTACTTACTCAGGTTTTGACTTCTGTCTCCTCTTGAGTACAACCTCACTATGCAGCTCCTTTGGGCACTAGGTTTAGTGGAAATGTGAGAGGTACAATCACCTGATCAATCAATATGGCTCCTTACACTCCCAAAGAACTATTAAAAGTTTAAGAGCTCTGAACCTTTTGCCACGTCCACTTCCAATTTCAGTTCCTCCACACAATCTAAGTAGCCTATTAAAGAAGTTAGAAATAGTGTGGTAATGTTCTCCAGTGGCTTATCCTTCACTATTTTGACACTCTCCATAGGTTTTTCCATGCTGAGTTATGAAGTGACATGGAATAAAAGCCCACACACATAAGTCCTCAAAATAGTCAACACACAACCTGTCACATCTGTGGCACATTGTTGATCTACAGTCAACAGTAATTCACATGTACTGTTAAACATGTATGGACCAGTTGCTAAACTGCATATTCACTCAGTCATTCACATATGTAGTGGAGTACATATGTGTATATATGGGGTTTTATGTGAGAAACCAGTGCACCCAAAGAAGGACACTTCTTTACCCAAAATGCATGTGATAGTTTCTGATGTTATAGTATTCTTGCATTTTGATGACAGGTTGGTAGAAAATATAGAATGTTTTGTGTAAATGCTTTTAAAAATTATAAACCGTCCACTAAATTACTGACGTTACTATGTATATGCAGGAGTATATCTAAGAGTGTTCAGTAGAGATTTGTATAGGATTATATTCTCTGGAAATGTTATAACTTTAGTCTAAATCATAAAAATATAAGTAGCTCAGCTGAGCAGATATTTTCTTTAAAAATACCCCTATCCATTAAAATCACTACTGTCAAGCTTTAAAACCAGAGAAAAGGGTTAATTAATGTCAAAACTATTTGATGAGGCACATTTGACTGAACATGCTTAGTATGAAAACACGTTGAGTGTAACATGAGAACGTAGTTCTTGTAATGAAACCTGGGAAGGAAAGTAATGGCATCTTCTTGACCATTCTAGTTAAGGCCAACAATGTTACCAATGTTTTTGTTACTACTATACACATACGTTTGTTCACACTGGGTCTTTCCTGTGGCAACACTATTGTAGTGACTTGGAATGAAGTTAAAATAGTTACTATGGCTGTACAAATTATCGTTAGTCCCCTTAAGTTGGATCAAATTCATTAAATTTGTATTTACGATACAATATCCTACACGTGGATGTGACCCACTCCAAAAACTTAAGAATCAAAACTTAACGAATACTTTTTCATTTGCATTTTGTAAACCTCAGAAGCCTCCCAAAGTCAGTTTCATTTTCAGCACAAGAAAGCAAAGCAAAACCAAAAAGGCTGGCATTCCTCTTTAAATCAATAGCCTCTCACCATTATGAGAGGGAAGCACCAGGGAGAAAGCAGAGTTTACTGTGAAAAGAGACTGAGAAAGCACAGAATTCTGGGAAATGTAGTTTGGGAAGGCAAGGAACCCTATGCCAGAGAATTCAAAAGACCCTGTCCTAAACTACATTTCTCAGAATTCTGCTCAGCATCAGAAAGCCCCAATCAGGATAGGGTAGTGTTATGCCCCAGGGCATGGTATATGCATCTGCCATACTGTGTTTGATTTATAGTTTGGCCCTCTTGGCTTTCTGTACTCTTAGTTATGATGCAATAGCTCCTCCCTTCTCTCTCTGGCCTGTACTTCTTCTGAAGAGAACATGGCTGCCCAGCCTCTGGGAAACTATCCTTTTTTTCACCTGCTGTAGTGTGATGTTTAACAAGATTTGCCCAGAATAAAGGACCTGGAACCTTGTTTTGAGTCTTTGCAGCTGAGTTGACAATATCTGACAAAATTTCTGGTGTAAATACTGGTCAAATGAGATTACTACAGACACTCCCACGGCCTCACACTTGTAGCCAGGTTATTGAGTCAGAATAGGGAGAGATTTGTCTCTCCATAGCAGCAGCTAGTCAGAGTTCCAGTAAATTAATGAATGTGCAAAGGGGAGGACTGATTGATACTTCTAGTAAGTAAATGTCTGTTCTGGGTTGGGAAGAAATCCCTAAATGGAAGTTTGATTGGTTAATATGAAAGGTATTCAATGAGATAGCTGTGTGGCTTTTTTAAAAAGAACTTTTTGTCATTTTTTTTTTTAAAATCCCTAAAATCAGTAGATGTATGAATATTTCAGAAAGTTGGGTAAAATAGTCCTCTGTTACCTTGTGTCATTTTATAGAAAATTCAAGGAGATAGCTCTTATAATTTTCATTTTTAAAATGTTGTTTATAAAAACTTTGAAAATTCCTCAAAAATTATAGATAAGTGAAACATTTTGAAACATGTTGGACTAAGAGTGGCAAATGTGTTCTACCATTGTAGCCAGTTTTACCCCAATGGCTGAGGAAGAAAGGAGCCCCTGAAATTTCCCCACTTGCACAATTACTACAGTAGAGTCTCGCTTATCTAACATAAACGGGCCGGCAGAACGTTGGATAAACGAATATGTTGGATAATAAAGAGAGATAAGGAAAAGCCTATTAAACATTAAATTAGGTTATGATTTAACAAATTAAGCACCAAAACATCATGTTATACAACAAATTTGACAGAAAAAGTAGTTCAATATGCAGTAATTACTGTATTTATGAATTCAGCACCAAAATATCATGATGTATTGAAAACATTGACTACAAAAATGCATTGGATAATCCAGAATGTTGGATAAGCGAGTGTTGGATAAGTGAGACTCTACTGTATAAGGAAAAAGTAATAAAATTTCATTCCTCTTGTTATAGTAACAAAATTTTCACAAAGAATACTTTAGTAACACTTTAGAAATGAAACGCTGGTGCCCACTAATTTTGTAATGAGTTTTGAAACATTTTTTCATCGTTCATCCAATTCTGATAGTTACATCACTAATATTTTTAAGCTACCTTTCAGATATATTTGTGGAAGCATTTTGACTTCTCCAGTTTTTAAAATCTCATTTTTATTTCTGCTAAAAATATTGATGCATATTCTAGTAATTTTATCTGGATTTAGTTTCCTGTAAATGTCCTTGGGAATCCCTGTTAAGGCTGATAGGTGATCTAGGAATGAATGAATAAATGAATTGGCAATCTATTCTTGCCCTCATATCTCCCTCCCCCAATGCCCTCATTTTTAAAATCAGGTCACCCCCCCCCCACACACACACACACACACAGCTGAAAAGTGGGATGACAGACTATTAATTTTGGATTGTCTCTCAAAAACTGGGATGTTTGAAACTATCTGCTATTGTCATTGTTTTAAGCTGTATTCTGAAGAACTCTGGGCTTCCTTGGTGGTGTCATAGGTATAGTTTTAGGAACAGGAAAAAGGATGTGACTATTGTAAATGGAGACAAATACATGACCAGCAAGAGTTTATAAAAGATGGCTTTGCCAATCAATTTTAAACTTCTGAAGTCCAGAACGTATGTGCAACTACCAAGGAAAGATTATCAACTTAAAAAAAAACAAACAAGCACATACATACACATGCTTTTTCCTTCATTTTATCTGGTGAAGCCTAATGAAGCCCAGTATCCTTGATCAGCTTGCCACACAGCAGTTGTCAGCCCTAGAACATGTCCCTCTGCTTCAATGCAAGATTGGTGAGTCTTTATGTTAGATATGTATGGACATTTTGCTGAGGTAGAAATGAATCTCTAGATGTTTCAAAAACCACTATATGTTGAGCCTGTCAGTTCCATCTATTGACATTGAGATATTCTTCCTGTAAGATGTACAATTGCATCTGACACAAAACTATTTATAGGCTAAGACTTCAAAATCGGAAATTTAAGAGTTTCACACGTGTGTAGGATTTATTCTTTTTTTCCCTTTGGAATATGCGTTTGGTGCTACTGGTCTTTATTTCCCCCAGACTTGGCAGGCATTCAAGCTATTCAAGTTTGGCCTTTGCTGAACATTTCAGAGAAAGTGGTGGCAAGGGTTAATATTATACCTGCCACAACATTCCCCACCAATTCCCTGGGGATATCTCAATGGTTTTCCACTGCCACTGGAAATAATGACTCACAGATGCAGGAACTTGTGCTAACACTCGATATTCCCGTGTCAAATGAACCTGTGTCACCACTGCACACTTACAATTAGCTAACACCATACACTGTGTTGGACCCCCAGTTAAAGATTTTAACCGCAAAACCATGTTTTTGCTTTTGGTGTTTCAGAAAAAGTTTTATCTTTCTTTCAAGAAAGCAAAACCTCATGAAAAGTGTTCCTTGGTGAGCAATAATACATTTAACTAGAAAACTTGGGCCATATGTTTGTGAAAATCAAGAAACTGATATGATCAGTGGGATGCCTCAATTCAGTAGCGGTTTCACACCCAATTTTAAAGTGGAAATTATAATCTCTCTGGGTTTTAAAGTGGAAATTCCATCCAAATAAATGTTTGCACTTTTTCAGTATTAATTTTAGTTAATGGTAGTTTGGCTATTTTGATAAGGAAAATATTTTAATTGATTAAAATGCAATTTTAGAATTTGTAATGAATGGATGAATATTTGACATAAAAACCAAATGCACCCGAAATCAATGTCCTACAAAATCTCTTTTTATCTTTTAGTATCTTTACTTAGTAGTGTGTGAGTAAACTTTATGCATAAACTCAAGCATGTTAACTGTAAGTAGTATTGTGCTGGGACTGGGTTTTGAGAAGAAAATAGAGCCTATATAAATGGGGAAACTGGTGTGGAAATTGTGAAACTCTAAACATTGATGGAATAAAGCCCCCACCATTCCTGCTCTTTGGCTCGGACCGATGGGAAGTATTAATCCAACAATATCTAGAAGTTCACAGGTTCCACAACTCTGTATGTCTGCATGCAATCATAGAAGCCCAGCATAAAAGCCTGAAATAGAAAGAAAACATCTGTGGAGAAGAGTATGATGTTTGGAGAGAGCAGGCATGGTGTTTTTTTTAAGCTCTCTCTTCACTTTAACTTAGGGCCCGTTCAGACAATACCTTTATCCCAGAAGCTCCCACAGCAAACAGGAGGGTGACCAGATGCTGTTCCCTGTAAAACCCAGAAGCAACTGCTACAAAAGGCAAAAAACATGAGATTTCCAGATGCTGGAATACCATGGTTTTTAGCTGAATATCTGGATCTTCACATGTCTGTATGTCGCTGCAATTGGAAATCACAGGATTTTTTTTATCTGGGTTTGTTCCTGGGTTTTAGATGCTTGTTCCTGATTGGTTGGTTCCTTAAAAAAAAGGTTACACTTGAGTAGAAGGCAAAAACTTTGTCCTGGAAAGGGGAACTTAGTCCTTCACCTGTTTAATGAAGGTGGCAAAAAAATGAAGTTCTTGGGGTGCAACGAGTACTTTCACATTAAGTAGTACACAATGGCACAGGAACAGACACTTTGCCATCATTCATTACTATAATTACTCAGACCTGCAGACAGGTTTTGTGGTGTACTTGTACCAGGGAACAACAGGATGGGTTGTTGGGTTATACATGTGATTCCTCATTGGGTGTATGCTGACAACATTACCATTACTGAACGACATGGTAAAAATTTAGTACTGGCTGTTGGGACATGATGTGCTCGAGAGGAATGTAAATACTGAGAGCCAAAGTCATGCAGGTGGCTAATAGGAAAAGCCATGTATAATCCAGGAACAGCACCCCATTGTTCAATGACACAAGTACACAACCAAATCTGTCTGAACAGATGGCCAGGCTAGCCCTACAGATGAATGCTTTCTGACCATAACTTCCATATATATATATATATATATATATATATATATATATATATATAATGAGAAAAATAGTTTTCTCTGCAGCTATAAAACCATAGGTAGATATGGAATCACTCACAGTTTTGATTTTAATTTAGAAATTTAACTGATCAGATTCAAATTTGAATCACCAAACGGTTTTCTTTGGCTCTCCCTCAAAACAGAAACGCCTTTCCAATTGAATGATGGGGGTTCCATCTTGCCTCTTGAAAAATGCAATTTTCTTCATAAAAATACCCCCTAAACAATCCCACCCACAAGCCATCCAATTTTTAAAAAGATTGTTATCAAATATTTTTTATTATTTCTATTACAAATCTCAAGAAAATGTACTGTTGAATGAATGACATATTTTTTTTACTGATCAGGCATGAATGCATCTAGGTTAGATTGTCTTACATAATATGAACATGCATGATTATTTTTATGATCTTACCATGAATTTCCAGTTCTCTCAAAACGTGCATATTTATAAGGAATGTCTGGCGTAAGAAGATCTGACTGAATAAACTAATATCCACTAATACTCATGATAGCTTTTCTTAAAACTCTACTAAGATTCAGACAAGGTGGTAGGTATGTGCTGGCACATTGCTGCAATCCAGAAGTGAAGGAGGGAATATTTTGAAGCATAATGTTAAGTACATCCTTCCACTTTAGCTACTTTTAAAAACTGCTTTTCCATTGGCTGAAGGGGAAAATGGGGAAAATATCAGGGGATAAAAATAAGGGTCAGAGAATAATTGTTTTTCTTCCCTCCTGCCTACCCCTGGCATAGTGATTCTTCCTCACTGTATAACACTTCAGGATAAACTGGTTTGGGTCATACTACACCACATCTAGTATTCAAGTGTTTTGAATGGGAAATATAGTTACAAGCCTCAATGAACAGATCACTAATTATTATTATTTTTAAAGAATAAGAAAAGTACAACATAGGGCTCCCATTAGTTGACTGTGACATGGGCCACTATGACCTGCCACACACCATTTATTAAAAATTAAAAATGATGAAGAAGGAAATCTGATATTTGAACTTCAGGAAATAGGTAGAGAGGCATAGTTGGGAAAGGGGAAAACATGCCAGAACATATTAGTTTGAGTAAAGTTTCACAGAATCCTCACTTGGTTGTAGACTGCCTACTCTTCAGACACATAATGTGCAGTTTGGGACCTCCTTCACTTTTTTCTAATAAGCCACAATTACTGCTATTTTCTTTCTTTCTTTCTTTCTTTCTTTCTTTCTTTCTTTCTTTCTTTCTTTCTTTCTTTTTTTTTTTAAAAAAAAACAACAGTGAATGGAACTGATGTATTTTTCCACAGTTGTCACACACAGTTCTGTTTAAAACAAATTCTGATGAGAACGCCAAACTATAATTTTGGATTTGATGATCTTTCTGTTAGGAAAAATTACAAGACAACTATGCTGAGAATTCAGGAAATAAAAACAAATTCCACATTGGAGTAATAAGTTTATTAGGACCAAGTATGGATTTAGAGAACAATTTAATTTGGAAATAATTTTTAATATTCATTTTGAGTGTCCTTGTCACCTCCTTATGACAATTTAGTGAGCACTGTTAAGAGCATCAGTATGATGATACACTTTATATTTCTGTTTTGACCACCCACTCCCCTACTTCATGGAAACATCTGAAAAACCCCCCCGCATACAATTCATGCAAACCATACTTGAACATATATTTTTGTCTTGGGTTGGAAATTTGAGAATCACAGAATCATAGAGTTGGAAGAGAGCACAAGGTTCATTCAGTCCTATTCCCTGCCATGGGGGAATACCCATCAAAGCACTCTTTGCTTATTTCATTCCAAACTCCAAGGACAAATAATTTCTGCAATTTTGTTCTCTCTCTGAGAAAATACAAAGGTTTTCACATGGTTTTCAAACACTTTTTAAAATTCTGAACTTCCTTAAAGGAAATAATTTGATGATCAACCTGAGAAATAATGAACCAGACAGAAAGTGGTATAGAAAACTGGCTCACTGATTTATTTATTTTGGAGGATGCTGTGAAAGAGGGAAGAACCTGGTGTGGGAAATGCTGTGGCAGGAGGTCTCTTTTTTATTAAAATTCCTCCACTGATTCCTGAGCACCAAGGTGAACCAACACAAGGGTTGCTACTTCAGTCAGCCCATATCTGAAAGGCTTGACCAAGGCTTTCTATTTGCCAAGTCCAGAGACATAGGGTTGAAAATGTGTATGCCTTAGGCTTACCTCAAAAACAGCCTCCTTCCCCTCCTTCCTAGTCCCATGACTTAAAGAGGGATTCCAGAAGCCTATCTTTCACCCAAATGGAGTGCCAAGGCACTTGCTGAATGTGACATATCCCCCCACAACCTGTTAGTGGCCAACCCCACCCAATAGCCAATTATCCAGGTCCCTTGCAAAAGGTGTGGGATAGACAAAAGAAACACCTTTTTAACAGGGAAGAAAATTCCTATCTGACCCTGAATTGACCAGTGGAATTCACACTACAGAGAGTTGGTTGGATGGCTCAACAAACTTGTTGGAATGAAGAGTTGGGGGACAATGTAGCCTTAAACAGCTTCTAAATCCTGCCCCTTTTCTGTATCTTTGTCCCAGGGACAAAGTTAACTGTTTTAGTCCGTTCTCTTATCTCAGCAGGCCATCCAATAAATCCCTCCCCCAACCAAATGGCTGTGTCACTGGGGGGGGGGGGGGGGTTAACTGTACAAAATTAAACATGTTTTTTTCTGCACAGTAGCTAGGAGTTTACATAATTTGCATATATTCACAGATTTCTGCACAGAAGAAAAGAACATTTAGATTGCATGCGCATTTTACAAAAAAAAAGTTTAAAAAACTCCAAACATGTTGTATGTATAGGAAAACCATGATTGTGTTGTCGAAGGCTTTCATGACTGGGATCACAGGGTTATTGTATGTTTTCCAGGCTGTATTCTCTCCTAATGTTTCGCCCACATCTATGACAGGCATCCTCAGAGGTTGTGAGGTATGGAGAAACTAAGCAAGGAAGGTTTATATATATCTGTGGAAAGTCCAGGGTGAGAGAAGAAACTCTTGGCAGTTGGAGGCCAGTGTGAATGTTGTAGTTAATCACCTTAATTAGCATTGAATAGCTTCATCTCCTGGCTTCTTCCTGTCTGGGGCATCCTTTGTTCAGAGTCATTAGCTGCCCCTGGTTGATTCATGTCTGGAACTCCTCTGTTTTCAGAGTGTTGCTTCTTATTTACTGTTCTGATTTTTTGAGATTTTTAATACTGGTAGCCAGATTTTGTTCATTTTCATGGTCTGTTGAAGTTTGTTTTCCTGTCTGTTGAAGTTGTACTCAAATAATATACTAGACACAATATATTATTTGAGAACACAGAAATGCTTGACCACTCCAACAACTATCATGTCAGACTACACAGAGAAGCCATTGAAATTCACAAGCATGTGGACCACTTCAACATATTTCTAATCTCTGCAGTGCAGAAAGGGAACTTCATACAGAATTTCTGTATGTTTAATGGGAAACCTAATATGAAATGAATTTAGGTTGAGCAATGCTGACATGAAAACAGTCAAAGACTGTATGTTTAACATATACACATCCCATTGTGTACATTTCCTATTCTTTGGGGGTGATGGTTTTCTACAATCTGATTGACAGATAGAAATAAGTAATCTCAGCAATGAAATAAATGCGTGTTTTTTTAAAAAACAAAAACAAATATTTCTTCTAAGGTTTAGAACATTTTGCTTAATTTACAGGGAAGGAAAAACAGCCAGCTTATAAAGAAACAGATCCAGGATGTTGCTATAAGGTGAAATTCTATCCTGTGTATGTACTGGGAGTTTCACCAAACAGAAAAAGGATGTGTTGGAATGTGCCTGTTAAGCTTTACATGTTTAAAAGCTGTACACTGTCCAGCCCACAGGCATATAGGCCGTCTCCTGTTGGAGTTACTCATTTTTCAAATGAGAGCTGTGAAATCACATTGGCTAGAGCCCAGTAGTGTGGGTACTTGAATATATGCATATGAAATAGGGAATACATGGACTGACAATAAAACTTAGACAGTAGAGCAATACAGGCAGAGTTGTAGATGCTCCCTGGCATCTTGTGTACATGTTTGCAAGAAGAGTAAAGCACGGGACATTTAACTTCTTGACAGTTCATGTCAAAAGATAGGAAGAAGGGCATATAGGGCACAAATAAGAAATGAATACCTTTGGTTTGTGAAAGCAAGGGAGAGAGTGATGAAAAGGGGACCCTATATTCAATCATTCAATTTTGATTCTTCTTTCCAGTATCAGGCAGACTTTTCAGTGTGCTTTTGGAGGAAGACAGAGAAGCTGGATGCAGAATGAAAGCTCGAATAAAGAAGCAATTGAAGAAGCATGGAAAGGATGGATTCCTGGCATGGAACTGAAGAGATGAAAGGAGAGTGTTTCCCCAGCCATATTCCTTCTCGTTCTGCTTCTGCTTTAGTCCTATCACTTTCTTCAGTGAGTCAGGTGGTTTATGGAGTTTGGTAGGAGGGGGTTCTAGATTCTGAGAGCAGCCAGTGAGAGGACTGTCACTCCAACAACTACATCCAATCTTTGACAAGATTGGTGAAAGCAGAAAGTAAAGATTAGTTAACAGACTATAAGTGATCATTATTAAATAGATTATAAAATGTGTTTCCAGCTTGGTAACATGCTTGAATCTTACCACCCACAAGAAACAATTGGAAAAGTCCAAGTTGGAGAAAGATAAAAAGATCTCCTTTGAAGGTGCTGATAACAAAACATCCTTCTAATCAATGGCGTCACTAGGAGGGTGTGTGTGTGTCACCATTAAAGGTATTATATTTACTAAAAATGCTTCTATAATTCAATATAAAACCACAAAAAATTGGTATGGCCAGCTTACATGTACAGGCACTCATCTGTTCCCACAGATTCTGCATTCATATATTCAACCATCCATGGCTTTAAAAAAAAATCCAAAAATAAAACTTTGATTTTGCCATTTTATGTAAGGGACACGTTGTTGTTGTTGTTGTTGTTGTTGTTGTTGTTGCTATTTACTTTATTTATACCCCATCTTTTTGCCCATGCGGACTCATGATGTCTAGCAACTGCACACGTTGGTCACAATTTTAAACAAAGCGAATGCAGACACTAAAAAAACCCCAGTTAAACAGCACCATGTGGACTTAGGTTAAAAAACAATTAAAATATAATAAATACACTTAAACTCACAATCCACTCCAGAATTCCACCCATGATATTTCATTATGTCATTGTATATAATGGGACTTGAACATCTACAGATTTTGCTATCCATTGAGGGTTCCTGGAACCAAACTGTAAGAGATACCAAAGGATCACTATACTGAATCAATATACTTATAAAACTAAAACTCTATGATAATTTACTTTTTGAACATTTTCATGCACATGTACTTCAGTCAGAGCTGTTATTATTACCCAGTTACAGTGACATTTCAAATCATGGGTTTTCATCTGCAGATGCCAGAAGTATGCATTTTTGTTTTTATTGCTGCTGGTTTTTATTGTCAAACTCTCTGGTACTTTAGCTACAATATTGTGGCATGGTCTGGTAGGAGTGGAGGTCCATGGGGGTGACACCAGGAGTTGCCATACTAGTGACACCAAGCCTAGTGTTGCCAGTGAAGTGACAATCTCTACAGCATTCTCTGTAAACTCCATGGCCACATTTAAAGAATAAATAAATGACAATTTAATTATAATAAGAAGTCAAAATATTTTTTATTTAATTTTCCACTTCCCTACCTTTCCCATTATTAAATTCATTCCCAAAAATAACATTCCATGTTCTCTTACCATCTCCTAAAAAAGAAGCCAACGCCCAAATAAAATGTGTATACTATCTCCAGTGAGGACCTTCCTAAATGTGAGGAAGGAGATTAAAATGTTTTTATGTGAGTAAAAATCAGGAGGTGGAGACTATTAAAGATCAAAAACAGAGAGACCTTTTTTAGGCCATTTCTGCTCAAAAGATATGTATGTTCCTTCTAAAAAAAATAAAAATAAAGAGGATTCCATGAACCTCAAAGTATTAATTTAGTGGCATGCTTCTTTGCAGTGGTTGCTCCTAATTATAGGATCAGAAATGGAATATATAAATTGTGGATATATTTTCAGGGAGTAGAATTAATTTTATTTATAGAAAGTACACTACTTTCCCCCCCAGAACCATGAAAACACCTTTGAATACTATTTTTTCCTGTTTAAGTATGGGTTGCTTCCCGGGTGTAAGTGCAATCAAGGAAATGTAATTACATCTTGCATCTTACAAGCCAAATATTTGAACTGATGCTAATATATTTGCTCTCTGTTTCGTGGTAAGTGTGGCCTATGTACAAGACACTCTACACTGGAAAGAGCAATCTAAATTGAAATAAAAAATATGTATATGTATAAACATATATATCTGACATTCAAATTCAGAAAGGGAGAAATTAAATATGAGAGGAAAACACCATGAAGGAAACTAACTCAATACTGTTTAGGTAGGAAGAAAAAACGAAATACTTGGTAGCCTGATGACTCAAATCTTCATTACCTGCATTCTCATTTTGAAGGATGACCCTGACTCTTCTTATGGGTATCTTCACAATATGGATTCCACATGTTGTTTTTTTTGCGGGCAGAACATGTTTAAATCTGAACTTGTTACCTAATAGCTTATGACAAAATCTAAATAAAGACCTACAGTAGATGTCATGGCAAGATCATCTAAGATAATTTTCTAGTTCAGCAGATTAAGGACTTCATCATACAAAGGAAACATTTGAGTAGCACCTTTATCTTTGATGATGCTTCTTATGGCATGGTGTGTATCCTATTGGAGGTCTGCCTCCTCCCTGTCAATAGTTGCAGGTTGCACCATGTTCTCATAACTCACCTGGTGCAATAGGGCAGTTCTCTTCTGTGCCAGTTCTGAAGTGACATCAGGGGATAAGATTCTCTTCTTCCTCCATTCTGCAGTAATTAATTTTAAGTTTTATTTGAATTTTTTGCTGGAATTGCAATTTTGCTTTTAAAATTATTTTTGCAAGGTTATGTGGAAGTAGGAATGCAGAGCCATGGATTGGTAAAGGGACACATTTGCACAAATGTAGACACATGGTAGTGAGGCTGCTCCTGTTGGCATGTTGCTGCAATCATTCATCCCATGATTGCATACAACAGCTGATCTTTGTGATAAAGTCTTAAGTCATGCCAAAGCCTATTGATTGATTCTGGCCTGAATTATGTTGCTAACCCTAACTAACCTCCTTGAAATCCTAATCTATTGAACCAATGGGATTTATCTATGTCTTATATCACAATTTAGATGAGCCTAAGAATTGTGGACTCTGACTGACATCTTAAAATGGATCAGCAGAGTACCAGTTCAGAAATCCATAAATATTCGGATTTCTGTGCATGAAATCCAAACACATGACTTCAAGGATGGTTAAGTGTTCAGTTGACAGAAAAGGAGAATGTCTCATTCTTTTTAAATCAAACTGAACTCTGATGGTACTCAGAGTAATAGACGGGTATACATTACCACTTCAACTAAAACAGTTGCTAGTCAGGTACCCAGAAGAGTCTTGAAACAGAATGTGATAGTGAAAGGCATCCCTGCCTGCTTCTCTTCCATGTTCAACCACACATCGAGCTGGAGTGTGTCTTATGGGTAACTAGCCCAGTTGGGGAATACTCCAGAGCTTTTTGGAAACTTGAGTTTTTTTGTGGGTTTTGCGCTGTATGGACAACAGGATCTGGTCAGAAAAGGTTGCCTGTGTGACCAATAACAACGAGAGGAGATTGCTCCCTCCTCCTTGCTGATCATGAAGGACCCCAGCTTTTATATCAGCAGTAGTGCCTATGAGGGCCAGGAGCTTAGATAGTGCTCTGTGGCTAGTTAGGTGACAGTGCAGCAGAACAGATGAGGATATCTAGACAACAATCCCAGATTTAGCATGAGCATGCTAAATCTGGGTTTCTTCCAGATCAGATTTAGAATGGGCTAGTTTGATGGCTCCATAACTATGCTGCATCCAGTAGCATTATGTAGTCTCAATCATGACACTATTACCATGGTCATAAATGCTCCACCTCCACCTTAACAACCACTAGCTTCATTTAATAAAGGAGATCTGTTCAGCTGCTGTTTAGGGCACAAGGAGGAGTTCCTTAGTTACAAACATCTGACTTGCAAATGACTCACAGATAAGACAACAGGAAGTGAGAGAAATCTACCTCTAGAAAGGGAAATTCACTCCTGAAAGAGTGTCTCACTGGGGAAAAGGTGTCTCACTGAAGCTTTCTCACCACAACAAGCCATTTTTTAAACAAAATGAAATGTTCATAGAGACAGAAAGTGAGCTAAAACCTTCTGAACAGGGGCACAGACAGAAAAACACCACCACAGGGTTGTTGACACTTTCCTGTGATAGCCACAGCTAATATATATATAAGCTGGAGTTACACTTTAAAATGTACCTGTTCCACCTTACATACAAATTCAGCTTAAGAACAAATCTACAGAACCTATCTTGTTCATAACTTAAGGATTGCCTGTATGTGGATGTGAACCTAATTAATATCTTGTCTCAATGTCAGAATATGACAATATATGTAAATGTACCAAAAGGAAGCAGAAAAGAGATTTCCTCAATATCAGGATGAAGTATAGAATCATTGCCACATGGATGGAAACACATGGATGGACTCCTTAATCTAATCTTCACTCACTCTTGGTCATAACCAGCAAATGTTAACCTTGCTTCCTTACAAAAATATCTAGAAAAGGAAATCCCGCTTGGTGATCTTGAAAGGTGTCTCTTTCAGGGGGAATGCTGTGTGATGAATGACAAGCAATTCCTTCTCTATCAAGGGGAGAACTTTGCTGTGTCAGATCCAGGAAATCTCGAGGGAAGGTGGGTGGGTGGGATGAGTCTGAATCACAGCCAAGTGAAACCTTTCTAAGGAAAAATAAATACTTCTGCTGGACGTCTTTCAGAGATACTGGGACTGAGTTAGAATTTCCTCACGATGCCTGCCGTTGCTTGCAATGAATGTCTCACACTGCCTACACCTGGGGCTATTAGCAGCCATTCCAAACAGAAGTCATGTTCAAGTTGAAGAGAAAACATTGAAAAGAATTCCCTACATCCCACAGAAAACAAGAGGGCAGTGTCCATATGATTCCTTAACCCTATAGGTGCTGAAACACAACCCAGAAGTTGGTGTTAATTTAATAGATTCACCACCAATGAGACTGTGATGAATGAAGCTACTGTGTGACCTTGAATGCTGGAACTGTGTATTCTCTTCTTCCTATAGGGTTAATATTTGCAAAACATAGCACAGTGATTGTAAGATTGGCTTAAGGAACCAGTCAGGTAAGTTACAGTCTTGCCCATTAAGTGATTTTGGGCATTCAAAACCTTAAAAAAAAGAAAGAAAGAAAGAAAAGAAAAGAAAAGAAAAGAAGAAGTTAATATTCAGAATTCTGTTTAAAACAGGATGATATTTCTTAGACTGTATGTTTTAGTACAGAAATAGTTTACAATACTATAATGTAGAATGACATAGAGGACACAGTGTAGATTCAGATAATGTCCCCTTTTCTTTATGTGTATCAGTTACTCTATAAGTCTGAAATGATTATTTTAATAAATAATAATTTTACACTAAATTACATAATGACAGTACTTAAATATCAATTTCATACAAGATCATATGAGAGGTATTCTGTGTTATTTATATAGACCAACTTTTCTGGATGTTTCTACTACATTTCTGGTAAATTTCTGGATGTTTCTACTACATCAGAATTTCACAATTTCTTATTATAATAATGTACAGATTCAGAGGTGTCAATGGCCCACTAAACTTATACTTCATATGTAATCCTCCAGGTGTTTTACCACTGCAATGCTGATTAAGGTTGATGGCATTCACAATGTTACAGAATATAATTTCTATTAGATACCTTGAGCTAATGAAATACAAGTTGACCATCCCTTATTTGGAGTTTCAAAATCCATTAAAAAAAAAACCTGCAATTTTCCACTTGGGTAGCTGAAAAAGTGACACCTTTGCTTTGTGGTGATTCAATGGGCACAGACTTTGTTTCATGTAAAAATCTATTTAAAATATTTACAAAATTACATGCAGGCTTAGTATATAAAGTATGAAACAAAAATGAATTTCATGCTTAAAAAATGTGTCCCATCTCAGAGATATCTCATCATTTAAATACAGTAGAATCTCACTTATCCAACATTCGCTTATCCAACGTTGTGGATTATCCAACACATTTTTATAGTCAATGTTTTCAATACATCATGATATTTTGGTGCTAAATTTGTAAATACAGTAATTACTACATAGCATTACGGCATATTGAACTACTTTTTCTGTGAAATTTGTTGTATAACATGATGTTTTGGTACTTAATTTGTAAAATCATAACCTAATTTAATGTTTAATAGACTTTTCCTTGATCCCTCCTTATTATCCAACATATTTGCTTTTCCAACAGTCTGCCGGCCCATTTATGTTGGATAAATGAGACTCTACTGTATATGCAGATACAGATATTCTAAAATATCCTTCCCCAAAAATGCTAAAGTCAAAACCGTTTTTTTCCAAGCACTTCAGATAGATAAATAGATAGATAGACAGATAGATGGCATGTGCAATGAATAAAAATGTTTCAAAAGTCATTACAAAATTAGGAGGCACTGGCATTTCATTTTGAAAGTGTTTCTAAAGTATAGTTGGTAAAACTTTCATTACTGTAGCAAGAGTAACGAAATTTCGTTACTTTTTCGTTACAGTAATTGTGTGAGTGGGGGAAAATTCAGGGGTTCCTTTCTTCCTCATTTTGTGTAAGTAAATTTCACAAAATTTAACAAATTTCATCTAACTTACGAGGACTGATGATAATTTGCACAACCCTAGAAATTATTTTAACTTCATTCCAAGTTACTACAACAATTCTGCTACAAAAAAAGATCCAGGATAATGAAATATATGTTTTGGCTTTGCGTTGCTTTGTTTTGGTTCCCTGTGCTGAAAATGAAATGGACTTCCAAGATTTACAAAATGCAAATGAAAAAGTATTGGATAAGTTTAGGTTCTCAAGTTTTTGGCACAGGCTATAAACACATGTCAGATATCGCATTGTTAGTGCAAATCTAACAAATTTGATATGACTTATGATGACTAATGAAAAAATGCACACCCTTAATAAATAGATCTGTTTATTTAATTGTCCATTGACCATATCAACAATACTCTGGTTTCTCTTCACATCGTAAAAATCTTTTGCATTTCAGATAAAAGATACTGAATCTGTCGTGTCCCAATTTTCTCAGCTCCATTCTCAGTGTTGTGGAAAGGATGCGTGTGTCATTTTCTTCATGTACGCAGCTGTTCTGGTAAGATTCAGATCATTTTCAAGTAGGTGGAAAACTGCATTTTCAAAAAGGAGAACTGTTCAAACCATCCCCTTCTTCTTTTTAATTTTTCTTTCTTGTTTTTTTTTCTGGAACAGTTTTTTTTTCAAAATAAGTTTTGTTTTGTTTTTTTAAAAAATTCTATAATAGATATGTTAAGGTGTTGTGATTGTTCAAGATGGTCTTGGAAGAAAAGGTCCAAGTTGTCATGTGTTAACTTGGGTCCCTGAGGCATGACTAAAATATTTGGGGCACAGGCACAGAAATAATTTTTCGTGCTTTCTGCTATGTCACACATACCAGGATGAGATTTGCTTTTGGAGATTTGCTTACTTGTTTCTCTTACCATCTGTCTTGTATATATGAGCATGTACATGTGTGCATAAAATACATGAACACATACATATGTGCACACAGATACTGAGCTTCAATCTCATAATCACAGAATGATTTCTTTTTCCTCTATACCTCCACTTCAGATTTCCCCAGACCCTGAAAATGGCCTTGTGTAGAAAGTATTTCTGGCCCCAAGGGTAATATGCTTCCCTCATGTTCAGACTATGACTGATATTCTATAAGATTGCCTCCCTGGGGAATGTAATACTTCTTGGAATTAACCAGACAATTCCTCATTAGATGTTACAAACCAAGTAGGATAAGAGTTCAATATGCAAGAGGTAACCTAATATAATGAAATATTTTGCATGCCTCTTCGGGCCTTAGCAAATGAAATTTATCCAGTACAATTGGATTCAATGGGATTCTGGTTACCTATGCTATTAGAGTAGCACCATAGTGTCTAAATTATGTTGAATATGGACAACTTTTTCTTCAAATTGTCTAACAAACCACCACAATGAACTACTAAGTATGCAACCAACTTTATCTGGGTCAGATTGAAGCACACTTCACTCCATCTGGAAGAGCAGGAAAAATCTTTTTCCAGTACTCTTCTGAATAATTGGCACTTGCTACTTGCAGACAGTGACAACTATGCTCTGCTTGTAGTGGCTGGCTCCTAATTTAACAGTGATCCATCTCTTTGGCATCCTGTAGAGTAGGCAGCAGTCCTTAGCTTGGCAACCTCACCTTAGTCTGTCATCCTGGGCTATCCTCAGCACCCAGCATTCATTGACCCACCCAAAAGCTTTCCATCAACTGGTAGACCCCTTTTCTCCACAATTTGGGAACAGTTACCAGGATGTTTTCTTGCCAACAGTAGCACTACCCATTTCCTAGGAAAGGGAAGCAAACTGCAGTCTCAAATCCCCAATATTTGGCAGTTTTTCCAGGCATAAGGTAATGTTAGGCTGACCTAGTTTTGACAAGCAGCAAATGAGCAAACGAGAAAGCAAAAGTCTAAATGGGTACACACAGTACCCCTCCTTCCCCTTACTTCCAAATCTATCAAGAGATGGTAAGAAACTTAGATTATATTCAGTGAACCATTTGCCATGCTAGGAGGAGTTTAATCCTTCCCAAGAGATCAATAATTTTTATATTTAGGAGTAACGTAGAAAGGTAGCAGGAGGATGAAACCTAAATCTGGCATGAACCATTCTCTGAAAAAAGGTTATTTGTGGCAACAACTCAAATCACCATCAAGCTGGCGATCAAAAATAGAAATCAAAATGAGATCACTGAGGCTGCCCAAACTTATTGAATTACTTATTGATTGATTGGCAAATATTAGAATGTCAAGTGCCTCAAATAGTCTGCTAGTCAGACTCATGAGTTGTGGGTTTTTCTTGAGACATTTTCATCTATCCAAACAAGAAGTTTCTTTTCTGAGCAAGTAGGATAAAATATCGGAGCGTGCAAAATGAGTGGCTGCTATATTTAACTCAGACAAACACATAACAAATCACTATTCTGCACTGAGGAGGCACACCTCATAGGCTGTATTTCTTCTTCGTCTTCTTGAGGCCTGGATGTAAGACCACAACCCTCTAAATAATCCTCCAGAAATAGACCAATGAAATGTTCTCTCTGACAACAGACACAGTATTATACCTGCAGCTGGTAAATGTTTCCACTGTCGAACCACCTTTCCTTTTCATTTCCAGTAAAAATTTGGTCCTGGGGGAACAGTCGGCAGCTAGGATTTTAATTACTTTTTTCAGTAGAGGAGAATTGAAAGTAGCAATTACATGTTATGCCTCCTTCCCTTCTTTCTTTCTCCTCTCTCTTTTTTCTTCCTTTGGGAAGAAACAAGAGAATTAGCTACTAGCTAATGAAACTGAACAGTGTACCATCTCACCAAACTAAGTCTATAAATATATGCGAGTCATAACAAACCCCTCTCCCACTTAATTTTAAGACTGAATTTAACCAGGGAATCTGCTATACCGGTGGGCCACTTACCTTGGCATATCTTGGCATAACATCGTTATAGCATAGTTGGATCTTATGGTATTTCTAGTGCAAAGGTTAATATGGTAGTGTGTCCCAATTTCTAGTGTGATTTGTTGGGGTTTTATGTGTGGGAAATTAATATTTGGACAGGCCATACTTTCTAGGGAAAACTGAAGTTTTAGAGTGCATCTATGTGGCATCAACACTCTTTGGCAGAGAAGATGAAAGACCACCTAAAACTGCTATGGAATCACTACAACTATTACAATTCCCTAGCAGTGAGCCATGACAGTAAAAGTAGTGTCAAGCTGCATTGATTCTACTATATAGATGCACCCTTGTCAAATACATCAGATTGGGGAAAGCAAATTTACAGGGTTAGCAATGCATTTTGCTCATATCTGTTTTGAAGTCTGAGTGGATGTTGTTGCTGCTGCTATTTTGCCAAATGGTGTCTCTCTGTGTGTTTGCATGGGCGCACCTTTCTGCTTCCTTGTTTGACCCCTTTTTCACAGATCACCTCATCAAAACACCAACTTGTGTAATTGACATGTGTGTCGTATGAAGCATGAATAAAATATCTCAGTGCCACTCATACTGTCATCAGAGTCTTTGTTAAGATGTTTGTGATGCACTGTTCCTTAGTGTAGGATTAGTGTGAAATCTATACTCCATCTGTCAGTGTGTGTGGAGAAAAAGTATCATTTTTAAGACTCTGTCACATGAAGCTGCCTTCCCATGGCCTTTGCACAATCACTGATCTCAGTGACTTATTGAATTACTTACCTTTCTTAATTGTTTATTCGTTCAGTTGCTTCCAACTCTTCATGACCTTATGGACCAGCCCACACCAGAACTCCCTGATGGCCCTCGCCATCCCCAGCTCCTTCAAGGTCAAGCCAGTCACTTCAAGGGTACCATCCATCCATCTTGCCCTTGGTCGACCCCGATTCCTTTTTCCTTCCATGTTCCCCAGCATCATTCTCTTCTCTAAGCTTTCCTGTCTTCTCATCATGTGGCCAAAGTACTTCATCTTTGCCTCTAATATCCTTCCCTCCAGTGAGCAGCCGGGCAATATTTCCTGGAGTATGGAGTGGTTGGATCTTCTTGCAGTTCAAGGCCCTCTCAGAATTTCCTCCAACAACACAGTTCAAAAGCATCTATCCTCCTTCGCTCAGCCTTCCTTATGGTCCAACTCTTGCATCCATAGGTCACTACGGGGAATACCGTTGCTTTAACTATGCGGACCTTCATTGCCAATGTGATATCTCTACTCTTCAGTATTTTATCGAGGTTGCCCATTGCTCTCCTCCCAAGAAGTAAACATCTGATTTCCTGGCTGCAGTCTCCATCTGCAGTAATGTTTACACCTAGAAGTACAAAGTCTGCCACTGCCTCCAGGTTTTGTACTTCTATTTGCCAGTTATCAATCAGTCTGGTTGCCATAATCTTGAGCATTACCTTACTGGCATGTGAAATAAGTGCCACAGTACGAAAATTTGAGCATTTTTTTTAGCATTTCTCTTTTGGGATGCAAATATACATTTATTTTTTCCAATCTGATGGTATTCTTGTGTTTTCCATATTTGCTGGCATATGACATGCAACACCTTGACAGCATCATGTTTCAAGATTTTACGAGGGTTGAATGAAAAGTAATGCCTCCACCTTCATAACTCCTCAACAGATGGCAGTACTGGTATGCGGCAGGTACTGGCTTGTTCAGTAGACTATCTTCTACAGTTCCATTTAGCGGGAAACCTTAGCATTGAATGATTATGTTGTTAAAGTGTGAAGAAAGGAACACTGTGCAGACGGTCGGTCAATGAGACTTAAGCAACGTGCAGTCATTGAATACATGACAGCGGAAGGTGTCACCCCAAAGAAGATTCATCAGAGAATGCAAGCTGTTTATGGTGATTCTGTTGATATGAGTACTGTGCATCGTTGGGGAAGTAAGTTTAAAGATGTTGAGGTGGGAACATTTGACTTGCATGACAGAGTTGGACATCCTGTGACAGCAACCACCGAGCTTCACAAGCAAAAGGTTGACAGATTGATTCAGGACAATAGTCGTATCACTCAGAGAGAAATTTCAAGCATAATTGGGATTTCACAAGAACGTGTGTGCACTATTGGTACTGTGAGATGCTGGTTGCGGAAACAAAGTGTCAACTTCTTCCCTGACAGCTTCAGAAAACTTGTTCATGGTTGGCAGAAATGTATCCAATTGTCTGGTGATTATGAGGAAAAGTGAATGGTGGTACTTAGAGAGCACATTCTAAGGATTATTTCTGCGTTTGATTTATTAAAATATTCCCATCCAAACCCAAGTAACCAAGGTGGAGGCATTACTTTTCATTCAACCCTCGTATATAGTTCAGCTAGGATCCCGTCATCTCCTACTGCCTTGTTATTAGCAATACTACTTAAGGCCCATTCCTCAGGATGTCTGGTTTTAATTCACTAACCACACCGTCAAAGCTAACCTCAATATTATTAGCTTTCCTATATAGATCTTCTGTATAGTCTCGCTACCTTCTCTTGATCTCTTCAGGTTCTGTTAGGTCTTTGCCATCTTTCTTTTTTATCATGTCAATTTTTGCCTGAAATTTACCTCCGATGTTTCTAATTTTCTAATTCCTATTCTATTGTCTTCTTCCACTTCCTTATCTCTTCTGGCTAACCTCTGGAATTGTGCATTTAATTGGGCATATCTCCCACTATCACTGTTTCCTTTTGATTTCCTTCTCTCTTGGGCTAATTCCAGAGTCTCAGCAGACAGCCATCTTGCCTTCTTGGTTTTCTTTTTCTTTGGGACATACTTTGTTGCTGCCTCCTGAATGATGTTGCCATTTCTGATGCCATTTCTGTCCCTGGAGATAATCACACAGCAAAGCACCAGGACCATAGCATAATCAGGGATATAGACAGGATTTGCCCATCAATTGCTGGGTACAGTTTTGTCATGGGAAGGTGATTAACTAGGCACAGGTAGCACATTGGCTTCTATTCTAAAAATACTTTTTATTTTCTGTTGAGTTTAATAAGAGAGTTTTGTCCATCAAAGTAATTCATAAAATACTATATCAGTGTATTTGGCTGTGAAAGTCAGATATAATTTGAAATCACATCCTCTTCCTCATATGCTGATCATGAACCATTGTGGTCCCTATTTACTCCATTTTGCTGGTTATAAAGATTTGCTGGCATAGCATTCTAGCAGACTGCCCCTGGTTTTTGCACTGTGTTATTTTTATTGGCTGGGATAGAGTATGCCTCTGGAAGGCACATCATGAGGATAAGGTTGTAACTCATCTTGAATTGACTAATCTGATTTGAAATAGAAATATTATGTCACTACTATGGACTGTGCAGATGTGGTGGACATATCACAATTTCTGCTGTCCTGATATTTCCATTTGAGTAAGAAAAATGTTATTCTGAGGTCACCTCCATAGATTTCATGTAACATGAAGACATTGTTTACAAGCAAGCATATTACTGTTTCTTAACATTTTATGCATTTGTGTGTGTGTGTTTGTAATACAGTAAGGGTATTACTGTATAACTACAGTGATACCTTCACTTACGGGTTTAATTTGTTGTGTGAAATTTACCATTGAAATGCTATTAATCCATTCTCCCAATGAAACCCCCCATTTTTGTTACATGATTTAAATAAGAAAATGTACTTTAGAAATAACAAATATACATTTATTTATTTATTTATTTAATACATTTATATCCCGCCCTTCTCACCCCGAAGGGGACTCAGAGTGGCTTACAAATTAAATTTACATACAATATTATATTATTAGCATAGCACAATACTGGCAATAAATTGCCATAATGTACTATATCTATATATTTTAATATTATTAATAATATTACATGTAATATATAATTTATAATTAATATTACTATATTGTATTATTAGTATTATATTGTATTACAAAATAATATTATTAATATTATGTGCATATACAATATATTATAATATTATATATTATTGTAAATTATATTATATATGTATATATGCGTGTGTGTGTATACACACACACACACACACACACACACACAAAGCATGTTACTGGTAGGAGGGGCCTTCAGCTGGAGCAAGGAGACAAGATGGAGACTGTCTTTGCTGGCTCCCTCTTTGCTCTGGCATCAGAGCGTCCGCTGGAGATGGTGGGAGGTGCCTTCAGCTACATGCACATTCACATGGAAAAATTAATATTTGACCATACAATTTTGAATGAATCTACCACTAGTGTAATGCTAGGTAAAGTAAAGGTAAAGGTTTCCCCTGACGTTAAGTCAAGTCATGCCTGACTCTGGGGGTTGGTGCTCATCTCCATTTCTAAGCCAAAGAGCCGGCATTGTCCGTAGACACCTCCAAAGTCATGTGGCCGGCATGACTGCATGGAGTGCCCTTACCTTCCCACCGGAGCGGTACCTATTGATCTACTCACATTGGCATGTTTTCGAACTGCTAGGTTGGCAGGAGCTGGAGCTAACAGCGGCCGCTCACGCTGCTCCCAGGGTTTGAACCTGGGACCTTTCGGTCTCCAGCTCAGTGCTTTAACGCACTTCGCCACCAGGGCTCCAAGTGTAATGCTACTCTGTTTAATTAAAGTTGGTTTAGGCTACATAATCATACATTCTTCAAACAAGGTTTTAGAACAGGTTTGACCAAATCAAAAAATAAAATGAGATAATCCAGACTATTTGTATCTCCTCCAAATTGAACTAGATTAACCCAGTTCATTTCCAGAGGAAAACAGTAAGGAATGATCCAGTAATGTCAAAAAATGAGGTGGGGGATAATTGGTGTATCTCCAAGATAACTATAGAAGGAAAACTCCAAAGTGGTTTGGTCTAAAAGGGTGAAGAGGAACTGTTCTTCTCATTGATGTCTCTAACATACAATGTAGAGGCAGAATCTGACCACAATCTCCAGTCACAATACCAGCTTAAATATTCTGGTATCCCACCGTAATGTCGTTAAAGTGGATTTCACATATTTAGAAAATGGAGACAATCTCTGTATTAATTTGCATTGGTCAGGGCAATTATTAAGCATATTTATTTTAATAAAATAAAAATATTTTACATGTTTTTGACAGCTCAACTCATATTAATACTTTTGCCTTTCCCCTCTGCATTTTTGTTTCTGCCATATCCTGCATTTTATATAAGATCTTCCCAAATTTGGTGGAAATCAGGCCCATAGATTTCCTGGATTAGCAGGATGACCCACCAGGCCTTGCCAAAAGGGATTTTGCATATGTCACATCGCTTATATTGCATGTCAGAGTCTCCCAAACAGATTCACAAACCAACCCTGACCCTCTGAATTGGATGCAAATCTATTAAGCTTTTTAAACAAAGAAATGACTATACCATGACCTACATCATAACTCAGACCACCTCAAATATATATTTCAAATCCGGTGGAATTCTATATACAAATTCACATAGAAACTATTCTAAATTTAGTTTAAGAATCAAGTTCAAGGAGAATAAATTAATTCAGCATAGGCTTAGCTCTCACTCACTATAATGGTTCAAGAGAGTGATGTTAGCAGAGAAATAGCATTTCCACTGGTGATTCTACATATTCATAACTTCCTAGGAGTGTATGTAGCTTCTATACAGTACCTCTGTGGCTTTTGAACTGATATTTTATAACTTTCCCATTCTCCTCATTCTTAATGTATGGTTTTATGCTGACTTCCATGTTGTAGATAATACCAGTACAGTTGTCTAATATACTGGCTTCAGGGTTTGTTTTTTTGTTTTTTTTGCTTTGTTTTTTTTTTTTAAAAAGATTTTATTGTTCTGTTTAGTGGATAGCTAGGGGCACATCCAGACAGGGTGCAAAATGTGCACTGTCACGGATATTTGCAGGGGATGTCCAGATGATGCCCCACAAATATCACAAATACAATTGGAAGGTACAGGGGCAAACCCACTATGGCTGCTGTCTGGACTGGCCAATCAGAAGTCCTGGGACTTTTAAAAGGGCCGTCCGCACAGCCATCTTGTGTTTTCCAGGGTGAATCAGACCTGGGAAATGCAAGAGGGCTCTAACCCTCTCCTCAATTCCCCCAAACCCCTTTTAAAAATAAATGAACTTACCTGGCCTCCATTAGCATGATGCCAGAGCTCTCCTAGCATGTAGAAATGAAGCACCAGGAGAAAGGGGGGAAGGAGGAAAATCACTCCTGCCCCTCCTCTCCTGGCACATCATTCCTATGCACCAGGAGAACTCTATCACCACACTAATGGAGACTGGGTAAGTTCTTTTATTTTTAAAAGGGGTTTTGGGGAGGGTTGAGGAGGAGCAGAGCCAGTCCAACAATGAGGCGAATCAATCGGTTGCTTCGGGCGCCAAACACACGGGGGCGCAGTCAAGACTGCTTTTTCTGTTGATTTGTTGTAAAACATGATGTTTTGGTGCTTAATTTGTAAAATCTTAATGTAATTTGATGTTTAATAGGCTTTTCCTTAATCCCTCCTTATTATCCAACATTTTTGCTTATCCAACGCTTTTATTTTTTAGTGATTGTTTGGAGGGAAGGGCACCAAAATTCTGTTCGCCTACCCTTGAAAAATACCTAGGGCCGGCTCTGAGGAGGAGTGAGGGCTGTCTCCCTGTTCTCCCAGTAGATACCAGCAGGACATGTAGACAGCACCTGCAGAAAGTGTGGACTTTTTTGGTGGTGTGCGGACTACAGTCCACCCCAACCCAGGTTTTTTAAACCCAGCTTGAAGCGGACTTTACTGCTGTCTGGAACCACCCTCAGTCAAGGAAGCTACAGCTGTCCTGAGTCTGCAGGACCACAGTAGGAGGACTTGGAAGTTTCTCATTCATAGGGCCACCATAAGTCAACATTTAACAAAAGTACACTATATTTGTTGCTTATTTCTATTTTTCTTTTTGTCAAATGCAAATATATTTGCATGTTTTTGAGAAGTTCAATAAAAGTGTATTGAACATATATTTTAAACATTAAGATAGATCTTTTTCTGCTGGATATAATGAATGGGCAATGATGTTGTTTACTACAATGACATCTTTACTACAACGTCATAATTTTCTTTTCTATCTCTGATCATCTGCTGTGTGGCATAGGGCTGTTGAGAGTGAGAAAGTAAAAACATCTGGAGAGCGATCAGAACCCCACTTCTCCTTTATATAGTGCCTCTGGAAACTATTGCTCCAGTCCTAAAGAAATGTTCCTACTCATATAGGGTATTTATAATGGAAGGCCACCTAACCCCCTCCTTCCCCAGCACATTATAATAATACCCTATAAGTAATTGCCATACCCTATAGTAATTTCTATTGTTAGTATATCACTCAACAGCAATCATTGAACAACTTATTTGTAACCTTTCAGGCAGTAATGCACATCCTCCCCTTATAAAAATAATGGGCTATTTTTCAATTAGACCAGCTTTCTTTTTAAGCAGAATAGCAACCTAACCTTATTCAGCTATTGGAAAATGGGATACAACCCCGTTAAGAAGAATAAAAACCTTAAGCTCTCTTCCTGAAGAGTAGCAGCAGGCAATTAAAGTGACAATCAATTTAAGCAAGTGATACTGCTTTATAAGTCTCTGAAGTCAGAAGTCCCACCATGCTCAGTTTATTTCATTTTAATTTCCTTTTACGCAGAGCTGTGATTAGTGAAGAACCTCTCACTAACAAGTATACACACACACATGTTTGAGTAAATGTGAACCCTGTAGAAGAGGAAATTATTTAACCCTTTTCAAAAAGCTATACAATTTCTTTTGCTAAGTAAAGAAAAATAATCACACAGACATTCTCCTTTGGTTTCTTTAAGAAAATAAATGTGAAGTTTGCATAGCTATTAAATCAACTGGAGCGTTTGGCTAATTTCTGTCAAAAGTTCTAAAACCTTTAGTCAAAATATTAAACCTCCTTGCAGACAATGGTTCTCCCCATCCCAAATCTTCCATCTCATGCTGTTCATGAATCTGTAACATGTGCCCCTAGTAGGGGGAGGAAGGGAGAAGATAAGATTCAGCTAATTTGATTTGATTTCCCATTTCTAAATATTTCCCTGACATCAGACCACACAGGTATGAAAAGGACTTATCATATATGAACTTGAGCTTTTTTAAGATCAAGTTTTTCCAAGATGGTACCATAAGCAAGGCAAAAAAAAATCAGTGCTTAAAGAGCAGGCAAACAGTATGCATGCCATTTGAAATGCTGTGGCTGCCTCTTGCAGAATTTTAGTGCTTGTAGTTTAGTGAGATCCAGGACCATTCTAGCTGAACATTTTAAAGGCACTGCCCCTAAACTATAAGCTCCAAAATTCTGCAGGAGGTAACCACAAAATTTCAGTTGAGATGCATATTCTTTGCCTATTCTTTAAGATCTAGTATGATCAGGGGCAGTTCAACCGGTAGGCAAACCATGCGGTTGCGGAAGGCGCTGGCCTCTAGAGAGCGCAGTTGAGGTGACTCTAGGAAGTGGAAGAGTTGCAAAGCCGTGAGCCCTAGTTCCTTCAGTTCAAGGTACCGTAGAGCCCTCCTCACCGTGACTTTTTTTCCTCCTCCCTCGCCCTGGTCGCTCTGGCTCCACTCAGTGCCCTCCCAGGCTCCCACAAAACTCCCACTGACTCCCACAAAACTTCCTAAACCTGGCTCTAAGCATTACAAAAAATTTAAACCAAGACAGTAAATAAAGAATAACAATTTGAAAACAGGTGAATTGCAGACAGGAAACAATCAGAGGCAGCTAACGCCTCCCAACGAAGTATTCTGCCAGGCAGGAATCAGCCAGGGTTCAAAGTTACAAGACAAGTCCACAACAGTCCCCTACAATCGATTCCACTATCACACAGAATAAAAACATTATCCCTCATACAGTAGAGTCTCACTTATCCAACACTCGCTTATCCAACGTTCTGGATTATCCAACGCACTTTTGTAGTCAATGTTTTCAATACATCGTGATATTTTGGTGCTAAATTCGTAAATACAGTAATTACTACTTAGCATTACTACATATTGAACTACTTTTTCTGTCAAATTTGTTGTCTAACATGGTGTTTTGGTGCTTAATTTGTAAAATCAGAGCCTAATTTGATGTTTAATAGGCTTTTTCTTAATGCCTCCTTATTATCCAACATATTCGCTTATCCAACATTCTGCCGGCCCGTTTACGTTGGATAAGCGAGACTCTACTGTATTTAGATGCTTCATTTCCTAGTTTTAGGTTAGATTAGGTCATTGTGCCTTCAAGCCATTCCTAACTTATAGCAATCCAATCACAGGGGTTGCTTGGCAAGACTTGTTCAAAGAAAGGAAGCTTCTGCTTTCCTCTGAGGCTGAGAGAGTGTGACTTACCCAAGGTCACCTAATGGGCTTCCATAGCACAGCAAAGAATTTGAACCCAGGTCTCAAGAGCCATCATTCAATCCTCAAACCACTATACTGCTGCCTTAGGCTTGACAATGGCCCATTCTACACTGCCATATAAAACTCAGATCATCTGCTTTGAACTTGATCATATGGCAGTGTAGACTCATACAATCCAGTTCAAAGCAGATAATGTGGATTCTCTGCTTTGATAATCTTATATGGCAGTGTAGAAGGCCTCTTCAACACGGTTGTATCAAATCCACATTGAACTGGATTATATGACAGTGTGGACTCAGATAATCCAGTTCAAAACTGATATTATGGATTATCCACCTTGATATTCTGGGTTATATGGCTGGGTGGAAGAGCCCTAATATCTGGTCATAACCTGAAATACTTTTATTACACCACTTGCAGACAGATGTGAACAACAATGACCACGGAAGCCTACTTCACAATCTATTAAAATGTTCTGAAAGAGCTGCTGTGCCATTATAATAATAGTCTGGCTGCGATATTTCACAATATTTTCCATTACCGGTGCCTAGGCATGCTCTTCCTACCATTATTACTACCATTCTGCATACTTTTCAAACAAGCCCAGATTTATGGAACTACTTTCTCAGATACTAAATACTAGGCTTGCTCAAATAATTCGTTTTCCCCGTTACCCGTTATTAATTCGTTATTTTCGTTTGTTTTGAAGCAATATATGGCATTGGTTGTCCACACGTCTGGATATCGCGGTTTCGAATCGCGAGAGGCCGTTTTTCGTTATGTCGTCATTTTTTTCGTTAGGAAAAAAAAGCTTTTGCAAATCACCCAAACTCCCACCATTCAGGCCCTTTCCTTTTGCCCCTCAGCAAAAGGGGCGTCACGGGCTCAGCCAATGGGAGGGGGCGAGGGGGAAGGAGGCCGAGGAGGAGGAGGAAGACGGAGGGGGGAAATGGCCGCCGCCGCCGCCTCGCCTCAGCTCAGGCCTGGTGTCTCTCTGTGAGGCGGGAAGGCGGCGGATGGAGCTGGGAATGGAGAGACCGAGAGAGACAGAGAGGGGCCTGGCGGTGAGGTTTTGACGTCTGTGCGAAGCTAGGCAAGTGGGGTTTATATATCTGTGGAAGGTCCAGGGTGGGAGAAAGAACTCTTGTCTGTGGGAGGCAAGTGTGAATGTTGCAATTGGTCACCTTGATTAGCATTGAATAGCCTTGCAGCTTCAAAGCCTGGCTGCTTCCTACCTGGGGGAATCCTTTGTTGGGAGGTATTAGCTGGCCCTGATTGTTTCCTGTCTGGAATTCCCATTTTCTGGGTGTTGTTCTTTTACTGTCCTGATTTTAGCTTTTCTGTAGCTAAAAATGCATATAAAATTGATTCTATAGGGAGGATAAATGATTGGATTTCAACTCCTACAGCTTAGCTTTCTCTGCCAATAATGGTACCATATCAAACTAAACCTCCCAAGATTCTGTAGCAGTGAGCCATCTTGGATATTGTAAGGGATTTATTATTATTATTATTATTATTATTATTATTATTATTATTATTATTAGACCTTGCTCCCAGGAAGGTGCCTTCGCTGTGGCTCCCAACTTATCTATCTATCTACCTTTCCACATATTCTCCACATTGTGTGTATGTGTATGTATATTATATATACATGAGCCCCGATGGCGAAGTGTGTTAAAGCACTGAGCTGCTGAACTTGCAGACCGAAAGGTCCCAGGTTCAAATCCCGGGAGCAGAGTGAGTGCCCGCTGTTAGCTCCAGCTTCTGCCAACCTAGCAGCTTGAAAACATGCCAATGTGAGTAGATCAATAGGTACCGCTCTGGCGGGAAGGTAATGGCACTCCATGTAGTCATGCCGGCCACATGACCTTGGAGGTGTCTATGGACAACACTGGCTCTTGGGCTTAGAAATGGAGATGAGCACCAACCCCCAGAGTCAGACATGACTGAACTTAACGTCAAGGGATACCTTTACCTTTACCTATACACACACACACACACACACACACACACACACACACACACACATATGCAGGGACTATATATATATACACAGTATATATCACACACACACCAATTTAACAAAGTTTCAGCCACAAAAACAAAGTTTCTGAAGTAGAACAATGACTTTCACAGTAAAGACAACCCAATTTAACAGGAAATAAGACTTTCAAACGAGGAACAGATTTCTGCAATTATTAAAAAATGGTTTATTATAAAAGCTATGAAAATTCGCCAAAAATCAGAGGATACCAAGTTTGAAGAAGATCACTCAAAAAATGAGGGTGGGAGAGTCCTGTAAAGTCCTCTCCCTCTGTGCTGTTTTTGGGAATTGCGCATGCGCGTCCGCCATTAACGAATTAATTTAGAAAATAACGAATTTTCGTTAATTTCGAAAAATTTTGGGGGCAAAATTCGGAAATACCTTCAAAAACGAAACGCTGCCCCCCTCTACTTTTGCAACGAGTTTAGAATCAAATTTTTCGTGGATCGATCAAGCCTAGTAAACAACATAAGGCTAACATGACACAGCTTAAGAATAAACATTACACAGTTCAGCAATAACTGTAACATTGCCTTCCCCTCTCATTTCTCCTTGCTGGATGCTGCATGGCATCGGTCTCCCCAATCGCCCCAAAAGGGGAAAGAGGACACTGCCCCCCAAAAAAATCCAAAGGGAGAACCAAAGCCAACGTTCTTTACATCTGAAAAAAAAAATCACAGTCACAGAAAGGTCTGCAAAAATTAGCTCACCATTTATGTAAGACTAGCGTGGGAACCTGGCAATGCGCGGGTTATTTGAAAAAGGCATTACAGTAGAGTCTCACTTATCCAACATAAATGGGCCAGCAGAACGTTGGATAAGCGAATATGTTGGATAATAAGGAGGGATTAAGGAAAAGCCTATTAAACATCAAATTAGGTTATGATTTTACAAATTAAGCACCAAAACATTATGTTATACAACAAATTTGACAGAAAAAGTAGCTCAATACACGGTAACATTATGTAGTAATTACTGTATTTACGAATTTAGCACCAAAATATTGCAATGTATTGAAAACATTGACTACATAAACATTGACTAGGTAAAGGTAATGTTAAGTCCAGTCATTACCAACTCTGGGGGTTGGTGCTCATCTCCATTTCTAAGCCGAAGAACCAGCATTGTTTGTAGACACCTCCAAGGTCATGTGGCCGGCATGACTGCTTGGGCACCGTTACCTTGCCGCCGGAGCGGTACCTATTGATCTACTCACATTGGCATGTTTTCGAACTGCTAGGTTGGCAGGAGCTGGAGCTAACAGCGGCCGCTCATGCTGCTCCCGGGGTTAGAACCTGCAGTAATGTTATGTTGTAATTACTGTATTTACAAATTTAGTACCAAAATATCATGATATATTGAAAACATTGACTACAAAAATGCCTTGGATAATCCAGCACCTTGGATAAGCGAGTCTTGGATAAGTGAGACTCTATTGTATTTGTCTTTGATTGTTAGGTATTCTCAGTTTGAAGTGGGTGAACTACAATTCCCAGAATTGTGGGTCAATCCTCCCCAAACCCTGACAGTATTCGAAGTTGGCCATTTTGGGTCTGTGGTCCAGATCTGTCGTTGGCTGGTCATCGCCTGGCTGCAGTGCTCTCTGGATGGGGGTGAAGTACTACAACTTCCAGAGTCCTGGGGCAATTGTCCCAAAATATCTGTCAGTATCCACAGCAGGCTATGTTGACTCTTTGTGCCAAGTTTGGTCCAGATCCATCGTTGGCTGGGTTCAATGCTCTTTGGATGCAGGCGAACTACAACTCCCAAAATCAAGGCCCATTCCCACAAACCCCTGCAGTATGTTCAGTTGGTCATGCAGCTTCTCTGTGCGAAGTTTGGTCCCGGTCCATTGTCGGTGTGGGCCAGTGTCTCTGGATGCAGATAGAAATCAAGATAATTTAGCTCTAACCTTCTGACCAGCGAAGTCCTTTGTCTAAGACTGGAGCCTTCATCCAACCACAAAATGGCCGCCGATTCCGACTTTGCTGTGGAGAAATCTGGAGACGCCATTGCTGGCCTTGGCCCCCTTCTGCTCCAGGCAGCTCTTCTCCGAGGCAGACCCCACAGCCGTTCCCCCTTCAATAATAATAATAATAATAATAATAATAATTATTATTATTATTATTATTATTATTATTATTATTATTATTATTATTGGGTCAGATGATGACCCAAAATGCAGACTGTGCAAGGAAACTGACGAAACCATTGATCATATCCTCAGCTGCTGTAAGAAAATTGCACAGACTGACTACAAACAGAGGCACAACTATGTGGCCCAAATGATTCATTGGAACTTATGCCTCAAGTACCACTTCCCAGCAGCAAAGAACCGGTGGGATCACAAACCTGCAAAAGTATTGGAAAATGAGCACGCAAAGATACTGTGGGACTTCTGAATCCAGACTGACAAAGTTCTGGAACACAACACACCAGACATCACAGTTGTGGAAAAGAAAAAGCTTGGGATAATTGATGTTGCCATCCCAGGTGACAGTCGCATTGACGAAAAACAACAGGAAAAACTCAGCCGCTATCAGGACCTCAAGATTGAACTTCAAAGACTTTGGCAGAAACCAGTGCAGGTGGTCCTGGTGGTGATGGGCACACTGGGTGCCGTGCCAAAAGATCTCAGCTGGCATTTGGAAACAATAGACATTGACAAAATTACGATCTGCCAACTGCAAAAGGCCACCCAGCTGGGATCTGCACGCATCATCCGAAAATACATCACACAGTCCTAGACACTTGGGAAGTGTTTGACTTGTGGTTTTGTGAAACGAAATCCAGCATGTCTATCTTGTTTGCTGTGTCAATAATAATAATAATAATAATAATAATAATAATAATAATAATAATAATAATAATAATAATAATAATAATTTTATTTTTATACCCCGCCTCCATCTCCCCAGAGGCTTACATACCAGTTGTATATGGAAATAATGGTAGTAACAAGAAATTCTTGACAGGAGTCACAGTTTGTCTGGTTTAGTTATGTTGGTTTGTGATGACAACTACTGTACAGTATAGATAAATGGGCTTTTTTTGTTCAACAATGAATATGAATTCTTCTTCATGGAAAAATAAGGCATCCCCTGAAAGTAAGACCTAGCGCATCTTTGGGAGTAAAAAATAATATAAGACACTGTCTTATTTTGGGGGAAACACGATATGTTCAGTTGGTTATGCGGCATCTCTGTGCGAAGTTTGGTCCCGGTCCATTGTCGGTGTGGGCCAATGTCTCTGGATGCAGATAGAAATCAGATAATTCAGCTCTAACCTTCTGGCCAGCAAAGTCCTTTGTCTAAGACTGGAGCCTTCATCCAGCCACAAAATGGCCGCCGATTCCGACTTTGCTGTGGAGAAATCAGGAGACGCCATTCCTGGCCTTGTGTCCGGCATTTGGGGGATGTGGGGCCACGACCCCCTTCTGCTCCAAGGAGCTCTTCTCCGAGGCAGACCCCACAGCCGTCCACTCTTCGATTTCCAGTCATGGCTTCCGACTTGTATTCCCACAACCAGCTCCTCCATTGTCTTCCCTTCTCCTTTTCCACCTCAGCCGTCCTGAGGAGAAGTTTGTGCCATTCAGGAGCTTCCATGCTTTTTCAATGTGAAATTTTTTTAAAAAAATGTTAAAATCAATAAAATTGGAGCCTAAGTTTTGAAAACCAAGCAAAATTCCTCTGTGAAATGACATTTTCTCCTTCAGTTTCCAGTCATGGCTTCCGACTTGTATTCTCACAACCAGGTCCGCCATTGTCTTCCCTTCTCCTTTTCCACCTCAGCCATCCTGAGGAGAAGTTTGTGCCATTCAGGAGTTTCCATGCTTTTTCAATGTGAAATCTTTAAAAAAAATGTTAAAAATCAATAAAATTGGAGCCTAAGTTTTGAAATCCAATCAAAATTCCTCTGTGAGATGACAATTCTTCAATTTCCAGTCATGGCTTCCGACTTGTATTCCCACAACCAGATCCGCCATTGTCTTCTCTTCTCCTTTTCCACCTCAGCCGTCCTGAGGAGAAGTTTGTGCCATTCAGGAATTTCCATGCTTTTTCAATGTGAAATCTTAAAAAAAAAATGTTAAAATCAATAAAATTGGAACCTAAGTTTTGAAAACCAAGCAAAATTCCTCTGTGAAATGACATTTTCTCCTTCAGTTTCCAGTCATGGCTTCCGACTTGCATTCCCACAACCAGGTCCGCCATTGTCTTCCCTTCTTTTCCATCTCAGCCGTCCTGAGGAGAGTTGTATGTCATTCAAAAGTTTGCATGCTTTTTCTTTTTTTTTTAAAAAAAAATATTTTTATTGAAGTTTTACCTTATAAGATAGAGTAAATTAACATCAAAAGAGTGAGAACATTTGATTGTATAGAAAATAGGAAAACTGCGATTAAAAAAGGATCAAAAAGGAAGAGAGAGAGAGAAAAAAACAAAAAACCAAAAAAGCTAAAGTGTCTATATATATATATATATATATATATATATATATATATATATATACACACACACACACACACACACACATATATATACACACACACATATATATATACACACACACACACACACACACACATATATATATACACACATACATATACATACACAAAAATCTGAACAACTGGCGATATAAAAATGCAAAAGTCCTTGGTAAAGTTTGCATGCTTTTTCAATGTGGTGGTCTTTAAAAAATAATGAACTTGGAGCCTACGTTTTTTTCTTTATTCAATTTTTTTTAATTTAAGATTTCAAAAAGTTACAGTAAAATTGAGAGAACATTATAATCTTATAGGAAAGTAGGAAATCAAAAAAGGAGAAAGAGCAAGAGAAAAGGAAGAAGAAAAATAATAATAATAATAAATAAAAAAGTTTTTGTCTGACTTCCATCCATATCTATATCATTTTACACCAGGAGAAAGTCCTTCCCCTGTATTGTTTTTTTTTTTCTATTTGTAGATCAGCTTCTCTATATTTAAGGAAGTTTCCCAATACCATTTCATCTGTTCTAATTGTCTTTATATCATTTTAAAATAATATAAGCGATTTCGTAATTCAAAGTGTAGTGATTTGTGGAAACTCTAACCCCAAACAGCCCTTTTCTAGTGTGAACGGGATTCATAAAATCACGGGCCATCCAGTCCAACCCCCTGCAAGAAGCAGGAAAATCTCATTCAAAGCACCCCCGACAGATATCCAGCCACCCTGCTTAGTTTTCAAGATCAAGCACAAGCTGGTGCCTTTAAGATATTTAGGTATTTGACATTCACGAAGCATTAGTGACATCTATTTATATCCCGCTTTTCTCCCACAAAGGGACCCAAAGCAGCTTCCTGCCTGTTATAATGCAATTAAATGCAAAATAAAACCAACAACAATCAACAACAAATGCAATATAAAATCAACAACAATCAATAATAAGCAATTAGTAAAACATAAATACAGTAGAGTCTCACTTATCCAAGGTAAATGGGCCGGCAGAAGCTTGGATAAGCGAATATCTTGGATAATAAGGAGGGATTAAGGAAAAGCCTATTAAACATCAAATTAGGTTATGATTTTACAAATTAAGCGCCAAAACATCATGTTATACAACAAATTTGACAGAAAAAGTAGTTCAATACGCAGTAATGTTATGTTGTAATTACTGTATTTACGAATTTAGCACCAAAATATCACGATATATTGAAAACATTGACTACAAAAATGGCTTGGATTATCCAGAGGCTTGGATAAGCGAGGCTTGGATAAGTGAGACTCTACTGTAGAATCCTACAGTTGGAAGAGACCTCGTGGGCCATCCAGTCCAACCCCATTCTGCCAAGAAGCAGGAAAATCGCATTCAAAGCACCCCCGACAGATGGCCATCCAGCCTCTGCTTAAAGGCCTCCAAAGAAGGAGCCTCCACCACACTCTGCGGCAGAGAGTTCCACTGCTGAACAGCTCTCACAGTGACGCAGTTCTTCCTAATGTCAGGTGGAATCTCCCTTCCTGCAGTTTGAAACCATTGTTCCGCATCCTAGTCTGCAGGGCAGCAGAAAACAAGCTTGCTCCCTCCTCCCTATGACTTCCCGTCACATATTTATACATGGCTGTCATGTCTCCTCTCAGCCTGCTCTTCTGCTGGCTAAACATGCCCAGCTCTTTAAGCCGCTCCTCATAGGGCTTGTGCTCCAGACCCTTGATCATTTTACTCGCCCTCCTCCTGTTGCCACCCAATGCTTTGAGGCAACAGCGGGAATCAGGCACCATTTCAACTGCAATGACTCAATGCTGCGGAATCCTGGGAGTCGTAGTTTCACCAGGGCCCTGCAAAGAGTGATACTGTCTCGCCAGACTAGTTTCCAGGCACCCATTGTATTGAGCCACGGGATGGAAATGGATGTCAAACAGGATCCATTCTGGCCTGTGGAGTCAGCCTCAGTCAGCGGTCGGCTTCCCAAGGGACTTTCCTCCCAGTTTGAAGGCCTTCTTTGCCCCTCAAGCGCCATTTTGTTCTTCTCAGTCTCAGTTTGGGAAGAGAGCTGCCTCCCGACTTCGGCCCCTTTGAGGCCGATCCTCAAAGAATCTCAGGCCTGAAGTTTCCGTCAGAAAATATCGCAAAGGGATCGTGTTCACAGCAATCTGGAATCTGTTTATGGTGAAGTGTCAATACTGTTTTAACTTTAAACTATTATTATTATTTGAGTCAAGCTCTGAACCTTGCTGCCACAATCGGAAATGTTCCCTATCATTATTTCGTTGTTAACAATGGGATCTCCTCTCAGGAGTCACACTTTTGCCTGTTTAAACCTCCTTGGGGTGTTTTTTGTTTTGTCTTTTGTGGTCTTTCAGTTCAGTTTTCTCAGAAACTCGGCTCAAAAGCAAGGTTTAAATCGGCCTTCTTGAACGAGGCCTCCTCCAGATTTGTGGGACTATGACTCCCATCACCCAAGAGGACATGCTCGGTAAGGACGATGGGCACTGTAATCTGACACATCAGACGTTATGACACTGTGCATGGAATGGAGGTCAGTGTCTATTGATGGGAAAACTGAATGCCTAATTAGTATGTGATGCATCACGAGGATATCATCAAGACAAACTCCCAGGATATGAATACAGGCAACCTTCAAAGAGTTCTTGGGATTGTGTTTGTTTCTATTTTAGGGTGCTTCCAGACAGCACCAAATCACGGGTTTTACCTCAGGGGCAAAAAACAAAACAAAAAAGGGACCTGAGAAAAGGTCCATATACAGTTCAGTTGGTCCCAGGATTTCTCCTCCAATGTCCAGACTTGCTGCTTTGTCCTGGGTTTTTGAAGCCCAAAAATTGGCCGCCAAGGGATGTCCGCTGGAAATTTAGACTTTTTTAAAAAACTTAAAATGCGCAGATGCGAATATGCAAGTCGTTGTACAAGTTCTGTTCTTGAGTAATACATTTCTGTTCTTCATTGTTTTTATCGTGAAAAGATGCAGGACGTTGACTAGAGGGCGAAAACTTTGTCCTGGCCAGAGAAACTTCACCCTCCACACGTTTAATGAAGTTTCTAGGACGCAAACAAAGTTTATGGAGTTGTTGTATGTTTTCCGGGCTGTATGGCCATGTTCTAGAAGCATTCTCTCCTGACATTTTGCCCACATCTATGGCAGTCATCCTCAGAGGTTTTGAGGTATGGAGAAACTCAGCAAGGAAGATTTATATATATCTGTGGAAAGTCCAGGGTGAGGGAAGAACCTTTGTCAGTTGGAGGCCAGCATGAATGTTGCTGTTAATCACCCTAATTTGCATTGAATGGCTTCATCTACTGGCTACTTTCTGCCTGGGGGCATCCTTTGTTAGCTGCCCCTAGTTCCCATGTCTCAGAGCAGGGGTCCCCAAACTTTTTAAACAGGGAGCCAGTTCACGATCCTTCGGACCATTGGAGGGCCGGACTATAGTTGGCCACCGAGCAATAACAATAATAATAATAATAATAATAATAATAATAATAAAAAATAACAACAATAATAATAATAAAAAGAGGGTTGGAAGAAACCCTTTGGGCCATTGAGTCCAATCCCTTTCTTCCTTTGTGCACCGAAAGCACCCCTGACAGATGTCCACTCAGCCTCAATGTTAATAATAATAAAAAAGAGGGTTGGAAAAGACCCCTTGGGCCATTGAGTCCAATCCCTTTCTGCCTTTGTGCACCGAAAGCACAAGCAAAGCACCCCTGACAGATGTCCACCCAGCCTCAATGTTAATAATAATATGTTCGACTTGTGATTTTGTGATATGAAATCCAGCATATCTATCTTGTTTGCTGTGTCATAATAAAATAATAATGATGATGGTTGTAAGAGAAGAAGAGACCCCTTGGGTCATTTAGCCCAACCCCCTTCTGCCCTTTTGCCGTGGGGGCCGGAAAAATGGCTTCGATGGGCCGCATTCGGCCCCCGGGCCTTAGTTTGGGGACCCCTGTCTCAGAGTGTTGCTTCTTATTTACTGTTCTGATTTTTGAGTTTTTTTTAATACTGGTAGCCAGATTTTGTTCATTTTCATGGTTTCCTCCTTTCTGTTGAAGTTGTCCACATGCTTGTGAATTTCAATGGCTTCTCTGTGTAGTCTGACATGATAGTTTATGGAATAGGATCATGACTTTCCAAGTCAGGAGTACACAATCAAACAGGAACACACACTTTCAAGCCAGGAATAGGACTTTATTATCACTTTTTAGAGGCTGCATGGCCATCTGTGCAGACAGCTTTGGTTGTGTCCTTGTGCCTGGGAACTACAAGGGCAATGTTCCTGGGTTATGCATGTGTGTTCCTCATTGCTTTTATCCTAAAGACACAGGGAAAGTGGATTACAGGGCAAAAACTTTGTCCTGGCAAGATAAACATTGTCATCCACCCAAATGGGCAATTTGGAATTCCCTGAACAGACTGAGAAGCGGAGTGGGCAGATCAAAAGACAACCTGGTAAGATGGCACTACCTGGAGGAATCTTCCACCTTGTGTGACTGTGGAGCTGAACAAACAACTCCTCATATGTGTGCTTGCCCACAATGCCCTACCTCATGCACGGAGGAGGAGTTGTTTAAAGCTACGGACAATGCGATTGCTGTTGTCCACTTTTGGTCCAAAACGACTTAGCTGTTTGTGATTCCTTTATTTTGTCACTTTTAAACTTATTTATTATGCAATGCTTTGGACACGAAATAAATAAAACGAAGTTTCTAGGACGCAAGAAAAATTTATGGAATAGGATCACGACTTTCCAAATCGGGACTACACAATCAAACAGGAAGACACACTTTCGTGCCAGGAACAGAACTTTATTATGACTTTTTAGAGGCTGCGTGGCCACCCGTGCAGACAGGTTTGGTAGTGGACTTGCGCCTGGGAACTACAGGGCGATGTTCCTGGGTTATGCATGTCTGTTCCTGATCGCTTTTATCCTAAAGGCATGGGGAAAGTGGATTACAGGGCAAAAACTTTGTCCTGGCAAGAGAAACATCGCCACCCACCCACTGTGGCACACAAAGTTTGGGTCTCATGGCCCCTGAGTCCACCCTTCAGAGCAGAAGAGCAGAAAAGGAAGATGCATGGGGCCACTCTTCCTTGCTTCCATCCTGCTGGGGGCCCCTCCCTTCCAGGAGCATCTCCAGGCTGCGGGTTGTTTTCCTTTGAAAAGGTTCCGTTCTTGCCATGGAGACCGAGGGTTCTGAGAAGCCTCAAGTCAGTTGGCGCTGGCATTGCCTTCCTGGGCACCAAGATGGGCAGAGAGCACTCCAGACAGCTCCCACTGAGACCAGCCGGGAGCGATGCCTCTGCGCCAGAAGTCCCTCCGCGTGCCCCCCGATGGACGGCCCTGGACTCGTGGTTCAGGGTAAGGACCGCACCCCCCTCCCGCTCCCTTTGGGGCCCCGGGGCCAGCTCTGTTCTGGCACTGAGGGCCCCCTTAATTGCTTCCCTCTGCAGAAGGTCAGGACGAGGCGCTCGCTTCACCGCGTGAGCCCCGAAAACGTAGCTGTTCCTGTGGATCCTCCAAGGTAAGCCCTGGCCCCCCGTTCCCTTCGGGGTCCCCCCACCCTAAGGGAAGGGAAGGTAAAGGTTTCCCCTGACGTTAGGTCCAGTCATGACCGACTCTGAGGGTTGGTGCTCATCTCCATTTCTCAGCCGAAGAGTCAGCGTTGTCCGTAGACACCTCCAAGGTCATGTGGCTGGCATGACTTCATGGAGCGCCGTTACCTTCCCGCCGGAGCAGTACCTATTGATCTACTCACATTTGCATGTTTTCGAACTGCTAGGTTGGCAGAAGCTGGAGCTAACAGCGGGCGCTCACTCCGCTCCCCGGATTCGAACCTGGGACCTTTCGGTCTGCAAGTTCAGCAGCTCAGTGCTTTAACATACTGAGCCACCGGAGGCTCCATCTTCTATATATATAAAATAGCGATGGAATCAGGGCACCGGACAAAACAACAAAACTACAGGCTCCCCAACCTCAAAATTTGACAACACAACCCATCATCCACAGCTCTAGGTTGATACAACAAAAAGAAAAGAAAAATGAAGTCCTAATTAGAGGGAAAGGAATAATTGTTTTTATCCAATAGCTGCCAGTTAGAGGGCTAAGCTCCACCCACTTGGTCTCCTAGCAACCCACTCAGCCCAGGGCCTCAGTTTCGCTGTTTAGATTAAATTAGCAATGGTCAGAACATTATAGACTCATCTCTGGTTGCTTGAGAGTTTGTATTAATGCTATGACAGTTGACTCTCATTTAACCGACACCCGAGGAGAAGTGGTTGATGCCGGATAACTGAGAGTTGTCTCTGGTTGCTTGAGAGTTTGTATTAATGCTATGACAGTTGACTCTCATTTAACCGGCACCCATGGGGAGTGGTCGATGCCAGATAGCTGAGAGTCATCTCTGGTTGCTTGAGAGTTTGTATTAATGCTGACAGTTGACTCTCATTTAACCGGCACCCGTGGGGAGTGGTCGATGCCAGATAACTGAGAGTCGTCCCTGGTTGCTTGAGAGTTTGTATTAATGCTATGACAGTTGACTCTCATTTAACCGGCACCTGTGGGGAGTGGTCAATGCCAGATAACTGAGAGTTGTCTCTGGTTGCTTGAGAGTTTGTATTAATGCTATGACAGTTGACTCTCATTTAACTGACACCCGAGGGGAGTTGTTGATGCCGGATAACTGCGAGTCTTTGGTTGCTTAAGAGTTTGTATTAATGCTATGACAGTTGACTCTCATTTAACCGGCACCTGTGGGGAGTGGTCAATGCCGGATAACTGAGAGTTGTCTCTGGTTGCTTGAGAGTTTGTATTAATGCTATGCCCCATAGTATGCCATCACATGGACTAGACATTAATACTGAAATGCAGCCATTGAAAGCAAAGACCAATGCAGTTCAAACTGAATTATATGGTCAGCATAGACCCATGTAAAGCAGTCCAAGGCCGTTCAAACCGCATTATATAATAATAATAATAATAATAATAATAATAATAATAATAATAAGGCAGTGTAGACCCATATAATACAACCCAATGAAATGCAGTGCAAGAGCCAACACGGCCAACTTGGTATAGTAGCGGGGTCTGGAGGTGGTTGAATTTGCTATCCAGGAGTTGTACTTCACCCGTATCCAGAGAGCACTGAAGATAGATCTGGACCAAACTTGGCACACAGACTCAACATGCCCAACTGTGAATATTGGGGAAGTTTTGGGGGAAATGACCCAAAATTTTTGGGAAATTGTAGTCCGCCCACATCCTTCATATTATTACTAAATATCATTGCTATTGATTACAGCAGCCTGGGGGAGGCGCCTTCCACTCAGCCCTGTCTTCTGCTGGTCCTTCTTCAACTCCCTGGACAGGAAGGGAGGGGGTTCAATCAGGGCCACCTAGCACCTCCAAACAAAGGATTCCCCAGGGAGGAGGCAGCCAGGCTTTGAAGCTGCAAGGCCATTACATGCTAATCAAGGTGACTAATAACAGCAGGTATACCTGCCACACCGAGACTATTCAGTGTATTCTAGCTCACCAAACTTGGATTACAATAGGAAGAAAACGGCTACACTTTGCAGCTGCAAGGCTATTCACTGCTAATCCACCTGGCCAACAAACAAATCCAAAAAGTCACAGCAACGCAACACGTGGCCGGGCACAGCTAGTTGACTACGAAAAGGCAAATTCCTGCCACCTCAAAATCCCCACCTGCCAAAATTTGCATATCCCTGCTCCCTCCCAGGGGCCCCTCCCTCCTCTCACTCCCCAACCAATCACCTCCCACATGCAAATTCCTGCCACCTCAAAATCCCCACCTGCCAAAATTTGCATATCCCTGCTCCCTCCCAGGGGCCCCTCCCTCCTCTCACTCCCCAACCAATCACCTCCCACATGGAAATTCCTGCCACCTCACAATTCCCACATGCCAAAATTTGCATATCCCTGCTCCCTCCCAGGGGCCCCTCCCTCCTCTCACTCCCCAACCAATCACCTCCCACATGCAAATTCCTGCCACCTCACAATCCCCAACTGCCAAAATTTGCATATCCCTGCTCCCTCCCAGGGGCCCCTCCCTCCTCTCACTCCCCAACCAATCACCTCCCACATGCAAATTCCTGCCACCTCACAATCCCCAACTGCCAAAATTTGCATATCCCTGCTCCCTCCCAGGGGCCCCTCCCTCCTCTCACTCCCCAACCAATCACCTCCCACATGCAAATTCCTGCCACCTCACAATCCCCACCTGCCAAAATTTGCATATCCCTGCTCCCTCCCAGGGGCCCCTCCCTCCTCTCACTCCCCAGCCAATCACCTCCCACATGCAAATTCCCCCCTACCTCACAATACTCACCTGCCAAAATTAAAGCACTGAGCTGCTGAAGTTGCATACTGAAAGGTCCCAGGTTCAAATCCGGTGGGAAGGTAACGGCGTTCCATGCAGTCATGCCGGCCACATGACCTTGGAGGTGTCTACAGACAACGCCAGCTCTTCAGCTTAGAAATGGAGATGAGCACCAACCCCAGAGTCAGACACGACTAGACTTAACGTCAGGGGAAACCTTTACCTTTACCTAGTCAATGTTTATGTAGTCAATGTTTTCAATACATTGCAATGTTTTGGTGCTAAATTCGTAAATACAGTAATTACTACATAATGTTACCGTGTATTGAACTGCTTTTTCTGTCGATTTGTTGTAAAACATGATGTTTTGGTGCTTAATTTTAAAATCATAACGTAATTTGACGTTTAAAAGGCTTTTCCTTAATCTCTCCTTATTATCCAACATTTTTGCTTATCCAACCTTCTGCCAGCCCATTTATGTTGGATAAGTGATATAAGGAATGCAATTTTACCACACCATTGCATATAATGTGACATGAGCATCCACAGATTTTGGAATCCGTGGAGAGAGCTGTAACCAGTCAACAGTTGATACTGAGGGGGGCTCACTGGATATCAATAAAGCTGTACGTTGGTATTAATAATATATACAGGGAGAGGACAGGAATAAACAGTTTTGTGTGTTGGCAGCATCATACAACACATATGGAAAAAAATTATAAAAAGTATCAAAATGTTTCAACTGACTGTAAAAGTGTGAGGCATGAACCATGTCTTGTACAATGGTGCCTTATGTTCTTGGGGCTCATTCCAGTGGTGGATATGATCAGGGACAAAAAGGTTACTCCAAAAATATCATATTCGATTTATGGCAAGTCTCCTTGAAACTCCCTCCTCAACTCTCTTTGGACTTTACCTTTTCACACTTCCAGTCACATTTTAAAATTATTTTCCTTTGTTCAAAACTTAAATCTGAGGCTGGATCTATACTGCCCTATATTCCAGGATCTAATTCCAGATTTTCTTCTTATCCCAGATTATATGGCAGTAGGGACTCATATAATCCAGTTTAAATCAAATATAGTAGAGTCTCACTTATCCAACATAAACGGGCCGGCAGAATGTTGGATAAGCGAATATGTTGGATAATAAGGAGGCATTAAGGAAAAGCCTATTAAACATCAAATTAAGTTATGATTTTACAAATGAAGCACCAAAACATCATGTTATACAACAAATTTGACAGAAAAAGTAGTTCAATATGCAGTAATGCTATGTAGTAATCACTGTATTTATGAATTTAGCACCAAAATATCATGATATATTGAAAACATTGACTACAAAAATGCGTTGGATAAACCAGAACGTTGGATAAGGGAATGTTGGATAAGTGAGACTCTACTGTAATATGGAATCAGATCATGGGATATAGGGCAGTGTAGATTCACCATGAGGCCCCTTCCACACTGCTCCTATATCCCAGGATCTGATAGCAGATTATCTCCTTTGAACTGGATTATATGAGTCCACACTACCAGATAATCTGGAATAAAAAGATAATCTGGGATCAGATCCTGGAATAAAGGCCAGTATAGATCCAGCCTGAGATCCCTTCCACACTGCCCTGTATCCCAAGATCTGATCCCAGATTATCTACTCTGAACTGGATTATATGAATCTAAACTGCCAGATAATCTGGGATAAGAAGATAATCTAGGATCAGATCCTGGGAATTAGGGCATAGATTCAGCCTGGGGCCCCTTCCACACTGCTGCTATATCCTAAGATCTTGATTCCAGATTATCTGCTTTAAACTAGAGTATATGAGTCTACACTACCAGGTAATCCTGGATAAAATAATCTGGGATCAGATCCTGGGATATAGGGGCAGTGTAGTTCCAGCCTGAGGCCCCTTCCACACTGTCCCTATATCCCAGGATCTTAAACCAGATTATCTTCTTATCCCAGATTATATGGCAGTGGAGACTCATATAATCCAGTTTATATCAGATAATCTGGAATCAGATCCTGGAACATAAGGCAACGTAGAAGGGACTTGATTTCCATTATTAATTCCAATGGGTTTAACATGGGGGGGGGGGGGGAAACAAACCTCAATTAAAGTACAGTAGAGTCTCACTTATCCAACACTCGCTTATCCAACATTCTGGATTATCCAACGCATTTTTGTAGTCAATGTTTTCAATAAATCGTGATATTTTGGTGCTAAGTTCGTAAACACAGTAATTACTACATAGCATTATTTCGTATTGAACTACTTTTTCTGTCAAATGATGTTTTGGTGCTTAATCTGTAAAATCATAACCTAATTTGATGTTTAATAGGCTTTTCTTTAATCCCTCCTTATTATCCAACATATCCGATTATCCAACGTTCTGCCAGCCCATTTATGTTGGATAAGTAAGACTCTACTGTATCTGTTTTTAAGTGTGTATACCTTTTTTGGGACACCCTGGTTAGAGCACGTTCAGATGGAAAGTGGGGCTCTTAATACAGGAGGATTAAAGACATAATAATCTATCCACGCTGACATTTCTATGCAGTTTCAAACCAGTATTGTAAGAGGGAAAATGTAGAAAATCCTGGAACAAATTGGAAGCCTGGAAGGGGAGGGATTTGCACCAATTGCAGAGCCTTGATCATTTAAGAAGGTTGCTGGAGTTTTCAGGAGTTTGTAGGAAGCTGTATGTAAAGGATAATCTTAGATTGGGAGGAGGGGAGGGGACTTGATCTCTCCTCCATGCAATTGGGATAGAGGGTTCCCGATTCTCCCCGTTTCTCTGAGATATATATATATATATATATATATATATATATATATATATATACCGTATATACTCGAGTATAGGCCGGGTTTTTCAGCCCTTTTTTAGGACTGCAAAAGCCCCCCTCAGCTTATATTTGAGTTAGGGTCCTGGCCGGCTTATATTCGGGTTGGCTTATACTCGAGAATATATGGTACATTTATTATTTTACTCTATTATTGTTGTATTTATTATTTTACTCTATTATTGTTGCATTTATTATTTTACCCTATTATTGTTACATTTATTTTGCTCTATTATTGTTGTTACGATTACATTTATTTTAATCTAGTTTTTATTATGATTAATACATTTATTTTTTCACTCTGATCTTCTTATTACTATTACATTTATTATTTTACTGCATTTATTATTTTACTGCATTTATTATTTCACTATTATTATTAAAAGTATACATAAGCGCATTTACTTTGAAGAAGATGAGAATAATGATTTAATCAGAGTTAGATTAAATTAGAGCTTTATGTAAATATTCAAAAACATTTAACCTACGGATGCCTCAATTAATGTAATTTTATTGGTATCTATTTTTATTTTTGAAATTTACCACTCTCGGCTTATACTGGAGTCAATGTTTTCCCAGTTTTTTGTGGTAAAATTAGGTGCCTCGGCTTACATTTGGGTCGGCTTATACTCAGGTATATACTGGTGTATATGTGTATATACATATATACTAGCTGTGCCCGGCCACGCGTTGCTGTGGCAAAGTGGTGGTGGTATTGGGTAAAAATTGTTGTGTAATTTTTATTTGACGTTATTTGTATTTTTTAATTAATTTTATTGTAAGTTATCTTTTTATTTATTATATTTTATTATTTTCTTGTATAATTTTTAGTTATTTTTTTGTTATTATGGTATTTTATTGTATTAATTTTTTAGTGTTTTTAATTATTTTTTAGTGTTTTTTATTATTTTTTATTGGGTTGCTAGGAGACCAAGTTGGAGGAGCTTAGCCTTCTAACTGGCAGCAATTGGATAAAAGCAATTATTCCTCTCTCTCTAATTAGGACTTTATTTTTCTTTTCTTTTTGTTGTATCAACCTAGAGCCGTGGATGATGGGTTGTGTCGTCAAATTTTGAGGTTGGGGGGGGGCTGTAGTTTTGTTGTTTTGTGGGTCGCTGTGATGCCATCACTCTTTTATATATATAGATATATATATACACACACACACACACACACACACACTAGGTTGGGAACCCAGCGATGCCCAGGTTATTTGAAAAAGGCATGATTTGTTTTTGATTGTCAGGTATTCTCAGTTTGGAGTGGGTGAACTACAGTTCCCAGAATCGTAGGTCAATTCTCCCCAAACCCTCCCAGTATTCAAAGTTGGCCATTTTGGGTCTGTGTACCGAGTGTTGTCCAGATCTGTCGTTGGCTGGTCATCGCCTGGCTGCAGTGCTCTCTGGATGGGGGTGAACTGCTACAACTCCCAGATTCCAGGGGCAATTGTCCCAAAACATCTGTCAGTATCCATCACAGGTTATGTTGAGTCTGTGTGCCAAGTTTAATCCAGATCCGCCATTGGCTGGGTTCAGTGCTCTTTGGATGCATGTCAACTACAACTCCCAAAATCAAGGCCCATTCCCACAAACCCCTGCAGTATGTTCAGTTGGTCATGAGACTTCTCTGTGCAAAGTTTAGTTCCGATCCATTGTCGGTGGGGGTCACTGTTTCTCTGGATGCAGGTGAACTATAACTCCCTTTTCCCCAAACTTAAGTAATATGCTCTTTTGGTTATGGGGGCTCTGTGTGCCAAATTTGGTCCTGGTCCATCATCGGAGGGGTTTGAAGTGCTCATTAATTGCAGGTGAACTATAAATCCCAGTACCTACTACTCCCAAATGTCCAGGCCAATTCCCCTCCAAACCGATCAGTATTCAAATCTGGGCATATCAGGTATGCATGGCAATTTTGGCCCATAAGTTTTTCTCATGAGTTTTTCTTGAGCATTTTCAAGTTTTTTTCAAGCTGTTCTGAGTCCCTTTCAGGTTAGAAATATACCGTGTTTCCCCGAAAATAAGACAGTGTCTTATATTAATTTTTGCTCCCAAAGATGCTCTAGGTCTTATTTTCAGGGGATGTCTTATTTTTCCATGAAGAAGAATTCACATTTATTGTTGAACAAAAAAAAATGAACATTTATTATATACTGTACAGTAGTTGCCATCACAAACCAGCAGAACCAGACAAACTGTGAATCCTATCAAGAATTTCTTGTTATTACCATTATTTCCATGTACAACACTCTATGGTATGTACATTTACCAATCCTGCGTGCTCTCGTGTTCTGTTTGGCAGGCATGCTTCCAAACAAAACCTTTGCTAGGTCTTACTTTCAGGGGAGGCCTTATATTTAGCAATTCAGCAAAACTTCTACTAGGTCTTATTTTCTGGGGATGTCTTATTTTAGGGGAAACAGGGTATGTAGTAAATCAATAAATAATACATTTTCTTGTCCCCTTCCAGTCCTCCGGAGACACAAGGAACGCGCGCGGAGGCGCCCTCTCCCCGGACGCTGATAATTGAAGTGAGGCCAGCGTCCAAGGTAAGGAAGGAGGCCTCTCCCTCCCACGAACCTTTGAGAAATAGTTAAAAACAAGATAGGTTTTGTAGGCTTATTCTTAAGCTGAATTTGTTTTTAAGATGGAACAGTTTAAAGTGTAACTCCAGAGAGAGAGAGAGTGCTAGCGCTTTCATAGAATCATAGAGTTGGAAGAGACCTCATGGGCCATCCAGTCCAACCCCCTGCCAAGAAACAGGAAATCACATTCAAAGCACCCCTGACAGATGGCCATCCAGCCTCTGCTTAAAAGTCTCCAAAGAAGGAGCCTCCACCACAGTCTGAGGCAGAGAGTTTCACTGCCGAACAGCTCTTTGGATAGCATAGCTGGATGGCCATCTGTCGGGGGTGCTTTAAATGCAATTTCCTGCTTCTTGGCAGGGGGTTGGACTGGATGGTCCATGAGATCTCTTCCAACTCTATGATTCTATGATTCTAAGCAGTTGACAAAGTGGAGCTTTGGGCAAGTTGGTGTAGTGTGTGCATTCATTCAGTCAGCTGTTGACTTATTATGACTATTATGGGGCCGGGCTATGGCGCAGCTGGCTAGTAACCAGCTGCTATAAATCACTACTGACCGAGAGGTCATGAGTTCGAAGCCCGGGTCGGGTTAAGCCTCCGACCATTAATAGCCCTGGCTTGCTGTTGACCTATGCAGCCCCGAAAGACAGTTGCACCTGTCAATTAGGGAAATTTAGGGACGCTTTATGCGGGAGGCTAATTTACAACACCATAAAACTGCCAGCAAAACACGAGGAAAGGAATGCGGAAGTACAGCCACTACTGGACGGTGAAGCAACAGCTCCCCCTGTGGCCGGAATCGTGAAGCTGGAAAAATGTTAAAAATGCCTCTGAGTCTGTCTAATGTATGTTGTTTGTCTGTTGGCATTGAATGTTTGCCATATATGTGTTCATTGTAATCCGCCCTGAGTCCCCTTCGGGGTGAGAAGGGCGGAATATAAATACTGTAAATAAATAAATAATAAATATTAATTTCATAGGATTTTTTAAGATAAGGCATACTTGGAGGTGTTTTTACCAGTTCCTACTCTGAAATCTAGTGTACAACACTTGATATTTATTGTTTGCTCCCAATCAACGTACTAACCTGGGCTGACCCTGCTTAGTTTTCAAGATCAAGCACAAGCTGGTACCTTTAATATATTTAGGTAGGGACTACTTTTTTATGGACTAATTTCATATCTGATGAAAGCTCTGCACTTGATATTCACGAAGCATTAGTGACATCTATTTATATTCCGCTTTTCTCCCACAAAGGGACCCAAAGCGGCTTCCAGCTTGTTATAATGCAATTAAATGCAAAATAAAACCAACAACAATCAACAACAAATGCAGTATAAAACCCACAACAATCAATAATAAGCAATTAGTAAAACATAAATAGAATTCTACAGTTGGAAGAGACCTTGTAGGCCATCCAGTCCAATCCCATTCGGCCAAGAAGCAGGAAAATCGCATTCAAAGCACCTCCAACAGATGGCCCTCCAGCCTCTGCTTAAAAGCCTCCAAAGTAGAAGCCTTCATCACACTCCAGGGCAGAGAGTTCCGCTGCTGAACAGCTCTCACTGTGAGGAAGTTCTTTCTAATGTTCAGGTGGAATCCCCTTTCCTGCAGTTTGAAGCCATTGTTCCGCATCCTAGTCTGCAGGGCAGCAGAAAACAAGCTTGCTCCCTCCTCCCTATGATTTCTCCTCACATATTTATACATGGCTATCATGTCTCCTCTCAGCCCTCTCTTCTGCAGGCTAAACATGCCCAGCTCTTTAAGCCGCTCCTCATAGGGCTTTTTCTCCAGACCCTTGATCATTTTACTTGCCCTCTGGACACTTTCCATTTTGTTAACATTTCTCTTCAATTGTGGTGCTCAGAATTGGACACAGTATTCCTTGGTTTGACCAAGGCAGAATGGAGTAGAATAGCATGACTTCCCTGGAATATCAGAATAGCATGACTTCCCTGGATCTAGATATTCCTATTGATACAGGCCAAAATCCCATTGGATTTTTAAGGCACTGCCACAGTGTTGGCTCATGTTTAACTTGTCCACGAGGGCTCCAAGATCCATTTTGTAACAACTGGTACTTGCTCTTATAATTGAAATACACTACCACATTGTACAGACTTTCAGAATGAAAATTGGATTTATTCCAGGGATTGTTATTTTCATCTTAAAAGCTTAAAAAGGATGAAAGTATGTAAAGTCTGTGTTGCAACATCTGTAGAGAATAGTGTAAATGAGGCATGGGCAAACTTTGGCCCTCCAGTTGTTTTGGACTTCAACTCTCACAATTCCTAATAGCCGAAACACTTGGAGGGCCAAAGTTTGCCCACACGTGGTGTTGATCTTCAAGTCTTCAAATCTTAGTTCAAGGTAACAAGTCTAGCTGTTTTATACCTTCAGTTTTCCCATCTGTGAAATGGTAATGTGGTCCTCATAAAGGTCGCAAGATAAGCTTCTCACTAAAGGTGATTTGTAGTGTTCCACTCAGCGCCCTCCCAGGCTCCCACAAAACTCCCACTGGCTCCCACAAAACCTCCTAATCCTGGCTCTAAGAATTACAAAAAATTAAAACCAGGACAGTAAATAAAGAATAACAATTTGAAAACAGGTGAATTGCAGACAGGAAACAATCAGGGCCAGCTAACTCCTCCCAACAAAATATTCCACCAAGCAGGAATCAGCCAGGGTTCAAAGCTACAAGAAAAGTCCACAACAGTCCCATATACAGTAGCGTCTCACTTATCCAACATAAACTGGCCGGCAGAACGTTGGATAAGTGAATATATTGGATAATAAGGAGGGATTAAGGAAAAGCCTATTACACATCAAATTAGGTTATAATTTTACAAATTAAGCACCAAAATATCATGCTTTACAACAAATGGATAGAAAAAGCATTTCAGTACACGATAATGTTATGTAATAATACTGTATTTACGAATTTAGCACCAAAATATTACGATTTATTGAAAACATTGACTACAAAAATGCGTTGGATAATCCAGAATGTTGGATAAGCGAGTGTTGGATAAGTGAGACTCTACTGTAATTGATTCCAATATCACACAGAATAAAAACATTATTCCTAATACAGTAGAGTCTCACTTATCCAACATAAACGGGCCGGCAGAATGTTGGATAAGCGAATATGTTGGATAATAAGGAGGCATTAAGGAAAAGCCTATTAAACATCAAATTAGGTTATGATTTTACAAATGAAGCACCAAAACATCATGTTAGACAACAAATTTGGCAAAAAAAGTAGTTCAATACGCAGTAATACTATGTAGTAATTACTGTATTTATGAATTTTGCACCAAAATATCACGATATATTGAAAACATTGACTACAAAAATGCGTTGGATAATCCAGAACGTTGGATAAGCGAGTGTTGGATAAGTGAGAGACTACTGTATTTAGGTGCTTCATTTCCTAGTTTTAGGTTAGATTAGGTCATTGTGCCTTCAAGCCATTCCTAACCATGCCATCCCCTCCATCAAACTGGTGTCCCATTTTATTTTATTTTATTCTAACTGATCTTATTTTTATCTGATTTATATGTTAACTGAGATTTTATGATTTACTGTATTGTTTTGGTTAAGGTAACTGTTTTGTATAACTGCTGATTTTATTGTGTTTGCATTGCAATGTGTTTTAACTGATTTATTGTTTTGTATTTTGGGCTTCTGACCCATGTAGCCTCCCAGAGTCCCTGCCGGGAGATGGTGGCAGGGTAGAAAAATAAAGTTACTTACTAACTTATGGTAATCCAATCACAGGAGTTGCTTGGCAAGACTTGTTCAAAGAGAGGATGCTGCTGCTTTCCTCTGAGGCTGAGAAAGTGTGACTTACCCAAGGTCACCTAATGTATAAGCATCATCGATGGAGTGTACCTACAGGGAATACATATGAGTGGCTATAAAACACTTGTATACTTCGTCAATGATACTTATACATTAAATTTATTTACTTGAAGAACTTGCTACAGTGGAAAATTAGCTATTTTAGGTTTTCTGTACCTTTGTAAATTACCACCTGAGGAAGACTACACAGTCAAAACTGGTCGTGGATGGTTATAAACTTTGGATTTATTTAAAATTTTGGATTCAAAAAGGATTTACAAACTTGGACATATAGGTTTGAATGCACAGTCTTCTATGTGGAACATGAACTTTGTATCACTGGACTCACAAACCTTGAGTATAAGAGCTAGGCTTTCTATGAACATGTGTATTTGTAACACATTGATGACTGTATATCCTCGAGTATAAGCCGATCCGAATATAAGCCGAGGCACCTATTTTTACCACAAAAAAACTGGGAAAACATTGACTCCAGTATAAGCCGATAGTGGTAAATTTCAGAAATAAAAACAGATACCAATAAAATTACATTAATTGAAGCATCAGTAGGTTAAATGTTTTTGAATATTTACATAAAGCTCTAATTTAAGATAAGATTGTCCAACTCTGATTAAATCATTTTTCTCATCTTCTTCAATGTAAATGTGCTTATGTATCCTTTTAATAATAATAGAGTAAAATAATACATGTCATAATAATAATAAATAATAATAGAGTAAAATAATACATGTTGTAATAGAGTAAAATAATAAATATAATAATAATAAGATCAGAGTGAAATAATAACTGTATTAATAATAATAAAAATAGAGTAAAATAAATGTAATAGTAGTAACAATAATAGAGAAAAATAATAAATGTAATAATACCAATAATAATAGAGAAAAATAATAAATGTACCATATATTCCCGAGTATAAGCTGACCCAAATATAAGCCAACCAGGACCCTCACCCGAGTATAAGCCGAGGGGGGCTTTTTCAGTCCTAAAAAAGGGCTGAAAAACTAGGCTTATACTCGAGTATATACAGTATATTGGTTTTAACTGTCATATTTGTTTTGTTTTGGGCTTGGCACCATGTTAGCCGCCCCAAGTCCCTTTGGGGAGATGGTGGCAGGATAGAAAAATAAATTATTATTATTATTATTATTATTATTATTATTATTATTATTATTATTATATTCTTCCCTTCTCACCTCGAAGGGGACTCAGGGTGGAGCACAACATATATATAGCAAACATTCAATGCCAGAACATAAAATAAACCATAAAAATACATAAAGACAAAAATAAGTTATCTTCACATTAAAACCATTATTTAAAACCATGCTTTTAACTAATAGTGGTTTTTTATATCCAATGTGTTCCCTGCTTGGGTTTTAATAATGCTGTACTTACTTGGTTTTATCTTGTTTTTAATTATGTTGGTGCTAATCCATGAAATATGTAGTATTTGAAGGGCATATCCTGACATTGATATTTGCAGCATTTTAATGTTTTAATGATTTATATAGGGTTTTAATGGCATGTTTTATATTGTATTTGATGGTCTGGCTTTTGTGTATTTGTTTGTTTGTCCTGCATGCGAAAGACCTATGGTCTAAGCATTAAATACATTTGGTATTTGGTATAGCAAATATTCAATGCCAGAACATAAAATAAACCATAAAAATACATAAAGACAAAAATAAGTTATCTTCACATTAAAACCATTATTTAAAACCATGCTTTTAACTAATAGTGGTTTTTTATATCCAATGTGTTCCCTGCTTGGGTTTTAATAATGCTGTACTTACTTGGTTTTATCTTGTTTTTAATTATGTTGGTGCTAATCCATGAAATATGTAGTATTTGAAGGGCATATCCTGACATTGATATTTGCAGCATTTTAATGTTTTAATGATTTATATAGGGTTTTAATGGCATGTTTTATATTGTATTTGATGGTCTGGCTTTTGTGTATTTGTTTGTTTGTCTTGCATGCGAAAGACCTATGGTCTAAGCATTAAATACATTTGGTATTTGGTATAGCAAATATTCAATGCCAGAACATAAAATAAACCATAAAAATACATAAAGACAAAAATAAGTTATCTTCACATTAAAACCATTATTTAAAACCATGCTTTTAACTAATAGTGGTTTTTTATATCCAATGTGTTCCCTGCTTGGGTTTTAATAATGCTGTACTTACTTGGTTTTATCTTGTTTTTAATTATGTTGGTGCTAATCCATGAAATATGTAGTATTTGAAGGGCATATCCTGACATTGATATTTGCAGCATTTTAATGTTTTAATGATTTATATAGGGTTTTAATGGCATGTTTTATATTGTATTTGATGGTCTGGCTTTTGTGTATTTGTTTGTTTGTCTTGCATGCGAAAGACCTATGGTCTAAGCATTAAATACATTTGGTATTTGGTATAGCAAATATTCAATGCCAGAACATAAAATAAACCATAAAAATACATAAACACTAAAATCAGTTATCTTTACATTAAAACCATTATTTAAAACCCGGAAGATCTTAATCTCCGCAATGGTTCATAGAGGGAGATGCATTCAGACAAAATACTGCAGAATGATTGAAGCAGAAATCAATATAATGTTAAATCTACAAATAGCAATAGTTAATAGAAATGTACTACTTGCAAGGATAACAGGAGTGAAGAATATAAAAAAAGAAAAATTGGTTGACAAATTCATAGCATGTGCGCAAATTATTTTAGTGAGGGATTGGAAAGGTAAAACAAAATAGACACTGATGAATTGGTATAAGTATATAAATAATATGTTAAATGTGAAAATAACAAATTGCAAATGGAACAATATAAATAAAATTGAAAAGGTTACAATCATTAAGAGGACGTGGGAACCAGTTAGGAATTATTTAGAAAATATGCTAAGATGTGGAGTGGAAAAAATTGGACCGAAATCGATATTTATTTATTTATTTATTTGCCCCATTTATACCCCACCTTTCTCACCCCGAAGGGGACTCAAATGTATTTCAAATGTAACTTCTGTAGTTTACTGTATAAATTGCATGTATAAGGAGGGGAGGGTGGGAGTGGGATAAAACAATAAAATAACAATAAAAAAGACTAAAGGGTGGGCCTTGGACTATTATTTGAATTTGCATGATTTTAATTGATGTTTTAATTGTTTCAATTTTAATTGTACAGTAGAGTCTCACTTATCCAACATAAACGGGCCGGCAGAACGTTGGATAAGCGAATATGTTGGATAATAAGAAGAGATTAAGGAAAAGCCTATTAAACATCAAATTAGGTTATGATTTTACAAATTAAGCACCAAAACATCATGTTATACAACAAATTTGACAGAAAAAGTAGTTCAATACACAGTAATGTTATGCTGTATTTACTGTATTTACGAATTTAGCACCAAAATATCACGATATATTGAAAACATTGACTACAAAAATGCGTTGGATAATCCAGAACGTTGGATAAGCGAGTGTTGGATAAGTGAGACTCTACTGTAATTGTTTATTTTGGAATTGTGTGTTGTTAACATCGAATTGTTGCCTGTTGAGTCCTTTTCAGGGTGAGAAGGGCAGGGTACAAATATGGGAAATAAATAGAAGGAGCCCCAAGGGCCATCCAGTCCAACCCCTTCTGCCAGACAGGAAGGCCCACCCAATCCCTCCTAACAGATGTCCATCCCTTTTGACACATCCAACCTCTGCCTAGAAGCCTCCAGAGAAGAAAACTCCCACACACTTTCTTTGAAAATCTCACAATCTTGGTGAATGAAGGGGATGCTGTGGGTGCAGCACATCTTGATTTCAGGAAGGCCTTTGGGAAGGTTCCCCAAGACACACAGAAGCCAGTAGAATGTGGGCGAGACAGTGCTCCTGTCAGGTAGATCAGGAATTGTTTCACAGGCCGAAGCCAGAGGATGCTTCTGTCCAGTGGCTCCTCTTTCTTCATCCTGGAGAGAAGGGACCAGTGGGGCACCATCAAGAGGGTCCTGTCCTGGGCCTTTAAGGCTATGCATCGTCTTCAGTGAGGACTTGGATGATGGAATCCATGTGAAAAGGACTTAGGAGTTTTAATAGACCGCAAACTGAACACGAGTCAAGGGTGTGATGCAGCAGCTTAAAAAGCCCATGCGATTCTAGGTTGCATCAATAGAAGCATAGTGTTGAGATGGAGGGAAGTCCTAGTCCTAACATGCTATGCTAGATATATATATATATATATATATATATATATATATATATATATAGAGAGAGAGAGAGAGAGAGAGAGAGAGAGAGTAAAGGTAAAGGTTTTCCCCTGACGTTAAGTCCACTCATGTCTGACTCTGGGGGTTGGTGCTCATCTCTATTTCTAAGGCGAAGAGCCGGCGTTGTCAATAGACACCTCCAGGGTCATGTGGCCGGCATGACTGCATGGAGCACCGTTACCTTCCCGCGGGAGCGGTACCTATTGATCTACTCACATAGGCATGTTTTCGAACTGCTAGGTTGGCAGGAGCTGGAGCTAACAGCGGCCGCTCACGCCGCTCCCGGGGCTTGAACCTGGGACCTTTCGGTCTCCAGCTCAGTGCTTTTACACACTCTGCCACCGGGGCTCCTATATATATATATATATATATATATATATATATATATATACACATATATATACACACACACACACAATATAATTTACAATAATATATAATAATTATAACATATTGTATATACATATAATATTCATAATATTATATTGTAATACGATATAATACTAATAATACAATATAATAATATTAATTATATATTATATTTTACATGTAATATTACTAATAATATTACAATATATAGATAGAGTACAATATAGTAATTTATTGCCAGTATTGTACTATGCTAATAATATAATATTGTATGTAAATTTAATTTGTAAGCCGCTCTGAGTCCCCTTCGGGGTGAGAAGGGCGGCATATAAATGTAGCAAATAAATAAATAAATAAATAATACAGTAGAGTCTCACTTATCCAACATAAACGGGCTGGCAGAACGTTGGATAAACGAATATATTGGATAATAAGGAGGGGTTAAGGAAAAGCCTTTTAAACATCAAATTAGGTTATGATTTTACAAATTAAGCACCAAAACATCATGTTATACAACAAATTTGACAGAAAAAGTAGTTCAATATGCAGTAATGCTATGTAGTAATTACTGTATTTACGAATTTAGCACCAAAATATCACGATGTATTGAAAACATTGACTACAAAAATGCGTTGGATAATCCAGAACATTGGATAAATGAGACTCTACTGTAGTCTCACTTTGCTTTGCTTTGCTCAGACTTCTTCACTTGGAATAACCCTGTGTCCAGTTCTCAGCAAAGCAATTCAAGAACGCTGTTGACAAATCCTAGCAGCCTCTGGCAGTGTAGTCAATGGGGAAGAATGCTGGGGGTGACAGTCCAAACTTTACTGGGGATTCCAGTTCTTAGAAACAGAGGGGGGTGGAAAGAGGGAGATTGACGCAGAGAAGCCCTTCTTTGGTGGAACCTTGAGTTTCCCTTTCTTTCTTTGCAGTTTCTGGGGAGAGAGAAGCTCCCCTGGGAGGCTAGCAGCCTTCAGGCGGAGCGTAAGAACCAGACCTCAGAGAGTGCAGAGAGGTACCTCCTATTCATGTTTTGGGGGGAAGGCCAGGCTGGGGGTTGGGGTTTTTGGGGCCCAGAGATCTGGAGGGGGGCATCCCAGGACGCCGCCTTCTTCCCAGGGGCTGGCAAGGGCCTTGGGATGGGGCTGGCCTTGGGAATGGAAGGGAGAAGGCGGCCAGGGATCTCAAACTCTTCTTCTTTCCCTTGTCCTTCTAGCAGCTTCCTCTCGGAGCAAATCCTGACTTCACCAAAGGACAAACAACCCATAGAGTTGGTGAGTGAAAGAAGGGGGCTGGAAAGGGAAGAGCTTGCCTTTCTCCTTCGGGAGATGGGTTCTTGCTCAGAGCATCCACTTCTCTCTTCTTTCTCCTCAACAGGGTTCAAAGGAAGTTGGGATCCCTTCGGAGGTCCTGGAGGAGGGGGCGGCCCGGGCCCTCGATACAGAGAGGTAGGTCCTTCCCATGGCAGGCGGAGGTCCCCTCTACCCCCCAAGTGAGGCCAAGGGGGCCTCGCATGCAGCCCTATTCCAGGGGGTTTGGTGGGCTCCACCTGAGAGATAGGAGAGAACTTCTTCTGACCTTGCTTTCTTGTCTCTCTCCTTGCAGTGTCCATGAGCCCCCTCTGAAGACATCGACGGTAAGAGAGGGAAGAGGGTGATCAAAACGGGGGGGGGGGGCTGCTTCCTCTCCATCCCCACACCTCTTTTCCTCTCCCCACCACACCTTTTATTGTGGTAATCTCTGAGCCGTTAGACTCAATTTATCCCTCTCTGGGGGAGATTCCACCAAAAGTGTAGCAGAGTAGCAAAAGCAGACTTTCAAAAACAGCAGATACTTACACGCGGTGAGCAAAGAGAAGCCCTTTTCTGTTAGGATGGCTATCGATTGCAGAGGCTCAGTAAAAGTTCAAAAAACATTTATTCAGGTAAAAAGAATTCCATTGTAGATAGAAAGGTTTGGGAGCTGTCTAGCTTTCTAGACTAGTTTCTAAGGAAAAATAAGAAAGGAAAAATAACAAACATCTAGATAGTCACATCTTGCCTAGAGGGACAGCAAGATGCTGCTATTAGCTTGAAGAACAAAGAGAGAAGAAACTGAACCAAAATGGTTCCGAACTCATGGTCCAGTTTATTGGGGCCATAAAACATTTTGACCAATGAGAAGTTAGTGTCCCTGAAGATTCACATTTCTACTAACATCAAAGTAAGGGATGTGAGGTAAACAGGATAGAAAGAGGGGAAACACAGTAGAGCCTATCTGGGCATGCTTTGGAAACAGGGAAAGGATTCCCTCAATCTAGTCCTATCATCTATCTGACTACATCTAGACTTGAGTGGTCCAGGGTGATTCCCAACTCCTACTCTAGTCTTCCTCCCCTGGGCTGTCTTCCCATTCCTTCCCTTTTGGCCCCACACCCATGAGGGAAGGGGGCAGCCCCAATTTCACTCCTCTTCTCCCTTGTCTTTTACAGGACTCCGAAGCGGCAACGCTGGCTGACATCCCCAGCCTGGAGGATGAGGTGTGGGACCCTCTCCCCAGTACAAGCAGGTGTGTTGCCCTTCGCCAGGAGGGGTGACCATTGCCCCCCTTCTTGTCTTACCAGGTCTCACCTCTTGTGCCTCTCTTCCAGCTCCGTAGGACCCGGCGAAGATGAAGATCCTGCCCTGCACCCGAGGAGATGGTCCTCCCTGGACCCAGAACAGGTAAAGCTTAAGAGTTCCTCCTGGCGAGGCCTGCAGCCACCACCAAGGAGGCATCGCCCAACGCCTTTCTCAGGATGCCCCATCGACCTTCTAGATGGCAGGTTTGTCGAGAGATGTCCAGCCTTCAGGTAGGCTGCTCTTCTCAACTCCTGCCATTCCCCAGTGGTCTCTTTGGCCACTGGAAAGGTATGTAGGGACCCCAATGCCCAGTTCCTTCCAGCAAGCATCACACACGCATTCACCTGCCACTGCTCTCCCTGCACTTTTGGCCCAGGAGCCTTTCCATGGCTGCCAGGTGCCATTGTTTCTCTTCTTCTTTTTTCTTCACAGGCAAAACAACACCTACACCATCTTTGCCTGCTGGTCTGCAGTTCCTCCTCTGCAGAGGTCACGCAGGCAGTGGATTACGTGGCCCGAAAACATCTAAAGATGGCCACGGACCACTTTCTGGAGTCCGGCGGGAGGTAAGGGAGCTGGGCCTGGGGGTGCCACTCCCCTATTCCCAGGGGGCCCTGAGCGGTCTCCCCATAGGGTTGGAGCCAAGGCTGACCCTGACCTTGGCTCCCTCTTCCCTTTCTTCATTCACAGGGCATGTGGTGAATTAGTAAGCGCCGTACTCAATTCACCATATTGTTGCCTGGAAGCGGCGCTGGACCTGTTCCTGGCCAAGGTAAAGGAGGGACCTTGGCTGGCCCAGGAGGGCGAGGAACAGGGCAGCCCTACTTTTGATGCGGTCACGGTAAGGACCTCCCCACCTGCACCCTGTTTTTAGGGGGCTGGGGAAGGAGAACGGGGCCCCCTCTTTCTTGACCTTTCCTTGCATTTGAGCCTCCTTCTTTCTCTCCACAGGCAAGAGCGACGCGGGCCATCGGCGGGATCGTCAGACACATCAGGGACAGCACGCGCCTGGAGGGGTGGTTCCTGGAGCTTCTGCTCGCCTTGGTGACCAACTTCATCGAGGTCACAAGGCCTGGGTTGGAGGCACCCAGCAGGAACCGGAGCAACAGCTACGTTCCTCCAGAGTAAGGAGAGGGTGGGGAGGAAGGGTCTGCGGGACTCCCAGCCCTTTTGGGGGGCTGAAGGGGGACTCAGACCCTTCACTAGTAAGTAAGCCTTTTTCTTTCTTTCTTTTTCAGAGAACTGGCGAATATCATCATCGTGCTAGTGAAGAGGGTGGCACCGAAGTCCTTCAACAGGACCTCCGAGTGGATGCTAGAAGACGACCCAAGCATCTGCCCTGAGGGGATAGCCCTCCAGTTGCGGTAAGGAGCTAAGGGCTGATGGAGGTTCAGGGAGGAAGCCCAGCTTGTTCTCTCTGGCTGGGTTCCCTCACAGGGGTCTTTCTTGTCTTCCAGGAGCCTCCTCAAGTCCTCCTCCTCCCTAGTCCAGCACCTGCATTCCATCTGGGAGAAAGAAGCGCCGCTGGAGCATTCGGCCGGCGTGGTGGCCTTCTACGTCCAGGTGAGAAGGGTTGTTCAGCCAGGGTTATGGGTTGGAAGGGGCCTTAGGGCAAGGCTGGGGAGACAAGGAGAGGAGAGGCAGTGCTTCCCTTCCTAGCTCCAGCCCTTCATGCTTCTCTTCTTGTCTTTCAGCTGCTGAAGATCGGCCAGCGCCCACACTCCTCGGAGAAGACCTGGGCACTGCTGACGGCCTGGCTTCAACATCACAGCCTGGCCGTCCAACATCAGAGCAGGCAGGGCCTTCTCCTGCTCTGCGAGACATACTGGGAGGTAAGCCAGGCAGAGCCCAGGCTCTACGCACCAGAGAGAGGCTCTTGTGATCATAGGAAGGACCTTCCCCAAACAAGGGGGAAGGCCTATGGTCGGGAGTTCTCTGCATTGAATGTATCCTCCTTTCTCTCTCTTTTCAGACCATGGGCCTTCAGGAACTCCTAGACGGCATCATCGGCGGAATGCAATCACCGCACACTAACATCGCCATGGAGTTCCTGAACCTGGCTGGCCAGCTGGAGCCCCTGCTGCATATTGAAGACCGGGCCCTTGCGAAGGTTCACCTAACTGCCACATGCCGCCGCCTCTTCCACCATGTGAGTCTTAACCCCTGGGCCTTTTTGGGGAGGGCGCTGGCTCCCCCCTCTCCCCAAGCCCTGAGAAGGGGCTTCATGCGAAGAAACAGGGAGTATAGGGTCTCCTTTTCCTTCTCCCTTTTAGGAGGCGGCCAACATCCGAACGGCAGCCCTCGAATGCTTCCGGCATTTCATCTGGCGCCCGGGACATCCTCTTCAGGAGCGTCAAACCATCAGTGACCTCCTGGTGGTGCTGATGCATGTGGAGGATGAGGATGAGGAGGTGGCCAAGGTAGGCGGGAGGGAGGCCCAGTGCTGGGGCTCAGGAGGGAGGGAAGGTAGGAAGGAAAGTGGAACTGACTCAGCTTTCTTCTTTTCTTTGCAGACTGCGAGGGAGACCCTCAGGGAGGCGGCAGACGTCCTGAATTGGCACCTGAAGGACAGCGTTCTGGCGGAGGACACCTTCAGCTTGCAGGAGCTGCTGCATAAGATCTCCAAGCGCCTGGTGAGTGCCCACCCTGAGGCATGGGAGTCAAGGGTCCTTATGCCCGGTGGGCAGAAGGAGCCCCCTTTTTGACCCCTGTCTCTTCTCTAGATCCATCATTGCCGCCCCAGGAAAGAGTTGGAGGAACAGGTGTATGGCTGACTCCGTATCTTTAAAAGCCAACGTCCATCGGCTAGAAAGGTGGCAGCCATGTTAGTCGGTAAGGAACTGGGAGGGTCTTGGCCCCCTTTGTGCCCACTCCTGGCCTCCAGATCCGCCTTTGGGGCAGCAGGAGGGGCCTCTTCCCCCCTTCTGGGGATCCTGAGCCTCTTTGGGGAGAACAAAGTTCAGGTTCCCCTTCCTCCCCCTGGGCCCTCTGGGTCTTCCCCTTCCTTGGGTCTAGTGTGGGGGTCTTTGCTCATGGAAGTGGTCCCTCTCTTCTCTCCAGGCCACATTCTGCACAAGAACTACAAGATGTGTGCCGACAGGAACCTCTACACCTACCACGCCTGTAAGTGGGGCCTGAGAGGCGCTGGGCCTTGGGGAGAGAGCCTCCCGGGGGGTCCATGGGCCACCCCTCACCTGCTAACCTGCCTTTCCTCCTCCTTTCCTCTCTTCCTTCCAGGGCTGATCAACCTCCTTGAAGACCGTGACCCTGAAGTCAGGCGAGTTGGCAGGGAGACTAAGACCATCCTTGCCAGGGTCACTGCCCTACACCACCGACACGGGCTGCGGGCTGCTCTTCGGCGCTTGGCGGCTCCCTGCAGGCGGGAGAGGTACCCCCCAGAGTACGCCAAGAGGCCACCCACCTGATGGACTGGTAAGAGAGGGAGGGAGGAAAAGAAGGAGGAGGGAGGAAGGGAGGGGAAAGAGGAAATGGAGGAAGGAGGGAAAAGAGGAAGCAATGGGGAAGGGAGGGAGGAGGTAAGAAGGGTTGTAGGAGGAATAGAGGGAGAGAAGGAAGGGAGGATGGAGAAAGGAAGGAGGGAGTGAGGGAGGAAATGGGGAGAGGGAGGGAGGGTGGAAAAAGAGAAGGAAGGAAGGAGGGAGAAAGGGAAGGAGGGAGGGTTAGTAGGACTGATGGAAGGAAGGGAGGGAGGAAGGAAGGGAGGGAGGAAGGAAGGGAGGAAGGAAGGAAGGAAGGAAGGACGGAAGGAAGGAAAAGAAAGAAAGAAAGAAAGCAAGAAGGAAAGGAAGGAAGGAAGGAAGGAAGGAAGGAAGGAAGAGAAAGAAGGAAAGGAGGAAGGAAGGAAAGGAGGAAAGAAAGAAAAGGAAAGAAAGAAGGAAGGAAAGAAGGAAGGAAAAAAGAAGAAAAAAAGAAGGAAGGAAAGAAAAAAGAATGAAGGAAAGAAAGGAAGAAAGAAAGAAAGAAAAAAGAATGAAGGAAAGGAAGGAAGGAAGAGAAAGAAGGAAAGGAGGAAGGAAAGGAGGAAAGAAAGAAAGAAAGAAAAGGAAAGAAAGAAGGAAGGAAAGAAGGAAGAAAAAAGAAGAAAAAAAGAAGGAAAGAAAGAAAAAAGAATGAAGGAAAGAAAAGGAAAGAAAGAAGGAAGGAAAGAAGGAAGGAAAAAAGAAGAAAAGAAGAAGAAAAGAAACAAAAAAGAATGAAGGAAAGAAAGAAAGCAGAAGAAAGAAAGAAAGAAAGAAAGAAAGAAAGAAAGAAAGAAAGAAAGAGAAAGAAGGAAAGGAGGAAAGAAAGAAAGAAAGAAAGAAAGAAAAGAAAGAAAGAAAAGAAAGAAAGAAAAGAAAGAAGGAAGGAAGGAAAGAAGGAAGGAAAAAAGAAGAAAAAAGAAGGAAAGAAAGAAAAAAGAATGAAGGGAAGGAAGGAAGGAAGGAAGGAAGGAAGGAAGGAAGGAAGGAAGGAAGGAAGGAAGAAAAAGAAAGAAGGAAAGGAGGAAGGAAGGAAGGAAAGGAAGAAAGAAAGAAAGAAAGAAGGAAAGAAGGAAGGAAAGAAAGAAAAAAAGAATGAAGGAAAGGAAAGAAAAGAAAAGAAAGAAAATAAGGAAAGGAAAGGAAAGGAAGGAAGGAAGGAAAGGAAAGAAAGAAAAGAAGGAAAGGAAGGAAGGAAAGGAAGAAAGGAAAGGAAAGGAAAGAAAGAAAAGAAGGAAAGGAAAGGAAAGGAAAGGAAAGGAAAGGAAAGGAAAGAAGGAAGGAAGGAAGGAAAGGAAAGGAAGAAAAGAAGGAAAGGAAGAAAAGAAGGAAAGGAAGAAAGGAGAGGAAAGGAAAGGAAAGGAAAGGAAGAAAGGAGCTCAGTCAACAGTATTAGGTCTGATCTGCCTGGAGTGTAGAGACTCCAAGCGCACACGGAAACACAGGCAGCGGAGACTCTTAGGGCAGAGAGGAGAGAAGAGAAGAGAGGGGAGAAGAGAAGAGAGGGGAGCAGGGGAGCCAAGGGAGGTGCGCCTTGGGGTCTCCTTCAGCTGAGGCCCAAAGAGAGGCACCAGTAGAAGGAGACCCAAGCCCTGCTTTCTCTCCCTTTTGCAGGAACACCACGATCCCACGAGCGCCCGCCCGGAACACCTCCGCTCCAGCTGTGCCGCATCACCAAAGGGAAGTAGCGTTCAGGAGGTGGGAGTCTGCCCAGCCCTGGCCCAGGGAAGCCCTGCCCCCCCCCCCCCCACACACACACAGAGAAGCCCCGCTCCCATTCTGGGCCCCATTGTCACCCTGGGGCCCTTGGGAGCAGAGCAGAGCAGAGCAGAGAAGGAAGACCACCTAGGCCCCTCTGCTGTGCTCTGTTCTGTTCTTTTCTGTGTGGGATTTGGGGGCCTGGAGGGGAGGGGCCACCACCTGCACCCTGGGCCTTCCTCTTCCACCTGGGCTGGGCCCCTGCCTCCTTTGACCTACGCTCCCTCCCTGACCCCTCCCTCTCGGCCTGGGATGCCACCACCGCCCCCTCCCTCCCTCCCTTCTCCAAGGTGGCATCCCACCAAGGGCGCTTCTCCCTCCCTCTTGCCCACCCAGATGTGCCGCCCCTCCTCCCCTCCCTCCTCCTTCCCCCCCAAACAACCCCATTGCCCCCTCCTCTGTCCCCACCCCATCCAAAGGGTCAAGGGGAGGGGCAGGGGGTCTCAGCCCCTCCATCTGTCCAGGCATCTCGGGAGGCTCAGCTCCATTTGGGGAAAGGTGGCCATTTCTCCATCCATGGTGCTGTGTCTCCCGATGGGCTGAGATCCCCCTTGGGTTCCCCTTGCCCCCCCCCCCCCCGCCTCTCTGCTCACCTGGATTCACCCGGAAGGAGGCCTGGCTGCTGGGAGCCAATAAGGAGGAGGAGGAGGGGTGGCGGACTCTATTGACACCACTCTGCGCTTCTTGCAGGGCCACTCCAGATGGATGAAGAAAGGGACAGTGACCTTCGTGGGAACACCGAGGGACACACCATCAAAGGACCCTGGTCATCGAGGGACATGCCATCAAGGGACCCGGGCCCTGACCTTCGAGGAACCATGACCACCGAGGGACAGTTGACATCAAAGGACCCTGGTCATCGAGGGACGTAACAACAAGGGTGCCGGGCCCTGACCTTCGAGGGACCGTGACCATCGAGGGACACGTAACATCCATGGACCCTGACTGGCGCCTGCAGGAAGAAGACAGAAGACAGGACTTCTTTATTTGTTTTATTGTTAAATTTTAAAATGTGTATGTACTTTTTTAAAAATGTGTATGTGCTGTTTTTAAAATGTGTATGTTTTTAATATATTTATTATTGTCTTGTGTGGGAGAGGATTCCACTCCCCTGCGAAAGCGCCGCTCTTCCCCTTTGGCTTCTAGGGCTGCCTCCTGTGAATCCAGGGCTGGCCGTGGAGGGAGGGAGGCCCAGGCCTCTCTTGCAGCGGAGGGTTCCCAAGGCCCTCCTCCCTCCTCTGCAAACCCCAGGACTCACAGCCCAGCGCCGGAGGGGAAGAGCCGCCCTTGAGCAGCTCAGTGAAAGAAACCCCCCACTCTCGGTTTATTGTAATTTAAAATTATATCATTATATTATTTAATGTAGAATTAGAATAAATGTAATACTTTATTTTTAATTTAGCATTTTCCATATTATTTAATGTGTAATTAGAATAAATATAGCCTTTTCCTTTTAATTTAGCATTTTCCATATTATTTAATGTGTTATTAGAATAAATATAACCTTTTCCTTTTAATTTAGCATTTTCCATGAATTCCTTTGGGGAGGGAGACCCAAACTCAGGCCCCATCAACACTGACCCTTTCATGCAGGTTGAACTGCGTATGAGGCTGGGTTTAAACTGCCTTCTATCCCAGGACCTGATCCCAGATTGTCTGCTTATTATGAGTCTGGGAAAAACAGATAGTCTGGGATCAGATCCTTGGATATATAGGGCAGTATAGATCCAACCTGAATATATTATACAGTTCAAACTGCATGAAATGACAGTGTAGATAAGGCTGTCGGCCCCATCTAAACTGCCATATAATCCTGCTTCAGAATGCATATTAACTGTATTTCAAAATGGATTATATGGCAGTTTAGACAAGGCCTAAGAAGAAGAAGTTAGAGAAGATGATAGTACTAAAGTGTAGGGGAGATCGACACTGTCCTATTTCACAGGATCTGATCCCAGATTATCTGCTTTAAACTGGATTATTTGAGTCTACACTGCCAAATAATCTGGGATCAGATCCTGGGGTAAGGGGCAGTGTGGAAGGGAATGTAGTTGGTGCAAATATAGTCCTGGGCTTACAGTGGGGGAAGGCCCAGGCTTCTCTGGCGGAGGGTTCCCAAGGCCCTCCTCCCTCCACTGCAAATCCTAGGACTTTCAGCTCAGCGTTGGAGAAGAACTGCCCTTGAACCGAACGATGAGAGTATCCCTTATGCTCTGTTTTTTGTAGTTTACCTTCTATGATTGTATCGTATAATGTTGTAGTATTTAATAGAATAAATGTACTGCTTTATTTTTAATTTGGTGCTTTCCTTGGATTCCTTTGGGGAGGAGGAGAGAAACCCAAATTATCAGAACATGTAACTCAGGTCCTACCTAGTCTGCCATATAATGCAGTTCAAACTGTATTATATGGTGAGTGTTGGCTCATATAATGCAATCTAACGCAGTTATATGAATCTACACTAACCATATAATACAGTTTGAACTGCATTAAATTGACAGCATAGGCAAGGCCTAAGAGGAAATGAAAATGCTAGTGTTTGGTTTATGCAAATATTTGTGTCATTACACTGTGCCATGTTAAGATCATTTTGTGACTGTGATGGCATGCTGTGTAAATAAAATCTGCATTTTTTAAGAAAAACTCTTTGTGTGTGTTTATAAATGTTTTTCTGGGGGAAACATTCCTTATGGAAATGCAAAACTGGGGGGAATAGCGAACCCTATCATAATGAATGACATCCTCCACGTTATTCTGACTTGTTACGATGGGCAGAATAGAAATATTTGTCCCTTGGAACATAGCCATACTCAGGGTGAATTATCTCTCTCTTTTTTTGGTCCCAAATGGAAGGACAAGGCAATGTCTTGGCAAGCGAGCCGGGATTTGCTGGATAGGGAATTAATCGATTGATCCCGGGTCACATTGGAAGCAGATGGAACTGAGAGAAAGCTGGGAAAGCCGCATGCAATTTCATCATTCGCGTATAGGTATATATATATATGTTTATGAATGATGGAACAGCAAGCAGCTTTCCTGGTTTGTCCTCTCTAAATATCATTTTATATATCCACACACACACATTGGGCATAGGCTTGCTCAAATAATTCGTTTTCCCCGTTACCCGTTATTAATTCGTTATTTTCGTTTGTTTTGAAGCAATATATGGCATTGGTTGTCCACACGTCTGGATATCGCGGTTTCGAATCGCGAGAGGCCGTTTTTCGTTATGTCGTCATTTTTTTCGTTAGGAAAAAAAAGCTTTTGCAAATCACCCAAACTCCCACCATTCAGGCCCTTTCCTTTTGCCCCTCAGCAAAAGGGGCGTCACGGGCTCAGCCAATGGGAGGGGGTGAGGGGGAAGGAGGCCGAGGAGGAGGAGGAAGACGGAGGGGGGAAATGGCCGCCGCCGCCGCCTCGCCTCAGCTCAGGCCTGGTGTCTCTCTGTGAGGCGGGAAGGCGGCGGATGGAGCCGGGAATGGAGAGACCGAGAGAGACAGAGAGGGGCCTGGCGGTGAGGTTTTGACGTCTGTGCGAAGCTAGGCAAGTGGGGTTTATATATCTGTGGAAGGTCCAGGGTGGGAGAAAGAACTCTTGTCTGTGGGAGGCAAGTGTGAATGTTGCAATTGGTCACCTTGATTAGCATTGAATAGCCTTGCAGCTTCAAAGCCTGGCTGCTTCCTACCTGGGGGAATCCTTTGTTGGGAGGTATTAGCTGGCCCTGATTGTTTCCTGTCTGGAATTCCCATTTTCTGGGTGTTGTTCTTTTACTGTCCTGATTTTAGCTTTTCTGTAGCTAAAAATGCATATAAAATTGATTCTATAGGGAGGATAAATGATTGGATTTCAACTCTTACAGCTTAGCTTTCTCTGCCAATAATGGTACCATATCAAACTAAACCTCCCAAGATTCTGTAGCAGTGAGCCATCTTGGATATTGTAAGGGATTTATTATTATTATTATTATTATTATTATTATTATTATTATTATTATTATTATTAGACCTTGCTCCCAGGAAGGTGCCTTCGCTGTGGCTCCCAACTTATCTATCTATCTACCTTTCCACATATTCTCCACATTGTGTGTATGTGTATGTATATTATATATACATGAGCCCCGATGGCGAAGTGTGTTAAAGCACTGAGCTGCTGAACTTGCAGACCGAAAGGTCCCAGGTTCAAATCCCGGGAGCAGAGTGAGTGCCCGCTGTTAGCTCCAGCTTCTGCCAACCTAGCAGCTTGAAAACATGCCAATGTGAGTAGATCAATAGGTACCGCTCTGGCGGGAAGGTAATGGCACTCCATGTAGTCATGCCGGCCACATGACCTTGGAGGTGTCTATGGACAACACTGGCTCTTGGGCTTAGAAATGGAGATGAGCACCAACCCCCAGAGTCAGACATGACTGAACTTAACGTCAAGGGATACCTTTACCTTTACCTATACACACACACACACACACACACACACACACACATATGCAGGGACTATATATATATATATACACAGTATATATCACACACACACCAATTTAACAAAGTTTCAGCCACAAAAACAAAGTTTCTGAAGTAGAACAATGACTTTCACAGTAAAGACAACCCAATTTAACAGGAAATAAGACTTTCAAACCAGGAACAGATTTCTGCAATTATTAAAAAATGGTTTATTATAAAAGCTATGAAAATTCGCCAAAAATCAGAGGATGAGGGTGGGAGAGTCCTGTAAAGTCCTCTCCCTCTGTGCTGTTTTTGGGAATTGCGCATGCGCGTCCGCCATTAATGAATTAATTTAGAAAATAACGAATTTTCGTTAATTTCAAAAAATTTTGGGGGCAAAATTCGGAAATACCTTCAAAAACGAAACGCTGCCCCCCTCTACTTTTGCAACGAGTTTAGAATCAAATTTTTCGTGGATCGATCAAGCCTACTAAATACGCTTTACAACAACCTGACAGAGTAGGCAAGGATTAAAATCACCGCATTGCAGCCAAGGCTAGCAGAGCATGGGTCACTTAAAACCAACAGACAGCTTTGTAGCAAGACTTATCATTAAACATACCTGACCATTAAACACCATGACTTCTCTCTTTGTACAGACACACAGCATCTGCAAAAAAAACCAGTTTATCCATCCCTTTGACGTAGAGCTCTGCCTCTTCTTTCTTTCTCTCTCTCTTTGGGGACATCTACACTGTAGGATTAATGCAGTTTGACCCCATTTTAACTGCCTTGGCTCAATGCTATGGAATTAAGGGAGCTGTGGTTTCATGAGATCCCAGCAGTCGTTGGCAGAAAATAATAATAATAATAATAATAATAATAATAATAATAATAATAATAACGTCTTGCCAAAGGCTTTCATGGCCAGAATCACTGGATTGCTGTGAGTTTTCCGAGGTGTATAGCCATGTTCCAGAAGCATTCTCTCCTGACATTTCGCCCACATCTATGGCAGGCATCCTCAGAGGCTGAGGTCTGTTGGAGACTGGGACAGCCCAAAAAAACTACAGAAATCCAAAAAAATACACTGCTTTCTCAAAATGTTAATTCCCCCATTAGTGTTTCTTTGTATTGACTCTTGTTTTCTAAAGTTGAAATTTGTATTTATTTTACTCTTGGTAACTAAGGGTGATATATACATCTTAGGACCTAAGTACCCTAAAAGTACCAACTCCCATCTGATTTTGGAAGCTAAGCAGAGTCAGCCATAGTTAGTACAGTAGAATCTCGCTTATCCAACCTTCACTTATCCAACGTTTTGGATTGTCCAACGCAGTCAGCTTCCCACCCAGATACACAGCTATTTCTTTAGGCAGCAAGGACTGAAGTTTTTATGGATTTAACTTCCAACAATGTTCTTACTGCAAGTTTATTTTATGAAATTCTATCTTTATTTGCAGTCGGTTTGTTAATAATAATAATAGCCAATGTTTTTGTAGTCAATGTTTTCAATACATTGCAATGTTTGGTGCTAAATTCGTAAATATAGTAATTCCTACATAACATTGCCATGTATTGAACTGCTTTTTCTGTCATTTTGTTGTAAAACATGATGTTTTTTCATTGAAAAACTATAGCAAAATGTGATGTTTTTGTCATTTAATAAACTTTTCCCATGTTTTTATGATACAGTAGAGTCTCACTTATCCAACATAAACAGGCCGGCAGAACCTTGGATAAGCGAAAATGTTGGGTAATAAGGAGGGATTAAGGAAAAGCCTATTAAACATCAAATTACATTATGATTTTACAAATTAAGCACCAAAACATTATGTTTTGCAACAAGTCTGCCACTCATTTGGGAGCATGGCTGCACATCTCTACTTTCTACCTTTTATTTTTCACTTACACTGTCCGCTTACATTTGAAAATTACCTAGGGCCAGCCCTGAGTATGACACAATCCAGATTTCCAACCATCTACCCAACTACTAAGGCTATGGTTTAGGATGTTTTTCTGCAATAGTGTTATATAAATAATTCCCAAGTCTAAGGATGGATAGTAGAATAATTTCATTAAAGTAGAACTCAAATCAATGTCAACAGTCCTTTACTAATAGTACCAAAGTCAGTTTTTAAATGAAATGATTGAGCTGAAGTTATCCATGTTTTGAAGGGTTGCTATAATACATTCCATGAGAGGCTGCCTTGGAATAGTGTTTCAATTTTTCATTTGGTCCAAAATATAATCATAAGAAGCATATAAATCCAATAGGTTAGGATTTTAATTTGCTTGGTTTCTAAGGCCTCTTCTACACTGCCATATAAAATCCAGATTATCTGCTTTGAACTGGATTATAAGGAAGTGTATAATCCAGTTCAAATATAACCCAGTTCAAAAATGATAAGTGTGGATTATTTATTTTGATAATATGTATTATATGGCAGTGTGGAAGGGTCGGAGTCAATTTCAGAGTGATCCTAAGAACTTCAAACTCTTCATGGCTGGGATACCTGAAGGACCACAACCTTCAGCATGAGAGTATTAATCAGGCAGGATGTTGTTGGAGGTCTTTCCTCTAAGAAGAAATGGATGACTATTTTAATTTATCAGGACATAATTCAGCAAAATTAGAATGCCAGTCTTCTCTGCTTCTTTTGAGATAGGTTGGATGTGTTTAAAATGTAAGGATTTAGCTAGGACTGTGATTAAAGAGGTCAGTGCCCGACAAGCATATGCTAAACCAGATAGACTAGGACACTAGGTTGAAGACAAGCCACATATTATTAGGCCAAAAAGGGTGCAAGTACAAGTAAGTTGCTTCAAAAAGTACAAGCATAAACATACAGAGAAATCCAAGGCATCTTATACAATTCTGACAGCTATTCAGACTTCCCATTCCCTCTCCTGATTGGCTGAGAAAGAAATCAGCCAGGATCTGCATCTGAATTGGCTGCGGGTTCCCTTGATGTCACAGCCTGCAGGCAGAGATTTCCGTGGCAGGAAGAATAGCAGCTGGGGATTGGTCTATGCAAGAATCCAATCCACGGCAAAGATGCCCCCTGGGCACGTGAAGTCCATGAGGAAACAATGGTACAGATATGCTGATGAGTTTCATGTGAAACCATCAGTTCCATGTGAAACAAAGATGTAGAGCTCAAAAGGCAAAGGTGTAAGACTCAAGAGACAAAGGTCTGATTTTAGACAATCAAGGATTTGGTTGTCAGTATAGAAAGTGAATGGATGCACATACACTAAGCCCCCTCTCCCACAACAGTGGCAGAATCTATATTGGGTTGTTGTATGTCTTTCGGGCTGTGTGGCCATGTTCCAGAAGCATTCTCTCCTGACGTTTCGCCCACATCTATGGCAGGCATCCTCAGAGGTTGTGAGGTATGGAGAAAACTAAGCAAAGAGGTTAATATATATCTGTGGAAAGTCTAGGGTGAGAGAGGTCAGTGTGAATGTTGTGTAGTTAATCACTTTAATTAGCATTGAAAAGCTTATCTGCTGTCTTCTTCCTGCCTCTGGGGCATCCTTTGTTTAGAGTCGTTAACTGCCCTAGGTTGATTCATGTCTGGAAATCCTCTGTTTTCAGAGTATTGCTTTTTATTTACTATTCTGATTTTTGAGTTTTTTAATACTGGTAGCCAGATTTTGTTCATTTTCATGGTTTCTTCCTTTCTGTTGAAGTTGTCCACATGCTTGTGGATTTCAATGGCTTCTCTGTGTAGTCTGACATGATAGTTGTTAGAATGGTCCAGCATTTTTGTGTTCTCAAATAGTATTCTGTGTCCAGGCTGGTTCATCAAATGCTCTGCTATGGCTGATTTCTCTGGTTGAATTAGTCTGCAGTGCCTTTCATGTTCTTTGACTCTTGTTTGGGCGCTGCGTTTGGTGGTCCCTATGTAGACTTGTCCACAGCTGCATGGTATCCGGTAGACTCCTGCAGAAGAGAGAGGATCCCTCTTGTCCTTCGCTGACCGTAGCATTTGTTGGATTTTCTTCGTGGGTCTGTAGATAGTTTGTAGGTTGTGCTTCTTCATCAGCTTCCCTATGCGGTCAGTAGTTCCCTTGATGTATGGTAAGAACACCTTTCCTCTGGGTGGATCTTTGTCTTGACTCTCATGGCTTGTTCTTGGCCTTGCAGCTCTTCTGATGTCTGTGGTGGAGTATCCATTGGCCTGTAGAGCCCAGTTTAGGTGGTTGAGTTCACCTTGGAGGAGGTGAGGTTCGCAGATTCTTTGTGCACGGTCTGTCAGGGCTTTGATTGTGCTCCTTTTTTGACTTGGGTGATGGTTGTGAGCCATGGAGAGGAAGAACTCAGCAAGTTCCTGGACCATCTTAACAGCATCCACCCAAACATCCAATTCACCATGGAAAAAGAAAAGGAAGGAAAACTGCCATTTCTAGATGTTCTGGTCATCCGCAAACCCAATCAACAATTGGGCCACACAGTTTACAGAAAACCTACACATACAGATAGATACCTTCATAAAAACTCCAACCATCACCCAAGTCAAAAAAGGAGCACAATCAAAGCCCTGACAGACCGTGCACAAAGAATCTGCGAACCTCACCTCCTCCAAGGTGAACTCAACCACCTAAACTGGGCTCTACAGGCCAATGGATACTCCACCACAGACATCAGAAGAGCTGCAAGGCCAAGAACAAGCCATGAGGGTCAAGACAAAGATCCACCCAGAGGAAAGGTGTTCTTACCATACATCAAGGGAACTACTGACCGCATAGGGAAGCTGATGAAGAAGCACAACCTACAAACTATCTACAGACCCACGAAGAAAATCCAACAAATGCTACGGTCAGCGAAGGACAAGAGGGATCCTCTCTCTTCTGCAGGAGTCTACCGGATACCATGCAGCTGTGGACAAGTCTACATAGGGACCATCAAACGCAGCGCCCAAACAAGAGTCAAAGAACATGAAAGGCACTGCAGACTAATTCAACCAGAGAAATCAGCCATAGCAGAGCATTTGATGAACCAGCCTGGACACAGAATACTATTTGAGAACACAAAAATGCTGGACCATTCTAACAACTATCATGTCAGACTACACAGAGAAGCCATTGAAATCCACAAGCATGTGGACAACTTCAACAGAAAGGAAGAAACCATGAAAATGAACAAAATCTGGCTACCAGTATTAAAAAACTCAAAAATCAGAACAGTAAATAAAAAGCAATACTCTGAAAACAGAGGATTTCCAGACATGAATCAACCTAGGGCAGTTAACGACTCTAAACAAAGGATGCCCCAGAGGCAGGAAGAAGACAGCAGATAAGCTTTTCAATGCTAATTAAAGTGATTAACTACACAACATTCACACTGACCTCTCTCACCCTAGACTTTCCACAGATATATATTAACCTCTTTGCTTAGTTTTCTCCATACCTCACAACCTCTGAGGATGCCTGCCATAGATGTGGGCGAAACGTCAGGAGAGAATGCTTCTGGAACATGGCCACACAGCCCGAAAGACATACAAAAACCCTGTGATCCTGGCCATGAAAGCCTTCGACAACACATAGAATCTATATTGTTAAAATTCACGCTTCTTCAGATAAATCAGGAAGAGCCCTTTGTGAATGTTATTGTACAGTAATGTCTCTAGTACCCTACAGCCTTTCTGAGTACTTTTTCATTCAGTGTTAGAGAAGAAATTGCAAAGTAACTCATCTCAATGGGGTGTCTTTTCAGATCCAGAATTTCAGAACTGAAGTGGATAGCCAATGAGGCTGTAGAATAAAGAAGAGATGTGTAATGGAAAAAAAAACTGTCCGACACTTTGGCTACGGTGCAATGATAAAATTCACAAAAAAGGGAAGATATACTACATAGATTCTAAAAGGTTCTGGTAATAAGGCAGAAATATGGAAGTTCATTTCATAGGAGAAGAAAGCATTCAAGATATTCAGTGACATGTTTTGGCACAATTTGAGCTACAAGGTAATTTTAGCCCCCATAGTATTCTTGTTAGGGGCTTAAAAATGAACGTTCCTATAATTCTAAATTCACAGTTATATTTTTATTTATTGTTGCTGTTGTTAATTGTCATGTTGATTTCAAGGTGACTTTCATGAATGAGAGACCTCCAAGTTACTCTATGCTCAATAACCCTGCTCAAGTCTTGCAGACTTGAGGCTGTGGCCTCCTTGATTGAGACTATCTGTCTGGAATATGATTTTCTTTTTGTGCTTTCTTTTACATTAACAAACATTATTATGCTTTTAGTGAGTATATTTTTAACTTAATAAAATAAAAATGACACAAACAATGGTGCCTGGTGAAATTGTTAAACCAGAGGACCCGCCAGTGAATGTGGCATGATAATAATTGAGAGATATTTTTTCCTTTCACCAATAATCACCAAGAGGCACATGGACACTGACTGCTTCAAAGCATCTGTTTCAGGCTACCAACTTTGGTTTGAGTCATGTGTATAGATGGCTAAGAAACCCTTATACTTTTACCCCACTCTTATGGTTGTGCACCATTAAAAGCCCACTCAAAGGACAATGATGCAAAGAAAAAGTAGCAGCTGGGAACATATTATGAGGACAGGGAAATTGAAATTAGGAACCCAAGCAGGTTATTTTTTGTGGATAATGGGCACAATTCCAGCTGTCCAATACAATTGAAAGGCACACAGTTGGGAAATGTAATAGAAGAGCTCAGAGATATTGAAGCCAGAGAATGCATAAGATGATAGTAGGTGGAAATAGAAAAATGAGAAATAGAAGAGTGTCCAGTTTGGCCCAGAAGTAGAATTGGATAACAAAAAGAGAGATAGGAAATATTTGATATGTCTGAATCCTTTCCTTTCATGCTAGGATCATTATGCAAAACTGACATGGTTCAATATTCTTGTGAGGTGTCATTTTCTTATCATTCAAGGATGCAAAGGCCAATATGTCTTTTTAAAAAAGTGGAGTATAAGGACTCTAGACTTCAGTGATGTTAGCTGGCATAAAGATTGCATAAGTCTAGATATTGCCACCTGTTTACATATTGGCTGAGGGCTATTGCCCAATTTAAATATATGGGTCTTGTTTCGTTCAGGCAGCCTGTCAGCATATGAAGAGCTGGGCAAGATCTAAGAGGGAAAAAAAACTCACTTATTTTATTCCTGCATGATAGAATGCATAATTCCCCCCACAAGAAGACAAGTGTTCCTGCACAAGTTTCAAGCCCTTCAAGACTTGGTTCAGGAAAATATATGAATGCAAAAAGGATACATGGTTTTACAGGAGAAAATATGTTCCCTGTACCAAAATAATATTTTTTCCAGAAAAATAATTTTGTACTGTGTGAAGAAATTATGTGCTGTGTGCAACTGATCTCCTTTATCTTGATTATTTTTCTGAATACTCAAATGTCCTTTTTGTATAGAGGATGTAAATATAAATGAATACCCACCACATTCTTTCTCTTTACATAACATGTCACAGATAATAAGGAGCAGAAATCCAAGGATAGAGACTTATTCAGCAGCTTAAAAGAAGCCAGTTTCACGTCACTCAGTGGAGCTCCACTGAGATAAGTGTTGTTCAAGTTCAACAAAGTTTTCATGCTCCAAAATGACTGATGGAATCCCTCCCATAAAATGAAGTTGCCTGAAATACATCCAACAATAGCATTGTCTAGTCTACATATTACTAGCTTGTTTACAATAATATCATTGGGGAACTTGTCAAAGATTTTACTGATATCGGGAAATGCGACAGACACAGCATTCCCTTCATTTACCAAACTTGTAATTAGAGAGAGAGAGAAAGAGAGAGAGAGATTGAGAGGGAGAGAGAGAGAGAAGGAGAGAGGGAGGGAGAGAGAGAGGCACTACCATACAATGCAGTTTAAAACTTCGTTATATGGTTAGCGAGTCTGCATTGACCATATAATGCAGTTTCATTAGCAGTGTTGATGGGAAAAAATATTTGTCTGGCATAAGTTATTTCTGAGAAACCCATATTGATTTTTAAAGATCATGGCATTCCTTTCTCAGTATTTACACAACCTTTTCTGATATTGATGTCAGGCTGACTGGGAAGTAGTTCTTCCCCGCCACCCCCATTTTTGAAGTATGGCCAATGGAATTAAGGATGCATAATTAGTTATTTGTTTCTAATTACTTGTGGAAACCCCTCCCTTACAAATGACTTTAACTAAAAGAGACAAGGAGATAAAAGAACAGCTTCTTGAAAGCACGGCTTAATAATTCACAAAAACGATCAGTACAGCTACTCGTGCCTTTTGTGTGTCTTTTATTAAGAATTGCCCTCCTCCCCACCTTCCAAAGTCCATGTCTTTAATTATTTCCTTGCAAAAACAAACCAGGAGATGGATCCTGGGACTCTGAGGAAACAACAGAGGAAGCAGATTGTTTTCTGAAGCTCTCTCACCATGTGGCTGCTGCTGGGTGCCTTTGGTCTCACTCCTTTCCTGAACGTAGATGGAAAGCGTGTCTCTTTTATAATCTCATTTCATCTCCCCTCTTTCTCTCCCCCTCCATGCACACTCCTTACCCATTTTTGTACAGTTGATCGGAGAAAAGAGCCAGCTGCAAAGAAGTCTTTCATGTTTGTCACACTCCCTGAAGTCCCTTCAACACCTTTCAGGAGCTTTTCACGGTTACTACTATTACAAGGACGGGCCAGATCTTTCTCCTGACCTGTCAAAATCAAATGAACTTCTGTAACTCAAGCAGGAACAATTCCCTTAGTAGAAGGCAGGAAATGTGAAATGCTTCAGGCATCCTGATGCAGCAGAAATCAGATCGGCAAACTTATTATTATCATCATCATCATCATCATCATCACACCTCCCCTCCCCCTTCAGGACTCAGAACAGCTTAGAAAAATTAAGCACACCCTTAAACATGCTGATGATTAAAAGTTAAAAAGAGATTAATTACGGTAATTATAACATGACCAGGTGAAAGTATACATAATTAAATATACACGCAAACAAAATGGCACAATGAGTAGCAAGATCCAGCACATTGATGAGGTGTGATGGGCCTTTATATAGTTACTCATCAAATGTCTGTTGGAGAAAAAAGTCTTTAGTTGTCTGAGAAAAGAAAGTAGGGTGCATGCTTCTTGGGAGAGAGTAGACACTACCAGATGTACCCATGGGAGTTTTGAAACAGAGAGAAGAGCCTCCCCAGCAGATCTCAAAGAAACAATATGGTCCTTAAAAATGAACTGGAAATGGACTATATAGGGCTTTATAGGTCAAAACCAGCAGAGAATTTGACCAGCAGAATGGTGAAGCTACTGTAACAACAGAGTTTTATTTTTCTGCCGTAGTTGCAGAGGGATATCGTACTTTTCCACATTGGAAAAAATCACTCATATACTTTCTCATACAGGCTTTATCTTATTTGTCTATGGGAGAGGGATAACTTTGGACTTTTTCAGTTATTCATTTGCCTCTGGTAGTTTACACATCACATAGCATACAATGCAGGAAAAAAATACAGAGGAGATGAGAAAAACTGCCCCACATAGCCTTGTTGACACAATTTTCCATAGCTTTATTTCATGTAGAAGAGGGTTGCTTCATGCTGAAATTCCTATCAGCAGATTTGGATTTCTTGATAACAAATATTGTACTGAGTCAGGGTAGTTAGTTTTTTAAAACCTTCCTTTATCTGGGTTGAGGATCAAAGTAGTAAATCTGGGGCAAAGCCATCCAACAGTAGGAAGTTTCTTTGAGAAGCCAGCTTGATGTCTTTGTGCTTTGTTGCTATGAGCTACATAACAAATGCATACACGCATATGCAAACACACACAAAAGAAAGCCTGGAAAATCAGGAGCCATCAAAGATCCTCTCCTATAAGAAGCTAGCATTGTGAAGATTTGGCAAATGCGAATGTTTTGCTATTCAGCTTTTGGCTATCCCAATGGGTGGGAATGCTGTTAACATTTCTTAGGTAACTATTATTCATGGGGCCTGCCAAGGATTTTGACCGACCTAGAGCTGGGCAGTGTTGAGGAGTCAGTGTTTAGTCTATAGAGGTATAAGTCAGATCTGTCTTTCCTTTCCTTTCCACAGATATGCGCCATCACGGTTTCCTAAGCTGGCGTAACAGTAAACGACAACTTTTTACAAATGAACATGGGCCCTTCCCCGAACACCCAGAGCGTCAAATATCTTGAATAGCTAATGACTTTGGAAAGAACCATTACTAGGTTCTTGGAAATGTGTCCAATACATGCCTTTGAAGGTAACGGACAAATATACTTTTAAAAAACCCACTGCTACACTCAGTTTACCTTAGCAAAGCACATTAAAATATATTAAATAGTTCCATCCCTGCACAAAAAGTGTTTTTCTCTTAGGATTTTTTTATTCAAGAGATCCAAGACATCTGCATGTACATGCCTACACAAAAGTCAATCTTTTGTCTGCCTCCTTCTGTTTAATTGAATGCACTTGAAGTAGAGAATGGCAAAGTATATATTTCCTTCTAATTATGATGACTGATAAAGCACTTATAGGAACAAGGTATGGTTAAGCTGCAGTTAAGACAAATATATACCCAAGACCAATGCTAGAAAGCAGAATTTCCTTCTCTCTAGCAGCTCATTTCTCTGGATGAGCTTTAGCTGCTGATGGACACATTATAGTTTATCCCAAGCCAGCTGAAATCATATCCTGTTTATGGCGAATAGGACAGGGATGCCCTACCCTGCTCCAGTTGCCATATATTTGCATTTGTACTAGAGTAATAGGGCTTGGTGTGGCCCCTCTCCTGCTTGTAGTGCCAAGAATTCTTGGCCAATAAACAGTGTATAGGATTTGATTAAAAAGTATTTCCTACTCAGCCCATGAAAAGCTCTTTGTTGTAAATTTCAGCATGGCTGCAGAGGGAGCATCTAGGCTAAAGCACCAGCTAAACTGCATTGCTGGCTGCAGCTAGCTAGACCAGTGCTCTTTTGTATTCATGCTTATGAATGCTCCTGAAGTCCAAGTCAAGGTAAAGATAGGAGGAAAACTATTAATAAGCAAACCAATGAATAAATATCAACTTCCTTATAAAGAATCTAAGGAAGAAATGACAACTTCTTCTCACAATGACTTTCAGCTTAAGGCCACCATTTAATTTTTTCAAATATTGTGGAATTATGGTATTTATATTGCAGTTTGAATTAAGATGGCAGCCTACAGGAGGAAAACTACCCTTCAAATAATGTTCTGCCTAATGAATGTACTACTTGAAGGGCATTCAGGAAAACAAGGCTGAATCCACCATCCCCTACCATGGGGGTAGTCTACAACAGCACTACATAAAGCACTACATACCCTGGGTCCCCCTGGGGAAGAAGAGTGGTATATATAAATTAAATAAATAAATTAAATTAAATTAATAAAGGTGTTGTATCCCAGCCTGCACCTGAGCTGTCAGGTGAGCCTAAGGTTGGGCCTCTTCAGCCTGTGATTGTACCTGCACCTGACCTGTCAGATGAATCTGGGCTGGGGCCTAAGATTCCTATGCAGTCAAAGTTAGATGAGGCTGCTGTTCCTGAGGATTCTGGGAGCAGGCATACCATGATTTCAAGCAGGCAGCTTGAATCGCATTCCTTGGGAGAGTCAAGGTTGAGTTATCCTTGGCAGATGAGCATTCCAGTCTTGATAAGAGTAATGAGGTTGATAGAAAGAAAACAGTATGTCAACAGAGACAAGAAAGGGAGGTTTTGAGAAGGAGCAAACAGTTACTAATAAGAAAGGGTTTTGAGCAAACTTCCCATGGAAAGAGGCCTTGATTCTAGCTTTAAGAGGAACCACTTCTGAGAGAGAATTCAGAGGTGGTAACTTTGCTCATCGAGAGGTACCGCTCCCTCTCCCTCTCCCTTTGGTTTTCACTCCAATGAAAGCCTGGCCACTTCAATCAGCAGCACCTACACCACAGCCACCCCTACCTCCCCCCCTCTCTCTCTCTCTCTCTTTCTCTCTCTCTCTCTCTCTCTCTCTATATATATATATATATATATATATATATATATAATATTGGGGGAATAGGCTCAGGCTTCTTGTGTGAGAGAAGGAATACACATACAGAAGCCACAAGAAATATAAGAGAGTGAGTCACACTCTTACAAGGACTGTATTATAATTTTTTTATTTTTTAAATAATTGTTTGGGGGGATGAAGTTTGCTAGACTGGTGCAGGAGTACACACAAGCCAGAGAGCACACACACATGCACACAAGGCAGGAGTATACATAAGCGGAGGGGAATAAATGAGTCAGTCAAATAGGTGAATGAGAAAAAAAAAGGGGGGGGGGTTGCAGAAGCAAGAAGATAGATGAGACTTGATAAGGATTGAATTATCCCCGTGGAAACTCAAGGAAGTCAAGTTATTGCCTCCCTTCCCTAACTCCCTTCCCCACAAAGGTAAAACATATTTAAACAAACACCCCCAGAATGGCTTTTACAGCTCCCCCAAATGCACACCCACCCTCACTTCCCTAGCGAAATAATAAAAAGAAGGGGGACTGAAGGATATCAAACTTTCAGCCGAGTCAATTCAAGCCCCATCGCCTGCACTGTTTCCAAACATTCGTTTGCTGGATCTGCTGGATTTCCTGGATCACATTTTGATAAACAACACTGTGCCACACCCCTACACTACTAGCATAATTATTTTCAGAGTTATACTTCAGGCTACTGAAAGACTGCAGCTAGTCTTTCTTACAAGAAAGGATTTTTAATTGAAGTGATACCATTTTGCTCACAACTCCTCTGTTTCTAGCTAGAGCATCAGAGAGAGGAGCACAAACAATGTTAGTAATAGTTCTAACCTTAAATTATACTGCATAACATGATTTTTGTTCCTGGAACAAAATACAAGTCATTTCTTAATTGGTTCTATCATTCAAATATGGAAAAAGTTAATTAAACTGCAAAAATGTTGTTTTTGTGGGACATCCTTCATCACTTTTTGCTAGTTTTTCAATGAATATCTCCTAGAGCAGACACATATACCACCACCACCAATATCAAGGGGTTTGGTGCCTCTATTTGGCCACAAACGCAAGAGAATCAGGCATTTCAAATGCAGGTTTCATGTTTTTGACGTGTGGAACAGCCCTCCTATTAACTAGCTTAGGGTACTCCTTACCTTGGAATGTTGCTCTGGTGCATTAGAAATCAGTATCTGAAAGTTCTTAACTTGCTTATTGTGCAAACAAAACACCTAAGTAACAGCAAAAGCTTAAATTAGTTCAAAAAGTGAAGGGATAGATCTACCATTGCTTGGTGCCAACCAGTCAGAAGACTTCTGTGGGAGGCGTTTTGCTGAACTTTTCAATCTGTGGAGATCTTTATATTCAACATTCATCTTTTTGGAATAGGGAAGAATGTAATTTGTTCTTGAGGAAAATAAATAAATAAATAAATAAATAAATAAATAATTTATTTATAGACCATCCTCTGTCCCTGAGGGGACTCAGGGTGGTTGATTTGAGCTGGTTTTGGACTGGCCAGTTCAAAAGATGGTTTGAACCTATGATACCTTTATATGTACTATTCAAATAGAAGATTGCAACCCCTTAAAGAAAATATACTATCTGAGAAATGGTTATGTAACAGTAATAGCAGGGAATATTGCAACAAACATTTATAAATGTATCTATTTGAATAAATAATTAAATAAAAAAGATGGCTTGAACCTTTCTTGTAATATACTGGTTTAAGGCCTTATATGTGCTACTGTTGGTAGGAATACTGCAAGAGGAAGCCTTCTGCATGCAGGTGTTTGTTTTTTGGTAGGTGTCGTTTATGGCCCTTTCATGTCACACATAGCACTGTGATTCCATTTTAACTTCGTCATGAGTTACCCCGTGAATACTGGGATTTGTAGCTTTTGCTCAGGGACACCAGAAGAGGAACTCCATGGCTGAGAATTCTAAAAAGCCCCTGAATCCGGGGATTCCACAGGATAGAATCATGTCATTTAAAGTGAAATCATAAAACTATAACCTGTAGCATAAAAGTGTCCCAGGTGAATAGAGTTGATTGAACGTAACCTCAGTGATGGCAGCATGCTTCTATCCCTCATCTCAAACAAACAAATTATATGAAATGTAGAAATTATTTTGGGCATGTTATCGCTAGGCCAGCCTTCCCCAACCCAAGAGAAATCCAGACTGGTGAGTAAAATTTCATTATTGCCTGTCACAACATCAGACAGCCTCTGGCTTTAATATTTTCTTTATAACCTTGAAACAGCTCTCCTAAATCCAATCTGCTCCAGATGAAATGGGATTCATATTACATCACCCTATCCAAGTTTGGGGATGAAGGCACCAGGTTAGTAGCAAGTACTCAAAGCATGCAACAATAACACAGCCCAACAAAAAAAAACTTGGTGTATGGTTTTTCTGGCTGTTCCTAGGGTTATTTGTGGAGCTGATTCAGAAAATTGCATTATATAGACCTCATCAGCTCTAGTTTATTACAAATGGTTATCACAATTCTTTATGGGCAAGTTCATGGAGACTGGTTTATGGCACATGATCTGTAACTCAAAAACTAGAGCTGATAAGGGAAAACTAGTGCCATTTTTGGAATCAGTGGGTCAAATATACCCAGAAACAGCTCTAACATTTGAGTCACCAAAATGTGTGTTGGCCAGTGTCATGTTTTATTGGGTTTGTGAAAAAATGAAAAGTTAATTTAGATCAAATATTAATGTGTTGAATGAGGCTGTGAGTGTGCGTGTGAGCACATAACTCTCTCTCTCATTCTGTGTGTGTATGTGTGTTTACATCTTTGAACATATACTCTTGCAAACTATTCCCACTTAGAACAGCTGCTAGCATTAAAGTCTTGCTAATTTGAGTTGCCCCCAGCATGCAGGAATTTATTGCACTGTTTTTGAAAGGCTGACGTTTTTCATAGGAAATATTTATTCACATGAGACTTCAGTGACCTGTGATGACTCAATCAAGTCCAAACTAGCAAAAAAGAAACTAATTTATTCCAAAGGATTCCATGAACAGAGGGCTCCCTTTGGATTTCAACAAATATATCTCTGTACACATTATTAAGGGTCAAATTGGGGAAGCACACACACTCACTCACAAGGCTGGCCAATATTTCATCAGATTGCTGAAGGAGCAACTTATTAGGGAGCAGAAGAGGGAGGGAGAATTTGTCATAGATCCTTTTCTGTCTTCTTTCTAAAATTCATGACCACAAAACTGATGAAGATGAAATGTACAGAAAAGAAAAACTGAGAAACGCAACAAAGATTAAGGAAGAATTTGTCAGCCCATATACGTGATTTGGCCAAAGAAGCCAATGGAAACACCTTATCAGTATATGTTCTCCTCTCCAAATCCAGGCTGTCTACTCAGCACGGCATGATATATATTGCAGAAATCCTGCACTGAATCTCATGTGCCTGATAAAAGAAACATTATTTTTTTCTACAGTAGGATAATGTATATAAGGCCGGGGTTTCCACTGGAAAGACATTTGTAAAATTTCCAACAAAGTCTGAATCCAAAAGATTGTCTGCATTAATACCCAGGTGGGCACCCCCTCTGCCCTTCCAGATGCTCCACTATCTTTGTTTTTATTTTATTTTATTATTTTATTTGACTGAATTTTTATTTTGCTTTTCTCTCAGAAAAGCAATATTCAAAGTAATCTTAAAGTACCATTAAAATAATTATTTTACAATAGTTTCAAAGTAATTAAATATGCTAAAACAGTTAAAACACGTACAACTTATGTTGAGGCTAGGCTTCCTTTTGAGCCTCAGAAACCTGTTTCCCCAATAACAGATTCTGAGGAGAGAAGATGAGTATGAACAGACCTTTATTGAGGCTAGGCTCCCTGTCATTTGGTGTTTGTGGCAAACCCTTATTTCAACTGCTGTTTGTGTTACATACTTTCAAAGACACTAAAGCTATCTCCAGTTGATTTCTAAGACACTAAAGCTATTTTCCTGATCTATCTATTGCTATTTATTAATCAAATTGAATCAAATTAAATCAGGCATCTTGTGTCCCTTCACTTATTTTCAGTAAAGGATACAAAGATTTAAACATGAAAAACCATGTTTTCATTCATTCTATGAGCTACCTTGAGTCCTGTACTGAGAAAAAAAAAGGATGCAAAACACACACATTTGGAGAAGTTCTGATAAAATAATTTTTAAAATGAGCTAAATAGCATTGTTATGCTCTCATAAATGGATTCTCTCAGCTTCTCCCGAAATGGACCAGCCGTTTCCTGCTCCTCCCCAAAACTGTGTTGACAGCCTCCAACTCATCACACAATCAATCAAAATCCAAATGTCTGCTAGATGGAATTTTGTTTGTTTGCTCTTTGTAGCCCACTGCACACATTTGCAGACAGAGCCCATCTAAGTGAAAACATATGTGTGAAAAGCACTGAACAAAGGTGCAGAATTAACAAAACAAAATACAACAAACAAGAATAAATAAACTCTGAGGTTTAGCTTTCCATGGGCATTGGGTTTACACACCAAAGTAAAATTAAATGGTTAAGGATTGCAGTGCGACCTACTCCCCCCCCCCCCCCCCCAAAAAAAAAGGAGCCATCTGACTTGTCAAAGAGTTGACTTGTCCTGATTCTTCTAGATTGGTCTGTTTAATATGGATATGGGAGTTGAACATTTCCCACAAAACGTATTCTAAAGCTAGGTTAGCACGAAGATGGAGAGCATGTAGTTATCTAGATGTTGTAGCTTTATTGAATCCATTGATTGAATTGGAAATTGCATATTTTAAACCATCAAAAAGTTCTAAAACTCTGAGAAGTGTAACATACAGTTTACTTGCCCAACTAGTTCAATGTTACCTGTTCCAGATGTCCTTATATCCCAGGATCTGATCCCAGATTATCTTCTTATCCCAGATTACATGACAGTGGATACTCATATAATCCAGTTCAAAGCAGATAACTTGGGATCAGATCCTGGGATAGAAGGACAGCATAGAAGGGGCCAGAATTTGTTCAATCTCCATTTTATAGTCTGCAGATCACTCTTTTCTTCTCCATGACTAAGGGCCTCCAGACAAGGTGCAAAATGTGGACCTTGTTGGACTTTTATCTGAGTTATCCAAACAATACCTCAGGTAAAAGAGGACTAATTCACAACAAAGCAGGAAAATCCTGCTTTATCCCAAATTAATTAGATACCACATTAGACCCAGGCCTTCCTGAAAGGCCAGGGTCTAATGGGGTATGGGCCCTGTGTCGACTCAAACCCGGGTCCTCTCAGGGATCAGTCCCCACACTCATTTTGCTTCTTCAGGCTTCCAAAAGCCCAGAGAAGTGAGGAAGGTGCCCCCTCCCCCCCAAAAAAAGCCCTTAAAATAATTAAAAACTTACCAGATTGCCAGTAGGCCATGAGGCCTCCTAGCACGTAGAAATGACATGCCAGAAGGTGACCTCAGGTGGCAAAATCACTCCTGCCTTCCCCCCCCCCCTGCACACACACACCTCCTAGCATGTCATTTTGACATGGCAGGAGGCCTCTGGAGAGGCCTAATGGTGGCCGTTAAGTTTTTAGTTATTTTAAGGGCTTTTGTTTTTTTGGGGGGTAACCCCATGCCAGTGTGGTAGTTATAGCGTTGGCATGTGGATACCGGACTTAAACTTATGCTGAAGTGGGAAGTGCCCTAAATCAGTTGTCAGGTGGAGTGGTAGGGTTATCATATCAGAAACTGGCAAGTGCTCCTGAACCTTTAATGGTTACACACAAGTGTTAATTTTAACAGGTCTTATTTGTCATGTAACCACCTGGTATTTGACAGGAGTACTACCACCTCTTGAAAATCCCCTTGCTACATTACCATTCAGTATCCATCAGCCCTCTCTGTGTTTCATTATGGCAACCCCAGACATTCATGTGAGGTTTGTTTTGTACACCTTCCACTTCTGAATACTAATTACCCTGTTTGCGAAATGCCTTACCATCTCTCCTATGCTTTAACATTTTCTAGACATGCTATCAGAAATCTGAGATCCATGGGGAGGGAAAGAAATCCTGCTTTCATTGAGTAGATTAGGTAGGAAGACTGCAAAATGGTTCTTTCGTTATACAGTTCATACTGAACTTTTTTGCAGATTTCTTTAAACAGTTTCAGCAGTGTGTATAATTAATTAATGCAATATCATATATTGTATCTTTATTCCTCATACAAGGGAAATTTGCATTCCGTGCAGTTTAAAATTTCATAGCCTAGGAAAGGTACTTTTTGGATCTGGGACTTCTGAGAACTGTAGTCCAAAAAGCGTTTTTTCCAGTTTCCGAAACCGATATTACACAAACTGAGCTGCTTTTGTGTAATCTATTTACCTATGCCATACAATGAAGCCAAAGTGGGGGTCTGGGGGAAGGAAATGTTCCTTTCTTTAAGACATATGCCAGTAGAGATTATGAAAACCAATTAGCACCGGAAAGGACTAAATCATTGTAAGGAGGCAATTGGGATAAATTATCTACATTTAGCTTTACTTTTGTAAAAAAAAGCATAGAGGAAAAAAAGCATTGTTGGCTGAACAACTTTCAAACCGTGAGTTGTTTACTTAGAAGCAGGCTTAGCTATTCCACTGGAAAAATGCAGACCTCTGCTTTCATAATGAGCACTGCATGTAAATTAGGGATTGGATTATGCAGAGTATCACTCATCACTCCCTTCTGCGTATTTGTTACATGAAAGCTTTTGCATGGCTGCCCTGTCTTTTAAAGTTTTTTTTTATTCAAAAGACCCCCCCCCCCCCCGCCCCACTCAGGTTTCTTTCTTGCCCAGCCCTTGCACTCCAGTTCTACTTCTCCCTGCCAAAATGATGCTTTATCTCAACCTTGGTCCGGTGCCCAAATGAGGCCTCTCACAAGGTACTTCCTTTCTGGCCTAGGCACATGTTGGTGAAAGCATGCCTCTCCTGAGCCTGTGAGTCCAACCAAAGGGAATATGGAGTCAATACAAATAATAATAAAAAATAAACAAAAAAAATCCTACTCAAACAAATCACTGGGCTCAAGTAAATAGCTTATGGATTATTTTAAACCTACCGTGACTTATCTTTGGGGGGACAGCTGTCCCCCTCTTCCCAAAGTGGCCTTAAGCTTTAACATTTTAAAAGCTCACCTTGTTTTCAAGCACTTAATTCTGCACACACCACAAAGCTGCACAGGTATTATCATGTATTGATGATTCATGATGGCTCGAGCTGGAAAAGGAAAACCTAGGCGTCTAATCAATAAAATTATTTACTTTTCTTTGAACTGGTTCCAGGTTGGGTTTTTCTTGGCAGGTCATTGGTTTCCTGAATTCTGCTGACCAAAAGGATGAATAATGACCTCAAACTGCACAATATACAGAAACCATCTGTTAGATAGGAACCGGAGGAATGATGTCATGAAGGCACTTCTAATCTTACAGTGAATGTTTGCCAGTGGTGATGTCAGGGTCTCGGCAAAGCCCTGGCAAAGCCTAGTTCATTGAAGGTGAGTAGTAAGTCAGAAGTCAGAAGAAGCGCCACTAACATTTTTATCTTGCATGCCGTGGTAATTTTTGTTCAAAAAGGGAAAAGGGGAAGAAAGATAAGATACAAAGAAGAAGAATGTGTTCTGAAATGAATTCACTTGGGAACAAAATGTATTTTTAATCACAGGAAGCTGATATTAGTGACACTCTTCCTGAGCAAGAACTTTTAAAATTTTGGCTGTAAAGAGCAACAAACATATCTTTGTTTATTTGTTAAACATCATATTAATCCTTTAAAATATAATGTGTCAAAATGCAAATTATTTATTGAGAAACGGGACTGCAAAGTCGGAATTAATTGTCAGAGAATCCCAGGGCAATGAGGTATGTCAACAGTAATCTGAAGCACACTGCTCTTGGCATTTCCTGAACAACAGTATGGAAGTTATTCCAAAGGGAAGTCACCCCTGGAAAACAGGTCTGCTACCATGTTGCTGCCAGATGACATTTTAGATTATGACCCAATGATTAACCCCCTCCTCAAAACATTAATGATCTATTGCAAGATTGGGTGTGTTTCAGAGCTGCAGAGGCCAATGTTGTACCTCAAGCACCAGCTGACAAAAAATGATATCAAAACAGAAAGATCTCAGGTATCCACTCTTGGTTGTGTGGTTGGGGAAGATGTAGGAGGCTATGGTGGGATGGAAGCCATGCAAAATCACTGTTATTTGAGAATTCTAGGCATATGAATAAATTTATCACCCAAAAATATTTACTGGGGAAGGTTTCAGGAGCAGACTAAAAAGGTGTTTCTTTTGAGCCACATGTGTTGAATGAATGCTCCTTTGCTTTCTTCTGATTTAGTGGGTTTATACTGACAAACCCATTATTTCCAGAAATGTGACCCTGAGTTTCATCAGGGCTTTGTATGCTAATAAAGATTATTGAACATAACTTGGTAGAAAATAAGCATACATGTTGTTTCAACTCATGTAAATAAACAGATATTCTATAAATTAGCTAGCCCTCCTGCTGTATTCTGCATCAGCTACAACTTCTAAACAAATCCCAAGGTAGGTCCAAATAGAGAGCATTTTAGTAGTCTAGCCAGGAATCAGAGTGACCACTGTAGCCTGCCAAGGATGATAGAGCACTTTAGCATGTACATGAAAATAGCTGTAACACCTGAAATTAATAACAACCACTCCAGTCACCGTGCCAGCTAGGGATGATGGAAGTTGCAGTTGTATGCTCCTAGGGAAATGAAGTTGGAGATGTAGCATTTAATGAGAAATAAATGATGGTCTCCAGGAAAATTAATTTTAATGGCAGCAAAGAGAGGGGGTGTGGCGACTGACCTCTGTAGAATCGACCTGTTGCCTATCCAGTAGTAGTCCCTTGTGTATGCCTTCCCCAGTATTATTATAATTGGCACTTTAAAGGCTATGATAGCTTGGGTAACCACCCCTCCCTGCTGACAACGACATATTTTGCACTTTTGGCCCAGATCCTTTGAATCCAATCCATGATTTTATCATTTTATTTTTGTATGTGATTTTTTATGACTGTTTTTACTGCTGATTGATGTTTTTATTGTTGATTGATCTGTTTTATTGTTTTGCTTTTATATTGTTGTGTCCGGGCTTGGCCCCGTGTGCGCCGCCCCAAGTCCCTTCGGGGAGATGGGGCAGGGTATAAGAATAAAATTATATTATTATTATTATTATTATTATTATTATTATTATTATTATTATTATTATTATGTGAGGGTGTGTGTGTCAACTGAAATATCTCTTCTAGGTTCTTGCCCTCCACACAAGACCCTAACCGTTTTCTGTCCCCATTGAACAGAAATAACTTTCCTAGGTTTGCTTTCTGCTGCCCCTCACCTAAATAGACCCTAAAATTCTTCTGTCATCATTTTGCAAAATGAGCTGTAAAATGTCCTCTTTCAAGATTGCAAATGTTTATGTGCCTGCACATGGAGATGTAGGTTAGTTTTGAGGCTTTTATCAAGTCTTGCTATCTTCTGTTTTTATAAAAGATGTGGGAGAGTGCTTCTTGAAAAAGAACAGAACTCCCATGCCTTTGCCACAAGTGCAAACTGGGTTGGATTATCACTTACAGCTTTGACTCAAAGCTCCGTTCTCTTGAAAGGGGGCAGAGGAGAGAGAATCTGCTTAAAAGAAGATAGGCATAGGTTTGGAAATACAGTATTTTCAGAAGTGAATTTGAGAGCATATTATTCCAGCACTGTACTGAAGCTCACACTATCCAGAGTATCAAGAACTCTGAATCAATGCTTTTGTTCCTGGCTATTGATCTCAATCTTCGCTCTCACCATCAGGGCTTCCCAGGCCTCCATAGCAACCATACAGCTGACGCCTGCTCAGTGTTTTCACTGGCAGCATATCAAAGAACAGTAGAATGTGCAAAGTTTCAGGCAGGACAAGTGATCCAAGTTGTCCTTGCAGTACCAAATCCTGAATGGCTTTTGTGGCAGGAAGTGCCATTTCTCCCCTCCCCTGCTGCTAGGCTACCTATTTTTGACATTTTTTCTTTCTCAAGACATACCTGAGACAAAATCTTGATCATTAGAGGCTTTACTTATAGCTACTTCTGAGAGAGCGTGTGAAATTCCAAAGAATTGTATTAAATTGAATTAACAAATGGTTCATTTTTTTCAATGTGTCCCAAATGCTTATAAATGGCACTCACATGTAGTAAATTCTTTCATGGCAGGAGTTTTGGATTAGATTGTTCTTGGCTTCATCTACACTGACCATTTAATGCAGTTTCAAAACAGTATTGAAAAAAGTGGCTTCAAATTGTGTAGGAATATGAAGTCCTGGAACAAGTTTCATTGCCCAGATGGTGATTACTAGAAATGTGTGCAGTATTTGTCCTATTTGTTTCATTCGTGTTTCCGTTTTGTATTGTCCATTTGGATGGCATGAAATGGAAGGATCCTCAAGGAAACAAAAACTGACTCGAAATGAAAGACAGGTGGGAGCCGGTATCGGCTTTGAGCCTGCCTTTTGGATTGATCAGCTGTAGGCTCTGTGAAGCCGGGGTGTGTAGACCCAAAGCCTGCTCGCCTAGGCCCAAGGCTCCTGGGCCTACGAGTTCTGGCTTTGGGCCTACTCACCCGGCCTTGCAGGGCCTAGAGACAATTGTCAAGTAAGGACCGCTTCTTATTCGGCACTTGGCTGTAGGCCCTGCGAGGCTCGGCCAGGCCTGGACCAAAGCCTCCACCCGTAGGTCCGGGCGCCCGGGACTATGGGTGCAGGCTTTGGGCCTATACACACAGGCCTGGTGGGAGAGGAGGTTGGGGGTGGCTGGGTCATCCTGTGCCTCCCCCCCCTTTCCCTTTTCCCAGCTCCTTGCCAGGTGTTTGAGCAGCGCTGGCTGGTGTTGTGGCCTTGAAGCCCCCCCCCCACTCCAAAAACAAAACAAAATAAAACAAATGTCAGATGAAAACCGATCAGGGCCTCGCCAAAAGCCGAGACACAAAATGGAACTAGGTAAGTCCCGAATGCACATGTCTAGTGATTACACAAACTAGAGAACATTGATGCACATTAAGGGTTTTCCTTTGTGCACTTTTATTGGAGTTTGTTGTATGGGCACTACAGTTTGAAGCTAGCTTCGAACTGAAATAAATGGTTAATGTAGATGGGAGTCTTGTGGTCTCTTCCAAATCTAAGATTTTATAGTTGTGTGATTCTATGTGTACACAAGCTCTCTTCCTCACACAAATAATGAAGAGAGAGATATAGCACAACACAGGTATCTGCAGGTCTGGTATGCATACTGCATAGTTTCATTTATCCACATCCAACAAGAGACCAGAAGGGCCACCTAGTCAAAAACTCTGCCATGCAAGAATACACATAACACATTTGTTACTGGTATGTATAAGCATTCAGGCAAGATAAAAAGAAACTGTTAATTTGGAGTGTTGTGTGGTTTCTCTGTTGTATGGACATGTTCTAGCAGCATTTTCTTTTGATGTTTCATCTGAATCTGCGGAATCTTCAGATGATCTGATGGTGGTAAAAGCAAGTGGCAGATGTCCTCACTATTGACAATGCAATCGTCTCAGTTACTCACATGATAATGGATAGATCCCACTCAAACACTTGCAAATCAGGTTTGCTAATTGCACCCTTCACACTTGATTGATAGATATTGGTTCTTTCTCCCACCCTGAATATTACACAGGTATATACTCCACTTGCTTTTACCATCATCAGATCCTCTGAAGATGCCAACCACAGATGTAGGTGAAATGTCAGGAGAAAATGCTGTTAGAACCCAGCCATACAGCCCAGAAACCACAAAACACTCCAGTGATTCTGGCCATGAAAGCCTTTGACAATAGGTTACCAGAATACAGCTTTGTGTCTACATCTAAAATTAGGGGGAGGATTAACACAAGTATGAAGGGACCAACATGGAGTACTGTAACCAGAGGGAGCTGCCATAGGTTCCCCCCTTCTTTTGTGGAGCTAGCAGCATCATGACATAGGGCTGTTCCATATGGTAATTTGTCTCAACATTAAAAGGAAACACTTGAAATTGTACTTGCTATTTAAACAAAGAAATAGAACATAGATCATGTAGAATCCCTGGAGTTTTCCACAGATATGTTGGTTGACAGATAGTCCCACAAGAGTGTGTTGGGAGGATAGGAGGTTCAGATTTGAAGCAGTCTGATAAGTACATCTAGAAGAGTAATTCAAGGGTTGCACAGGACAGTTGTGTGAATGAATGAATCAATTATTTTTTTTACACGTTACCTTTTCTTCTGTGGTGGACCTCAAGGCAGCTTAAATCTCACTATGTGTGTTTATAGCTGTTTTACACAAATTAATTGTAATGCTGTCATAAGGAGTCATATGTTGTGGCTGTTTTGTGATTGTAAAATATAGTATTTGTAACCATATCTTCTTTTCCTTTATATTGAAGCACTATCTGAAATGTAACCACCTAGAAGAATTGGAAGGAAAAGTTCATGCCACTTTCTCTTTTAGAGAGTAGGGGGAGGGATGTATATATCTACACATTTGTAGCCCATGTGGGACTTCAAATGCTTCACTTATCTCATATCGTAAAGTCAAAGCTGTGGAGTAATATTCACCAGACAAGTCATAAATCATGAGCAAAGACAGGTGCAATAAATACCAGTGTCAGAAAGCTACAAAGTGAAATTATGTTGTTTTGACAAGGTGTCCAAATGCATTGACAACAGACTAACTAAATTGACTCATTTTTGGAGAGCTGGCAGAAAGACTGTGTAGGTAGTGAATGGGAAAAATGGGAGATAACTTCTCAAGAAAAATAACCCAAAGGCTTAAAGGCTTATCATCAAAACTCTGCTACTGCCGAACAACACCTAGGCAGACATTTAAGACATTTGTCTTTTGCTAGCTTTCCTCCTCCTACTACTCTGCTCACTCTTCCTACTATTCTTTGTCCTCCCCTCCCTTTCGTCCTGCTCTTTTCATTGTGGATTTATTAAAATCAAAACTCTGATTCAACAAAGATAACACCACTTCCAAATAATGACGATGATGATGACAAATCTGTGATAGTTTTGCATGGAATCTGATTACAGTGCCATATCTACTTCAAGAAGTCCATTCAGATACAATACAAATCAATAGTGTTCTCAAGAGTAACAAGATTGATAATATTGTTACACTAACTCGTTTGATTTTTTTGTTACTTATGGGAGATGTAATGCAGTAGCTCTCTAAAATGACATTTATTTTCCAATTGTGTGTGTTTGGGTGGGAGAGGCAAGTTGTAATAGTTTCAGAAGAATCCAAAACCTGTTTATCAAACCTGTATATTTGAGAGATGTATATGTGAGGCTCATCTTTGACAACCATTATAAACGCCTGCAAGATCTCCTGTTTTGGGGTTCTTTTGACATTTGCAAAAAAAGACTGATGTTTTCTCATAAACTAACATCACTAAAGAAGATGAATACTTTGATATGAAATATAAGCAGAAAAATCTAGCACTGGTACCTTTTATATTTTTATATAACAATTTATAGTTTCCCAATTTCATCTATCAAAATAGGAGCCCCATAGTAGATCAGTGGGCTAAACCCTTGTGACAGCAGGACTGATGACTTGAAAGTTGAGTTGCTGACCTGAAGGTTGCCAGTTCAAATCCAACCGAGGAAAGCATGGATGCCTTCCCTCTATCAGTTCCATCTACATGCAAGGACATGAGAGAAGCCTCCCACAAGGATGTTAAAAACATCAAAACATCTGGGCATCTAGTGGGAAATGTCCTTGCAGATGGCCAATTCTCTCACACCAGAGCGACTTGCAGTTTAACAAGTCACTCCTGACATGAAAAAAAATCTATCAAAATATGTATTTACATTTTGATAGATTTTTTTATGTGTTCACATGAAGATCCAACCAGTCCATCCTCCAGGAAATAATGCCTGGCTGCTCACTGGAGGGAAGGATATTAGAGGCAAAGATGAAGTATTTTGGCCACATCATGAGAAGACAGGAAAGCTTGCAAAAGATCATGCTGGGAAAAATGGAAGGAAAAGGAAGAGAGGCCGACCAAGGGCAAGATGGATGGATGGTATCCTTGAAGTGACTGGGTTGACCTTGAAGGAACTGGGGGTGGTGACAGTGAACTCTGGCGTGGACTGGCCCATGAGGTCACGAAGAGTCGGAAACAACTGAGTGAATGAAGAAGAAGATGTGTTCACATAGGGAAAGGTACCATACAGGCTAAATATTTATCTCCTGGTCCAGTCATTGGAATTGATTTAACTTTCAAAATGACTTTAACACTGCTCCTTGACAAGACATCAATAGATGCAGTTGATCCTCTTCACATGATGCCTGATGTTTCTGCTCAAACAAAATTCTAGACTTCAAGTAATCTCTGATCCTTCCTCTGTGGCACTGGAGCTTGCTCTTATTTTCAGGGCCAATGTTGTAAAACTGTGTGGGGTGGTAGCACTAGAGGAGGGTTGAAACATTTATTGGCTAGAAGGACATTTTTGGCAGCACATCCTGTAAACTAAGCTGATACAGTGCTGTTGAAAGGAATGTGCTAGCCATAAATGAAGGCACTTGTAGGTCAAAGGACATCTTGCCTAATTAGCAGAGGCCATTAAAAGAAGAATAAAAATCACATTTTACTAGCTGACTGGGGAGAAACTAAAGAGATATATGTGATGAAATGAGAAAAGGCCAACATGTTCACAGTGAAAGCCTGCACATGCTTCAGTTATTAAGTCTCATTGTGTCCGGAGAACTGTTCACATGTGTATTTTTGGGTGTACAATCTTGCATCTGAGTGACACAGATCTGAACAGCTCCCATGAGCTCCCTTGTACATTCTAGTCAACAGTTGCTCAAAAATTGCTGTCTGGTCAATTATGCGTGTACTTCTCTCCTTGTATTCCCTTTTCTGCCTTCTACTGTATTTGTCCCATGAGCTACAAATCATTTATTTCAAAACTCCAAATCAAAAACTTCAAAATATTAGCGTGATTGTGGTTCAACTGCATTACTAAAGAAGATAGGTATTATTTGAACTTACCTTAATGATTTTTAAATAACTCTCAGGGGCTTCATATATCCAATATTTCACTTGTGCTGGAGAGATGAATAATGAAAATGAAGTGAGTCCCATTATTCATTCCTTGTTTCTTAAAACATCAGGACTCAAGATACTCAAGATATATTTTGGTGGACCAAATTTCTTTCTATCATATATAAAGAACCCATGGAACACATTATTATAACAAGGCATTATGATGATCACTAAATGGAGTTTCCTATAAAACGAATCAGATGATGAATAAATCAATGACCATTAGTTATGGTAGAACAGAAATAATTGAACTTCAGACTCATTGGTCTGGTTTGCACAACAAAATTCCACTTACTGGAACATGTCATCCAAATGTATCCTATTATTCCAATTCAAAATGGTAGAGCCATGATTTGACTATATTACCCAAGTGGGAAGCTTCCAGGTTTATATCACCTTATTTTGCCTTTGCGTCTTACTTCTGGTGCTTCCAGACTAGACTAAAACCACTTTGGAGAAGGGTAAAGAAACCTGCTTCAAAGCAAGTTTAAGTCCCCCAAAACCTGGGCTTTCCCGGGTGGGTGTCCCCATGCCATCCTGAAAACTTTCACAATGTCATTGGGCCACCCAACCCCACAAAAAAGCTTTAAAAATAAAGAAAAACTTACCAGGTTGCCAAGAGGCTGCTCTGCAGCTCTCCTGACACATAAAAATGATGCACCAGGAGGTGGGGGTGGGGTGCAGCTTCATTGCAACCTGGTAACTTTTTCTTTATTTTTAAGACTTTTAGAGGAGGTTTGTGGAGGGGGAGGGTGCCCTTATAGCTTCTCTGGGGTCATGGCACCTGAAGAAGCAATTTGGGCTGTGGGAACAGACTACTGCAACAGCAGAAGCTGTCTCAGTAATTTGTCCCCACAGGGCCCATACCCTATTAGAACCAGGCCTTTCAGGAAGGCCTGGATCTAATGGGGCATCTAAATAATTCGAGACAAAGCAGGGTTTACCTGCTATGTCTCAAATTATTCCTCTTTTACCTGTGGCATTGTTTGGATGGCTCAGGTAAAACTCTGAGAAGCCCACATTTTTGGCCCTATCTGGAAAAGCCCTGATGTCCATTTTGTGATCTGAGTTGTCTCCAATACATCATATATGGATGCCCTGTAGGAAAACATACTTAATGTTTCCCATATTATCCATCATGTTTATTCAAAAATTGTTATTTATGCTAGGTTATGTCATTGTTTTTGCTGTCATTTCTGATTTATAGTGGATCTAAAACAAGTTTATCTTGGGGTTTTCTTAAGCCTGTGTGTATATGTCATGCCCATGGTAACCCATTAGGTTTCCATGGCTGGGCAGGGAATTGACCCTCTGGTCTCCAGAGTTGGAAGTCCAATGTTCAAACCATGCTGGCTTTCTAGGTTATAAATTTGTATAATGTTTTGCCCTGCTGACATTTGTTGCTGTTGTTATAATATTTGAGGACACTTCCACACAGCACGAAAATGTGGATTTTAAATGGAAAACAAAAAATCCCAGAATCTGAGAATCTGTCAATCTCAGGATTGAGTCTTACACCATCCTCCTAGGCTTCTTCTGTATTGGAACAAGATGGAGGGCAGATGGGGAACATTTGCCAGAAGATTTTTTTTAAAAAATCACTCTGTTATGTTTTTTAAAAAATCACCTCTATGCGCACATGCGAATATCTTAATATTAAGCAGATTTGCATGTGTGCATAGGAGTTTCAGCACATAACAGAGTGATTTTTTTTTTAAAAAAAACCTTTCTGCTGGGTTTCTCTCTTCCCCCAATTGTTTATTCAAGCTCTGTTTAACATTATAAAGTTAAAAGTAAAGAGTTTCAGAGAGTTCTAATTGCTCTCAATTCGTGCTTCCTTTATATCCGCTATGTGTCCGTTTCACAGCCCAATCAGCTGATCATCTGTCATAGAATCATAGAATCATAGAATATGACAGATGATCAGCTGATTGGGCTGTGAAATGGATACATCTGTTTCAGGCTTTTTAAAAGCAGACATGTACTGGAGCAGTTTACACAGCAGGGAGGGAAGGAAATCACATGTTTTTCATGAGTACAGGGCTATACAGTGATGTCAATATGTGCATTTTCTGACCAGAATTGGGATAAAGGGGAACTTTTTTACCCCGTGTTTTTCATCCGTTGCAGTGAATCAGAGCAGAATTACCACTTGCATCATGTAGCCACCACCACCCCTTTTAACCCGGTTACTTCTGTGTTTTAGGTGCTGTGAAGATGGGCCCAGAGATGTGTTTTAGAGTGCCTTACACAGTCAGTTTATTTTCTTCTCTGAACTTTGGGGGTTTTGGTAAATTTTAATTAAAGAGAAAGTGAAACCAACCTGAGTTTTAGCTTGTGATTTTGTTGCTCATAATATGCCATTCCAGGTTAAGACTCATTAATACAAGTCAACAAAGAAATTGATCATCTTTTAAAACAAAGGCTATGGATATCCTCTGTAGACATCCATAGCTACTTTTAAAATGTCCCTTTTCCTTTTTATCATCATGTTATCTTTTCCCTTTATCAAAAAGTCTTTCTGACACTGGAAAAATACACAAAGTCTGACAGCTTGGGAAGGGGGAGAGAATGAAATCTGAAAATATCCGTTGTCAAATGTTGGCTGTTTCTCAGGGGAGATGTGAATGGAGGCAGTTCTATGAAAAAAGGAAACAATTCACAAAGGGCGAACAGGCAAGCAGCCACCTCACCTGATGGTTAAGTGACCCATTAAAAGCACCCTGGGGAGCCTACAATTGCCTGTTTCAGTTAAAATGGAATCAAATGTAGTTGAACCTGCATGCTGGACATTACAGTTCCTTAATTGAGCTGAAGGGCAAGACGCTTGCCTTGAAGTCAAAGGTAAACTGTAGGTCACTTGCTATTGGAGCAGGAAGGAAGTTTATACTATAGACTGCCTAGAAGAAAATAAGTATATAGAAAAGTACTTCAGAATTGCTTTGTTTGATAAAATGATATTGTGGCTCTTGGGATATAATTTGAAGAAAAAAAATTATTACTTGCACAATGAAGTCCTCTCTACTGACTTCTGAAATTGAAATCTCTACACTACATGAATTTAAAATCAGAAGAACCAATATATTTTCAGAACAATAAGGGACTTACTGTTCATGATTATCTTAAGGCAAGAATGGGCAAAATCTTAGGACAGGGAATGTACAAAGGTTTCTGAATCCAACAGCAATGATGTATCTGCTGTGTTCAAAAAATAAGCCTCAGTTATTCACTAAAACAAATTGTTTGGAGAGCATGTGTTTGGTTTATAAGCAGAATTATAGTTCCAGGAAAACTAAAATATGGCTGAGTTGGAAAATAGGGTGCATGCTTACTATATGTCTCGTTTAGACTGAACATTTATGGAGGGAGAGTGGTTGGCTGTCATTTCATTACAATTTCACAGCAACAATGGTGAATGCCAAACACACACTTCAGGATGGAGGACATCACATGCAACCATGAGTTGTGTACATCCCACGTCTGTTCTACATTTTCAGGAAGATTTAGGGCTCATCTGCATGGGTCACATAATCCAAAGTGGGTGAGAAGTCACTTTGTGGCATCCACATGATCCACAAGGCCTTCTCATCCCAAATGCTTGTAAAGCTACTTAACACATTTTTGTGCCGTGGTAAGTTGTGGCTCCAGTGTAGCCCTGGACAGTGTGAACAGTTGGGCTAGTTCCAATTTGGGGCCAGCCCCACTGTTCATTTGGGCCAATGCCATCATTCCACTTTTACCATGGCATGGAGAAAGCACCTGAGTCCTAGGCCCAGTTCTGCTCAATATTGGTATTAATTACTTGGATGAAGATTTAGAGGGAGTGCTTATCAAGTTTACAGATGACACCAAATTGGGAGGGATAGGTAATACTCCAGAAGAAAGGATAAGAATTCAAAATGACTTCAACAGATTAGAGAGCTGGGCCAAAACTAATTTCAACTAGGAGAAGTGTAGGATACTTCAGAAAAAAATGAAATGCACAGATACAGGATGTGTGACGCCTGGCTTGACAATAGTACATCTGAAAAAAGATGTTGGAGTCTTAGGACTCCATCACATGGGCATATATATATTTGTGGGGGGTATGTCCCTATAGCAAAGGCAATAAAGCTTTTCAACTGCAAATCGCTCTGTGAAACTTTTACTCCTTCTCATCCCACTGTTTTCTTGGTCTTGACCCCTTGTTGCCTTCCTTCACATTTATCACACAGGGGAAGGCTTGTCAAGTCCTCCCTGCTTTTCCTCCTCCTCTGTCAGCCGAAAAACCTCTCTTTTTCTTTTTCTCTTTTTTTTTCTGTTGCCTCTGCCACCACCTTCCCAGTCAAACCTTGCTCCCTTGCTCTCTGTCTGTAGCAGCTCTTTTTCACTTTGCAGCAATGAAATGGGACAGGGAAAGATACTTCTCATCCCATGTGTTTTTAGCCTCAAATTGCAGTAGCAATTCAAAAGAGGATTACTCATCCATGGTGGGAGTTCCCTCCTTCAGGACTCATTTCAATGATGGATGGGAACACATGATGGCTGGAAGTAGCTCAATGTCATATGATGGGCTCCGTCCCTCTCCATCATTGAAATGAACCTGAAATGTCTTTGGATGGGGAAATAAGTCAATGTGATTATGTCCTTAGGCCCCTTCTACAGTGCAATATAAAATCCACATTATCTGGAATATATGGTAGTGTAGACTCATATAATCCAGTTCAAAGCAGACCATGTGGATTATCTAATGTGATAACCTGGATTATATGGCAGCGTAGAAGGGGCCCCAGTGGGTAACAAGTTGAGCATGAGACAACAATATGATGCTGCAGCTAAAAAAGGCGATGAGATTTTAGGCTGCATCAAAAGGACTATAGTGTTTAGATCTAGGGAAGTATTCTGCTTTGATCAGACCTCACCTGGAATACTGTGTCCAATTATGGGCAACACAATTCAAGAGAAATATTGACAAGCTAGGAGGTCCAGCGGAGGGCATATAAAATGATCAAAGATCTGGAGATTATATTCTATGAGAAGTGGCTCAAAGAGATGAGTATGTTTGCCCTCCAGAAAAGAAGGTTGAGAGGAGCCATAATCACTATGTTTAAATATTTGAAAGCCTGCCATGAAGAAGAGGGAACAGGCTTGTTTTCTGCTGCCTTGGAGATTAGGACTTAGAGCAATGGGTTTAAGATTACAGGAAAGGAGATTCCACCAGACCATTAGGAAGAAATTACTGAACATACAAGTTGCTGAGCAGTGGAACTCTCTGCCTCAGAGTGTGGTGGAAGCTCCTTCCTTGGAAGCTTTTGAACAGAGGCTGGATGGTAGTCCGTTGAAGATGCTTTGTGCTTTTCCTACATGGCAGAGAATTGGACTAGATGACTCATGTGGTCTCTTCCAACTCTATTATTCTGTAATTCTATGAAAAAAACATCTGCATTGGAATCAATAAATCTGGAGAGTCATATCTTCAGATGAATGAACAAGGAGCAACTCCAGAAAAACAGAATTTCTTCTATGGGGGGAAATAAACAAAAATGGTATTACATGGTCAAGTTCTAATGAAGATATACTTTACCAAATAGCATGGCCAAATTGCAAAAATATGTCCATGTGAGGTTGCCACACATGTTAAGTTTAACCAGAAATTCTGAGATTTGTCACATCAGGAGTGGACAAAGTGTGGTCTTCTAGATGTTGCACTGCAACTGATAGCATTCTTCACTACTGTCAGTGACTGTTTAGAAGGTGTGGGGATAAGTAAGCATTTCTGATATTCTTAAAATTATTCTGTTTTCAGGACAGCAATTGCCTGTAAATTCTAGCGATCATGAAAGTTAGCAGCCCATTAGAAGACAATATTAGATATCAGCAAAAACTGACTGCAGGACACCACAACTCTTTCTTCCTCTACATCTGTTTCAGTTTTGCTCTTTATCTGGCTACCCTTTCACAATGGATTGCTTGGTGGTGTGTTGTGTGCATGCAAGTGGGGCATTGTGCAGTATTAAGCTCCCAGTGTGATTTACATAATATCAGGGAACAAGGGAAAGAAAAGCTTTTAGCTGGCTTTTGATTTCCCTTCCTTGAGACTGGAGATAAAGATTGGCTGCACAGCACAAGGTCCACTTGAAAAGGGCAATTCATGCAGCCCAGCTTATCAGCCCTCTGGAAGGGGAATCAGAACTCACCCCGCATGCTGCACGGTGATAGTAGCAATCCCACATGAGGAGGTTGTGGGTGTGTGAAGATAAGACAAGCTTGGAGTTCAGTTCCTTTCCAGACAAACTTGACTTTTCCTTTGTCTCAAGTCAGAAGGGAACATGTGTGAGCACTTCTGAGGCCCCCTAATAATGTTATCATGGGTCTGTGTTTAAGGTAAAGAGAATAGCCAGAAGTACAAAGAGGATGTGGCACTTGTGGTAAGAATGGCTATTATAGTTTGAATGCACAACTTATGTTTACATCCTAAAAAATATTCTCTTCTACCTTCTGTCTGAACACTCGTGTTTTTGGCATTTTTCATTCATAATTTCTAAATGAAAAAGTTTGTGTTCATTCAGTTTTTATTGGATTTTTTCAAGAAGTAAGTAATACAAAAAGAAGTAACTCATCTGGTATCCAGGACATTTATCCCTTCTGTTACTTTATACTTCCTCTTTCATTTTCCCTAGTATCAGAGTATAAAGAAGGCAACATATATGCGGTCATACAGACACACACACACACACCTGAATCAAATGTTTAATCACACCTGGAAATACCTGATAGATTCACGAGAACATGGTAAGACAATACTTATGTGAATTCCATTGATTCAATGGGTCAACTCTAGTTTGAACAAATAATTGGATTTGAACCATGGTTGGTTTGGTTTAATTTGTTTCCATTTTTGCTACGATTGATGAACTCATTGCTATTTTTTTATAGACACATTCATCTTAAGACAAGATTCTCACGTGTAGGATATGCAACAAATTAGTATAATTGAGTGACCCCATATAAATGTGCAACTTAGTCAACCATACTTTCTCCCAGAATGGGTTATTCATGTCTCTGAACTAGACAACACACTCAGTTTTCATTGTTTTGGGTGTTTTTTCCCCTCCTAAGGGTTTTGCACTTTGCCGAATCTTGGTTTTCATCAACCCTGCAGACAAATGTCTCTCGTGTTATTATTATAGGTGTGTAGTCATAGCCACCATTGGAAATATTGGAAATAGAGGGGCCAATGTTTTCAGTGCAACACTGAAGATCCACAAGTGGGCTTTGGATGACACTTTCCAGAATATAGAGTCTAACTATTTCATAGGATAACAAACAAAGTGGTAGCAATTTTGGGGGCATCGTTATCACATAGGATTGAATGTTCCTCTCTATAATGTGTGTGTGTGTGTGTGTGTGTCTGTCTGTCTGTCTGTCTGTCTGTCTCTGTCTCTCTCTCTCTCTCTCTCTCTCTATATATATATATATATATATATATGATGAGAACGAAATAGAGCTTTGGTCTATGTTGGAGCCTATGTTAGGTAAAGGTAAAGGTTTTCACCTGACATTGAGTCTAGTCGAGTCCATTTCTAAGCAGAAGAGCCTGCATTGTCCATAGACACTTCCAAGGTCATGTGGCCAGCATGACTGCATGGAGTGCTGTTACCTTCCTGCTGGAGTAGTACTTATTATCTACTCACATTTGCATGTTTTCGAACTGCTAGGTTGGCAGAAGCTGGGGCTAATAGCGGGAGCTCACCTCACTCCCCGGATTTGAATCACCAACCTTTCGGTTAGCAAGTTCAGCAGCTCAGCGGTTTAATCCGCTGCGCCACCGGGGGCACTCGGGAGCCTATGTTACTACAGTTACATTACTTCTGGGTTGAAGTTTAAATTTAGATTGCATTATGTCACTAAAACCTTGCAAGAAAAAAAGCTGAAAATCCCATCGAGGATTTTATACCCTATCAATATTAGTTTTTTGGGGGAAGAGAAGGTAAACACCTGCAGATTTTATTTTATTTTATTGAAAAGCCCCATTTCCTATTTTTTCATAGACCTCTTTCCCTCCTTCTGTATTTTCTCTTTTTCCATGAAATCAGTTCTTTTTTCTTCTGCTATTGTGATCTGCCATTTTAAAAGAACACCAATATCTGAAAACATAAAGGATTTTCATTTTTTTCTGGGTTCAAAGACACACATTAATAGAAAGAAGGAAGCTAATAGAGTGATTTCTCTGCAGAACAAGTGAAAATGAGGAGAAAACCTGTGAAGGCTGTATTTACAACAGAAGTATGCATTACTGAAACACATACAAATGTCATCTACTTAAAATATACTGGATGGGCTTTCCCTTCTCTCCATTAATAGGTCTGACAGTGAGAACAAATGTTTATATTGAATTAGTATCAATGATGCCCAACAGATGGTCCATGAGTGTTTTGCTGCATGCATCTATTAGGACCAAGAGAGATTCAGATAAGAACAATCCATTAACATTTCAGTATTGCATCTCCCCTCTCTCTATACTTTATAAGTTTAAAAGCTGTGTCAAATCATCATATCAATAACATATAGCACAAATGTGTTTCAATATCAAACATGCATACTTTCTGAATATTGTATGAACAAAAGAAACATTTTATGAAATTCTGCACCACATTGTAAAGACATATTTCCTTGTCATTTCATCTTTAGATGTTATTTCTCACAATGTGAAGACATGTAACATGCATACATACATTTCTGGAACTTTGCAGTGTACAGAGAGGACTATGTATAATAAAAAATAGAAACTGGTTAATTAAAATTATATTTACACAAAGTAAATAGCCCCAGCTTGTTGTTTACCTAAGCAACCCAAAAGACAGTTGCATTGGTCAAGTAGGAAATTTAGGGACCGCTTATGTGGGGAGGCTAATTTAACTAATTTACGTCACCATAAAAATGTCCAGCAGCATGTGCTGGAAGATGAGGAAGTATTCCATCAAGGACTTGACGTCACAGTGGATGATGAAGCAGTAGCTCCCCCTGTGGCCGGAATCGAGCATTACTCCCTCATGAAGTCAGAAAGCGGAAAAATGTTAAATAGCCTCTGAATCTCTGTCTCTGTGTGTCGTATGTCTAATGGCATTGAATGTTTGCCATGTATGTGTACATTGTGATCTGCCCTGAGTCCCCTTCGGCATGAGAAGGGTGGAATATAAATACTGTAATTAAATAAAATAAATCACTTATGTGAATGACATATCTATAACTTATAACCAGGATCCAATGGTATTGTTCTGCTGATGGCTTATATTCACAGATCTTAGAAGGATAAGCACTAAATCAATTTAGGAAAATTTAGAATAACAATACAAAGAGGGGCCCCAATTTTTTAGTTCAATTGTTAGCAGATTTCATTATTCACACATTTGATTAATATGTTCTCTCTAAGAATCTCTAGGTTCTCCAGCTTGATTCTATTGCCAACTTCCAGCTAAGGTTGACCATACAAGTTGTGGCCAATGATCCAAGGATGACTAGAGGAAACACATTTATCAATTGTGTGATTTAAAAGTAGTTGTGATTTTTCCCCTTTCACTGGTTCCCCATACCCCAAGTTTCCTGAAAGTGGAGGGCCTAGTGTAATGGTAAAAGACTAAACATATATTAAATGGTTTATCGCTTACAACTAAAAACTAGTAACAATTTAAAACAGTGTTTCTCAAACTGTGCTCCTCCAGGTGTTTTGGAGTTCAGCTCCCAAAATTCCAACCAGATTAGCATCTGTTAGGAATTGTGGGAGCTGAAGCTCAAAACATCTGGAGGGGCACAGTTTGAGAAACACTGATTTAAAATAGCTTGTACATGTGGGGATGGAATAAAATCAATTTTTAACAAATAGCTGTGTTTTGATCTGGTGCTGGAATGATGCTAACATTGGCACCCATCAGACTTTTAAAGGGAGGTTTTCATCAATTGGAGTGCCACCCATGTTCTGGCACAGTGTATTACCACTACTGATAGGACACAGAGGAGGGCTGCTTCAATAGACCTTAATTCTTAGATAGTATACACAGAGAGAAGACCTAGTACATATTGTGTCTATCTGTATGCATGCATCTATAGGTCTGTTTATTTATTTCCCATATATGTACCCTGGGCTTCTCAACCCCAGGAGGGACTCATAGTGGCCTCACATATTGGCAATAATTCGATGTCTTAAAAACATACAATTGGTAAAAACACATTAAAACAAGAATTAAAACAAATAAAAACAGTTACAACAATTATTAAAATCACATCATTCAAAGTCGCAATCCAGGACCATTCCAAATTATCATTGCACAAATTCATTGAATCATTTATTGAACTGCTGTTATTCTCCAAAAGCTTGGTCCCATAGCCATGCTTTAACTTGCTTCCTGAAGGCTAAAAGGGAAGAGCTGATCAAATGTCACTGGGGAGTGAGTTCCATAGCTGAAGGACCACCACTGAGAAGGCCCTGTCTCTCGTCCCCATCAGCTGTGCCTGTGACGGAGGTGGGGCCAAGAACAGGGCTTCCCTATAATATCTTAATCTCTGTGGTTGTTCATAGAGATACATTCATATAGGTAAGCTGGGTCATAACTATTTAGGGCTTTATAGGCTAAAGTCACCACTTTGAATTGTGCTCGATTGCAAACTGGCAGCTAGTGGAGCTGACATAACGGGAGTTGTATGCTTCCTGTACACCACCCTGGTGAGCAACCTGACTGCCGCCTGTTGGACCATTTGGAGCTTCTGAACAGTCTTCAAAGACAACCCTACATAGAGCATATTGCAGTAGTCTATTTGGGATGTAACAAGAGCATGGACTACCGTGGCCAAATCAGACTCCCCAAGATATGGGCACAATGGGCACACAAGTTTTAGTTGTGCAAATGTTCCCCTGGCCACCTCTGAGACCTAGGGTTCCAGGTTCAATAATGAGTCCAGGAGAACTACCAAGCTGCAAACCTGTGACTTCAGGGTGAGTGTAACCCCACTGAGCACAGGCTGTAACCCCGTGCACTATTCAGCCTTATGACTGACTAGGAGTACCTCTGTCTTGTCTGGATTCAGTTTCAATTTGTTCACCCCCATTCAGTCTGTCACAGCGTTCAGGACCTGAACAGCCTCCTTAGTAATAGGTGGAAAGGAGTGATAGAGTTTAACATCATCTGTGTACAGGTGACATCAAACTCCAAAACTCCAGATGATCTCTCCAAATGGCTTCATGTAAATTTTAAACAACATACGGGACAGTGCTGAACCCTGTGGGACCCCACAAGACAATGGTTGCAGGGCCGAGCAGGTGTCCCCCAACAACACCTTCTGGGAGCGACCCTCTGGGAAGGACTGGAGCCACTGTAGAACAATACCTCCAAGCCCCATTCCTGTGAGGTATCCGAGAAGGTTACCGTAGTCAATGTTATCAAAGGCTGATGAGAGGTCCAGCAGGACCAACAGGGACACACTTCCCCTGTCCAGTTCCTTGCATAGGTCATCCACTACAGCAACCATGGATGTTTCAGTTTGAGTATCACAAGATGTGTATCTCTGCAGCAGGTATCAAAAGAATATTGAAAACATTTATTTGATGTATAGACATGTATTGTGTGCACTGGAGAACTTGATGCGAAAAGTCCTCTGTGCAGCATAAATTCCAAAGTGTTTGGAATTTATGCTGCACAGAATTCTCAAGTGATTATTTTTCATAGAAAACAACACATAAGATATTGCTTTCTGTGTATAAAAGTTGTAATGATGGATTTATTCAGCATACAATTAAAACGTGATTGATTTGCATAGAAAGCAACATTTTCTGTATAATAAACAGCATTTTCTGCATGTGAAAAATATTTCAAATTAGAAATATAAATTTATGTTCAGAAAAGGTTTAATAGGGGGTTTATGCTGTATAAAAGTTAAAAGTTGATTTATATAGAAAATATTAATAACATTTTCAATGCAGAAAACAGCACTTCCTGTACAGGAATTAATTTCTCCATTGAAATATTATTTTGAAAATCATTTAAATTATTTACTGGTAAAGTAGAGTCTCACTTATCCAACATAAACGGGCCGGCAGAATGTTGGATAAGTGAATATGTTGGATAATAAGGAGAGATTAAGAAAAAGCCTATTAAACATCAAAATAGGTTATGATTTTACAAATTAAGCACCAAAACATCATGTTATACAACAAATTTGACAGAAAAAGTAGTTCATTACACATTAATGCTATGTAGTAATTACTGTATTTACAAATTTAGCACCAAAATATCATGATATATTGAAAACATTGACTACAAAAATGCGTTGGATAATCCAGAATGTTGGATAAGTGAGTGTTGGATAAGTGAGACTCTACTGTATCTTCAGGAAGAAGTTGCATCCCTAAATTGCAATAGTTTCAGAGGTGAATAGTTTGCTTCCATTGTACTATTTGTGGCTGAGAAGGAACTGCTATTATCATTGCTACCTCTGCTCTTTACCTGAAGAGTTATTAAAAACTCTACACTGGAGTATCAGTGATCACTATTTTTTCTAGGCCAAAATAGGCGCAAGGCCTTGGATATATTGATTATATTGAGAAAAATATACAAATCACAGACAACTTTATTATATGTTTTTGGGAAATTGTGTGAAATTTTGACTCATGCTAACTAATTTCTCTTTTGAAGAATGATCTAACCTCATAGAAGTAGATGTTATGCTAGGGATTTTTGCAGGTTAACAACTTCTTTAAAAGGAAATCAACCATTTGTGCAGACATGTGATGAACGTTTACTTGAAAATAATCCTTCTGGCTATATTGCAATTACACATGACACATACATAGCTGTATTACAATGCTATGTCTTGAAAGAAAATTAATATAAATTGGTGCAAATCCTGTTTAAGCTTGGAAATGTGTCATATCCTGCATAATTATAATGGATGATTGGTGGATTTCAGTCCACTGTTTGAGAAAATAATAGAGTCTTAATCTAATTGCCTGATCCAATGAAAATTTCACCTGTGAATTCAAAGTAATTTAAGTATTGACTTAGTATATAGTAAGAGATTCAGTGGATACACTTAACCTCTTACTATATAGGATAATCAATAAGATTTAAGATTTTGACCTGGAGTGGTGGTCAAGAAGTCGGTGTACTACAACTCTCATCTTTCCTCTCTACTGGTAATGCAGGGCAGGGCTGCTTCAAATTTCAAGAACACATTGTTTTTTGACCATTCCTAGCCTAGATACACAATTAATATGTTTCATTATATCTTCTCAACAACTTTTTGTATCAACAAAAAGAAGTGGCTAACATTATTTCCTTTGTGTTGTAGCCATAAGCTATAGAATCACTCAAAACTGTTACAACTCAGCACCCAACAAAAGAGCAGTCCAAACCATAACCCATCTGTTAGTGATACAGGCAAGTCATGTATTCTCTACACACATATATACATTTCCTGCATTGCATATTATTTCAAATATTTGCTCTTGGAACTGCAAGGTGTCCTACTGTCATAACAGTCAAGTTATTCATTAAGCTGTCAGCACCTTTGCGTATTTCTACTCACACAGAGTCCATTTCTGATTTTCCATTCCCCCTTAGAGGACCTTCTCACTCATCACCATGAGCGGTTACTCTCATAACTGGTGCAATTGAGATTCTCATGTCAACATATGTAAACCAAAATCTAAACCTCCTTACTGCTAGGATTCCAACTCCTGAATTTCCTAGGGCACTAATGGATTTTGAGGGCCAGCTTGAATTTGCAAGAGTTTTGTTCCTATCAACATGATGCAGTTTTTGGCACTAACTTCTGAGCTGGGCTTGTAAAGTAGTATTAGAAGCTAAGAAGTAAAGCAAACAAGTATCAACTAAGAGAAAGAAAAAGAGCTATGATTGATTGCAAGCCCCAGTGTTTTGAAACTATACAGGACACACAAAAGCATAATAGCAAAACTGAGGTGCCACCATTGTTTGGACTTAGGATGGTGTTGTTGAACTACATATGAAACTACTACAGTAACAGGTAAATTTATGCCTGAGCACTTTCATCACATAGTTGAACCAGTGAACAACAGCATAAGCCAAGAAAATGTACCAGGGTTCAATGTATCTTTCTATTTCCAGCTCAATAGTTTCAAATGTGTTCAATTATAATTATTTTCTATTTTATTTCTGCATTAATGTGATGCACATCACTCTGTGCATTTGTGTGTTGTGTTTTGTGTGTGTGTGTGTGTGTGTGTGTACGTCCACAGATATACCTCAATTAATGAAGTGGATGTGTTTCTGAACATTACTTCTTTCAAAAGAAAATTTTGTACCAGCAGTAGAAATAACAATCGAAGAAATATGGATAGTTTCTGCTAACATAAATATGAAGTCCAAAGTATTTGAAGCACACATAAATTAGTTTGCTATGTTTTATTGAAACCTCACAATATGATCATGTGAAATGAAATAACCAGATCAGGGAAGCTTTGCATTAGTAAACAAAATACTATTGAAGGTTTCTTCCAGCATACATCCAACAATAACTTTTTTCTTTCATTTGACTCCACTTTTCTTAAGAAAAAGATGAGTTAGAAACAAATCACTACCACCACTGCTTCCACCACTATCATATTATTTTAACGCAATTTATTTAAAATAAATATTTATATGCATCACTGTAGTTTTTGTGCTCTGAATTGTATCCAAAAAATTGGGGAAAGTACCAACATTATTTATATTGTATAGAATATATGTTTGACCCACCTTCACATTAGACATCTTCCATATGAGGGCTTACAAGCTTTTAAAATGCAGTAGCTTATATGCAGAAATATCCTTCTGTTTTTCTCAGAAATCTACTGATCTGCCACTTTTGTGAAGCTGGAAGAAGAATATATTTTCCTGGCTTTCTTGAAAGACAAAGGGTATCTGTGTCCCAGTCCACACAATAGTCTGGGACCGATGCTAAAAGTTATAAATAATGAAACATCCCATAGAGTAAAGCTTTTTAGAGTAGGTGTCACAATAAGGTCACAAAAGGGAGTGTTGGGGGGGAGTGATAAAATTGACCAAAAAGCCTATGGGCAAAGAGGGGAATTGGACTGCTGGTTGAGAAATTGGGAAATGGTGCATTTGGACTTAGAGAAAGAAGGGATTGGGCTGTTTCTTGAGAAAGGGGAAAATGTTGCATTTGTTTACCTATTTTATATACAGTAGAGTCTCGTTTATCCAACGTAAATGGGCGGGCAGAACGTTGGATAAGCGAATATGTTGGATAATAAGGAGAGATTAAGGAAAAGCCTATTAAACATAAAATTAGGTTATGATTTTACAAATTAAGCACCAAAACATCATGTTATACAACAAATTTGACAGAAAAAGTAGTTCAATACACAGTAATGCTATGTAGTAATTACTGTATTTACGAATTTAGCACCAAAATATCACAATATATTGAAAACACTGACTACAAAAATGCATTGGATAATCCAGAATGTTGGATAAGTGAGACCTATATTCCTGGGTTCATGTAAAATTTCTAATGTGGCAAGGGGTTATGAGTGGAAAAGATTTAAGAAGCCCTGCCATAAAGCACACATGTAAAATGCAAGGCTCACAGACTGAATCTGGCCATGCGATTTTATGTAGCATGCAAGGCTTTCAATGTCAAAGCAACATGCATACAATCTTACAATTAAAAATGTCCCTTTGAAGGCAACCAAAAGGCAGATGTGGCCCTCTGTTAAAATGAGTTTGACACTTCTGCCATAGAGCATAAACCATCCTAGAATTCTCTAAAACGTTGCACCGATTGCTGAATTGTTTCCTGCATTATTGAAACTATGCCTGAGGGACTTATTTCAATAAAGCCTACCTTGGATTCTTCAAACAGTGCTGAACAAAGCAAAGCACTGATCACCGTGGAACCTCTTGACCATTCTGAAAGCCAATGAGTGTGATCTTTAATGACAGTAAATGTGGGGAAGTGGTTTAAGAGTTGGACCAGGGCACTAGAAGACCAGGTTTCAAATTCTACTCAGTTAAGGAAACTTTCTGAGTGATCTTAGGCATGACACACTCAGTCTCAAAAGGGTGTAAAGGTAAACCCACTCAGAATAAATTCTGCCAGAAAACACTGTGATAGGTTCACCTTAAGGTTTCCATAAGTCAGAAATTACTAGCAGTATTCTTGTTCCCTGACTTACTGCGATTAGTGAAACTCGTGGTAACAGCAAATCCTACACAGAAGCAAATCATAATATTACTGTAGAGGACTAGAAAAATCTTAGGGAGAACATATTTTGTCTGTGAGGGTAGATGGAATTGTGGGTACTGCTCCAGTGACTACAGGGGGTCATATTGTGTAATATGATATAACAAACAAGAATCAGAAGCAATATAGTAACACTTCTATCCTTATGGCAGTGGTTCTCAACCTGGGGTCTCCAGATGTTTTTGGTCTTCAATTCCCAGAAATCCTAACAGATGGTAAACTGACAGGGATTTTTGGGAGTTGTAGGCCAAAAACATCTGGGGACCCTGGTTGAAAACTACTGCTTTATGGTAACATTAAAAGCCATAGTAAACACTGGTTTGAAGGATAGAGAGGTTGTCATATTTCAGTAGTGGTGCACAAGGAGTACTGGCTATTTTTCTTGTTCTTTTATTAAGTTACCCGAAAGTATCAAGGAAAGAAGTGAGTTTGTATGAATACCTATTAGGGCTGTGTAAAACTTTGTAATTCGTTTTTTTTTTTTGTAATTCATTAGATTCATACCTATGAGGCAATATTTAGAAACACAAGGGACTGCCATGCAAAAACCTCAAGATTCAAAACAGTAATCTATGACGTTTGGATGAGTTATGTAAGTCTCGTAAATGGCTACAGGTCTCTGTTGCGGGTGCCGCTTCTCCCCCAAGAGGGCTGGGTTTGGTTCCCTTCAAGAGCCCTGAAGAAGATGGTGAAACCGGAATGGAAGAAGAAGCTCCGCATTTTCCCCAAAGGAGGCAGCAAAGGGACTGGGGAGGGAGGGATGACTGAGTAAGGAAGGAGCCCCTCCACATATGGCTGGCCCAGAGAGGCAGAAACCACACTCACATAGAAGCTTTAACGTGGGAGGTGGACAGAATTCAGGGAAATGTACTGTAGTTTAGGGCAGGTACTTTGGAATTATATGGCACTGCTGATCTGGAGGCAATGCAGCATCTCCCTTTTAAAAGTAACTTCTCCAACTTGGAGAGGGAAAACCCAGGCGCATTAATGCAGGAAGTGAGCAGAATTCTGGGAAATATAGTTTAGAGCAATGGTTCCCAAACTTATTTGGCCTACCGCCCCCTTTCCAGAAAAAATATTACTGGAAAGGGGGGCATGGCTTAGAGGTGTGGGCATGGCTCCTGCTCAAGAGTGTGGGGCTGAGCTTCTCCCCTAGTCCAAGATTCAGGGCTGGGAGAGGGAGGTGGGCGGGGCAACAAATGGGCGGCCAGGACTGGGATGGGTGGAGTTACGAGCTCTGAGGCAGGGCTGAGCTTCTATCCCTGTCCTGCGGCACCTACCAGCACACAGGAGGTGAGGCTAGAGGAGGGGGAGGGGCCTCTTCCCAAGTGCCTGACGGGGCTGAACCTTGCCCCTGTGATCTAACAAGCACCTCAGGGGAGGTATACAGAGGCTCAGCCCTGTCTCGTGCTCTTGGGAAGAGGCCCTGCCCCCACCCTAAAAGGCCTCTCAGGAGAGGTATAGAGGCTCAGCCCTGACTCGGGCTCTTGGAAGTAGGCCCCTCCCCCTTCCCTAGCTCTGCCCTCTGTGTCCCAAAAACCGCCCCAGGAGAGGTATAGATTCTCAGCCCTGTCTCGGGCTCTTGGGAAGAAGCTATGCCCACTCCTCTAGCTCCGCCCCCTGTGTGTCCTAACAGGTGCCTCAGGTGCTCAGCCCTGTCTCCGGCACTTGGGAAGAGGCCCCGTCCCTCCTCTGGCCTCACCCCCATGGCCTAATAGGTGCCATCACCACCCCCTGGATCACACCAGCGCCCACCGGGGGGCAGTAGCACCCACTTTGGGAATCATTGGTTTAGAGTGTGGACTTTTGAATTCTCTGCCACAGGAGTCCTCACCTTCATTTCTCAGAATTCTGCTTATTGCTTTGTGCCTCCTCCTCCTCTGTGTTCATTCTCTAAATGACTTATGAATTAAAAGAAGGGATTGTTGGGTTGAATCAACCTTGTGAGGTAGGCAAAGGTGAGAGGCAGTAATTTTAGTTTACAATAGTAAAGTAAACTAAAGTAGTAGTTTAGTAACAGTAGTTTACCTAGTAGATTTCCTGTTGTTGTTGTTGTTGTTGTTTCAAAGGCTGAATGGGCATCTTTTGGGGGTGCTTTGACTGTACTTTTCCTGCCTGGCAGAATAAAGGAGGCTGGATTTCCCATCCCTTACACAATTACTTAATGAAAAGTAATGAAGAATTCATTACTTCATTATAGCTATGATATAGATCCTTAATAATATTTTAGAAACACTATAGAAATAATTTTCCGCACACACCCCTCCCCAATGTAGTAATGAGTACTGAAACATTTTTTTTTCATTGATCACACAAGTCTAACTCCTATTTTACAGGGGCAAACGAGGAGAACATCTTTGCAGATCTCTTGCCCAGATCTACAAAAACCTGGAGGCAGTCCCATTTATGCGAAGCTATGTTCTATCATATATTATGACAAGTGGTATTTTATCCTACATTGGTAGTATGATTAGTACTAGGGCTTCTACTTACAGAAAATGCTTTACAAAGTGAAATGTGAAATGATTGAATCACTGGAAGGAGATGTTTGTTTTTGCAGTAGGCTGGAGAAAATGAATCCACATTTAATGGTCTTGTTGGACCTAATGATACTTTGGTTTAGTGTTACGTGAACAACTTTGTGTATTCCCCTCAGGTTTCTTCTTCCAATATGGTGCTAATGGGAGGGTTTCACATTTATTTTCAACCAAATGCAGTTAAACATTGTGTCTGCATCTTAAACTGTAGGTAATTTTAACTACAGTTTATTGAAACAAGATATCTTATTAAAATGCATCTTGATGCTGGGTTGCTTCATTAAATCATAACTAAAACAAGCTGCATTTACCTAATTTCTGATTGGTAACTTAAAAATAGAAGTAAAACCTTCTCATTTCACTCTGGAGGCTTAATAAAGGTAAAGCCAGGAGATCACATGCATTTATAGCTGATTTCGGAATGTCAATTTCTAATAAGACCACTGAATAAAATGCATTGTTGTGTATTTACGGGACTGTATAGCCATGTTCTAGAAGCATTCCCTCTTAACGTTTTGCCCACATCGATGGCAAGCATGCTCAGAGGTTGTGAGGTCTGTTGGAAACTAGGCAAGTGAGGTTTATATATCTGTGGAATGTCCAAGATGGGAGAAAGAACTCTTGTCTGAGTGTGAATGTTGTAATTAACCATCTTGATTAGCATTAATGGCCTTGCCAGCTTCATGTCCTGGCTTCTTCCTGCCTGGGGGAATCCTTTGTTCTGAGGTGTTAGCTGCCCCTGATTGATTCATGTCTAGAATTCCTCTGTGTTCAGAGTGTTGTTCTTTATTTACTGTTCTGATTTTAGAGTTTTTAAAATACTGGTAGCCAGATTTTGTTCATTTTCATCGTTTCCCCCTTTCTGTTGAAATTGTCCACATGCTTGTGGATTTCAATGGCTTCTCTGTGTAGTCTGACATGATAATTGTTAGAGTGGTCCAGCATTTCTGTGTTCTCAAATAATATACTGTGTCCGGGTTGGTTCATCAAGTGCTCTGCTATGGCTGATTTCTCTGGCTGAGTGAGTTTGCAGTGCCTTTCGTGTCCCTTGATTTGTGTTTGGGCAATGCTGGTTTTGGTGGCCCCTATGTAAACTTGTCCACAGCTGCATGGTATACGGTAGACTCTTGCAGAGGTGAGAGGATCCCTCTTGTCCTTCACTGAACATAGTATTTGTTGGATTTTCTTAGTAGGTCTGTAGATAGTTTGTAGGTTGTGTTTCTTCATCAGCTTGCTTATGCAGTCAGTGGTTCCCTTGATGTATGGTAAGAACACCTTTCCTCTGGGTGGATCTTTTTCATGACTCTCGTGGTTTGTTCTTGGTATTGCAGCTCTTCTGACGTCCACCATGGTGGAGTATCCATTGGTTTGTAGAGCCCAGTTTAGGTGGTTTACTTCACCTTGGAGGAGGTGAGGTTTGCAGATTCTTTGTGCATGGTCTGTCAGGGCTTTGACTGTGCTTCCTTTTTGACTTGGGTGATGGTTGGAGTTTTTATGAAGGTATCTATCCATGTATGTAGGTTTTCTGTAAACGGTGTGGCCCAATTGTTGATTGGGTTTGCGGATGACTAGAAATTGCAGTGGATGCTGCTGAGGTGGTCCAGGAACTTGTTGAGTTCTTCTTCTCTATGGCTCCAAATGGTGAAGGTGTCACCCACATATCTGAACCATACAGTAGGCTTTTTTGGTGTTCCATGTAGAAATTTGCTATGACTGGCCTGAGAGAGCTCCCCATGGCTACTCCACCAGTGGGACAATGCATCTATGAACAGAAAGATGGAGTAGCCATGGGAGTCCTCTCAGCCCAGTCATAGCAAATTTCTACATTTCTAAGAATGTTTACTTGCATTTATTTTAGGTTTTACCTCAGTTTTTTCATTGGACAGACAAAGGAAGTGCCAGGGTAAATTTCTCTGTCATATTCTCTTGCATATTATAGCCAGGAAATAGCTAGCATTTTGTTTTACTAAACAGCCTTCACCTAGCCAATGTTTACAACTATTTTCCTTTAAAACAGCAGCCCTATCCTTCAGCATTGACTCAAAGATGAGTAGGCCAGGAATATATGAGTATACATGAATATAATATTTAAGGATCATTAAACACCCAAAAGAGACTAGATCCTGTCTGATCTTGGAAAGTATGCAGGGCCAGCACTGTTTAGTACTTGGGTGGGATACTGTCAAGGAATATCAGAAAAAGGAACAGAAAAGCTACCTCTTGAGGTTGTTGTTTTTTTTGCCTAAGAAATTCAAAATGTGATGGTATCTTAAAAGCCCAGACACACAAGTTATTTCAAAATCAAAAGAGTGAGATTTTAACCCCTTGATTTGAAATATTTCAAGAAGCTTTACTCTTTATGATGTGATGTTAATTGACAGTGGAAAATGATTTAGCCTTTTCTGATACATGTGTGTTTTTGAGTCTGTGCGGGTTGAAAAGAACAGCAATGGGCAGGATAAAAACAAAAATCAGCAGTAGCTACCATGAAATGAGGTCCAGGTATAATGAAAGTAGTCAAAAGAAACTTGTAACAAAGAGCAAGAGAAGGGTTATAAGGAGCTTGATGGGACACAAAATGAATATTTTATCATTTGAATGATATAAAGATTTCTGTAAAGACTGCATACAAAAAAAGAAAACAGAAAATACAAGAAGTCAGCCATTTGTATTTCATCTTTGTGAGAAAGAGCAGGAAAGATCCAGAAGATCCCAATCCATACAGACCCATTAGCCTCCTAAATCAGGATTATAAAATATTCATGAAAAAAATAGTAAATAGAATAGAAGAGATTATAACCAAAATTGTAAAGGAAGATCAATATGGTTTTATAAAAGGCAGGAATATCGTGCACCCTATAAGGAATGTATTCAACATTTTTAATCATAACAAAAAAGTAGCAACAGTAACAAGAGTATGCATTATCTTTCCCTTCCTCCAGGTGGCAGGGAAGGGCTATATTGGGAAAAATCAGCAGAATTAGTTGTAATTTTAATATATGCATTTCTCAAGGGTTTGCTCTTACCTTTTTTATCATTGTGCCTTAAACAGGTATGCAACAGATTTCATAGGATTCCATGCACCATATTTTCACACTGTACACCAGTAGCTGAAAACACAAGTAGCTTTAGCAATATGGAACCTTCCCAACTTCCTATAGTCTAAATCTGTTGTTGTAATTTCTTTTATTAAAAAGAGGAGGAAAACTAGGCAAAAAAGAAGAAATGTGGCAGTAGTTTTAAAACAAAATGCTTTTTATTTTCACATGAACTTAGTAATGCAGCAGCTAAAACGCCAATGGGAATTTGGACTGCATCAAAAGGAGTATAGTGTCTAGATCAAGGGAAGTAATGGTGCCTCTCTATTCTGCTTTGGTCAGACCTCACGGGGAATACTGTGTCCAATTCCAGGCACTGACAATTTAAGAGAGATATTGACAAGCTGGAAGGTGTCCAAAGGAGGGCAACTAAAATAATTAAAGGTCTGAAAACCATACCCTATGAGGAGCATCTTAAAGAGCTTCTGTACGGCTTGCAGAAGAGAAGGTTCAGAGGAGACATAAGAGTCATTCATGCTTAAATATTTGTCATAAGGAAGAGGGAGCAGGCTTGTTTTCTTCTGTCCTGGAGACTAGGACTTGGAGCAATCCTTTCTAATGACAGGAAAATATAGTTCACCTGAACATGAAGAACTTTCTGAACATAAACTGACTGCCTCAGAAAGTGGTAGAGACTCCTTCTTTGGAGGCCTTTAAACAGAGATTGGATGGTCATTTGTTGGGTGCTTTGATAGTGCTTTTCCTGCATGGCAAGGGGTTGGACTGGATGGCCTATGTGTCTCATCCAATCTTATCATTCTATGATTAATGTGTATAAATCCTTCTTCTTGTGCAATATCAAATGGTATAAAGACCTCAGGTATGAAATCCCACTAGGGAATACTCCCAGCAAATTAAATATATCAAGAAATAGGGAATATCCAGACTATGTAGCTCAAGTTTCTTTTCTAGACAGCCCATGGGCATCCTACAGATCTCATCCCATTAGAAAACAGTTAAGGATGGTAAAATGGGGGCTAGCGTTCCATCTTCTCTGTGATTGTTAATCTTCCTCTGAGCTGTTTGCTTGGGAGAGGAAATATATAGAAAGCAAGGTTCTATAGTACACATAGTACTATTTAGCTCTTTGATTATGTCATGGGGTTTTGTGTATTTTCATCTCACAGTATCCATCAGAACAATATGATCTCAAAAGTTTACTAAGGGATTCAAACCTTCTAAACATTACAGTAAAGGTGTATATTTGCTGGCATATTTACTGTGAAGAGTGTGTGAATCTGTGCAATTGTGGATGCATTGCCTATAACTGACACAGGATAACATGGCCTTGGATTGTATCATGTTTCCACATAACCCTGCAATTTTGGCACATATTCCTATTAGGGAAGCTGCCACAGCGGGTTACATAGCTATCCTGCTTTTTGGGAGTTTGGGCAGTCTGGGACAGGGGATGGTGCCTACCCTGCATGAAGATGACACAAAGCAAGAAAATGGAACTGGGAACTACTCAGTGCCTGAGGTGAAAAGCATTTTCTCACACACCCCCCCCCCCCCCAATCCCATCCCTCACTTCACCACATTGTTCTGGATATTGTCACTTCAGGCTCCAAGTAGCTCCCAGAGTCACTTTTATGCCCAGTGGGCACCACAAATGGCAGATGAGTAGGGGCAAAGAAAGGCCATGGGTAAGTGGTGATGAACCTGTCCTGGCACTACTTAGCCACATGTCCACCATCCAGCCACTGGGTGTCAGGACCCAGGCTGCAGAGCACCAATAAGCTTACACAGAGGCCAGAATCTATCTAATATCTTTATTAAAGAAATATATAAAGTCAATAAAACAAGTGAAGAATATAGTTCAGAAGCAGACCTTTCAGATGAGGTCAATTATAGTCCATAAATGTATTGTCCAATATAAGATATTAGAGTTCAAAGTTTTAATCCACTTGACCGAAACACACACTTTGCCAAGCAATAGTGTGGGGAAATGACAGAGTCTTTAAAGTCCAATGTAGCTTGACAACAAGGCTGGAAAATAAACTTGATTCTTGGCTAGATCAAAGACTTGGAACGAGGCAAACATGAAGCATGAAGTATGAAGCAAGGTCCGTGGCAAAACGCGAAACAAGGCACGATTGGAACTTGATCCGGGAAGCAAGGAACTGGGGTTACGAAGTCCACACACGATCTCTCTCCTCAAGCTGATCAATTGACTCCGCAAGGTTCCCCTTGTGGCAAAACCCCTATATAGGGTCTCGTTTTCCCGCCAACAGAACACCTTCCCTAGAGAACGAGAAGCGAAACCCAACTCTGTCCAGATGCATGACTCCTTAGAATTTCCCAAGGGAAGCAGACCTAATCAGCTAGTTGTTTGGCAGCGATTCTCAGGCTCCGGCGATTAGCCTCTCTGACTCCTCTATCTCTATTATAATTGTCCCTCCGGGGAAACGGGGGGGGGGGGGGAATTCTGCCCAAGGCCTGTTTGGCTAACTTCTGGAGGGCAAACATCCTCCAGGTGGAGAGGCTCCGGCTCTGGTTGAAACGGCGGAAATCCCATGTTTTCCTCTTCGTCTGCCACCATAGTACTAGGAACAGGACTACAAGGCCCATGAGTCATCACACTATTCCCGCCCTCAAGGCCCCCCTCAAACATGGCCCCTCTCCTCGAGTCGCGGGGCCGCGGCTTGGCAGGGTAGGCCTGATGGAAGCGGCGGACTAAGTCGGGGGCATGGACTGTGGAAGCGTCTTCCCAAGAGCGTTCTTCGGGGCCAAAACCCACCCAGTCAATGAGATATTGAAGGCGGCGGCGATGAAAGCGAGAATCCAAAATGTCCTGAACCTCGAATTCCTCCTTCCCGTCCACCAAAACAGGGGCGGGGGCCGGCCGGCTCGCATCAGGGCGTACACCATCCGCCGGAAGGAGCAGGGAACGATGAAACACTGGGTGAATGCGCATGGAGCGCGGAAGTTGAAGTTTGAAAGTCACGGGGTCAAGTTGCGCCACCACTGGGTAGGGACCAATGAAACGGGCATCTAACTTCCGGCAGGGACGGTGGGAGGGCAAAAAGCGAGTGGACAACAGAACCCGATCTCCTACCTTGATCTCGGGGCCCGGCTGGCGATGGCCGTCAGCGTGGCGTTTATAGTCCTCCTTGGCTTGATCCAGTTGTTGGTGCAAGAGTTGTTGCACCGCTGTGAGTTCTTGCAGCCAGTCCTCCGCTGCAGGGACTTCTGAAGTTTCAATGACAGAAGGAAAGAAACGTGGATGGAAGCCGTAGTTTGCAAAGAACAGGGTTTCTTTAGTTGAAGCCTGGACACCATTGTTGTAAGCAAATTCCGATAGAGGTAATAGGGAAGCCCAATTGTCCTGTTGGTAGTTTACATAACAGCGAAGGTATTGTTCCAAAGTGGCATTGGTGCGCTCAGTTTGCCCATCCGTTTGGGGATGGTGAGCTGAAGATAAACGAGAGTCTATGCCCAATAGTTTCTGTAGTGCTTTCCAGAAACGAGAGGTGAATTGAGATCCACGGTCAGTGACTAAACTCTTGGGCAATCCATGTAGTCGGAAAACATGTTGAAGGAATAAATCTGCAGTCTCTTTGGCCGTGGGGAGACCATCGCAGGGAATGAAATGGGCCAACTTGGTAAAAAGGTCCACCACCACTAGGATCGTGGTGAATCCAAGGGAGGGTGGTAGGTCAGTGATAAAATCCGCGGAAATTATCTCCCATGGGCGAGACGGAGTGGGAAGGGGATGCAGTAGCCCTGACGGCTTCTCCCTTCGTGTCTTGGAACGCTGACATACTGGACAGGTGTTGACATATTTCTCCACATCCTTGCGGATCTTGGGCCACCAGAAATCTCGTAGGATCAAGTGCATGGTTTTAAAAAGTCCAAAATGCCCTGCTGGCTTGCTGTCATGACACAGATGAAGTGCTTTTCCTCTGCCTGGACCTGGAGGGATGTAAACATGATTCCTGTAGCATAGTAGCCCATCCTTAAGTGAGAAAGGGAAACGTAGTCCTTGGCGAATCTGTTCTTGAGCCCAGGCATCTGCCTGTTGACTGGCTCTAATTTCTTGAGTGCAAAGGGATTCTGGGTTAGAGGGAGTTGGTTCAATTGAAGTGGATTTGGTGTTTCCCACTGTGAGCGTGGCAAAGTTTTCGGGTTGCAGCAATCGAGATTCTGAGGTCTCTCTGCGTCCTGCAGCATACTCTGGTTTCCGTGATAGAGCATCTGCTTGCTTGGTCTGAGCTGGGGTCACATAATGGATCTGGAAGTCAAAACGTTCAAAGAATAAAGCCCAGCGCTGCTGTCTTTGATTTAACTTTCGTGCGGTCCTTAGGTGCTCTAAATTTCGATGATCAGTATGAACTTCAATGGGAAATTTGGCCCCTTCTAACCAATGTCTCCAATTTTCAAAAGCTGCCTTTATGGCCAAAAGTTCTTTCTCCCAAATAGTGTAATTTCTCTCTGGAGCTGTTAGTTGACGGGAGTAATAAGCACAAGGATGAAGATGTTCTCCCACTGGCTGCATGAGTACAGCCCCAATTGCCACATCAGAGGCGTCAGCCTGCACAACAAAAGGGGTTTTAGGATCAGGGTGCTGTAGAATTGGCTGGGTCGTGAATAACTGCTTTAGCTGGTGGAACCCTTTCTCTGTTTGTTCCGTCCAGCGGAAAGGCTGTTTCCCACGGATGCAGCTGGTGATTGGGTCAGACCAGCGAGCGAAGTCTGGGATGAATTTGCGGTAGTAGTTTGCAAACCCCAAGAAGCGCTGCACTTCCTTCTTGTTGGTTGGCGCCCGCCATTCCAATACTGCTGAAACCTTTGCCGGGTCCATGGAGAGCCCTAGTGGCGAGACGCGGTATCCCAGGAAGTCTACCTCTTGCAGATCAAAGGCGCATTTTTCTAACTTGGCATATAGTCCATGATCCCGCAATCGTTGTAGCACCATTCTGACGTGTTGCTCGTGTTCCGATTGTGATCTAGAAAACACCAAAAAATTGTCCAAATATATAATCAAGAACCGATCTAGATAATCCTGGAAGATATCGTTGACAAAATGCTGGAATGTTGCGGGAGCTCCGGATAAACCGTAATTCATGACTAGGGACTCAAATAATCCGAATTTGGTTTTCCATTCGTCCCCTTCTCTGATGCGAACTAGATTGTAAGCCCCCCGGAGATCCAGCTTGGTGTAAACCTTGGCCCCTCGAAGCCGGTCTAATAGGTCTGAGATCAAAGGCAGGGGGTAGCGATTCCGCTTCATGATATTGTTCAAGGCTCTATAGTCCACAACCAAGCGTAGGTCCCCTGACTTCTTTTTCACAAACATCACTGGGGAAGCAGCTGGGGATTGAGAGGGTCTGATGAACCCCTTGCGAAGGTTTGACTCTATAAACTCCCTGAGAGCTTCTTGCTCTGCTTCAGTCAGGGAGTAGAGGCGTCCTCTCGGAATCGGGGCCCCCTCCACCAAGTCAATGGCACAGTCGTAGGGTCTATGTGGGGGTAGTTTCTCGGCTTCCTTTTCATTGAAAACATCCCAAAAATCCGAATATTTCTTGGGCAAGGTGATGATGGGCTCAGCGTCTGTGGCATGACAGACCTTGGCTACTAGACAATGGTTTTGGCAATATCTTGAGGCAAACTGTAGTTCTCTGTTGGACCAGGAGATGTTTGGGTCGTGGAGTGTCAGCCATGGAATCCCCAAAATCACAGGGAAGTGAGGAACCTCAGTAACGAAGAAGGAAATTTCTTCCATGTGTTCCCTTATCCACATCCTGGTGGGTTCAGTCCATTGGCTTACTGGACCTGTCTTTAGGGGACGGCCATCTATGGCCTGCACCACCCGGGCATTCTTGAAATCATGATGTTGTAATCCCAGAGAGTCGGCATACTCTCTATCGATGAAGTTGTTTGTTGCCCCTGAGTCTATCATGGCATGGATCATGACGGGTCCTTTTTTCACTGACCACAGCGTGACCACCAGGAGAAATAGGACCCCGGTTTGTGGCTCTTGAGTGGGGTTTTTGACCGGGTTGGCGAGCCTCTCTACGCCCGGTCGCTGGCTTCCCCCGCCGGCTTTGCCCCAGCCACCTCGGCCGTCTCCGGCTCCACGGTGGACGCCGCCACCAGGCGGGCGGCGGGCTTCCTTTTGGCTGGACATTCTCTGGCGAAGTGGCCCCCATTCCCGCAGTACCAACACAAATTCAAACGTTGGCGGCGGGCCTTTTCGGCAACATCCAGTCTGGGGCGCACATTGCCCAACTGCATCGGCTCCTCCTCGCTTCCCATGGGGTTTGGGGCTGGCGGTGGGGATCTCCATACTGGACGTGGCTGAACACTGGCAGAAGCGGGGGGTTTCACTCCGGCTCTTCCACTCTGGCCTCGGAGCCACTGTTTTTTGTTAGCTATCAGGGCTTCGGCTCGTAAACACTGGTTGATGAGTCTCTCAAGAGTCCCTGGAGGATCCACCTTAGAGATCTCTTCCTGCATCTCGAAGTTGAGGCCTTCGCGAAACTGTCCTCTAAGGGCTATATCGTTCCAGCCGGTGCTCTGAGCCAGCACCCGGAACTCGGCTATGTACCGGGACAACGGCCTGTCCCCTTGGAAGAGACGCCGGAGTTTATGGCCGGCCGCCTCCTCGTCATCTTCGATTCCCCGGGTCTTTCTAAGGTGGTTCAAGAAACTTTGCGCAGAGCTTAGGTGCGTGGAACCCGCATCAAACAGCGCCGTCGCCCAATTGGCCGCAGGCCCATCTAGGAGACTGTAGATCCACGCCACTTTGACATCTTCTTGGGGAAATTCAGCTTGGCGGGCTTCTAAGTACGCCTGGCACTGGCGACGGAAAACATGAACCTTGGAGGCTTCTCCAGAAAACTTGGTTGGTAGCGCTAAGGCAGGAAGGCGCACTCCGCGTTCTTTCAAGCCCAGTATTTCTCCCTCCTGCGTTCGGAGAGTATCACGGATTCTATTGAATTCTTCTTGGGAAATGGTGTAACTGGGCAGTTGAGCCTCCGCTCCCGTTCCTGTAGACATTCTGGCCTTAGGTTATTTGGTGCTTAAGGTGGCGGAATAAAACTGTCAGGACCCAGGCTGCAGAGCACCAATAAGCTTACACAGAGGCCAGAATCTATCTAATATCTTTATTAAAGAAATATATAAAGTCAATAAAACAAGTGAAGAATATAGTTCAGAATCAGACCTTTCAGATGAGGTCAATTATAGTCCATAAATGTATTGTCCAATATAAGATATTAGAGTTCAAAGTTTTAATCCACTTGACCGAAACACACACTTTGCCAAGCAATAGTGTGGGGAAATGACAGAGTCTTTAAAGTCCAATGTAGCTTGACAACAAGGCTGGAAAATAAACTTGATTCTTGGCTAGATCAAAGACTTGGAACGAGGCAAACATGAAGCATGAAGCATGAAGCAAGGTCCGTGGCAAAACGCGAAACAAGGCAGGATTGGAACTTGATCCGGGAAGCAAGGAACTGGGGTTACGAAGTCCACACACGATCTCTCTCCTCAAGCTGATCAATTGACTCCGCAAGGTTCCCCTTGCGGCAAAACCCCTATATAGGGTCTCGTTTTCCCGCCAACAGAACACCTTCCCTAGAAAACGAGAAGCGAAACCCAACTCTGTCCAGATGCATGACTCCTTAGAATTTCCCAAGGGAAGCAGACCTAATCAGCTAGTTGTTTGGCAGCGATTCTCAGGCTCCGGCGATTAGCCTCTCTGACTCCTCTATCTCTATTATAATTGTCCCTCCGGGGAAACGGGGGGGAATTCTGCCCAAGGCCTGTTTGGCTAACTTCTGGAGGGCAAACATCCTCCAGGTGGAGAGGCTCCGGCTCTGGTTGAAACGGCGGAAATCCCATGTTTTCCTCTTCGTCTGCTACCATAGTACTAGGAACAGGACTACAAGGCCCATGAGTCATCACACTGGGACAGCTCAAAATTGTGGACTGTAATTTCTAGCCACTCTGGATCAACATCTCAATTTCTGACTATCAAGATGGACCCCAAGAGAACAGGTGTCTAAGAATAAAATGAATATTTGAAAAATATTTGAAATATAAGTGCAAAGTGCTTCGAAGAGTATTCATTATAATAATCATCTTTTTTATAATCATCCCTACCACCATCATTCCACAACCGAGCCCTATTAAATGGTCAATACAGGTTGCATATTCCGTATCTGAAATGCTGTTTCATATGCATCTTATAAACATAACCTAAGATAATTTCATACAATATTTTAAATAATTCAATGAACCAACATTTTTGTATACTGAACCATTAAAAAGCAAGGGAAAAACTATCTCAATCACCCTTGTGGGCAATTTCAGGTTTTGAAGTATTTTATGTTTTGGAAATCCAAATAAGGTATGCTTAACCTAAACTTTAAAGCTGGAATTTCATAGTCAAAGGCAGCTAATTGCATACAATAATCTGCAAGGTGGGTATAGTCATGTATAACTGCAGCTTTCCCCCATACTCTTTTCCTTAAAAATGACAATTCAGCTCTGTCTGTCATCTAGCTCTAGCAATAGCATCTGTATTCACCCTCAAAACTATTTAAAACATTCAAATGTTTCTTTCATCTCCTAGTTGCCCAGGAAGGGCTGTTGGGTAGGTTTCTCTTCGTTTGAGAGTTCTTTTCAAACAAAGAGCAGGACTGGACAAAATAGGCCCCATTACAGTTATCCAGCAGGTGGGAAAGTCCAGTCAGCTCCCCCAAGAAAATATGGGTGTTATTATGTCTGACCTTATTTTCTCATGTGCAACCTTCCGAATGCTTTCAATAAATGCAAGCAAAGTTTCCAAGGAACTGTCTCAGGCTGAGCTGTTTGATAAGAACAATGTCATATTAAACATTCCACAGGACTCTGCCAAATGGCATTTGGTGAAACCAAATCTCCGTAAAATACCTGCTTTTATTAAAGTTGGCCAAGTTTTCGTCATAACACATTTTTGAACTGAGACAGATTTTGAAACTGGAACAGGATAAAATTCCAAATGCTCATTTTCTAATTTTCGAGTAATTGAAGTCAATTTTCTCTCAATGCATCTGAAGTAATACAAGTGTGTGTTAGGTTTGTTGGTCTACACATCAGAGCTTCAGACATGCTAAGGTTTCTTATTATCTGTGAGCAAATATGTATAATAGAGGTTATAGGAAATGTTCATGAACATAGATATTTGGTTCATAAAGTTTTTTCAAGTGTGGTTAACTTCATATACAAATGGCAAAAAGTAGATGATTTTACAAGAATGAGGTTTGTCTGCGTCCTTTTGTGGCTGCTCAGTCCTGCTGGAACCAGGGATGACATCACATAAAACAAAAATCATGTTACAGGAGTGGCTGGACCCTGGAATTATCAATTCCCCAAATGAAGCTAAAATATGCTTTAGTGAATTAAGTCATTACAATTCATTTGAAATTATCAGGGCATGTGCCGTTTTCACATTCCACAAAACAGGAAGATCTGCTGCATCAAGAGAAGTGGTATTAACATTGAAGGAAATTCATTGTTTGCTTCTTTTCTGGAGCTTAAACTGAGCAGCAGAAAAACAATAATAAAATAACAAAAAGAAATTTAAAAAGTGAATTTTGGGGTGATAGGGGTGTGGTTTATGGGGAGTGATTTATTTGAAGACAGAAGCCCTGAAGCAGCAAGAGTTATTTCAGAATATCAAAACTTTTAGGCATGAAAAGTAGGTCTCTCCTCAGTCCCAGGCCTGCAAGCAAGGAAAAGGATTGGAATCTTTTGATGGGTGTTGGAGTGCTTTGTGAGTCTCTTACTTTGTGGGAGAGTGTAATATTAGTTTGGATTGTATAATTTATAACATTACTTAGGTAAAAGCTGCTATGCATTTCTTTCTAATCTTGCTCCTACAGTGCTTGGATATTTTATCCTGAAGCCAATCTTCCCTCCCTACCTCCCTTCCTGGTTTTCTCCCACTTTCTGTCTCTATCTACAGTTTTACTTCCCTGTCAACTCTGCCTCCTCTTTTTAATTGTACAAGTAAGAAGGGCAAAAAAGTATGGGCTTGTTGGAAACCAGATCATTAAACTGAATGATCCACAGACTGAATTTGTGACTATTTCAAAGACTGCTGCTCCTGAGTAGGAGCTGGGAGGCAGAAAAGATGCAGTGATTCAGTTATACACACAAATGTTTTGCCTATGCTCTGAGACTTTCAAAAATTTCAGATTAAGAAATTATCCACTCTTAATTCATGGACTGACCATTACTGCTATCCACTGACAATAGATAGTTACAGCCTTCTCTTGACCTGTCATTCTGAGGAGAGGCAGTTGTTGTCCACAAAACACACTTTTCTCCTGGTCTTTGGGGGGACAGCATGGGATCATCCATGCTCACAAGACCTACACTGAGAGCAATTGCCTTTCTTGTCCTCCAATCTGAAAACTGGCAGTAACATGTGAGGGTGGTCTATTCCAGCAGCAGTAATGAAGGACCTCATCACACTGAGGTCCGGAAGCCAGACAAAAGTGGGAGAATCTATGGGGCAGCATGGTGAATCCATGGGACAGTGGAGGAAACTGTCGTTCCATGCACCGCATTGTATGCAGTGCCCTCTTCCAGTCGCCCTTGTTCTGAATTCTTCTTCCCAGCATGCTTTCAACATAGAGCAAGCATGGAGCCACAGCAAAAGTAGCTCTACATCATGTGATGGGTTTTGGCAGACTCCGGAAGGCTCCATACTGGCTCCATGTGGAAAGCCTCCTATGACGGGGCAAAAGCCCCATGTGATGAGGTCCAAAATCTCAAGAAGAGGAAATTGAGAAATGAAAAAAAGGCAATGGAGACAGTATTGAGTGATCAACAAATGATTCCCTTTGCTCAGCTCTGGCCAGTCCAGTTATCATGGTACACCAATAGGCCAGCCTGACAATGGTGATAATTATTCATCTGCCATGCATCCAATGAAAAATAGCAGAAGGGTAAGGAATGCAGAAGATTCTATGTGCACATGCTCTTGAACTGAGTCTCATTTTATTTCTCTGTAAATCTCTCTGACATTTTGGAAACCTATTATCTGTTTGATCCTGATCCGGTGGACACCCTGTGTTATGCGGTGGTCTTTTTGTTACTCCAAATCAGATTCAGTATGTCCTCATATGCAGCCTGAATTAGATCCCAATAGTAGTTTACTGATATTCTGAGTTCCAGTTCAATCCAAGACATGACCAAGATAGGAATCAATAGGGAGTCTCAGTGCTGGTGTCATCTGATGTCTTTAAGGAATATAGCTTCATCTTGTAATCTTAGCCCATTACTAGTAAAAGAAATCTGTCATAATATTTAGGTATCAGGACCTCACCCAAACATCACCCAAACAATTGGGGGTGAAGAACTGCTTTCAATGGGGACAATGAGCATCACTACACTGCCCACCTTAATTATGATCTAAAAGATCCTTGAATCTAGAGAATCACGCTTTTGCTTCAACATAAATAATAATATTTCTTATATGTATTCTCTCTACCCCTCTTTTTTCCTCCTTCTGTCTAGAATTTTTAAAAAAATCAACATTGGCATTAAGAGGATGGTGGAGAAAGGCTTGGAGATACAAGAAATTTTGCTGCTGGGTTGCAGAAACATGTCTATAGTAAATTATGCAATATAGTTTGAAGTGGGAAAGATTGCGATTCCACCCTAAGTGATCCTGCTGTAGCTGTATGGCCCTTCCTACCACATTTTTTAAAAAGGAAAATGAAAAGGATGAAGGTGTGAATTCACCAACATGGGAAGCCTTAAAAAAGTGGAAATTGTTATTTGTTGATGCATGTTGGAAAAAGCCTTTAATGGTCAGTAGAGGATTCAAAGTATTTTTGTTTACTTTTAGAATACTTATCTGAACTGATGGATTCATTCCAAATATGCATGTTGTTAGTTTTGAATTAAAAAAATTGCTGAAGTGCTCTTTTTTGTTGTACAGGAGCCTATCCCCATTCTTTTCGTGTTATTTCTGCCTCTTGTACTAAATTTTCAGTTGAAAAAATAATATCCAGGACATATCTATTTTGTAAACATAGATATGCTGGTATATACATATAAAATTGTGTTGAAAGATTGATTTGTACTTTTTTGGACTTCAGTTCCCAGAATCCTCCAGCCAGTGTGTCCTCTAGCATACAAGGCAAATAGTCAAATACCTGTCTTTCTATGTTAGATTATGGACCCTTTTAGACATATCAAAGTCCTGAGAGAAATGAGGATGTAAAATCCCAATTCTTTTCAGGACTTTGTCCCCATTCCAACCCCCAAACCCTTGGTTTTTCTTCAGGGGGTGGCTATATGCCTTCCCAGGTCACCCAAAGATTGATCCAGCAGGGCATCCAGCCACCTTCCAGCCCCCCATTCCTTTCTCCAAAACTTTCCCTGTGGTGGATGTGCCAATGACATAGGTCCCTAAGAAGAGCTCTGTAGTTGTGTCAGAATGACGTTTCAGGTGGTTGTGAAGAGGGGAGGAGGAATTTTCCATCCTCTTCCCCCCACACACCTCCTGAAGCATCATTCTGATGTGACTACAGAGCTCTCCATAGGGGAATGCTGCAGGCCCTTTGGGTAAGTTTTGGAAAAGGGAATGGAGGTCTGGGAGGTGTCATCCTGCTCCTCCTGGCTTTTGGGAGCCCAAAGGAGTGGGATGGCTGTGGGGACCGACCCCTGGGACTGCACAAATAGTTCTGAGAATCTGTCCCCACAGGGCCCTTAGCTGTGAAAATCTGGACCTAAGGTCCGGATATTTACAGGTGTTTTTAAAACCTGGATTAAACCGAGTAAATTTAATTTACTTCAGGTTGAAACAGATTAGCCTGAAACATCATCTGGATGCCTCAAGCTAATCCATTTTTTAGCCTGAGCTTCAGGGTTGTGTAGAAGGGCCCACAGTCGATATTTTAAATTCTTCAATCTACAGCTTGAGGTGGCTTAATTTCGTAAGATTCTACAGAAGCTCTTGTAAATATTTTGGCACTTTGTAAGACTACTGCAGTGAAAGTCTTTTGTGACTTATATATTTGTTTTCTCCTTAGCTCTGTGTTTGCTTTGAGCAATTTTGAGCAAACACTTGTGTAATGCTGCCTTAATTTTAAAAGAGGATTTTAAAACACTAAAATCAGAAATTAGGAACAGGACAGAGTTGGGTAAAATATGATTTTTTCCTATTAAGTTTCTTTGTAAAATTTACTTCTAATATCTCTTTCAAATCAGAATGTTTTAAATCTATACTGAAGGAAAATGGCTAAGACTTGAATGTCATTGTGCTTGGATAGTATAGAACATGGTGATCAGATATTCTGAGTGCTAGATTTTAATACCGTCACACTTGCATAATGTCAAGTTGGATGATTCCAGTATTTTTTGTGATGCACAGAGAGCCTTTTTACACTGTGATTAACTACTGTGTTGTGTCCTATGGCATCTTGGGAGATTTGCAGTTTGGTCAAAAGGCTTTCTGGCTAAGGATTTTAATTGCAAATCTCAGTGTAATTAGAAGTGGAATAATAAAGCTATAACTATGGAAAACAAACAATGGCCCTATGACTAGAAACAATATAAATGTCAATTTTCCAAAAAAGCGATACCATGAATTTCAGTAACCACAGAGCCATTGCATAAATTTTCCATTCTTCAACAAAATCTTTTAACATATATCAAGCAAGAAATGCCAGATGTCCAAGCTGGGTTCAGGAAAGGAAGAGCCACTAAGGCTTATATTGCTAATTCAATAGAATTTCAACAGAAAATCAGTCTATTTTTATAGATCACAGATCATTGATTTATTTTAAAGAATTGTGTGTGCTATAATATTTTATTGCCCTGATGCAAAACATGTACTCGGATAAGGGGGTCAGACTAGGTCTTCTTTTTATCACCCTATCTGTTTAATTTTCATGCATATATAATACAGGATTTGATGTGGAAGAAGGAAGTGTGAAAACTGGAAAAAGAACTATCAAGATGTGCAGAAGATGCCATACTAGTAGCAAAAAATAGTACAGCTGATTAATTAGAATGGAGACTGCAATCATTGGCTCATTAATCAGAATACAGACTATAGTAAATCAAAAGAAAGCTAGAACTTGGAAAAACATCTGTGAAGCAACTAGACAAGACCCTGAAGTAAAAAAGACGTATCACTGAATACTAAAGTTAGAATTGCCCATGCCATCATATTTTCCATTTCTGTGGTTGTGAAAGCTGAAGGAAAGAAAATCAATTACTCTGAAACAAGGAACTGGGGAAGAGTTCTCCAAATATTGTGGACTGCTAAAAAGACAAATCAGTAGATCCAAAAGCAAATCAAGCTGAGTCCCTAAAGGTCAAGATGGCTAATCTGAGATTGCAATACTTTGGCAGTATCATGGGAAGACATGACTCACCAGAACAGACAATAATGCTTGGTAATGTAGAAGATATTATGAAAAACAGAAAGACTGCATTACCGAGGATGGACTCAGTCAGGAACTGGTTTGTGAGATCATCCATCATTTAAATATTGCAATGTATTATAGTGGCCACTATTGCAGTTTCAATCCATGGCTCTGTTGAAAATTTAAAGTGGAGGAAAGTATCTGGATGCAAGCACTGCTGCTGGTTAAGTTTAAGTCAAGGAACAAGTTTTTTTTTGTCTGGTGGCACCTTGTAAACTCATTAAATGTGAGGCCAGCCTGAAAAAAGTTGATTTATATTAATATTGAAACTTTGAAGAAAAGAATTCAATATCATCACATCTCAATTTAGATAATGTGTCTCAGAGTTCATTTCTAGTGTGAAGACTTCAATCAGTAATTCTTTTTACATGTGGAAAAACCAAGCCAAGATCCCTTCTTCTGACATAAAGTTTTCTTAAGACTGAACCACTTAAGAGTAAAAGCAGATGATCCTGCTGTGTCATATTATATTATATATGTCACATTATATAGAAAAAAAGAGAAAACACAAGCAAACGAAAACATTTTTATTGCATGCAGTGCATTACCTCAGCAGCAGATACGTTTCTCCCAGATATTCTACTTTATCATGTACTGGTGATCTTTTGTGGCAGAAAAGTATTGAAAAACATCACTGCCCTATGTGCAAACTGTAGTGGTACAAGTCCAGAACCCAACCATCTCATAAATCTAATTTCCCTTGACAGCTTCCTGTTTTAAAGAACAGAATGTTGAGGTCAGAAGGTGTGGCTTCCCAGAAGCCTGGGTCATTTAAGAAAAAAAAGGGCCAAAAATTAAGCACTATAATTTTTTTCTTTTAAAATGTTGAATTTTTACTCTGTTTATACATTCTGGCTGTATCACACCCAATGCATAAGTAGACCAAAGATGGAAAGGAAGCGAGAGGGCAGGTCTACTGTGAAATCACCCTTCAGACTCACGTTTGTCTGGTCAAGTAAAGATTTATTCAACAACAACAAAAAATTGCCATTTTTTGAGGTTATTATTACAGCAGCCTTCTCTGGATGGGATGTGAAAATGTGCAGCTGCTATTTTCAAGCAGGGCAGACACCCAGCTAGTGGCCTTCACTCCCGCCGCTGCTATTCCTTAAAATCACAGGGTCCAGAAATATTGTATTAACATCAGACTCAAAGAATAACAAGCAGAACTTCCCAGCATTTTGCTAGATTTCCTTGCCAGATAAGTTTCCTCCTCGTAATTATGTGGTCAAATGTTGGTACTAGAGATAAATATGTCAATAAATGAAATAAGACAAATCCTCCTACAAGTTAGCAAGGATATCAAGGACAACCAAAAGAGTTCTGATTGAGGAAGGCTATGGCAATGCTACTGTGAGTAAATGAGGGAACTGGTATATCCTGGCCGAAAAGTACATTAACCCCTTTGCATCACAGACCAATCTCAGTTAAAGTCTTACAGCTTTTATCTAATCAGACGCTGTGAGGGCGATCACATGGGGGGAAGTGTGGAGCATGCGTGGTGCGCACAGCTTCCCCCCATAGATTGGGCAATACAGGAAGCATCCTGTGTTGCCAGGGTGGTAGCGCATGCCAGTTCCACCCTCTGCACCCACGGAGCCAGCACAATGCCATTTGATGTGAGCTGGCTGGCTCAGTGGGTGATTGGGGCTAGATCGGCGTTTGCCGCCAAATCTAGCCCCATATGATGAGATATGTAAACAAATGCCATTTTATTCAGAAAGTAAGTCCTATTCAGTGTGGTTTTCTCTTGAATTCTGCACAAGAAGTGTATTTTATGGCATAATTCGATGAATATCTTCATAGAAATGGAAGTAAACCCCACAGAGTACAGAAAACAATGGACTAAAATATATAGGAATATTTATGAGCCATTAAAACATCTCAGTCAAAGAACTGTGAAACTACATATTTTGGACTTTGTTGTGAAAATTTGATAAAACAAGGTTACACACACACACCACTTTTGAACAAAATACAATATTCTTTATGGAGGGGGATTTGTTGTTTTATGCAAGAAAAGTTTTTTGAGCAAGGGAAAACATCCCGTATACATTTTTAAAATCTTAACCTGTAAGTGAAACTTTACTTGGTCTACACAGTGGAGCTTTCGTGGGGTTTTCTTGATAAGATTTATGTACAGGAGGCTTCCGTTGCCTTTCTCTGAGAGAGGGTGATTGCAATTTGCAATCTCTTATCCCAGATTATCTGGCAGTGTGGATTTGTATAATCCAGTTTAAAGCGGAAAGACTGGGATCAGATCTTGGGATACAGGGCCTGTCTGGAAGGTTCCTATGTATGCACTTGTGTGGAGAGAGGAAGGAAAGAAGGGCTTTCTTAATGCAGCCACTGTATTTCTTAAATGAATCAGACACAGATTATGCTTAACTGCTTACCTCTAACTTTAATTTACAGTGTGTAGTGGGGTAGTGACAGTAATGTTGTCATCATTCTCTCTCTCCTTACTCTGTAACAATTGAGTCTAGTTTTAATGTCCTCATTTTGACTGCGATGGCAAGCCAAGTTTTGCCTGCCTGTCTTTCCACTCACCACTCAGCAAAACACCCCACGATAAAATAAGATGTTAAAAAAGGAAAAGCATGCCAGCAGATGCCAACTCTTTCCCACTTCTCTCTGTCTCTCTCTCTTTGCAATGTATTCTTTTTAATAATAATTTTTCAAACTGAGAAAGAAATCCAAGGAATATACATTTTCTACAGCCACAACCAGCTTGTTCAAAATGGTGTCAGAATTCAAGAACATGACAAGGAAAATACAGCTGGAGCAGAGGGAACAAACCACACATCGAGTAGGAAATATTGCATTCCTATACAGTTTTCAGGCATGCAAACTATCAGCCACATTAAGGAATGTGGGAGAACCCTTGATGTTACCCAGATAGGCAGCTTATTTGAGACAGACTCATCTGATTTTCCAGGCTCTGAGAAACTTAACCCTCAGAACTCCTTTGGGGGCCATACATCCTGATTGTCGCAGCTAATGGCTCGTGAAATGGCCTTGGTTTGGCAGCAGGATTGGAACCTGGGGGTTATATGAAAGTCCTTGTGTGCAGCTCATGGCCACAGAAGCAGGCATCCAAAGGTTCTTAGTTACTGATTTTTATGAAAAACAACCCTCTGCCAAATGAAAATCAGAGCAAACCACATGACGGCCAGCCATTATAGCTGTTTTTGTTTTCCAGTTCTGAAATGCAAGGAAGAGTGGGATTTCCATTACACAAATCATAACTTAGCAGAGACACTGCTTAAAATGCCTGAGCTATTTCATTAAAATTCTTAGAAAAAGAAGCAATTCACCACATTTTCCCAAGTGTTAGAAAGTTAGAAAGACTTTAGAAAACATCAGAGCAGTACAGTTGCACTGTAGAACTTTGCACATACACGTGAATGAAAATAAATTTAGGGGTCCACTGGATTTTAAATTTCCCCAGTGTTCCAACACAGTATCAAAATAATGTAAAATGTTTAGTTGGAGAGGAAGCTTGCTGAAAACCAGAACCGCCTCCACTATTAGGTAGAAAATAGCAATCATTTCAGATGGCAAATGCTGTGTTTATCTGTGCATGGTGTGTTATAGTAAAAACAGTCCCTTGGTTTTTCCTTGTGAACATTTTCCTCACAACTGGCCTATGCAGAAATGGGACAGAAGAGACTTGCTGACCAATCAATGAAGTAAAGAGACTGCACAAAATATACCGGTTGAAATATGGACCACTTTATTTTAATTGTTATCTAAAGTTTTATGTCAGCCAGCAGAAGGACACCTTTGCAAAGAAAAGAGGCTTATGCCTCATCCAAACGTCCTACAACTGGTAGAGCTTTGAGTTAGGATTGCACTAGGATTGCAAAAAGTCCATCATAGCCCTGAGTGGCAATAAACATTGCTTTTCTATTTTTATTTTTACTATTATTATGAAAGCTTTTTCTTTGCTTTCAGTTTTTATATGGTTCTATGTATAGTTGTTCTTGGAATGGAAAGATAGCTCCAATGTGTTTGAATACGCATAAGTGCATAGACATTCTTGGTGACTCCACTAAAGTACCTTTGGGACTAACCAATTTATTATGACGTGTTAATAAAAATTGCCATGTTAGTGATGAAGGTACAGCCTTCTTTGCTTAATTGTAAGCTATCAAATATTAATTTAGATGTTGTCACTTACACTTAGCTTCAGTGTTCATTAATATTTTAAATGCAGTTTTCAGAATCAAGAGTAACATGGCAGGGAAATAAAAAGGGAAATAAAATCACACTCTCCACCTTTGCTGCTATTTCCCTAAAATAGTTTTAAAAAATAGTCCAATTTATTGAAGCCAGAAAAGCCGTCTGTGAAACTTCAGCAGGTTTTCTTCACAGCTGGCCATGCCTGTACAACTTCAGACAAAGGACTTCCGTCTTTATCTGCTGCTTACTGAGATGTCTCATTCAGCTGTAGATAAAAGGGGAAAATGGGCTTTGAAATCTAACCATTAGGGTGTCAAAGACATCAGCATGCAAATGCCAAATATAAACAAATTCAAGATGAAATCTATGGGCTGAGTTTTGATGCCAGACAGTATTTGCTTTTCCAGGGAACAGGAGCAGGGAAATATACTTTCTAAAGTTCTTGGATCTCTTTCATTTCTATACATACAGTAACTCTGTAAGGAGATGCTCAGATATTATTCTGGCAAACAACAGAGTGTCCATAACAAAACCGATATGTTTTTTATGTTACAAACAAAAGGAGAGAGCACAATTGCTTGAAAATATGCAGAAACCATTGCCTTTAATTTAGGGCCATGGCTTCCATGGCAGGCCTTAGCTTCAGTAACTCTCATTTTAAAAATCAAATATCTGGATAATAATTAAACTTTCTTAAATTGACTTTGGTCTTTCATTTTTCATGAACTTCTAGAATACACTGTTACAGCATGTATACTGTTACTGCACTGGGGTGCATTGGGGTGCACTGGAGGGGGGATAATTGAAAAATTCAGTTCCTCTGAAATTCTACTAGGACTACATGGATGCATGTCTCAGATCAATAATGAGTTTGGAAAGTTCTTCCCCAGTAAATTCTGCTGCCTCTGTCCTCCGTTTCAAACAATGAGGCTGGCAGCGCAGCATTTTGGTGACGCTGCGCAGCTGCAGGAAGGGAGAAAGGGGAAGGGCTGATGATGGAGGCAGCAGAATTTACTGGGGAAGAACTTTCCAAACTCATTTATCGATCTGAGACGTGCCTAGATTTCAATGAGGACTACATGAGATGTCGTATTTGGATGTGGCTTTCAGCTGCATATGGTAAATGTTTTCTCCTATACTTTGTTCATTTTTAATTCCAAAACGTAAAGTACTTTCTGGATAGCCCTCATAGCTTGAGATCTTCATAGTTTCAAGCTCTTTATATTTCTATTCTAGTCCACATCAGACTACTTACTCAATTTTTCCTATAGACTAATGTGCACCAAATATTCCTTTCATCAAGATTATGGATTGTTCTTAGATCTACTGGTTACCATTTCTACTATTTCCTTTTTTTCCCCTTTTTTTTAAAGCATTTATAACCTTTTATAATGATGAATGGGGCACATCTATGCTGGCCATGAAGACATGTATGTGCTGACTCTGTTGTGGATATCAGCTATATCCATTAATCATCAAATAAATCTTCAACCCTGTGACTTCATAGTGATCATCCTCAAATCTGCTTTTGTGTGATGATTCTTGTCAGGCCCTGATCTATGGCAAGTGGTTTCTGCCACTTGCTGAGATGGCAAGCGTGGGCTGATGCTTAGAATTTGCCACTGACTTATACATTGTATGTACATATTTATGTAAAAATTAGTCAGTCAAGCTAAGCTACTCAATTTGTTTCAGCAATGACATATTGCATTCAGTAGTGTTGCAGCAGAGAGACAGAAAAGGACCAAAGCCAATAGAATTATACATTGGTAGTTTTTATTCTAGTTGGTCTCTCAAGACTCTAACTTTGAGAACCTTTTTCTGCATTTGCTTCCCCACCCCTATCCTTTTCTTTTTAGAATCATGTCTTTAGGATTGAAAGCATGAGGATAGACACCCTTTCCACTAAATATTATTTAGATAAGCAAGTATCACTGTTTCTCATTCAATTGAAACATGTGGGGAACATTTCATGGGCAGGTGATGCATTTGTAAGATAACATTACCTTCTTTCAGATAAGCTATTCATGCATGACCACATACAAATATAGATCCTTTCACATGCAGAAATTGGAGGTTGGAACCTCCAGAAGTAGTAATTGACTTTTTAAACTGTCTGCAGGGCTCCCTGAACCTTTTGAAATCAAAAAGTACATTTTTTCCCAAACAGAAATGGACATCTGTCTTCGTCCATTGTAGTTATTGTTTTTTGGTGTTGGTGTTGGTATTGAAATGATGCATTGGCAAGTCACAGGGCAAAGAGGAGTCATGGGGCAAAGAACAGACCTGCTGAACTTGTCCATGCCTTTATTAAATAATCTCATATAATAAAAGGTTGCAAGACCATCAACCCTTTCCTAGTAAAAGACAATTTTGGTAAGGGTAGACCAATAATCTCATAGCATAAGGAAGTTCCATATCTCCAAAGTCAGTAGCTAAAACTAAGAGCTACTTTGCATTATTTAAATTGCTGACACCCCCCCTCCCGACACACACACATAATTTTCTTCAACTTCCCTGCCTACCTTTCCATTTCACTTTATCTCCTATTTAATATGAAAGGGTGCTGTCACCTGAGAAGTTCTATATACTCCAATGTTAGTGAAACAGAAGCCCACAGGCATTGTAGCAGGGCAGGAAATCTCCATATATTTGCTTCAGCATTCCATCAAGCAGCCTTGGCTTAACTAAGTTGCTGGCATTCTTAGTGCATCTACTGTCTGCCTGCTTGCATAGGGACAAAAGGCACAGCTACTTCCTATTAAGAGAGTTAATAACTTAATTAAAACCAAGTTCTAGGCTCTGCAGGATCTAGTTTGTCATCAAGAGGCCTTAAGTTGCCTTTTCCCTTTTAGTTTTGTTGATAATCTATGCCAGATATTTAATCATGGGACACCCTGATATAAGCTTCAAGCCTCCATAGCCAGCAGAAAGCTTGTCAAAATAAATTTTAACTTCTGACCGTGGTAGAAGACCCACTACAGGGTATTAAGAGAATCAAGCCTGTCAATCAGAGCTCACGCTTCTGGTTTATATTATTAATTCCAACTCTGGTGGCATGGTCTTGGGATAACAACCATCCTAAGCTATATTGGTCCAAGAAACACAAACCAAGAGTGGAATATATTTCTTGCAGGATGACGTACCAGTGTCCAGAGCTTGTTGGATTGGGACTCCTCTCCCCACCCCCGAAAAGTGAATGTTTTATTAGATTACTCCTGTTGCCAAAAGACACAGCTACTGTCTGGCTTCTGTTGCTGACTCCTTTCTTTCCTTTTTAAAGATATAGATACATTAGTTTCCCCCCCCCCCTCCTCTTCAAAACCAATTAGCACACATTCAGACTGGTTTCTCAATTTTATTTGCTCCTGCAAATTTTACTTACTTAAAAAAGAATCTTTTCCAGTTTTGAAATAGCACAGCCTTCCAAAGTGAAGCTTGCAAGATGGCATTTTATTACAATGCGAAAACAGCAGGAAGGATTCTGTGGAGAAAGAAGAGAAGCATGTTAATTGAAAGAGAGAAAAAAACCATTTTGGAACCTCCAGAAACCAGTGGCCCTAATAAAATAGGACAGTACAATGTTGTTGTATAACCTGGGTATCAAACTCAATTTTGCCTACAGAAGAAGAGAAGAAATGCAGAGCTTTCTTTTCCCTTTTCTTCATATGGCCATTTACAGAGACTAGGTCACTCAGTTTGCAATTTATCAGATCAAAATTTCATCACAACTCTGCTTTTGTCATCTCCTATTAATCAGGAATTGATATTATTTCAGTACAAGGGCTCCAGATTAAATGACATTGGTCAGATTTCTTCTACTGACCCTCTTTTCTTTCTATTGTGGGCTTCCTTAGTTCTGGGAGGCCCTGGCCAGATAAATTTTGGATCTAACGTTCCTTACATTTGCTGCCACTCAACTTAATGTTTCTATATGGGGCCTTATGGAAATAAAAATAATGTGTTATATATATATTTAAAGCTCAGGTTAGCCACGTATCCTGCTGCCCAATGATAGGCCAACCCTAGCAATGGAATGGTAGTGGTCCATCTCACAAGGTAGGTGATGGGGTCTTTGCAGGATTAGCAACTACTGATGAGTTTTAATTTCTAATCACAAGAGGTGACTTAATAATAGGAAGGTGGCAGACCAGCAACAGGATGCACACAACATCAAGCAATAGGACCATCACATTTGCTGGTTTGTCTTGTCCAGTGCTGGTTTGTCTTCCTCATGCAATAAAATCAGAAGAAGCTATTCACTGGTGCAAATGTATTTTTCCCTGTATAGATGAGATGTCCCATACTTAGAGCCCACCCATTTCATCAAAATCATGGAAATGGGAGATGCTATTTATTTTTCCTGAGGTCTCATACAGCACTTTTCCATAAATCTGTCAGGCCTAGGGTTAAGTAAAATGTTTATTTGTGTTCATTTTTAAAGAAAAAGAAAAAAAGAAAAAAAACATTTCTCTTCATTTAAAATTATTTAAAAATGATAAAAATGATAGCTATTCCCAACCCAACTTATTTCTAAGGTCCATTTTTGTTTTTGTTCTTAATTGCTTTTGTGCAACTTTTATCAAGCCAAATTAAAGTATTTTGTGTATTTGGAATTTCTTGAAAATTGAAGGGTTAGGGTTAATTGCCACAGCTTTCCAGTGGCCATTTTACAAAGTGCAAGTCCGTCTGTGTGTTTGTCTGTTAGGTATAGAATTTTTGAAAAACTGAAAGCAAGTGGTCTCTAAAACACTAATTGGCATTTCTGGTTGGCTTACTGTCGTCAAAAGAAATTTATTTATTTTGTCTTCTCAATTTACTTTTCCTCCTGTCTGAGTATTGTGCCTTTAGGAAGAAAAAAAAGCATATTTGCTCAAGTACAATTTTCTTACAAAGCATGCCAAGAATAAAGTGGATGAATGAAGTCTACAAAATATACTGGTAGCTCTTTCATATTTCTATAAAAAGTAATATTATTTCTGTAAAAAAGTAGAATGTGGATACAAGTAATTTAAAATAAGACTTGATAACTTCTCATTTTTAGTGTGAAAAGATATAAGTATTGCAGATCACCCTAAGAGACCAAACTGAGATAAATGTTGGGGGAGATAGCTAGGAATCAAGGGGATCCTTTCGCTGTTTGATTTTCTTGATTTCTGATATGGACTGATGGGATCCTGGAACAATAGATACATTGGCTTAAAATTTATCTCCTCCACACTGCTGGCCACTTTAAAACTTTGCAGCCCAGACTGGTAAAAACAGCTGAGAGAGGAGCCTCCATGATTCCCGGAGGCCTTCCACCGCAGAGTGGGGCCTACCAGCACCCCGCTGCCTGCGAGGGTGGTGCTGGAGGCCTACCATCATCCCCACTACCATTCTGGAGCCTATCATTGCCATAGCTCCACTGCTTTGGTGGTGGGCCTGTCACTCTGCTGCCGGTTTGAGGTCCTCCCTCATTCACTGTTGCTACCTGTGTGGGCGGCCCTAACACCACCGGAGTGGGGCTTGCCATCGCCTTGCTACCTATGCAGGGGGCAAGGGAGGCCTGCCATCAGTGGGCAGCTGCATCCTGCATCTGGGCTCCATCATCGCCCTGCTGCTAAGATCAACTGTGGCCTACTCATCCTGTGAGTGGCTGCATTGGGCTGCCTCTAACATTGGGCCTTTTCCATCATCATCCCCTCTGGCATCACCACTGCCGGGCTCAAACCAAAAAGTCCATCTTGAGGCCTCCTCCACCATCTCCCCCCAACTGTTGTGTTCCACCAATGGCTTTTTCCACCACCATTGTCATTGTTGCCTTTGGAGGAGACGCTGTGGCTTATCACCACCCAGTGTTTGAACTTTTATTAGCAAGCCATCCCCTTCCCCTCCCTGACCAAACAGACTGGTCTGGGCTAAATAGAGTTGATCATCTGGACACTTTTTTGGAAAATGTTTCATCAGCCCGTTGGGCATTCCCTAAGGACAATTGAGTGAGGGGGGGGGGTGGATTGGACTATTTTGGGGTGGGAGTGGAATGTATGTTACAATGATTTGAGGATGTTGAGATGCTATTTATCAGGGTTTTAGCCTGACTATAAGACCTGTAATTGTGCCTCAATGCAATGTACGTTTAAGCTCTAGCACCTTATATTATATTAACTTTGCTAAACAACCATCTTTTCCCTATGGAATATCAAGAAACACTTCTTGATTTTAATGTAGTAGTAGCAGGAGCAGTTATTTCTTGCTTTTTGTCACTTAGAGGAAATCCAAAGCAGCTAACAATTTTAAACACAATGCAATATACAATTCAAAACCTTAAAAACATACAAACACTAAAATTGGATTAAACATGGAAACTATGCAAACTAGTTAAAACCATTAAAAACCTATTAACATACTTTAAGGTGATAAAAAATGATAAATAATCATTGCCTCAGAAGCCCGATATATAAATAGAATAGATAGATAGACAGACAAACATTCTAATATGAGCTTTAATTACTTATGGTGCAGATAACATAGGTCCAGGATATTTTGCAGTGGCATAAATTATTATTTTTAACTTGAAGCAATTTATCAAACATCACATAGGTCTTTCTATTGGGGCATTTCTTCACATACAGGTTGAACATCCTTTATCCTGAATTGCAAAATCCGAAATACTTTTAAAATCCAAAATTGTCTGCATGGATGACTGAAATAGTGACACTTTTGCTTTTTGATGGTTCAGTGCACACAACTATTAAAATATTGTATAAAATCACTTTGAGTCTATACCACATTATGTACGTATACAAGAATTCTAAAATCTGAAAAAATCTGAAATCCGAAATACACATTTTTGGATAAAGGATACTCAACCTGTGTCTGCTTAGTTTGTTTTTAAATTGTTATCATCATCATTATCATTTAGTTTTCAATCCTTGTACAGATATGTCCAACGCACTGTTTGGGGGTTGTTCCTTTTTTCTTTTTTCCTTCCGGTGATTCTTCTTCTACATAGCAAGGAGGTACAAACATTGTCTCTTCCATGCCAGAAATAACTATTATACATTTAATTTAATTACTGAAAATAGGAAATAGTTGTTGCGGATTTTGCCCAAATTTACATGCTTCTTCATATTAAGAATAGGAAGCCCTTGATGCTTAAAAAATAGGAGAAAATGTCAGTTTTTCCCCACTCTAAACTCTACATGCCAACAAATTTAAATTATAGCAAAAGTGAGGGTTCTTTTCACTACTTTTTGATATTGGAAGTGGTAGCTCTGATGGGAGGGCAAGCTACTTTACGGAATTAACTACTACTTTAGTTATTCTGTCAGTTCAATGACGTTGAACTAAACTCTGTTTTCACGTTAAGGAGTAAGCCCTCATCAAACCAGTGAACACATATCTTTTTCATACACACACACACACACACACACACACACACACACACATGCATATACATATGCATACACACACCTTTCTGCCCTCTGTAGAATTCTTACTCAATAGAAAGAACCTGACGTGCAGCATGTCCAAACAGCATCCAATCAAGTATTGGGCTTAATGCCATTTGCTGAATCACAAATAATGCAGTGTGTGTTATTGCACTTGATATTTACATGGAGACTTTCATTTTAAGTACAAACACAGTGGGGCACAATCTGAGGTGAACTGAGTGTACCTCACCTGAAGATGCTGCATATTTGAGTCCCCTTGGGGAGAAAGGGTGGAATGTTGTTGTTGTTGTTGTATGATTATGATTATGATTATTGACATTGGGTTGTTCTAAACGAAGAAGTAAATTGATTTAACCACCCATTCATATTTTCAGTGCAGAAACATGACAGGAAATGGCTGATCAGAGAGATTTTTTAGATCTGTTTCTTGTTGTTTCAATCCGAAATACTTGTAAAATCCAAATCTTAATTTGTTTCAGTTTGATGTTTCATAAAAATCAGAATAAAAACTGCATGAGGGATGTAACTATTAGAACTCTGGGTAATACTGATAGAATCTGCAGTTTGACAAGATCTGGAAGACCACTTGCCCACCCTTTCTACTAAACTTGAGCAATTGGTTCTCTAGAGTGAGTCAAAATTCTCGGGTGCTCTGCATAAAAGTGATGAATTTCTGAAGTATATACATGCCCATATTCCTAGGTGTGGTGATATTCTGAAGCTTTGTCATCATATCCATGTTTTAGCAGGCCAACAAAACCAAGCTTCAAGGACATATGATTTGCAAATAGTATTTGAACTTCTTTCCTGTCTCTTCCAAAATTACCTCTGGGAGTAGCAGGACCAAAAGAAGGGCTCCACCACTGGGTCCTGGAAATTTTATTTTCCTTCTGGTAATGTAGCATTTCCCATCTCATATAGGGCTTGCAGATTATGACAGAAACAGTAGATGATGTATCTCAAGATGCTCACAAGATAGGCTGAAATGTGTCCAGTTTTTTTTAAAGCTATGTGTTCATTCTGAAAGTCTTATTTAAGAGGCTAAAAATAAAACTTCAGAAAATTCTGAACCCAGAGCTTCAGCACATTTAAACCAGGGGTGACATCTCTCCAGTAAATGATAAGTAAATGTGAAATAACCCCAATATGTAGCCATCTGTTGAATGTCTCAAGAGTTGATTCTTGTTTCCTCTGTGAATAATGTTGGAGGTTCACCAGTTTTGTATTAGTTTTTTTATTGATTTGTGACCAGAACTTTCATTTGTGTATGTAACCAGTGGCACTGTAGTGATGTGTGGGACTCTAAACATGCTTCCCATAACAGACCCTGATAAATAATCCTCACAATAGAAATCTTTACCATTTTAAAGCCCTTCTACATAGATCTAAACCCACAACCCAAACAACACCTCAGGTTAACCTGAATTAATCCAAAGTAAACTGGGATTTCCCAGCTTACTTCAGATTAATAAAACACCTCAATAGACCTTATTGAACAGTCCAAATCTGTTGAGGGAATTGACTGCTGGGACCTTGTTCCATGATCCCACAGGTCAATCCCCATTGCCATCCTGGCTCTTTGGGTTTTAAGAGCCTGAAGGATCAGGATGGCACCCTTGCCTTCCCCTCTCAGCTTCCTGTTTGCCCCCTAAACTTACAGGAGGGGTCTGGTTGCATTCTCAGGCCCCTCGAAGATGTGTTGGGAGTTTTCTTTGGTGGGCCTGAGCATGCAGCCAGGCCCCTGTGGTAAGTTTAGGGGGCAGACAGGAGGGGGGCTGGTTGACCCGGGAGAGCATGTAGCCATCCCCCTTCAAAAGCACGGGGATTTGGGCCAGCTTTCTGGCCTCAATCCCAATAGAAACTGGGACATAAAATTCCAGCTTTTCTCAGGATTTGGGCCTATGTAGAGGGGCCTTCAGTAGATCCCAGTTTGTGGAAAGGGACAGTGGTGAACAGAGAAGGATGCTTCAGCATGGTGTGTGTGTGTGTGGTGGAGGAACTTGGCATCTGTGAGTGCACATCATTCTTTTTGCTGAATGTGTTCAGCTAGAGCAAAATGACTCCTGCTTGGCAGCCTTTTCACTTTTAATGTGGAACCTTTTCACTCCCCCTTTTTACCCTTCTCTGTAGACATATGTCTGGTTATTATTCAGATACAAAGTCTACCTTTGAGTACATCAGTGGCAGTAAAATTATTTAGAAGGAAAATTATGCCAAGAGTATTCTTTCTGTAAAATTAGCTTCCCACTCTACCCCTGCCTCCAGATTATGAAAAATAAATACACCAAGCTGAATTGTCCTGTTTATTTAAGACACAGTTACAGCTAGACAAATCAGGCTACAGTCTCTGACCATGCCATTTAATGGAGAACACAATAAGCTCTGTGGTTGAAGGCCAAGGTACAACATCAAGCTATTCAAGTCATGTAAAAAAGTAGCAAAATTTGATTACTGGAATGCAAATAGCACTGGTAGACCGGGGGGGGGGGGACCCCAAACTACGTCAGGTATAAAATTTATTGGGAACCTGACACGCATGTGGTCACCTTTGTTTGTTTACCATAGTAATGTAGTTTGCTCAGTTTTGTAGGCTACAAACTACAAACCTTTGCTGTATAACTGGGAAGGCAAGCTGCATCTTCATGAAGCATTACTTTAAAAAGAAAGTTTGAAATATTTGCAAGCCAACAAGCAAGATATATAGAGCAAGAACTAGGCTATTTTAATTTCATCATTGCATGTAATTATTCTTAGAGAATACTATGCCATTGCACTTCCTCTTGGTTTGTTTCCTTCCTTTTCTACTTCAGTTGCATAGTAAATGTCAATATATTTTCATTTTTTTTCTTTTCAGTACTTCACTTAATACTACATACTAGAGATGTGCAATCCATAAAAAATGGTTCAAAAGTCATTTCAAAACTGGGGGCACTGGCACTTCGTTTCTAAAGTATTTCTAAAGTATACTTAGTGAAACTTTTTTTTAGTTCAAATTTAACGAATCAGATACAAGTTCCAATCTAATTTGAAATTTTGTGCAAGCCTAGTAATTGCACATGTGCATAATTACTGTAATTGGGGAAACTTCAGGGGCGCCTATCTCCCTAATTTTTAAAGCTATTGGGGTGTAACTTGCTACAATGGTAGAACACATTTACCCCTGTTAGCTCACCAAATGTCAGAACATTTCACTTATCCATGGATTTTTTGGCAAATTTTTAAAGTTTTTATAAACAATGTTTTAATAATAAAGACAATCTGTTCCTAGTTTCAAAGTGTAATTTCCTGTTTAATTATGTAGTCCTTACTTTGAAAGTAGTTGTTCTCCAGAAACTTTGCTTTTGTGGCAGAAACTTCACTAAATTGGTGGATACTCAACAAAGCAAAATGTGCTATAGGATGATAAGGCTCTTCCGCTTCCCAAACTAAATTTCCCAGATTTCTATGCTGTTCCCAAAATGCGCTGCTCCCTCTTTTCACCACTCCTAATGCTACAATTCTATTAATTTTATGAATGTCAAGGCAGGCAGGCATCCTTTTTGGCTTAATGACTTTTGCTTCCTTGCAGTGAATATGAAACTGACTTTGGGAGCCTTCTGAGATTTACAAAACCAAAAGTATGAAAAAGTATGGGGTAAGTTTTGATTCTAAATTATTTGGTGTGGGCCATGGAAACGTTTTGGATATGGCTTTAGATTTACAAAACATCTGATTTTCTTACGAATTCCAACTCTTCTGATTTTTTTTTTTGCACATGCCTACTACAGACACACAAAGCCTGTAAGGCAAAATGTTGCCTATGTTAACCGTTTTAAAATCCAATTGACTCTAGTGGGAAGAATTAAGCATGTCTTCAATTATCTGTCATTGAAAGGGCTGGCTTAATGTATTACAGATATGAGATGTCATGAAACTTTTAGTATTTATAAATAGAATCATACAATCATAGAATAAGAGTTGAAAGAGGGTTTTTTTAATACTCTGCTCTTTTGGAGATTTCCATAACATATTTCACAGAACCCCTAGTTGCATTTCTCCTGATGGTGATTTAATGTGTTTGCCACTCATGTATTTAAAAGGAAATAGGTTAATTATCCAAAAGACTGCCTCCTCCTACAAATATAGATTTCCATCAAGGCATATCTACAGAGGCATTACTCCCAAGTGTTCTCAATAAGTGAAATTAGGCGGATTTCACTTAGTTTAAAGTAGTTTCCTTTCTCTTACTTTTAGCCTTTCTTAATACCTAATGAAGAGTGCTTTCATTTGTGTGTGAACATGCCTTCAGGTCCCCTGTTGACTTCATGGTGACTCAATAAATTTCATAGTGCTTTCATAGACAAGGAATATTTAAACATGGTTCAGTTCCACTGAAATCTAGCCTACAGCACTTGATATTCATTATCATAGTCCCGTCTAAGTATTAACCATAGTTAACCCTGCTTAGCTTCCAAGATAAGATGAAATCTGGTGCTTTTAGGATATTTACCTTTAAATGTTAAGTAGTCATCAACTCTTGAATCCTTTTGGGGTTTTTTCTATTTGTGCTGTTAACCTGGTTTTCTTCCCCCCCCCCCTTGGGTGTTTACATATTTTATACTGATAGTGATGATGCTGTATGTAAACATATGTAAAATAAACATTAATAGGAATAGATGAGCTTTTATCCTGATTTCATGGTAACTGTCTCTACTGATTTATACTAGTACCTAGCTTGTAGAAACAGGGAGAAGTTCCCCACCAGCAGCAGTGTGCAGTATTCCTTCCAGGCTTGCAGGCAGACATGTGTGAAATGTTTCAATTATCTTTAAAATAATGTTTAACATATTCCAGACATATAGCGTTAACCAAATACCTAAGCAGCATGGGGAAGCATATTCTGTTTTTCATTGCAAGCATATTTAAGCACATGTTCAGAATATATTTCATAGACTGCATTTGTAAAATATCATCAGATTTATAGAGGCGGAAACCACACACCCAGAGCCCCAGACCTTTGTGAAAGTAAACCTTTTAACACCACTTGATCAGAGCCCACCCCACTCTGAATATCTAATGCTGTTTTAAAACAAGCAAAACATAAACCATAAAGAATTTCTTTTCACATGAGAAATGTATTGAAACAATTTTTAAAAGCATATTTCAAGTACTTTATAACTAAAGTTCATCCAATTGAAAAGCATTCATCTGAAGCACGGTTCATTTTCATCAAATCCTAAGAAATGTTTCTTTCAGTCCAAGAGTCAATAAAAAAGTTATCCTATTGCCTTTAAATTTTCTATCCCCTTCATCTTATGATGGCCCTATGAGTAAAAAACCTCTAAGATTTGCACTTCTCAAATTTTGCAAGCTCAAAGCTGCTGTAGATTCTTCGACCTAGTCTATCTACCTGTATCATGGTTTCTCGTTTCCCTCTGCCTTCTAGTTTAACAAGCATTATTGGCTTTTCCAGTGAGCCATATCATCTAATGATATGTCCAAAGTAGATATCCTTGATTTAGACATCTTCATTACTAATAGAAGTTTAGATGTGATTTGGTCCAGAATCCATTCATTTGTCTTTTGGGGCACCCATGACATCTACTGAACTCTTCACCAAAACCACATTACAGATTATATATGTAAATGTGATTTTGGTGAAGAGTTCTGTGGATCTCTTTATAAAGACAGAGAGCTCTAGATAAAACTGAGAAATGCAGATACTGAAACATTTTTCACATTCTTCGAACTATTGCATCCTATTTAATAATTCTGAGAGAAAGAAAGAGCATGCAAGTAATATTTTTTTTATGATTCCAGCCGAGTCAAAATACTGGTTTTTGTCAATATTTTTGTATCCTTCTTGAAAAGAGTCCCTTTCAGTATGGCAAAAAAGGGAATGTCTTGGCTAATAAAGCAGACCTATTCCTGAGGCAACAGGAATATTAACCTGTCCTCTTTAGAGTAATATAAACTGTGGGTGAATTATTGGCTTCCTTTCCCACATCCACAGTGGCATGATCAAGCGGCAAGATCTGACTGACTATATTATGTTGAGACACTGTCGTATTTCCTTTGTGTGTGATTCTTGATTGATGGGATTGTAATTACTTCAATAACAGTTGGATGGGTGAGGGTATACAATTATTGATGGCCATGTTCAGCTTTATTTTGGTAACATAATCATGAATGGCACAGTGCAATTCATTACTTCAGTGCTCCATCCTCTGAGATGACCAACCCATGAGGTTACTGTCTGCAAAAAGGAAATAGCAGAGGTCAATCAGAAGCTTATTGAGGAAGGTGCTTTATGTGATTCTTCCAACTGTGGAAAAAATGAATCCAAACAATGAAACAAAAAACAAGTACTTTTTAAATAGACTAAGTCTATTTTTATTTTACTTGGCAGCATGATATTGGCATTTGAACTGTTCAATCATACACATGTTCTACTAAGTTAAATGTGAGTTGTTTTATATTGTTAGTAATGACACTTTTCTTTGCAACACAAAGTCTGTCCAGGAATCCAAACAGCAACTACAATTTTTCAGATATAAATGAGATGTTTTTCCCCAGTAGATTTCTCTGAAATATAGACTACTAGCTTGGGGAGCCGGCGATGCCCAGGTCATTTGAGAAAGGCCCTGTTTGCCATGTTCCAAGTGTAGCCTAGATCCAATGTCAGCTGGGTTCAGTGAGTGTGAGTGAACGACATCTCCCATATGCAAGTCCTATCATCCATGGTCCATCCTCCTTCAAACAACGGCAGGATGTAGAGTGGGTCATGTGGGCCAAGTTTGCTCCAAATCTGTAATTCGTGTCAATTGCAGTGGCCTCAGGAAGTGAGTAAAGGTACTGCAAGTCCCATCATCCTAGGTATGTCCTCCCCCAATATGCACCAGGATGTAAAGGGGGTCATTGGGGTTCTGTGTGCCAAGTTTGGTCCTGATCAGTCACTGGTGGGCATCGCAGTGGTCTGTGGGAGCGGAAGCAATTGAAAGTAGTGCAAATCCCATCATCCATGGTCCATCCTCCCCCAAATGGCACCAGGACAAAAGGGGCATCATGGGGGTTATGTGTGCCTAGTTTGGGCCAGGTCCGTCATTCCTGGTGGTCGCAGTGGCCTGTGGAAGTGGCGGCCAGTCAGAAAGCTGCCACATACCAACATACATACAAACACTGACTTGCATTATATAGTAGCTTGGGGACCCGGTGATGCCCAGGTTATTTGAAAAAGGCATTATTTGTCCTTGAATGTTAGGTATTCTCAGTTTGGAGTGGGTGAACTACAATTCCCAGAATCGTGGGTCAATCCTCCCCAAACCTGCCAGAAGTTGGCCATTTTGGTTCTGTGTACCAAGTGTGGTCCAGATCCGTTGTTGGCTGGATTCAGTGCTCTTTGGATGCGGGTGAACTACAACTCCCAGTATCAACGTCAATTCCCACAAACCCCTGCAGTATGTGCAGTTGGTCATGAGGATTCTTGGTCCTGATCCATTGTCGGTGGGGATCACTGTTTCTCTGGATGCAGGTGAACTATAACTCCCCTTTCCCCAAACTTGTCCATTATGTTCTGTTGGTTATGGGGGCTCTGTGTACCAAGTTTGGTCCTTGTCCATCATCAGTGGGGTTAGGAGTGCTCATTCATTGCAGGTGAACTATAAATCCCAGTACCTACTACTCTCAAATGTCCAGGCCAATTGCCCTCCAAACCCACCTGTATTGAAATCTGGGCATATCGAGTATGCATGGCAAGTTTCGTCCAGAGCCATTATTGTTTGGGTTCATAGTGCGTTCTGGGTGTAGGTGAACTACAACTCCTCTACATTCCCCAGTTCTCTGACTTGATGCAGGGTGAACTCCAACTTCCACCATGTGGAGTCAGTCCCCAAACTCCTCCATTAAGTGTAATAATAATAATAATAATAATAATAATAATAATAATAATAATAATAATCTTTATTTATACCCCGCCACCATCTCCCCAACGGGGACTCGGGGCGGCTTACATGGGGCCATGCCCAGAACAATACAATATAACAAAATATAATAGAACAACAAATCATAGCACATTAAACAACACAATAAAAGAAAATATACACTACCTTAAACAAGATCAAAAGAACAATAAAACCAAGGGCGGGCCACATGAACACTAGATTAAAACTCGAGGTGAGAAAGGAAGTAGGAGTAAAAACCACAGAGGACAGAGTCATAAAGTGGCAGTGCGATCTGGAGGACAAATATTGAAGGAGAGCAGCAAAAGGGATGTATGTAGTGATTACTCTCCAAAGGCACAACGGAAGAGCCATGTTTTCAGGTCTTTCTTAAAGGCTGCTAGTGTGGGGGCTTGCCTAATCTCACCGGGCAATGAGTTCCACAATCGGGGGGCCACAGCAGTTCAGTTCTGCTGTGTTTGTTATGCAGACAGATTTGAAAGGGAAGGGCAGTAGACGGGGTCATGCAAATTTCACACCAATGGAGAACCCAGGAATGCCTGCCTGTAGTGGAGGAAAAATGCAAAATCTAGGATGAAATGATCCCCAAATGAAAGCATTCCTTGGGTGGTGGGCTGTAGTGTTTGGGGAGGACATTGGCTGGGGTTGAGGCTACATGTTTATGGCGCTCGCTGTAACCTGCAATGTCCTGGGAGGGAGTGACTTGCTGGCTTCTCAGCACTGGGAAATATAGCCTGTTTGTGGAGGCTGGAGGCTGTCCGTGTGAGCGGATACCTGTGCCACATACACACATATGGGTTTTCACTTTTATTGTGGATATAGATATTACCTTGCATTTGTTAGTGGTCTCCCATCAAAGTCCTAATCAGAGCTGACCCAGATTAGTTTCCAGGATAAGATGGGATCTGGTGCCTTTAGGGTAGGTAACAATGAGTAATTTCAGTAATCTTCCCACTACAGGATAGTCTTGAAAAACTCATCTTTCCCAAACAATATTAGCAATTCAGGTCTTATTCTCCATAAAATTCACACAAAGAACAATATTTTATGCATAGGAAACAGCACTTTCTTTGTGCAAAATAATAATTCAATGCAGGAATATAAATCCCTTTCAAAAAAAATACAGTTTTCTGCTCAAATGGTATTGTATGCAAATTATCCATGTGCACATTTTATGTAGAATAACTCCCCAATGGTACAATTTTCTACACAGTAATAGATACAACTTCCATGCAGAATATGCTGTTTGCTATGTAGAAAATGTTGAATTTTGTATAAGACAACTGTTGAGGCACGGTGACCCCTTATCTATCTCTAGTCCTTTTAATTCCCAATGAAAGACTAGGGATCAAGGAGAAACCATAATACCATAGTTTAATTTTGCAGAACAAATTCTAGGGATGGTTACAATCAAGTCAAATTAGTGCTACACTTGACAGTCTCTGGATCATGGGTTTTATAGTCCCAACTGACGTAAACACACACATGCACACACATAAATGAAACTCTCTTTTCCCTTCTTTCTGTAATTTTTCTTCTTAGCCTGTCACCTATGTTCCAGCACCTCTGTTCTTTTTGTTCTGTAAACAATTCTTGTTTTGTCTCGTTGTTTGATTATTGCAGGAGTGATGCTATGTTTTTAACAGTTTTTAAATTGTATCTGTGTGTTTCATTTTGATTTTAATATTTAATTAATATTGCTTAGAATATTAATAAGTCACAGACTACAAAAACTTCTTATCAGCATTGCCGCACATTTAAGAAACAGTTTTGAACTTTTTTTCCAAATATTATATCTGTTTCTACTGTACAGTGTGTTGCTGATAGGCAGTGCTGGCCCATAGATACACAGTTATACTCCATGATAGAGCAGAGACTTAAACCTGAATCACCCTGTTCCACATTCACCACTTTAAACATTACTTTGGATTGATTCTCTATAATCAGTTGTAGCTATATAAATAGTATACGGGTTGAAACAGAAGGAAAAAAATGAACAATTAATGTACTGAATTTGCCTAATCAGAATGGAGTTTTTTTGGCAAAACATGCAAATTAGATGTCCTGATTAGAGGAAATGGAATATGGAAACTCTACTTTGAACGCAATTTCTGCTATGAAAAAGTACACTAGTATAATAAGTAAGAAGGAGGAGAAGGAGAAGAAGATTGTAAGTATGTATGTGCATACTTGATTTCAAATTGTTCGTCGAAATATGGTGACCCCCATTAATTACAGAGGCAAGGAATACTCAGAGGTTCCTTGAAATGGGGTGGGCAGTGTTTAAGCAGAGGTTGGATTATCATCTGTTGTGAATACTTTGTATCCCTGCATGGTAGAATAGAACTGCACTAGATGCCCCTGGCAATCTCTTCTGACTCTTTGATTGCTTTAAAATAGAGAATATTCACTTCTGAAATATTCTTTGTAGTGAAGTAGATAATCATTACAGCCAAAAAGAGTTCTACTGCTCATTTTAACATTGCCACACTGTTTCTATGTTTCCCACTTTCAAGGCTGTATGCATGCATGCTTGAAGTCAGTGATAGGGCAAGTACAGCAAATGGACTACATGTGACCACCAAGGCCAATTTGAGGCCCCAGAGTAGGCATGGGCAAACTTGGGCCATCTGAGTGTTTTGGACTTCAACTCCCACAATTCCTAACAGCTGATAGGCTGTTAGGAATTGTGGGAGCTGAAGTCCAAAACACTCAGATGGCCCAAGTTTGCCCATGCCTGCCCTAGAGTCTCTCAGTATACTTTTTAAAATATCAAAATATTGCTTCTCAATGCTGCTGCCAGAAATTGACCCCATAAAATACTGGGCCAGGAAAAGTTTTTTGAAAACAGTAGGTCTGTTTCTGGTTGATTCGTAGTTGATTTCTTATTTTTAAAATATCTCTGCTGAGTCTAAAAGTATCAAAGAAACTTCTAGCTAAATCACCCAGTGGTAAGAGTCATTTTATTCAATATTTAAAGGGGGGATTTAAAAGAATTTTGGGGAGCACAGTAAGGTTGAAATCCTTTAAGTTCCCTTGGGGGGCCAATTCAGCAACCCTCTCCCCCCAACCATTGGTAGTTGCCCACCCTAGTTTAGGTCAGTGAAAACACTTCTGCTGAGTCTGGGTGGGCTGAGCAATGACAACAGAGCTGTGTGCAAAAGAGAAATCCAAAGATGATGCCTTGTCTGGATCTGTCATTTGCCCTGGCTCTTTCGCAGCAGCCTTTGTCTGCTGAAGCCTCAAACTGTGGCATTCCACTGGTCTTCAGAAAATAAATATATAATAATAAACCTTGTGTTGCTGTTATTTTTACTACTGGAATCAAAGAGTTCAGTTAAAATGTAATGGTAGGGTTTCCTTTTTTGATTGGAAATTCTTACATCATTGTCCAGTCTGGAACATAAAACCATCCATCAATTTCACAACCCTCTACTGTCTCCCTTTTTTCCTTCCCCCGGGAGTTTCCAGAGTTTCCTGATGGATTGATGAGTGGGATTATTGGACTCCTACCAGCTTGTTTCTTGCTGCCATTGTGTCTTACAATCACAGCATGGCTGCAGACCCTCTCGCAGGTATTGTGGTGTCAGCTTGCATTATCTTCCTTTTGGGAAAGGCACTGGAATAAATCCCAAATCAACACAAGGATTGTGGGTTATTGAGGCTGACAGCTGCTTAATTTTGGCTTAGTTGGTCATTTCTCTATTTATCCCTGCTTAACTATTAACTGATCTTAGAATTCAGAGCAGGGTAAATATTTCAGTCTTGCCCTGGGCATCCTTTGAAACACTGAGCTGATTTTTGTGGAACTCTCCCACCTCCTCTTCTGATTACCCACAGTTTTATCATCCATGTTCTCTTTTCTTTGCAGAAATGCAACCTTATAAATAATAAAGCCATGTGCAGAAAAAGCAAGCATCTTTCCTACTTTCCCATTATGTCAGTGTAAAATCTCATCATTATCTTCATCAGGAGATCAAGACAATTTGTCCTGTCAGTTTGAATTTTGGCATACACATACAGGGTATCATCCTTCTAAATTTTAGAAAATTCCCACAAACAATTGCTGTTTTGCCCACTTGTTGACCCATTCTTTCGTCTCAGACTGCTCTATCTCAGAATAAAGCAAAGAAGAGAATAGCAGCCATGTGTAGCATCTAAAGTTCACTGAAGAGTACTGAGTTGTAAATACAACAAACAGAGTAATGTAAGTGAGAAAATACTGATTACACTGTCATTCCTGATCATATGAATTGTAAGATGCTATGGGATAACTTGTTTTTGTGTACCTTCAAGTCATTTCTGACTTATGTTAATGTGAAGATATTTCTATCACAAGTTTTACTGGCAAGATTTTTCAGAATAAGGTTGTTTTTGGCTTCATCTGAAACTGAGAGAGAGAGGCTTGTCCAGATTCATCTAACAGGTTTCCATGGCTGAGCAGGGATTCATGCCCTGGTCTCCATAATTATAGTTTTATGCCAAAACCACTACAGCATGCTGGCCCTCTAGGTGGCAACACAGCTTCTTAAATCTCCTGGTGGGTCAGGTAGGGATTCCAGGGATCTTGGAATTGTATTTAAGTTGGGGGGGCTTAAAACATTGGCAAGCAGACTGTAATTAGTTTCAACTTGCTGTAGTGTGCCTTCAAGTCATTTCCAATTTATGGAGACTCTATTACAAGGCTTCCTTTGTCAATATTTGCTATTAACTTCCTCTGAGACAGTTACTTGCCCATGGGCACCTGGTAATTTTTCTAAGCCCTGGATTCCAGAGTCATAGTCCAATATTCACACCATTACACCACACTGATTCTACATGCATATATCTTTTTTACCAAACCCCCCCCCCCCCAAAAAAAAACAAAAAAAAACAGACAGAAAACACAATACAAAGATTAGAACAATTACCATTATCATCACCGCCATCCTACAAATGAAGCTGATAACAATCTGAGTACCATGAAAGCAATAGCAAAATAATTGAGTGTGTTATTGATTATGTGGAATGAGAAATTCCACTATATAGCAATCTTGGTGATCTAATCTTTCTTGATCATGTGGTGGAGACAGACCTCCTAGCCTAGTCAGAGTGGTCTAAGTTCTCTTGTCCTCCCATTCCATCTCAGGGTCTATGGGTGATTCAGATACAAGTAACAAATGACCATGTTATATGGCCACTGGAATCTCCACACAGTGTGGTGAATCCGGTGACCCTCATTGGGGGCATGGAGAACTCATTGCTTTGCATCACCCAGCTCATAAGGAAGCTGATCCCACAGGGGGAAGCATAAACCACACAGCTCTCCCCCCCCCCCCCCCCAGCATTGCTTCCTAGGTGACATGGGAAGCTGCAGTGGCATGCTCTGCTCTAGACCATTTGTGGAGCCCCGCCAGATGTTCCTGTGCATCGTTTGATGGGAACCAGTGAGCTCCATGGATGATTTAGGACTTACCCAGCGTATGCTGCCAGAAAAGCCCTGTCTGATGAAGTATGTCCAGAATTTACAATCATTCACTGACTGGTGGAAATCAGTACCTAAACCAGCTGATATCCAGCTGCCATTTTTGAACAGCAAAGAAGATTGAGGGAAGAAAAGAGAAATAAAGATGGTCACACCTATCTCCAGCTCCTTAGCTTCTGTTGCACGCAACAAGAATCACCTGTGCAACTTGTTTCTTGGTCTGTGCATGCAGAGATGAAGTTGTGATCATAGCTCATGTGTTCTGTATCTGTAGGTCATTTTCCATTGTTTCATCTTGCCTTAAGCATTCCACACATTTTGCCTGGTGTCATTTCTAATACTGACTTAGAGTTGTATATGAATACTGCCACATGTTAAAAGAAAGTACATTCCAACACTTCCAATCTCAGAAGTCATGTTTTTACATTATAGCCAGCTGCCACTGTCTGACCTAGAGAAACAGCTGGTTTCTGGAAATCATTTTCTTCCATATGTACTTTGTAAGAAGTCTGCAAAACAAATTAGAGAAAGAAACCTGCTCATAACCAGTTGATTACTCTGTGGACCTGCTATAATTTCTGGTTTCACTTTGCCACTAATTTTAGTTTCTAAACTCTTTTCTCAACCACGTTATTTCATATGTTTCCAAATATATTTAAATCTCTATGCCACCCTCTTGCTTGGAAACCTCACTCAGAGCTCCTCATCTGTAACTGCCAGGGTCTGCTCTGCGATTGTTAGTCTTTCAAGTCTTGCTGCCCAGAAACATGCCATTTGGGCCTTGTCTAGGGTTTGCCTTCTAAACAGGATCTTTATTATTTGTCTAGAGAGTTTGCCTTCCTGTGCAGCAGACACTCAAGTACTACAAGGTGATTTCTTTGGATTATAATCAGCCCTATCTAGCCACCCGAAGCAGGTAGTAACTGTTTCAGTTGGTTTCAGAAATATGCAGCAGAGTTTTTAAAAGGGCTATAATACTCTCTCCCTTATGGAATGTCAAAAAACAAACAAACAAACAAAAATAAATATACAGGTCCTAGAGCAAACTAAGCCTGAACCTTTCCTGGAAATCAAGATGATTAACTGAGACTGTCATACTTTGGAAATATTATTAGAAGATATCTCAGTAGAAAGGCAATCAATGTAAGGTATGGTAAAGACAGTAAGAAAAGAGAAGAACAACATTATAAGTAGACACAGATTCATCCAAGGAAGCCACAGCCTTGACTTTGCTGGACTTGAACAGAGCTGTTGATAAGAGGGTAACTTGGAGATGTCTCATTCATAAGGTTATCATATGTTTAATTGAAATTAGTAATTAACAACAGTAATTTAATTATCTGGTTGGGAACCATGGACAGTTATTTGTGGATGAATGATATATGCACACTATATTATTATTATTATTATTATTATTATTATTATTATTATTATTATTATTATTACCTCACCACCATCTCCCTGAAGGGGCAGCTCACAGAAGCACTCCAAGTGCCACATATAAACATATATATATATATATATATATATATATATATATATATATATATATATATATATATTGACATAAGTATAAATGCCAACAATGCACATAAAATCCCAGCTAATAAAATTGTAAACATTGTAAACATTATACAATTTCTTAAAATGCAGTAGAACCTGCAAGTAAAAATGGCTATCTGCAGTAACAATCAAAGTGAGAAGTGATATAATCGGTGGATCATTGAGATGACTATAAATTACACAGGGTCAAAGGCCTGTCGGAAGAGCCATGTTTTTAAATTTGTCCAAAAGGCTGGAAGAGTGGGGGCTAATCTAATTTATTTAGGGAGGGCATTCCAGAGCTGGGGAGCCACCACCGAGAAGGCCCTTTCTCTCAACCCCACAAACCATACTTGAGATGGTGGTGGGACCGAGAGAAGGGCCTCCCCAGCAGATCTCAATGCCCACACTGGTTCATAGAAGGAGATACAGTCTCAAAGATAGGTTGGACCCGAAGCGTACTACTATTACTACTACTACTACTACTAAATGTATTACCCACTTCTCCCTGTAGCTTGAGATGGGGTTCAACATCATTAAAATAAGAGAAAAAACACCATTAAAAAACATACAACAAGATAAACAGAGTTAAAATATAAGTTAAAATTCACTGATGAAATGCAGGTTAAAATTTACAAGTTAAAATTGACTGGGTAGGCCTGCCGGAAGAGACAGGTCTTAAGCTGTGTCTTAATTTCTGACAACTGGTTTAGCTGTCAGACCTTTTCCAGCAGGTCATTCCATAGTCTTGAGGCAGCTGATGAAAAGGTCCTCTGAGTGATGGTCACTAGTCAGATTCTGACTGGTTGAGGTAAATGCACCTCAGAGAACCTCAGTGTCCTAAGAGGCAGATTTTACAGGAGAAGGTGATCTGGCAGGTAAACAATTTAGGGCTTTAAAGATCAAAACTAACACTTTGTACTTTGCACAGAAACTAATTCGGGGGACTTTAGTATGAATGTGATATGCTCTCTCTTGATGTCCCTGTAACTATTCTGGCTACTGTGTTTTGAACTACTTGGAATTTCCAAACTTGGTACAGAGTAGCCTAATGTACAGTCCATTACAGATGTCCAGCCTTGACATTACCAGCACGTGCACTGCTATGTTTACATCCTCCCAATTCTAGAAAGGGCCCAGCTGGTGTATCAGCAAAGCTGGTAGTAAGCACTCCTGACCAACTCATGTATCTGGGCTCATATTTGGAGAGGCAGATCCAGGAATACTCCCAAACTGCGAACACAGTCTTTCAGAGGGAGTGTAATCCCATCCAAAACTGGTTGACATACTTCCATCCCCAGATTAGTTCCCTGGATAACAAGCACCTCTGTCTTGTCTGATTTCAGTTTCAATTTGTTTTCCATCTATCTATCTTCGTGGCAGGAGGTTAGACTGGATAGCCCACAAGGTCTCTTCCAACTCTATGATTCTATGATTCCTCATCCAGTCCATTACCTCCTCCAGGCACTCATCCTATACTTTAATTTCAAGGCTCTGATGGAATTGCAGATTTTGTGGGGTTTTTAATGCTTAGCATTCACTGCTAAAGAGGTGAACATCCCTGTGGTTCAGAGATGTGGACCAGAAATTCCAAGTGCTTCCCCAAATGATTCTGTAAGGTCAAATCATGACTGGTAAAATGCTATACAACCATTATAAACATGTAGTGTACCTACATCCCAGGTGCTCTCCAACTTGGGAACAACTGCTAAATGTAGTTTTATGGGGGAGGGGGGTCATATTGCGCAAAATATGCTACCATGTAGGACTACAGTGTCATTTTCTCAGTCATGGTGGCATCCTGTAAAATTCAGAAGTTTGTAATTCAGTGAAACATTAGAACTTTCTAGATAAGAATTCTAAAAAACCTTTCCTAAATTACCAATCTCAGGATTTGATTGCAGACAGCCACAGCAGTTAACATGGAATCATTGTGCTGTAACTTTGTAGCATGAAAGAGGGAGGTAGTGTGTTGTCGAAGGCTTTCATGGCCGGGATCACAGGGTTGTTGTATGTTTTTCGGGCTGTGTAGCCATGTTCCAGAAGTATTCTCTCCTGACGTTTCGCCCACATCTATGGCAGGCATCCTCAGAGGTTGTGAGGTATGGTATCCATTCCTCACAACCTCTGAGGATGCCTGCCATAGATGTGGGCGAAACGTCGGGAGAGAATACTTCTGGAAATGGCCACACAGCCCGAAAGACATACAACAACCCAGGGAGGTAGTGACTTTTGACTCAGATTTGAGAGAACTGATCTGAGCCTAGAGTAGTGACCTAGATGGACAAATAGCTAAACCTGGTGTAAGTCAGTTTTCTGTTACATAGGTAGCACCTTAACCCCTGAACTTCCACCCCATGCCAAGCCAGTTGTTCTAAATAAAAATAAAGCCCAGATTGTTTAAATTGTTAATTTCAAAACCTCTTTTCTTGGCTTTGCTAACATTATGATTTAATTTTCATTAAATCCCTCTATTTTACTCCTTTAAAATTACTGGCATATCATATATAATAACTGGCATGTAATAGTAGTTAAACTTTCACACAGTTTGGTAGATAATGTGCAGTAGTAATTAGTATTTGACAGCTCAAAAACTGGCTCACAATACTAAGGCCTGCCAAAATAAAAGCAGTCAAGAAATGCCAACAACCCTAAATGCTTGAATGCTATGATTAACAAAGAACACTCACATGCAAAGTGTGAAGGCACATTTTAAATCTGAACTTGGGCATTCAAAATTGGCATGGAGGAGAAGGGCAAATTTAAAATATTTCTCAATTTTAGTTTCAGCTCTAAGCACACATACACACACTACTATATTCTATAACAGCTTCCACCTAGGTAAAGGTAAAGGTTTTCCCCTGACATTAAGTACCGCTGGAGCGGTACCTATCAATCTACTCACATTTGCGTGTTTCTGAACTGCTAGGTTGGCAGAAGCTGGGAGGTCATCCCACTCCCCAGATTTGAACCTGGCAACCTTTCAGTCAGCAAATTCAGCAGCTCAGTGGTTTAACCTGCTGCACCACCCCAGGGACTCCAGCTTTCACCTACTATCATAAAAATTAATAGAGATCATCTGCTGGCCTAGCATTCCAGCTTAGAGCTTAGTAGTAGTGGTTTTGCACAGCCAAAAAAGTTCTGTCTACATCCTGTATCCTTTTTTTCTTTGAAACCCCTAGATTTTGAATCCCCTAGATTTTGAAAATTTCCTCCTAAAGATGAGAAAATTTTGTGTTTGAATGATTAAAAATCATAGAATAACAGAGTTGGAAGAGACCTTATGGGCCATCCAATTCAACCCCCTTCCTAGAAGCAGGAAATCTCATTCAAAGCACCCCCGACAGATAGCCATCTGGCCTCTGCTTAACACCTTCAAAGAAGGTGCCTCTACCATACTCCCGGGCAGAGAGTTCCACTGTTGAACAGATCTCACAGTGAGGAAGTTCTTCCTAATGTTCAAGTGGAATCTCCTTTCCTGTAGTTTGAAGCCGTTGTTCCGCAGCCTAGTCTCCAGGGCAGCAAAAAACATGCTTGGTCCCTCTTCCCTGGGACTTCCCCTCACATATTTATAAATAGCTATAATGTCGCCTCTCAGCCTTCTTTTCTACAGGCTAAACATGCCCATTTCTTTAAGCCACTGCTCATAGGGCTTGTTCTCCAGACCCTTAATCATTTCAGTCACCCTCCTCTGGACACATTCTAGCTTGTCAACATCTCCCTTAAATTGTGGTGCCCCAAATGGACACAGTATTCCAGGTGTGGCCTGAATACAGGAGTAGCATGACCTCCCTGGATCTAGACTCCTATAGCCAAAACACAGGAAGGAAGGAAGGAAGGAAGGAAGGAAGGAAGGAAGGAAGGAAGGAAGGAAGGAAGGAAGGAAGGAAGGAAGGAAGGCGGGCAAGCAAGCAAAAAAGAAAGGGAAGAGGAAGAAAAGAAAGACAGTTGGCGTTGTTTTCCCCATGACTAACATCAAAAGCTCAGGAAAAAACTTACATTAATGGCCATGTTTCAGCCAAAAAAGCAAAAGAAGGAGGTGATGTAACTGTTGTACCTACTGTGCCACTGTGGTCAATTCATAGAGGGGTGGGAATAAAAGATGCCCCCGTCCTATGGCACAGTTGTCCATCCCTATCATGCCGTGCCTACTATCTTGAATGTTGGGAAATGGAGGCCTGCCTCCATACATGAGAGTTTCAAACAAGCAGAATAAGGTTTCCATACATTTAGAACAAACACTGGCAATGAATTTTAACTATCAATTCATTGGCTTCTGGGCTGAATCAGATAATTCTCTCTCCATGGAAAAACCTGAGTTTTATAAGTAGACATGGAGGCTCATTTCTGATGAAAGTGGATGTATCAGAAATTCTCCTGTTGAGTTTTAATCAACACCTATAGTAGGCAGCATTGGAGGAAATCAAGATGTTGAGCCAACATCAAACTATATTTTTATTTTGATTTGTTTCAAAGCTATTAACCAATGTTTTTAGACCATATGGAAGATGGCACTGAAGTTAACAGAAGATTTTAGAGTTTGTTCATTCACAAGCATGGAAGCAGCAGAAAAGAAGCTGCAGAAGTGAGCAACATGGTCATTTATGTTTCAGTTTTTCAAGAAAAGCAATGATAATTCAAATGCAAACTTTAATAGGAATGGTTTAGGTTTTGTAGATTATACTTTCACTATAATCCATTTTAAAATTTCTCATTCTTTCTATCCTGAACATGAATAAGTTCACAAGTTTTGGGTACATGTTTATCAAAACAATCTTTGGATTTCTTTCTCATCTGCACTGGCCAAAGTCTAGTTATTTTCAGCAGGAAGAGGACCACTTAGTATCTTCCATGTTAAAGTGAGGCCTCTATAAGAAAATAAAAGTGACACTCCTAATTCAGTACTACAAACATAGATGCGCAGAGACTCAAATCTAGTTTTTAAAGAACTAAGCATTCAAGAGCCATGTGGATGTATCTCAATTTCATTTTCACCAACATTAACACTTTGCTTACATTAGGGACATAAAGTTATTTACATCCTAGCTATAAAGAAATCTTCTAACTCTAGTAATCCCTTTCCAAAACCAAGCCAAAATTGCTCTCTTGCATCTCACCATCTTGAACACTTATCTTAAAGTATTTTCCCTGCAAACGTGCTTTCAATAAAATCTGCAGCAGCCTGCAGCTTTGAATGTGAAATGTAGGTACAAAAACTACCGTTGTCCTCAAGACATTAGCCTGATATGCAATATCCACACTGATTAATGGCTCTATTTATTTCATCTGCTTGAGCCTCAGACTGTCTAACATATTATCCTTCTGTAATACAAAAAGATAAAATTGAAATTGGAGCATATGCTATCCACATCTGTCACCTACAAATCCTGTTCAGCTTCACACATACAGAACAAATTCTAGGCAAAAGGCCACAAGGAACCTGTCCAGTTTTTTGTACCCTATGCCCAGCTCTGTCAGACTGGCTGCAGAATAATTTATTTCATATAGCTTACCTGGCCAAGGAAAACATATTTTTGCCTTGTGGCATCGAAGTACTGAAATATAGAGGCCCTGTGTTGCAAATTATGTACCCCAGGAACTGATTTTTGAGCATGTACTGCCTCACCTGTAAAACCTTTAGAGCAAACAAATAGGGACACTTGGTATCACTGCATATAACAATTAACATTGGAATGAAGTATAATTGCAGGCTGTGTATATGTATGTGAATCTCTACCCCCTTGATAACCCCACTTATGTTGGCTTTCTAATTCTTATTTGTCATTGTTTACAAAGTAGATTGACTACATCACTGCCATTTATCTGAAATCTATGGATTCTATATACTTATGTGACTACTGAACATAAAAGCTGAGCAAAAATCAATGGTTTAAAAAATACAGTGTGAGTGACCAAAAGTAAATGCAGCCAAACTCATGGCTATAAATCCAGCTGAATTTCTCCAGCCATAGCATTCCACCCAACACTGCCCTGCCAACCTATCTTGGCTTTGTTTTTCCATTTGCTTGGTCCGTTTTGGCTCCTGCATATTCTTCATGAAAGGAACATTCTGCATGAACCCAAGGGCTACATAGACATCCAAAATAAAACACATTTTTTGCGTGCTGGAATTAAACCATCCAAACCATTCCAGTAATTATGGATTCAGGTAAACTGCACTGGTATTTATATAGGCTTAGTGCAGTCACAACGAAAATGGATTTGGATAGCTAGCCTGAAGATCTGATTCACTGTACTTTTCACGTAGACAGTAGTCACTTCTTCCACATCTGTGGCTGATGCACAGCAATTCAGAAATCAACTGTATGTGATGGTAAAGTCATATTCTTGCAATTATGTTAAAAATCCTTGGGGTTTTTAAACTGAGATAACTTTCAGAAGAAAGAGCTGAATTCATGTGATATACTTCCTTTAATGCCAGCAATGGTGGACATCCCAGGTATCAAAATTCAAATTTCTCTGCACTGTCATCCACATAGAAACAATAAATTTGAAACTGAGGATGTTCATTACGACAGTCCCTATACAGTTAGATCCATGAGGAGCATGCAGGCACATTCTTCATCCCTATCAACAAATTGGTTTTAGCAGTTTTCATCCATACAATGAGTTCATTTGGGTCTATCAGTCATTCAGAACCAATATGGAAATAAATAAACCTTGAAATAATTTGCAATGCACTAAGTGCAATTCCTCAACTACTGTGAAGATTGTATCTTTATAGGGAAGACTGAGAAAGTGTGACAAATAATGGCATTGTTCCTGTAAATCCCATTTACTTGGTGCTCTGACCTTTAAATATAGGCTTCTCTGGCTGGCATGTCTTACTCTGCTCATGGAGCTGCTGTTGTGAAACCTCTATTTACTACCTGTATTGTTGTTGGCTTGCTTTCTAGGGTGCTTTTAGCTGTTCCACCTTGGCTTTCTCATGAGCTCACAAATTTCCTCTGGGAAATCATGTCCATTCCTAACACAATAGCATGATGTGCTTTCCATGTCCCAGAGTGGGGACCAACATGATCAAGTTCAATGTTTTTTAGATTTTAAAAAATACAGATTTCATAGCAGAATGTAGTGGAAGCATAGCCACTCTTACAATCAACTGATTGCAAATCTACTATGTTTGCCATGAAATTTGAAGCACACATATCTTTCCAGCATCCAGCTTTCTTGTTGAAATTTAGACTGTTTCTTGTGCCTTCCTTTTAATCTGAGGATGTCACCTTCCTAAACTCTGTAGGAAATGATATCCCAAAAATGGGAGACGAATACTCATCTTTGAGAAGAATATTCCCTGTCACATTTTCTTTTGTCAATAAAGTCAAGCTCTGTTGGTGTCCCAGCAGCACTGTGCTGGTGTAATGCTTGTCCGGTGTAGCTGTCCAAATATAGGAACTGCTGAATTCATCAGAGAGGTTATAGAAGCATATACCCTTAACGTAATGAAGCAGCAGTAAAAAGTGTTTTCCTTTATAAATCTTTAAGTGACCACCTGTTCAATCTAGCTCATCTGTGTTGAGACTTGGAAGTCTATGGAAGTTAAATATATATTATTTCCTTTCCATTTGGATGCTTTGTTAACATGTGTTAATTCTCTACCTTTCCTTTGTAAACACATTCCTGGATTTCTTTTTCAGGCTTTTGGATGATGGTGAATAAACAGCTGGAGGCAAAGCTTAGATGTGATACAAAACATGTCACTCAAAATCTCATTACAGTACTTTTAAAAAAAGACAAATAGCAGGTGTTGGGCAGGAGTGTTTACTGTGATTACCTATATGGGGTTTAACCTTTTTCTTCTCATGTTTTCTTCTCATGTGATCAGTCCCTATACATGCTGTTATTAACATAGGAGAGTGAGAGAAAATAATGTAAATACATTGGACTCTAAAAAGCAGATTTCTGTGGTTTCCATGAACTGGTCTCAGATATCTAGGCAATAGTTGGTGAAAATGAGCAAACAAATTTATTTGGCTTTTATCTTTTAAAATGACCTCTTTCACTTTTTTCAGCTAAAATAACCATTGTAAGGATGGAAAGTCTGTTTAGATTTTGATGTTTATGAAGTATTACCTCTATCATTCCTCACTGGTAGCCAGTGGCTGCATAAATTTAGTTTCAGAATGGTTAAATGAATGGTGTGCAGAAACTTATTTTTTCAAGACCAGGGTCAAGGTGAAGTCTGCAAATAGTTAAAATGCTGTGCAGAAGATTGTTTCATATAATCAGGTGAAATCATGTCCTGGTTTTTCATATCAAAGTTGACCTTAAATTCTCAGTTGCATGTGGTTTCATACCAGTCTCTGAACTATGGTCTGACGATGGACAAAAGGGTTAGAAAAACAAGCAGTCTGTCACTCAAGGATCTGATCTCATAATCATCAAATATATGAAGTTTCAGCCAGCTGAAAAACGATTATGTCAACTTCATATTTCTGTCAATGCATTTTTAAAAAGGCAGTCTCTTAGTCTTTGAGAACAAGTAAGCACCATGGAGAGGTTACTTGTTTGTTTGGTTTATCCTTGTCTTTTCTTCTTCTTGCCTTCTGAATTTCCTAGTTTTCCCCATCTTTCCCTTGTGATATTGGATTTGCAGTATAATACTTTGCCTGTGCAATTAATAAAAGATGTTTAAATACTCATTACTAAATTTGGGGGGAGTGGGAGTGGATAATTGCTTCTAAAGTATTTCCACAACTGGATGGGGTCCATCTCGAAACTGTAACGAGGTAACTACGATTTTGTAACTTTTTCATTAAGTAATTGCGTAAGTGGCAAAACTTCTGGGGCTCCTTTGTCCCTTATTTTTAGAGCTATCAGGTTCAAGCTTGCTATAACTGTAGAACACATTTTCCACTGTTAGCCCACCAAGTTTCAGATCATTTCAGATCATTTACAAATAACTTTAAAAAAACCTACAAGAGCTGTCTCCTTGAATTTTCTATACAATGACACAAGATAATAGGGGATCATTTCCCCCAAGTTTCAGAAAGATTCGCACATCTACTGATTTTGGCAAATTTCTTAAAGTTTTGAGAAAATCTTTTAACAAAAAAAAAAATAGCCACAACAGTTACCCCCTTGAATGTGTCTATATGACAGACAACACAACATAACCACAGAACTTCAACTTAAGGATTTTCCCCCAGTCAACCACAGATTAACTTACTATCAGTCCTCTTTGCAGATTCAATAATTTATTGGAATTCTAAACTGCGTGGCTGATTGGCTGCTGCTAAAGAGGGACAATAGCTTTCTTCTATCCTAATTGGGGCTTTCTGATGCTGAGCAGAATTCTGGAAAATGTGATTTAGTGCAGGGCTTTTTGAACTCTCTACTACAGGGGTCCTCGCCTTCCCAAACAACATTTCCCAGAATTCTGTGCTCTCTCAGTCTCCTTTTCAGCTTGCTCAGCTTGTCCTGCTCAGCTGCTTGCCCTTATAATGACAGGCAGCCTGGCTGTTCTTAATTTAAAGAGGAATGGTGGCCTCTTTGGCTTCGCCTTGCTTGCTTTAGCAGAAAATGAAAATGACTTTGGGATACTTCTGAGGCTTACAGAATTTAAATGAAAAGTATTGAGTTAATGTGTTGATTTTTAGGTTTTTGTGTGGATGCCTCCCCGGTGTTTCTTAATATCTGTTTGTAGATACAAATCTTACAAAATAGATCCAATTTCCAAAACACAAATGATTTTTTGCATAGCCCTAATATATACACTGTATGACTTTGGTAGAAGCCCCCTGTGGCACAATGGGTTACACCCTTGTGCCGACAGGATTGATGACTTGAAAGTTGGGTTGCTGACCTGAAGGTTGTTGGTTCGAATCCGGGGAGAGCATGGATAAGCTCCATCTCCCCAAGTGGGGACATGAGAGAAGCCTCCCACAAGGATGGTAAAACATCAAAAACTTTAATTTACCACTATATCCCACAGGTTTGGAATAGATCAAAATCAGACTTCATTGTCTGAGTAGTTAAAAAAGATAAAACTAGTGAATCCAGGCTCGTGGCCAGTTGTCCCAAATAAAACAGAACAGACCTAGGAACTTTGCCCAAATTTAAAGCTGATTCTCTTACATTTTTAAATCCTTAGCAGATATTGAGTTTCACTGTACTCATTAGAACTACAGAATAAACAGAGAATAGGATTGCATTGTCAAAAAGTTTTCTCAAAATCTAAGCTGCTGAGCTTAATCACAAAATGAAAACAAAATCCTTGACTTTTTTGTCAAATGTTGTTGAATATAGATTATACATAAATCTCACTTATCAAACAATTTCAGTTAATAGATACATGATCACAGCATGCTATGCATATTTAATTTTAAAAGGAAATTGATATACATGCTTTCACCACAGTCATTTTGGGAGAGGACAAATAGAAGTGCTTGATAAATATATATGTGACAGAAGGCTGTTGGGGAAAGACTCTTCTGTGTACATATGTACAACCACCAGGAAAATTGCCCTTCATTTGAATTGTATGTACTAGGTGTGCTAAGATGTACGTCTGTAAAGTTAACTTAAACCTAAAGTTTTAATAGTAATAGTACTTTACAAGTGTGATACAGGTATTTTCCTACACTAAAATGTTTAACATTTCCATCCAGTGAATGCTGTTCTTGGCTTCTTCTTTTATTCTAATTTACTTTCCTTCCAACTGTGTGTAGGATTCATGAAACACTTATACCTAGCTGGTAGGTATCTGGTGTTGGGGTTTTTAAATATATATATAAATAAATGTTTTTTCTACATCATCTTATATCCTTAAACCTGTTGCTTTTCTCCCATCTAACTTTGGATGTGAAACATTGAAAGCTGAGCAAACATTGTTTACCTTTATTCAATTTACTGCTGAAAATGAATAAATGGGAAAATAGGTTTTTTTCCAAGAAGGAAAAAGAAAGAAGGAAAAAAAAGTGTGGATTGCTAATCTTATGAATACAGTAGAGTCTCACTTATCCAACATAAACGGGCCAGCAGAATGTTGGATAAGCAAATATGTTGGATAATAAGGAGGGATTAAGGAAAAGCCTATTAAACATCAAATTAGGTTATGATTTTACAAATTAAGCACCAAAACATCATGTTTTACAACAAATTTGACAGAAAACGTAGTTCAATACGCAGTAATGCTATGTAGTAATTACTGTATTTACAAATTTAGCACCAAAATATTACAATGTATTGAAAACACTGACTACAAAAATGTGTTGGATAATTCAGAACGTTGGATAAGTGAGTGTTGGATAAATGAGATTCTACTGTATTTGATAAAAACAATGGGTTATCTAGTAGGGCTATGCAAAACAATCGTTAGTTCTTGTAAGTTGGTAGTAATTCATTAGATTCATGCAAACAAATCGCTTTTAAAAAACATGCAGGAAAGGGGAAAGAAAAATAAAATAAAAATCAAAACACTCACCAATCATTTTTGCTAAAATTCTGTAACATTTGGAAGCCTCCCAAAATCACTTTAGTTTTCAATATAAGTATTAAGCAACTTTGGTAAAGCCAAGGAGGCCATTGCTAGACTGAGACTCCTTGCCAGTTGCCATAAAGAAGGGCAGTTAGCTGGGCTGGGTGGCAGATTGAGAATACAACATTCTGGGAAATGTAGTTTGGGAAGGCAAGACCCCCCTGGCAAAGAATTCAAAAGGCCTTGCCCGAAACTGCATTTCCCAGAATGCAGTGCTCAGCATCAGAAGCAGCCAGCCATTTAGAGTCAGTCTAATAATAATAAATAAAATTATTGAATCTGCAAAGAGGACTAAAGTAAGTAAGTAATAGTATAAATCTGTGCTAAGTTGAAGTTCTATGGTTAATTGTGTGTCATATATAGACATTTTGAATGTGATTTGAATGCAATTTCCTGCTTCTTGGCAGGGGGTTGGACTGGATGGCCCATGGGGTTTCTTCCAACTGTATGATTCTATGATTCTATGACTGTTAGGCAGACTTTCAAGGGGATTGCTGTTGTGGCTTTTTGAGGGATAAATGTTTTTGTATAAAATTTTAAAATCCCCCAAAATCTGTAGATGTGTGAATCTTTCTGAAACTATCTTGTGTATTATATATAAAATTCAGGTACATAGCTCTTGTAGTTTTTCCTTTTTTAATAAATAAATAAATATATTGTTTGTAAAAAAAAATCTCCAAAACTTAGTGACAGCCATCCCCTACTCCCCAGCCTCAAGTAGCCCAGGAATGTAATATGGCTATCCCTTCCTTCCCTCTCCCACCCCATCACTGTCAGCTGCAATGACAATAGGGGAAAGTTTTACACAGACACAAATCTTTGAGATGCAAGCCAATGAGTGATGAACTGGAGCACGAATTAGGGAATGTTGATTGCAAGTAAGACATTTAAAGATGAGAGGCAATAGGTTAGGCGGAAGTAGCTGGCTAAATGAGGCAAAGAAGGAGGCATTGGACAAATGAGTAGAGGAACAACAGGGACTAGGAAGAGCAAAGAAATGGGACAGGAGACCATCATAGGAAGGCAAGGCCTAGATGTATACCACAAGAGGAATTGAAGGAAAACTTTGAAGATCATATACTTGAGTAAAATGGAAGAAGAAAGTATGATGAGTGAAGAAAATTGGTAATTACATGATTTTGAAGGGGAAAGAAAAGAAAAAAGTACTATGAAATGGAGATTGAATGATGGTTGTGTGGAAGAGGGTAAAAGCTTCTGTTTAAAAGCTTCCAAGGAAGGTGTTTCCACCACACTTCGAGGAAGAGAGTTCCACTGCTGAACAACTCTTACAGTCAGAAAGTTGTTCCTAATATTCAGGTGGAATCTCCTTTCCTATCATTTGAACCTATTCCTTCAAGTTCTAGTTTCCAGGGCAGCAGAAAACAAGCATGCTCCCTCTTCCTTATGACATCCTTTCACATATTTATACATGGCTATCATGTCTCCTCTCAACCTTCTTTTCTGCAGGCTAAACATATTCATCTCTTTAAGATACTCCTCATAGGGCAGAGTCTCCAGGCATTTGATCCTTTTATTTGCCCTCCTCTGGACACTTTCCAACTTGTCAATATCTCTTTCAAATTGTGGTGCCCAGAACTGGACACAGTATTCTATGTGAGATCTAACCAAGATAGAATAGAGAGGCACCATGATTTCCCTCGATCTAGAAACTATACTCCTTTTGATGCAGCCCATAATCACTTCTGCTTTTTAAGCTGCTGCATCACACTGTTCTTATGTCATGTTCAACTTGTTGTCCATTAAGACTCCAATATCTTTTTCACATGGACTGTTGTTGAGCCAGGCATCACCCATTCTGTATTTTTGCATTTCATTTTTTCTGCCTAGGTGTAGTATATTACATTTGTTCTTATATACTCTGGTTTCTCTTCAGATAGTATAAATCTTTCACCTTTTATATTTGTCCTTATTGTAATTCATTTTGTTAGTTTTGGCCCAGCTTCCTAATCTGTCAAGGTCATTTTGAATTCTAATCCTGTCTTCTGGAATATTAGCTATCTCTCCTGATTTGATGTCATCTGCAAACTGTATAAATATGCCCTCTAAACCTCCAAGTCATTAATAAAGATGTTGAACACTACTGGGTCCAGGACTGAACCTTGCACCAGTTCACTAGTAACTTCTTTCTGAGATGAAGTGGAACCATTGGTATGCTGAACACCCTTTCGGTTTGGTCGCTTAACCAATTACAGATCCACTTAATAGTAGCATTGCCTAACCCACATTTGATTAGTTTGTTTGCAAGAACATCATGGGGGACCTTTTTGAAGGCCTTACTGAAATCAAGATATGTTACTTCCACAGCATTCCCTGCATCTACCAAGTTTCAGATGGGGGTAGTGAGGAACTAAAGTGTTTGCTTCTGAACTTGTGATTGATCCACTGCTGCTACCACAGACTACTTTTTGGTGGATAGGACATGTAAGGCCACACAAACAGACAGATTGATAAAGGCAAAGAATGAGATGGCGAAGTCTCTGTGTGACATCTGAAAGTTTATGGGGTGACATGGACCATTTACCTTGTTAAAGGAACCTCAGTAACCACACATTGCTATCTATGTCTAAGTAAAGCGATAGTTTGAGATGCAGTATGAAAAAATAGCGGAGCCCTGTAGGAAATCCCTATACTCACAAGTATTTCATTGCTCTTAAAACAAAATGGAATCCTGCCAATGTGGTGTGCATCCACATGAGGACACCTTGTGTGGTCTCAATATTCCTCTTTTCCACCTGCACATCAGCCTTGCTCTGAGGATTGTCAATGAAGGTGAATATCCTATGTGGTCAGTACTTTCAAATATATGAAATTACTTTGTGCTCATCTGGTCCTTTGGCCATTACTTGCATGGACTTTTAGAGGTGGTTTCTCTGTGCTTTCAGGCAAACCTAATTTTAGTTATAGCTGCCAGGAGTTGAATTTGAAAAATCTGTTAGAAAAGCATAAGCTGAGCTCTGCTTCTGCATTATAAGCTTTTTGGAGGAATTATATTCACAGGTCTTGTACTAAAGTTTCCAGGGAACTTGAGCAATGAGCTATGAACATTGTGAAGTTGTGAAATGATATCAATTCATTAGAAATGAAGAGTCAGAAAAGTACCTTTTTTCTTATAAAGCAGGTCATAGATTATGCTGTATTTTGGAGGGATTTAAAACACAATCATTGCCAAGAACAACAGAACCATTATAAAAAACAATTTCTAAATGAGTTATTTGAGACTGAAGATCCAGCAATTATTGGCTTTGATTGTTATGAAAATAAAATGTACTAAATGTTGCTGGTACACTGTGGATATCAACTATGATACTGGGCAATCAGCACACATGACACACTGATATATTCCTGTTCATAGATCTTGTGTTCCTAATAGCCCCATGTAAAGCCCTAAAATAAAGCCCACCCTAATTTGGCGGTTAACATTCCTATCACATCATTCCAGTAACATAGCTGCTGAGGTTTTCCTGTGCTCCATTCACCACCGGCAGAGGGAAGGCCAAGAAAAACTTCAGAATTGGTGGTTCCCTCTAAACACTTCAAAAAGAATAGGATGTTTCCATCCACCTCTGTATATTGACTCTTGCTATGTTACTGACAGTAAATCATTTGATGACATCATATTGTTATATTTGAATCCAAGTACAAATAAGCTGTCCCTTCCATGAGGGCACATAAAATGGTCCATTTTTACTCACTCTACAAACTGTTTATGGGTTGCTCACAGCTTTCAAGGCTTTTATAAGAGAACATCCACTGTTCCTCCCTGGCTTGGATCCAGACTAGACATGCTACCTTTTTTTTAAATTTCCAAAGACATTTGGTGAGAATACTTCAAAACACATGAGTATCTTTCCACTGGGAACCAAGCACCATCTCTTTTTTTTGTTACAACAACAACAACAACAAGACTTTATTACGGTCCATGACCAGCACAGAGAGGGGCAAAAATGTCCTGGGATGGGGAAACACAATTCCCTAGAGAGGCAATGATAAAAAAAATTAGAAAACAGGTTTTGGTTTGTTTTTTTTAAGTGCTGTTTAAAGACACAGTTAACATAGCAGATATGGGACTGAGAGGGGAAGTCTAATAGGAGGAGTAAAACCCTAGGGGAGCACTAGAGGGAGAGGGAGAGGCACGTTACAAGTCCAGCAGTACCTCAACTTCAACAGGTTGCTCCAGCTGTGGTTCTATCTTTTTTTGTTATTTTTCTCCAAGATAAATTTTACCTACTGTTTTATTGGCATCTTCTAAACAACAAAACAGTAAGTCAACTTCTTAGAGATCAGTGCTACTGTTTGGAAAGACCACTGGATAATTAAAAGGTTTCTTGAGCTTACTGTTGTTAGGAGGGGTTTTTGTACACTCTTTGGCATTCATAAACATTAGGCAAATGGATGCTATAACTGTGAACCAATTTAATATTGCTCAATATAACAAAACAAACCAGCAATATCGTGATGCCATTGAACTGGGAAACTTATTTTGGACTATTGCACCTCTCAGGCCGCACAACGGCTTGGGATTCCAGGATCTATATAGTGTTCTCTCAGTGTCTCTGCATAATCACAAGAGAGTTAATGCATGCAAGAAGCAGAGTTGGGAAGAATTCATTGTTTCATAAAGAGTAACATAGCTCTAATATGCTATGATTGTATGGACTTTATCACACAAACTCAGTATTGCAGTATCAATATAGTGGATATATATTGGGCTGTGCACTTTAGGTATTTCACTGATGTTCATTTGTGCAATTGTGTTGATTTAACGATCTATGGTCCTATGATCATACTTCCAAATATCCTCAAAACCCTGCCTTCCAGTAGTACTGCTGTTCCGTATTTTTTAAAAATATATATTTTAGAGCAATATTGCAACTCCAGCTTTGAAAACAAACAAGTATAACAAGAAAACATTTTTTTAAAAAAAATTAGAAAATTCATAGTTTTGAAATAGCCGGGGGGGGGGGGGGAGGCGGGAATGAATCCATTACATCATTTAACTGCTGACGCATGGAACGGACCCATTGCACCAAAGCAAGTGACAGAAAAATTGCAGAATTGTTATTGATTGACAGGTTTTATCCATCAATAGTAAGGGATTTGATAATTATAAGGAAGAGACAGACTGGCAGCGAGGTGCATATGAAGCCATGCTTAGAACCATCACCTTTGGTAATGCCAGTTGGCCTGCCTCATGAGATAAAGCCCTATGAGTCCCTATGTCATCTAGTATTATCTAGAGTCAAACCTTTCTGAAATCCTCAGTCCTTTAAGAAAGGAAGGAAGGAAGTCAACAGGAAGGCAATAAATTAATGTTACATTCATTATTTTCATTCTCAAAAAAGTTGCTTCTGGCATCTAACTTCCAAATTTTCTTTGACTCATTTCATATACAGAAATTGCAGAATTTTATCTACCTTCAAAAATATTCAACTATTAAAACTGCTATACATCACACAAATGAAGTAGTCCCAATCAAGCTTGCTTTTAGATAAGAAGTATACTTCAAATTTACCCCAGAAAAGCTGGAAATTTTTGAATTTGTTAGGATTGCATTCTTAATGACATAATAAAATATCTTAACAAGTCTAAGATATCATGCACCTTAACATGGAGAAGGAGGCATGACATTCAGCAATTTTATACAAAAAGACATGGCTATCCTTGCTTGTCTGAACTCCCCTAGCTAGGAATGCATTTATTTCATTGCCTTCTTAGTAGTAGATACTGAAACACTAAACAGAAATAATTAAAATGGCAAATACCCATAGCATAGATTATAATGATAGGCAGATATTTTTCAGAAGTTTATAACTAAATGGAAACATGTTTCAAGGGGGAATAATTCATAGCTGTTCTACAAAGTGGTGGCACCTAGGGTTAAAAAACTGAGTACCAAGATCATTCTTATTTTAGGTTAAAATAAATTAAGGAGATAACAAGAAGAGGAGGAAATAAATTTCATTAGTCAGGTTAACCCCCTATATAATGGACTGGGCCACCTAAAAGTTCTATTTTGTTAGTTTAACTTGGGCAGTATATCAATGGTCTGTAACCAGTCAGGTGATTTTAGCTGTTAAACACTTTTTTCTTTGTAGGAACATTTTTCATTTGATAGAGATCAGTCACAAGAATAGTTCTGCCAGCTTGCTAGAACAGCTATCAATGGAACCAAAATATTGAATTTCTCAGGGTCAGGGATGCAAAGATCAGATATGATATGGTGGCAAATCCACCAAGGAAAGAAGAAAGAATTTCCCTTCCATTTACTGTAAACTGAATAATAAACATTATGAAATGTCTTCATTCAATTACCCATTTGATTTTCCAGTTGGGAAGGTTCCCACCGTATTAGCAAGATTCACTATAGGAAAATACGAGATGCTGAATTAAACTTTTAGATATCTTGACAAGTCATGCTTGGCCTCGCTTTCTGAAAGCACAACCTAGCCAATATATTTCTGAGAAATTGAAACCATATGGTGCAGACTTATTTTTTAAAAAGTGTGGGGGATGTAATGCCAGTACATTTTTAAGAATGCATTCAGAGTAACCATAATGCATAGCTTGTATTCCAAAACTAATACATATGATGAGCTAATACTGCCAGCCACAAAAGGGAGGGGATATTAATGGAAATTTAACTGGTTGAGTTTCTATTGTCATATTTATCTCGGTATCAAACTAATTATTTCCTTTTTCTAGCTCAATTACTCTTTTGCAATATTTATAGCAGCTATTGCAATATTCATAGACCAGGGATGAGAACTATAAAGGACCTCCAGATATTGTTAGAATGCAACATCCATCATCACTTGTGGTGTTATCTGGGGATTACTGGGAGTCATAATCCAGCAATATCTTGGAAGTAACATCATTCCCAACCCTGCTACAAAAGTAGACTTTTCTGGGAGGCTCCTGGTCTTTCACAGTTCGTATTGTAGTTGATTCAGCTTGATCATCTTCATGCTTCAAACAGCAGTACCTATTGAATGAATTGGTGCAAAAGGGGGAAAATTGTTTCAGCTTTATTTTGGAGAATTTAACAACTTAATAAATGTCATCATAAAACATCAAGGAATTCAAGTACCAGTATGAGAAATCCAAAACTGGCAGGTCTCCCTATCATCTCTCTTACATACAGAAGCACTGATATACAGATAATATAGGCTCTACCAAGAAGGCAGGACAGAAATGGGGGGGGGGGGGGGGAGCTTTCTATTCCTATCTTTCTACCTTTGGAGGATACACCATGGCAGGAATGTGAAGGTTACAAACTTAACATCATATATGCAAACATGAGATGTTATGCAGGAATGAACAAATATTGAAAATATTGTTTGGGACTTGAATAGCCACAGGACTTTTTATCAGCATGTACCCAGAAATCACCTTATCTATACCTTCTACTAGTTGGTACAAAATAAAATATGATAGTGCTGTGCATCATTTGGAGCTGTCTCTTGAAACTCAAAGTCCTTTGGGAAAGTACTTCTAGGGCAGGGGTGAAAAAGTCATTTTCATTGAGGGCTGCATAAGCCTTATGGTTGCCTTCAAAGGGCCGTTAAATATATGGTGGAGAACTATAGTTTATTCACATAGTGGTTGCTGCTCTTTACTTTTTACCTTGTTTGGGTTCCCAGATGTTACTGAACCCAAACAACTTCCATCACTTTTGATTATCCATTATGCAGACTGGGAGTAATAGGAACTTTTGGCTCTGAGGCAGGGGAAAGGTTAAAGGACATTTTAAAGTCAGACATCTTATCCACAAGCATTGTGTCTAAATTCAAACCCCACTATCCTGACAAAACAAAACAAGCTTTAGTCTTCCAAGTGTTACTGTATCACAGCTCCCATCAGCTCTGATCATGATCTCAAATGATGAGGAATACAGGAGTTGTAGTCCAGCATCTGGAGGGCCACATAAAATGACATGGTGGGACAGGTTTGGCCTATGGGCCTTGAGTTTCACAAATGTGTTCTAGGAGTATATGTGGGACTATCAGTTGTTTTTCTATTGTGCTAGAAATCAGCATCATATGCATCTTTTTTTTTACAATTACTCATTTTTTTCTTTCATGGAAACATGACAAGGACCAGCAGGCAAAGATTCAGGGATTGGCATCAATCCATGGACCACCTTTTTGAGTACTGTTGCTTTATGGCACTTCTATTGCCTGGTAAGTGCATCTAATGAGATGGGTGAGTGCAAGCTGCCTCATGGGTCATGGCTACAAATTTATGCAGATGTGCTGCAGGAAGACACAACCAATGTTTGGAAATGGCAGCAAGATCCTCTGCACAGCTGGAGCATTAGTGCATGGTTATGTGCTCAGGCTTTTAATGAATAATGGCAAAGATGACACGGACTGTTTTATGGCTAAAGCACGAGGTTTTTGTGGATGAATGGATCTGACTATTTGTTTTAAAATTGTTTTAAAATTTTTATATCGTATTTAATAGTTTTAATTGATTTTATGTACTGTGTCATTTTGATCTTGTGTAGGCATCGAATTACTGCCATTGTTGTAAGCCTCCCTGAGTCCCTTTGGGTTAGAAGGGCGGGATATAAATTTTTAAATTAAATTAAATTAAATTTTGTTGAGATTTCTAGTCTCCAGACAGCTGCCATGATACACCATTTTTGGTTGTAATATGTCAGATGGAACTGCGTCAAGTCTGACAAATGAACTATTTCTGGTTCTCTTTCTCAGCTCAACATGTTGACTCGTATGCACAGAACTTTTTCTTTAAAAATGACTCAGTTTTTAGAGAAGGATCATAAGCTGGAGACTGGATTTAGAATGAACAGTCAGAGAGTTGTAGGTTGAGCAACACACTTGATTTGAGAGGACATACCTCACATGCTGTTCTGGATTGGGATAATTGAAAATGATTTTTCATCCTGTTGTGTTATCCAAAAAATTAAAATCCAACAGATTAATTCAATTTTATCCTGAAAATCTCTCAAAGTTCCTAGCACATTTGAAAAATTAGCCCACAGCTACTTTGGACAGGAAATAATTGAGAGCCAGACATTTTTATGGACATTTTTCAGGAGACTTCCCTGTACTGTGCATATAAATCACTTAAATGGAAACTGGACTATTTCATGTATTCAGATTTTTCCTATTCTCACAAGGATGGACTTCATTCTTTAAACATTCCTGACCTGTTTTTGGACCTACCCATTCATGAATATGAAAGGGGAAACCTGTATATTCGAGTATATTTGTGATATCATCCAGAGTCCACACATTGTGTAATGAAACATGCAAGGATTTCTAATTGAATATATAGGTTTCCTCTTTCAAATAATAATAATAATAATAATAATAATAATAATAATAATAATAATAATAATAATAATAATAATAATAATAATAATAATAATTTATTTACATCCTGCTTTTCTCCATCACAGGAACTAAAGCAGCATACAATATATTAAAATCACATAAACAACCATCAGAATACATCAATAATAAATATAAATATTATTCTGACGGAGTAGCTGGAAGATGAAATGCCAAGAGGCTGTGAGGAAAACTTCTGAGTTAGGTGAGCAAGGTTGCAAAGTTCCCTTTGTTTGCAAAGGTGTAACACAACAACAACAACAATCTTTATTATAGTCCAAAGACCCAATTTGCTCAGCAGAAAAAGTGCACAGCATATCCATAAGTTAGTGCCATTCCAGATGCATAAGAACATGGGAAAAAACACTGGAAATATGCAAGGCAAGTTTCAACCTGTGTCTAATACAAGAAGTTGTCTTATCCTGGCTACCTCAGAGAGAAACCTGGCAACAGCCAAGGTCACCTGGGGAAAACTGTCACCTAGTAAAAACTTTATTTGAAATTGGACTGATCTACGGGGAAGGTTTCTCAGTAGAGGGTTAATAATATGTAGTCGAGCTTGTTTGTTAAAACTTCAGGACAATAAGTTGTGAGACACACATTTCAACATTCTGATTTTTCCAAGGGCAAAGTCTTGCATTGTATGGGACCCCCGCAAATCTGCCTCAAAGCACTTTGGATAGGAACACATTGCACCTTGTGTTGGAGAATAGGCAGCGATATTTGGCCACAGTCAAGTTTGTAACACAAGTTGCTTTATGTACTTTAAAATTTAGATTTTTTTTTGTAAAATGCAGTCAGATTACACTAAAGTCCTGCATAAATCATGGATTCAACATGATACAAATGAAATAGTTACTGCAACTGAACATTAAAAAAAGGGAAAATTATTTACAGTGAGGGCATAGAGATACCAAATTAAGAAACCATAAAGTGCGATCAGCCTGAAGGCTATAAATACCTGGGCATACTACAACTGGACAATATGAAGCATAGACATGCTCAAAATGTGGCCAGCAAAGACTATGTCCAAGGGGTCAGAAAAAAATTGAAGACCAAATTAAATGGCGGAAATGCAACCAAGGCTATCAACACCTGGGCCATATCCATCATTATCACTGGATGCAAGCAAAACTGGATGATCTGGACAGAAAAACAAGAAAACCGATGACAATCCTCTGCTTATTACACACACGTAGTGATGTGAACAGACTTTACCTTCCCAGAAAAACAGGAGGCAGAGGGCTTCTGCAAGTGAAACAAATGTTAGAAGAAGTGAAACAAGCACTGGCAGATTATGTGAATAGATCCTCCATTCTGATTAATGACTGAGTCAAGGTGTGGGAAATCTTGAATTATTTCAGTGTCTTCATCAGTTATTTCAAGTTATATAAATCGTCAGTGGCTGTTATTCTTGTTTTCCTAATCAACGTAAACCTGCCTTTCTTCTTTTACTTTCTTCAGTAAAAGATTGTTATGTCTTTGCTGTTTGCCTGTAGTAGTATGGCATCAACTACACACCTTAATTTGTTGATGTTCTTTCCTCCAATGTTCATAATTCTTTCCTCTGAGTCTAATCCTACTTTACATATGTACATTTAGCAGATACATTGTTAAAATACAGACTTTATTTAAACCCTATATTTACTTTCTGCTAAAGACATTAATTGATTGAAAAGTACATTCTAGTATTGAAAATTCCAGATGGCTGTGCAGGTGGTTGTTGCGGCTAGGTGCTTCTCCCCTTGTTCTGTGTGTGTTTCTGTGTTTTTGTGGCTCATCTCTGAAGGGGATGAGTCTGCCTACAGCAGTGGTTCTCAACCTGTGGGTCCTCAGGTGTTTTAGCCTACAACTCCCAGAAATCCCAGCCAGTTTACCAGCTGTTAGGATTTCTGGGAGTTGAAGGCCAAAACATATGGGGACCTACAGATTGAGAATCACTGGACTATAGGGATGAAGTGGATTGGTTGCTCTCGTGGTGCATGAACAATAATCTGTTTTTTAACATCAATAGGATCAAGGAGCTCATAGTGGATTATAGGAAGAACAGACCAGAAATACAGCCCTTGGTCAAAAATGGGGACCAAGTGGAGCGAGAAGCCAGTTTTAAGTTCCTGGGTGTCACTGTGAAGGAGGATCTGACCCATACGGCAGAGACTGTACTACCCAAGACTCCTAAGGAACCACCAACTGAATGAAAAACTGCTGGTGACTTTCTACCACTGCGCTATAGAGAGTGTCCTAATCTACTGCATCTGTCCATGGTTTGGTAGCTGTACAGTGGCAGATAAGATGCTCCAACGGGTCACCACTTCTGCACAGTGAATCATTGGTTGCTCTCTCCCCTCTTTGGAAGAACTTTATAATTCCCGCTGCCTTAAGAAAGCTCATAGCATTCTTAGGGATCCGTCTCACCTGGCATATTTTTTTTATTATTGCCAAATGGTAGATGGTCCAGGGTGACAAAGATGAGGGCAAACAAACTGAAGGATAGCTTTTATCCTAGAACTGTGGCTATGTTGAACTCTGTGGTTTTGCACTGATGTGGCATGGGTGTGTTGTTTTGTGATTGTGGAAAGGAATACATGTAATTTCATTGTTCAGTAGCACAATGATAAATAAAGCTATTCTATTCTAGTAGATATTAGCAAATATGACTAAATTATTTCCTATTACAAATGCTGGCCATTTAATGAAGGGCCTTTTCTGAACAAATGACATGCCGTAAACATATAAAAGGAAATTAAGATGCAAGAGTTTATTTGACTGTAATGAAATTATGCAGTCAGCTCTGTTTTAAAAATTAATCATCGTATTTTCTGTGCCACTTAGAGCAATCGATCCTTCCTAAAATAAACAGCTGGATTCATATTCTATTATTCTGACAGTTCTCAATAAATCTTGAGACTAGTTTTTCTGTCTTTCTTTTTTGAAGCATTATAAAATTGGTTGTGAATGTATGAATTTTGGTAATAAATGTTGCAGTCACTGTTCTGCCATTACTAAAAACTTCACTTATCCAAAAAGTATTAACATCCAATAGGCAATGGCTGAACTCTACAAACAATTCAACTTCATGGACTTCCACCTTACATACAAAGCTCAATACTGAAAAGCAAAGCTCTCTTAGCAGCTGAATGAATCAGACAAGGAGGGGAGCTGTTGAACTGTGTTGAATTTTTAATCTAGCATTCCAACCCAAACTTGCTTTTTACATGCAAAGAAAAATCAGGCAAAACATTGATTTGCATACTGTGACGGCGCGAGTGGCGCCATCTATATGTCAAACTATAAGTTTCAAGATTTGAATTGTTGTATCATGCCTGATTTTGCCCTTACCCTGTAAATGTAGTTGGATTGGTTATTTATATGTCAATCAATGTTGTGTGTACCTGTTATATTGCTCACTCAGCAAAACTGTTTGGCTCCACCTCTTCCTGGAGTAGGACTGTGTTTCCTCCTTTTCATTCCACTCTATCGGATGGACATGAAAGAGAGGCTTGGCTCAAAAAGCCCTTCAAAAGTTACCTCTCAGCACCAATTCTGAGGTTCTTACCCTTGGGACTCACACTTCATGTTCAGGGCCAACCTGAACAACGTTGAGGAGTCTCAAGCGCCTTCACATCAGTCCTTTGGCAACAGAGGAAGACTCTTGTCTTCAGATATAGGTCATTGGACTGAGGCTGAGTTTGCTCCGGCATTCACAGCCAGAGAAAGAGGGATCTGGACAAGCTTCATGGACTTAAACAATCAAAGACTGTAATGTATATTTTCTTTTACCCCCTTTGTGAAGAATAAACCCAGTTTTTGAGTTAACTACAGTGTTTTGGTCCTTGGGAGTTCCAGTTTCCCTAAAGGAGGGCAAGAAGCAATCCCCTGGGGAAAGATGTCACGTCCATGCCTCTTTCACTAAGAGTTTACAGCCCCAGGCGCGACGGCACAGTGCTGAGAGGACCCTTCTTTTCCAGCAGTGCTGAGAGAAGCCTTCTTTTCCAGGAGTACTGAGAGAGGAGCCTTCTTTTCCAGAACTGCTGAAAGAAGCCTTCCAGAAGTGCTAAGAAGGGGAAAGAAGGAGTGGAAGGGCCTTGAATTTGCCAAGCCCATAGTCTCCTAAAGATAAAGAAGTCAAAAGAAGCCTGCCTTTGCCTCCAGAGGGAAGCCCAGCCTTCACAAAATTGAGACATTTGCAAGCTTTCCCGCTCTTTTTGCATCTCAAGCCACCAGCAAATTGCTACATTCAGCTCTTGCAGCTGCAGCAAGTTCAAGCCTTCTGCAAATTTGATACATTTTGCTAGTTTTCCCGCCCTTTTTGCATCTGAAGCAAGCCTTTGCAAATTGAGACATTTGCAGCAAGATCAAGCTTTCTGCAAAGTGGATACATTTTGCTAGAAGCCAAGCCTTTGCAAAATTGAAACATTGGCTAGGTTTCCCGCCTTTTCTGTTTCCCAAGCTAGCCAGCTAATTGCTACATTCAGCTCTTCAACTGCAGCAAAATCCAGGTTTCTGCAAAGTAGATACATTTCTCCAGAAGCCAGCCTTTACAGCAACCAAGCCTCTTCCAGAAACCAGTTTGCAAAGCAATAAATTCCAACCTTCTGCAGTTCCTGCCATTTTCTTCAAAGCCTGCTGCAAGTTTATGAAAGCCCAGGCTTAACTTCTCAGTTAAGCAGCTGTTTTAATTGTCTTGTTTAAAATATTGCATTGCCCTTTTGTGTGCCTTTAATTGTATAGTTATATAGTATTGCATTTTGTACTGTTTGAAACTTGGGATAAGTTTCCTTTTGAATTTCACAGAATGTCAAGTCATAGCAATGAGATTTTGCAAACAAGGGTCAAATCTCCCCGCCCAGTCAGAGAAAGGCACCCCACAGAGAAAACAATGCTCTGCCTTTTGCAGAAGGAAGGCAAGCTTAGGCAGAGGTTTAATAGAGCTTGGCAAAACCTGCTGACCATAGCTGATGCAATAAGGGCATCCCTTTGCCCAAAGCAAAAGGAAATTCTTAGGCAAGAATTTGTAAAGGCCTTCAATAATGGGAGTGCTATTGCAGAAGAAATAATCTATGTACTGAACAAAATTAACACTCCAGAGTCTTTAGATAGGGCTAAGGAAATTTCTTTTAGCCTACAAGAAGAGAGGAGGCGCTACAGCGCGGTTCTATCTGAACCAGAGCCCAGTTCCTTATTCAAAGGTGCAGAAGAAAGGGTTCAAGGCTCCCCATGTGTAAGCCTTAGATCCAGTCTGCTCAAGATTCCATCTAATGCTAGCCTTAAATCCAAGCATTCATCTAGGCATAGCAGTTCCTCCCAATCCACACACTCATTCATCAGTACTTCTTCCAAAGCAGCCCACTGCAACAGAGAGGCTGTCCGTTTGAAAATTAGAAAAGAGGTTTTAGAAGCAGAGGCGTCTGCAGAAATGGCTAGGCAAGACTTTGCCTTCAATGAAGAGGAACTCCTCCTTCAACAGGCTAAAGCCAAGCAGAAACTGCTTCTAGCTCAGGCTAGGGCCCAGAGAGAAATAGAGCTTGCAATGGCTGAAGCCAAGCAAGATGAGCTGCAACGGGATCTAGATCTGCTTCAAGTAAAAAGAGACACAGCACAAAAGATAGTCAGAGCTAACATTCTAGCCAAAGCCCTATCACAGGAACTAACCCAAGAAAACCTTAGTTTCCTGCCAACACAAGAGCCTACAGCAAAGGTTTCAGCACATCTGCAACTGGAATCACCTGTAGTGCAGAGTCATATCTCCTTTCGCCACCTTGAAGATTGCTCACCTGTTCCAGTGTTCGCAACTTCAAGGCCTGCCCATTCCTCAGAAGTACAGCAAAGCACGGCCGGGAGAGTGCCATCATCTCTGTCAGAGTCCATCCCTGCACTTAGGCCTCAGAGATACCACCTGTCTACTTGGGAACGAATGGATGACGTCTTTCAACAACATCCAGATGTCCATCCACATTGGCAAGGCATGGCCGGGAGTGAACCACCACATTCATCCCTGCATACCAAGTCAATTCTCCCATCGCTGAAGATGAAGGCTTCAGAGGTGCTGCCTGCCAGCAATCTGCTGAACCCAGCATCGCCTACCATCGAGACAAGATGTGTTCAACCGAAGAACATTGACTTCGTCGGGCCACATCACACTCCTCAGATGTACCCTTACACACTGGAGTCTCAATTGGGTTCCCTCTTGAGAAATCCAAGAAGAGACATCAGAGACAAAGGCGTCCAGAAATTCACTGACCGACCGGATGACTACCTTCTGTGGAAAATCACCTTCATGAGGGCCATTCGAGATTTCAAGCTAGAAGCGGATGAAGAACTGTCCCTTCTTATGGCGTGGCTTGGACCCAGCTCAGCCGAGCAAGTAAAAAGACTTTATGCTGCTCATGTAGCAGACCCCCAAAGAGCTTTGTCCACAGCGTGGTCTCGCTTGGACCAGCGCTTCGGTGCGAGCACTGACATAGAAGCGTCCCTCATGGATCGACTCAACAGGTTCCCATCACTGAAGATGAAAGATTGCAAACAGCTTTGGGACTTTAGTGATCTTTTACTAGAGCTAGCTTCAGCCAAAGGAAATCCAGAGCTGCCAGGTTTAGCATGTCTGGACCAGCACACGTCACAGAGTGCCATTCTCTGCAAACTTCCTTTTCCTCTTCGAGAAGCTTGGGGGAAACAGGTGTTCAAGTACAAAGAGGAGAATGCAAATGTATACCCGCCCTTCACCTTTTTGGTGGATTTCGTCAATAGAGCAGCCCGTGAGAGGAATGACCCTCAAACAGGTCTTCTCGCTTTGTACCAAGACCTAAAGCCTGAAAAGACCTCCAAAGAAGACAAAGCCCAGGGCAAAGATCTTAGAAGGAACCTGAGTGTCAAGATGACAGACGCAACTCCTGCAGCTTCTGCTCAACCAGTCAGCAACAACACCATATCCTGTCCCATTCATCAAAGGCCACACAGCCTAGCTGAATGCAGAGAGTTCTCAAAGAAGCCTTACAAAGAACGACTCCAAATAATTCAAAAGGCCAAGGTGTGCTTTAGATGCTGCGGCGCCACTATTCACTTCTCCAAAGACTGCAAAGAAAAGGTTAAATGCCAACACTGCAACAGCATCAAGCATTGCTCTGCAATGCACAACTTCGATTCCCCTCAATTCAAAGCAAAGTCAAATTCTCCTGCCAAAGAAGAAACCAAAGAAGACCAAAAGCCTACAGAACCTCAGGTAGCCCTCAAGGCTCCTGCGGTTGCCTGCACCAAGCTTTGTCAAAATAGCCACAAGCCCAGGATTTGCCACCCAATCTGCCTGGCAGAGGTGTATCCAGACAAGCAGCCATGGAATAAGAAAAGGGTCTACGTCGCCTTGGATGCCCAAAGTGACGCATCTCTTGCAACCCCAGAGTTCTTCGACATGTTCGACCTTCATACCGAGACAATAGATTACACCATATCCACTTGTTCTGGAAAGAATAAGATGAATGGCCGAGTTGCAACAAAGTTCAAAATCTCGCCTGTTGGACAAAAGGTCAGGTACGATCTTCCTGACCTTATAGAATGCAGCCTGATTCCCAGGAACAAAGAACAGATAGCCACGAAGGAGGTGGTACAAGCCCATCCTCATCTCAAAGGTATTCAAGATCTAATTCCAGCTTTGGACTTGGAAACAGACATCGTCATGCTTATTGGTGCAGATTGTCCCACACTGTTCCGTGTTAGCAACCAGATTGAAGGTCCTAAGGGATCACCCATGGCCCAGCAGTTGCCTTTAGGATGGACGGTGTTAGGCCCAGTCTGCCTGAACAAGATGTTCCAGCCTGTCACTAAAAGGCCTTCACTAATGCAAGGATGTGCCAGCCACATCTCAGTTTGCTGCCAGGGAGTAATGCCAGATTACTCTCCCATCATCGAAGTCACAGAGAGAGATGAGCAAACAGCCTTCTCTAAAAATGATCAGAAGTTTCTTGAGATGATGAGCAACCAAGTCACTCAAGACCCTGAAGGTAATTGGATAGCACCTTTACCTTTCAAGCCGGAAAAACCATCTCTACCCAACAACAGAGATGTTGCCCTTCATCGTCTCCTGTCCTTAAGAAGAAGGATGCTAAAGGATCCGAAGGTGAAGACCCCGATCACCCAGTTTGTGGAATACCTCTTCAGAAGCAACTACGCTGAACCAGCCAGCGTGTGTGCGGAGGGAGAAGAGCAGTGGCATTACATATCCACTTCAGAAAATCCGGCAGATGTGACATCCCGAGGAACATTAGCCGCAAAGTTGTCCAAGTCATCCTGGATCACTGGACCCAAATGTCTTCAAAATCCTTCCTTTCCAGAAAGCATTTCCGTGCTCAAAGACACTGAGTTGCCAGAAATTCAGTCCTGCAAATCTACCATCGATGGCCAAGACTTATCAAGGCAAGGTTTAAATCCAGCCAAGTTTGAAAGATTTTCAAAATGGACTAGACTTCAGGCAGCCATTGCCCGGCTCATACATTACATCACAAAAAACAGTGGTGCAATTCAGCCCCAAGATCTTTCGAAAGCCTCAACAGTCATCCTGAGATCCACTCAAAGACAGTGTTTTTCAGAAAAAATAGCTTGTCTAGAAAGAAAAGCATCCTTGCCCAAAAATAGTTGTTTAAAGGACTTGAACCCCTTCCTGGACAATGAGGGTCTCCTTAGGGTTGGAGGTAGACTAAAGAGAGCAAAGATTAGATCCTGTGTTAAAAATCCTGTTATTTTGCCACACCATAGCCACATAGCTCTGCTGTTGACACAGCATTTCCACACAAAAGTCAAACACCAAGGAAGGTCAATTACAGAGTCTGCCCTAAGAAACTATGGGTTTTGGTTTGTTAATGATCGTAAAGGTTGGGGATTTGGTGTTACTTAAACAAAGATGCTCCTAGATACCAATGGGCTAAGGGTATTGTGTCAAAATTATATCCTAGCTCTGACAATAGAGTGCATAAGGCCCAGGTTAGGGTCGTCTCTAACGAAAAGGTTTCTTTGTTTGACAGGCCTATTAGCGGCATGGTTGTGTTATTTTCAGAAGACATACAGTCTAAAGTTATTAGAGTTAAAGGTATTTAACTCCATTTTGTTTAGATTTCCGAAAGTCCGGAAATCTAGGCCGGGAGTGTGACGGCGCGAGTGGCGCCATCTATATGTCAAACTATAAGTTTCAAGATTTGAATTGTTGTATCATGCCTGATTTTGCCCTTACCCTGTAAATGTAGTTGGATTGGTTATTTATATGTCAATCAATGTTGTGTGTACCTGTTATATTGCTCACTCAGCAAAACTGTTTGGCTCCACCTCTTCCTGGAGTAGGACTGTGTTTCCTCCTTTTCATTCCACTCTATCGGATGGACGTGAAAGAGAGGCTTGGCTCAAAAAGCCCTTCAAAAGTTACCTCTCAGCACCAATTCTGAGGTTCTTACCCTTGGGACTCACACTTCATGTTCAGGGCCAACCTGAACAACGTTGAGGAGTCTCAAGCGCCTTCACATCAGTCCTTTGGCAACAGAGGAAGACTCTTGTCTTCAGATATAGGTCATTGGACTGAGGCTGAGTTTGCTCCGGCATTCACAGCCAGAGAAAGAGGGATCTGGACAAGCTTCATGGACTTAAACAATCAAAGACTGTAATGTATATTTTCTTTTACCCCCTTTGTGAAGAATAAACCCAGTTTTTGAGTTAACTACAGTGTTTTGGTCCTTGGGAGTTCCAGTTTCCCTAAAGGAGGGCAAGAAGCAATCCCCTGGGGAAAGATGTCACGTCCATGCCTCTTTCACTAAGAGTTTACAGCCCCAGGCGCGACGGCACACATACTGCAAAACAAGTTTCTGTCTCTAAAGAGATGGACTTCAGTCAGAAATAAAAAAGACACCAGACAGATATGAAACTGTCATTAGTGAATGATAGTCACAACACCAAAACCAGTAAATCCGATGTGGAACGATAAATAGGCAAGACTCATATAGTTAGTGATGGCCAAAAAGACCTTATCATAATTCTTAACTTACTCATTAACTTACAAATCTTAAATTACAAATTTGAATGATGATTTTTTTTGAAGAAACTGCCATTGTTTCATGCCCATCACTAAAGTGCTTCCTACAAATGTTATTCACAAGAACATGATATCCCATGTTGTACATCAGTATTATGTGACACTTTAAAGTTCTTCCCTTATCAGCTGTTATCCGGTGTACTTTATACAGCAGTAGTATAACTTGCAGTTACAGGTAAACAAAAGAGTCCCAGCCTCAGAAAACAGCAGTGACTGCCATGTTTTCCCACTTTTTTGAGTATGCCATGTTAACATGATTATGTCATGTTTTACATCATTTTGTTACACTGTTATTTTTAGTCTTTTGTCAATCTGTTATATTTTTTTCCAAACTCTTTTCACGGGCTGTGATAAAGGAGATATAAATTAACAGAATATTAACAATAATATATTCAGCATATAAATTTTATATATAATATACATGCAATAATTTATTGAAAATGCAACAAGAGTTAATAGCAGAAGATGACATTCCCAGGTCAGAAGGCATTCAATGCATGACTGGGGTACAGCAAAGGATAACTATAGTTCTTTAGCTAATGATGCAATTGGGTTTAAACCAAAAATGCATTCTGTTTACTTGTTCACAGGGAAAAGGAAAGCTCAAAACTGCATAACATATATTATAGGAACATGGAATGAGAGAAGCATGAATCAAGGGAAGCTGTGTATTGTAAAACATGACACAGAGTGTATAAACATTTCAGTATTTGGGGTGTGCTAGGTGAAGG